>NC_080431.1:117688443-118288443 GCF_028018845.1 Melospiza georgiana | reverse complement strand
CCAGGAAGATGGAGACCCCATCCTGGGCTGCACCTTGGATTTACGGATCCAAGAACGAGCTCCATAGGGAGCTGAAAGCATTCCAGGGAGAAACGGGGAAAGAAAAACCTCAAATTTCATTTATTCTTTAAAACAGGACATAAAACTCATTTAAATCTTACAAAACCAGGTCCAGTTTTATGGAACAAACCCAGGGTTTGCCTCAAATCCAACACACCACGGGCTCCTACCCACAAGGGCACGTTTGCATCTCCAGGTGCCAAGTGGAAGCTCAGCGCTGAAATTCAGCATTTTGGGGAAATTCACTCAAAGGACGAGAAAGGACAGACCCAAACTGAGGCAGGGAGGAGCATTCCTGACAATTCTTTTATTCTTTATTCTGCAGGATTTGGGATTTTCCCCGGTTTCTCTCTGAGCAGAGCCACCTGTCCCTGTCCCCTGCAGATATCTGTGCTCCACACCGTGAGCAGGAGCAAATCCAAAGTGCAACTCAGCCCAAAGAGAACTCAAAATTCACTAAATTGTGAGTGCAAACATCTCTCACTTCTGTTTTATAGTTTATCTGAATTGCCAGCTGAAAAAGATGATTTTTCACACTAAAATTTTGTATTAATCCAGGCAAGGATTTGCCTCACCTCATTCTGTCCAGGTTTCCACTTCAGAAGGGTTTTTGTCGCAGCCCCTGCTTCTCCAAGTCTGTCCTGGCCTTGGCTGTTTCTCTTTTTCGTGTCACAAAAGGACCCAAGATTTTTAATTCTACCACAAATCCACTCCAAAAATAAGCTTTTAACTGATTAAATTCAACATTGTAGAAAATCATGATGTTATAATAAACAGTCCCAAACTGAAGGGGTAACTTCTAAAATGAACGGTCCTGAAGGAAAAAGTTTCAGGGATTACTTAAATCAGTACTAAAATGCAAAAAAATGGAGTTTAAAATGCACTTCCAGCATAGTTACACACAAACTAATGCACTCAAACCAGGCAAAATCTATATCAATACATGGTATTTAGTGATTAATTAATTTATCCTTGGTTAAATGAGGATAAATAAGTTTGGATCTGTTTCTTGAACATAACTGCCAGAGAAACAGGAGACTGTGAGCAAAACAATGATCATTTAATTTTGAGTTTAAAGTTTGATTTGTGCTTTCAGTTTGCCAAACCAGCGGGGAAAAAAAATCAGGATTGGGACAGTGGCTGTGAAAGTTAAATTCTACCAGCAAAATTATCAAATACCAAATTATCAAATGCTTAAAAGAGGAAAAAATGTCCTTGAACAGACGGAGAATTTTTTATCTATGGAGCAATAATAAAGTTTATTGCAGTTCAAAATGTCCAATCTGCTTATCCTGGGCTGCTAATTAAACAGAGGGCATTGTGCAGGATGGAAAACAGCTTGGAAATATCTGGAGAAAAATCCACTTCCACCTCCAGAAGTGCTGCAGAGACAGCAAAAGCAAAATCTTATCTTTTCTGGATATTCAGAAATATCACTGGACTGAAACACCCAATCCAACACCCTCTCACGTGTGCTTTAATATCAAAATGATTTATTATCAATATCTGCTAATAGCAGTATGTGTTATTGACAGCAATATGGCTAAAACAGGGAGAAAAGGGAAAATATGCCAAAACAGGAAGAAAAAAGTGGCTAAAACAGGAAGAAAAAAAGGAAAAGAAAGAAAAACCTCCCGTAATTACAAAAAGCCCCCAACTCTGAACATTTAAAATAATGACAGAAATATTCTAAAGGCAGAAGGACACCGAAAAATGTTTCCAGGTATTTCTAACAAAAACCTTGGTAATTCAAATATTGATTTTAATTTGCTGCTCATGCTGCTTATGGTAACTTTGGGGAAATGCCCCTCTCTCCAACGAAGCAAAAAAAATAAGAATTACCATTTGTTTTCAGCTATTGTATTTTCTTTTCCATCAGCGAATAATTGTACTGAGATCCCAACACCCAAAACACAGTTTAAAAATGGAAAATAAGCAGATAAAAGCTCCTGACAGGGAGCTGTGGGTACACTCACTACTCCTAAACCCAACAATTCCATCTTGGAAAGAAGAAATGTCTTCCAGACCAGAAAAATGCTGGGGTAATTGCTCACTTCATGTAATAAGTTCTAAAGTCAAAACATGCCAGATGCAATTTTTTATTCAGATCTCGACAATCGTGCATCAAACCAGAATTATTGTTCCTTATCTCGCAGCAGAATTTCAGCAAGACCTCCTGGAACTGATTTGCATCCATTCTGACTCCACGGAAATGCTGGGACATGCTCTCACAAAATCAGTTTTTAAAACTCCTGAGGATTTTAAGATGGTTTTTAATTCCTAAAAGTTGACTTTATTCCACAAGCAAAGAACATCCAGGCACAGCTCTTAACACGAGACACTTTCTCCAGCTGAATGCTGCTCTTCCTTGAAATTATTTTAACATTGAGACCAAAGTAACTTTTTGTACTTCTGTTATGACCTGTTCATCAGCTGAATGCTAAATTACAAAAGAAATTGTGATTAATTTCTTTGTTCCACGTGTAACATCAAAAAACAATCTCTAAAAAAAGGAGCCGTAAGTGAACGGTTCAATAATCCAAATTAATATCCACATATACCCACAATCTCTCTTTTATTCTCTCAGCAAATGAAATCAGCTTTATTTTTATTTAGTTTCTCTGTGTGAAGTTGTTAAGGCATGAAATTCTCTAAGTAAGTTTATATTGAAAGGAAAAAAGCTGACTAAAAATTTACATGTGGGCTGTTTGTCCAGCAAATGCTTTGAGACTCAGCAATCTGTGACCCCACTTGCAAAGACTTCAGCTTCTAAATGATCTAAACTCCAAATTTCAGTTCTCACCACGTGCAAAAATCATAAATTTATTACAATTAATACTCTCAAACTGAAGAAAATATTCTTTTTCTTGTTAAAATCTCCTCAGTGCTGATCCTGCTATTGCCTGGCTTTTACTGTTATTTTAATTCTACATTTATTGGTTTCTTTTACAAATTAAGAAGTGTATTTTGAAATGTTTCCCGAAGTAGCTCTTAAAACATTTCTTAGATAAACTCAGCAGCACAATTTAAGCACAGGCTTGAGAAACAAATGAGAAACAACCCACTCTGGAGCAGGGAAGTGACTCTCAACAAAACAAGCTGTAAAAACCCAACCTTGCCTCACATTTTAGTGCAACCATCAGTGCAAAGCAGCACCGATTTTAGAGCTAAAATTATGAGAGATGCACATCACACCCAGCAGCTGTAGGAATGCTGGAAAACACAGAAATAGAGGCTCAGCAATCTGTGACCCCACTTTCAAAGACTTCAGCTTCTAAATGACCTAAACACCAAATTTCAGTTCTCACCACGTGCAGAAATCATAAATTTATTACAATTAATACTCTCCAACTGAAGAAAATATTCTTTTTCTTGTTAAAATCTCCTCAGTGCTGATCCTGCTATTGCCCGGCTTTTACTGTTATTTTAATTCTACATTTATTGGTTTCTTTTTACAAATTAAGAAGCGTATTTTGAAATGTTTCCCGAAGTAGTTCTTAAAACATTTCTTAGATAAACTCAGCAGCACAATTTAAGCACAGGCTTGAGAAACAAATGAGAAACAACCCACTCTGGAGCAGGGAAGTGACGCTGCAAAAACCCAACCTTGCCCCACATTTTAGTGCAACCATCAGTGCAAAGCAGCACCGATTTTAGAGCTAAAATTATGAGAGATGCACAGCACACCCAGCAGCTGTAGGAATGCTGGAAAATACAGAAATAAAGTTATTTTCTGCATGTTCAAGCCTCACTCCTTACCTCTGCTTCTCAGCTGCTGCCCCACTCCCCTCTCTCCTCCTCCCACAAGGCCTCTGCTATCAAACCAGGCCCACCAGCTCTTCCTCCTGCCTTTCTGCTCTCCCAAAAAAAAAAAAAAGAAAAAAAAGAAAAAAAAGAAGAAAAAAAAAAAAAAAGAAAGTTCTTATCCTCATCAGTCAAGGAGCATGCTCTGATTTGCACACTCCATGGAGGAGAACTCTCATCCCAGCTTTTTTCTCAGGCCTGCAGCGCCCTGCTCTCCTCTGGGCCTCTGGCTCGCTTTCATTATCTTATGTGCTTAGTGAGAAATGGGTGAGGAAAGGAGATCATTTCTTAATTCCTGAAACTTGAGGTGACCAATGTGACTAATACAATGAAATTATGCACAGATGAAAATAATTTCACAATTTTAAACGTATTAACACGTTATCTTGTGTGTTTAGTGAGAAATGGGTAAGGAAAGGACGTAACTTCTACAATTTGAGGCGGCCAACGTGACTAATACAATGAAATTATGCACATATTAAAATAACTACATAATTTTAAACATATTAACACATTATCATGTGTGTTTAGTAAGAAATGGGTAAAGAAAGGAGATAATTTCTGCAGCTTGAGGTGGCCAATGTGACTAATACAATACATATTAATACACATTAAAATAACTACATAATTTAATGCATATTAATACATATTTAACACATATTAATACATATTAAAATAATTTAGTAATTTTAAACATATTATCACATTATCTTGTGTGTTTAGTGAGAAATGGGTAAAGAAAGGAGATAATTTCTGCAACTTGAGGTGGCCAATGTGACTAATACAATAAAATCTTCCACAGATTTAAATAATTACATATTTTAAACATATTAACATATATTGTGTATTTAGTAATGAATGGGTAAAGAATAGAAATAATTTCTGCAGCTTGAGGTGGCCAATGTGACTACTACAATAAAATTATTCCTAGATTAAAATAATTTCATAATTTTAAACATATCAACACATTATCTTGTGTATTTAGTAAGAAATGGGTAAAGAAAGGAGATAATTTCTGCAGCTTGAGGTGGCCAATGGGACTAATACAATACATATTAATACACATTAAAATAACTACATAATTTAATGCATATTAATACATATTTAACACATATTAATACATATTAAAATAATTTAGTAATTTTAAACATATTATCACATTATCTTGTGTATTTAGTAAGAAATGGATGAAGAAAGGAGATAATTTCTGCAACTTGAGGTGGCCAATGTGACTAATACAATAAAATCTTACACAGATTTAAATAATTACATATTTTAAACATATTAACATATATTGTGTATTTAGTAATGAATGGGTAAAGAATAGAAATAATTTCTGCAGCTTGAGGTGGCCAATGTGACTACTACAATAAAATTATTCCTAGATTAAAATAATTTCATAGTTTTAAACATATTAACACATTATCTTGTGTGTTTA
This sequence comes from Melospiza georgiana, assembly GCF_028018845.1. Taxonomy (NCBI): domain Eukaryota; kingdom Metazoa; phylum Chordata; class Aves; order Passeriformes; family Passerellidae; genus Melospiza; species Melospiza georgiana. The sequence goes on along the minus strand of NC_080431.1, from coordinate 118,283,141 downwards.
GTGAGAAATGGGCAAGGAAAGGAGACAACTTCTACAATTTGAGGTGGCCAATGTGATTAATATAATAAAATCTTACACAGATTTAAATAATTACATATTTTAAACATATTAACACATTATCTTGTGTGTTTAGTGAAAAATGGGTAAAGAAAGGAGGTAATTTCTGCAACTTGAGGTGGCCAATGTGACTAATACAATAAAATCTTACAGATTTAAATAATTTCATAATTTTAAACATATTAACACACACACACAAGACTATATATAGAATTATGGAATGATACAGGTGCAGGACCAAGCTTCACCCCTGCTGTGGATCCTCTAGGAAATGCTGGCACAGATAAAACTGTGACCAGCTGAAATTCCTGAAATTAAATCACTTTATCCTGTCAAGAACAGCTCTGCATGACCTCACTGTAAAATACAGGTTGCCCTGATACTTCACACAGGAAACTTTTCCTGGGAGGAGAAAAATACAAATACCACGAAAACAGCCAGCACAAGATGCATTCCGATTTACTCTTTTCCTTCTGAGAAAACCCTGCCTCCATTTTCCTGTAAATCCTTTGTCATCCATGTCACCAGCCCAAGTGAGTACAGTGGTTTATTAAAATAACACACGCTCTGCTTGCTGGGAACACCCACTGCAACCCCAGGAAAAAAAAAAAAACCAGCAGGAACTCCAGCAAACTTTGTGATTTCAGCCAACAGCTGCTCTTTAATCAGCTTTTCACTCCAGAACTGCATCGTGTCAGGCAGACAGGCACATGCCAAACCCCACTGCCCTGCACCTGCAATTCCCACATTTCCTCCCCACCATGGCAGGAACCATGCTGGAAATGAACTGCCAGGGATGAACCCAAAAATCTCAGGGATTTTTGAGCTGCCCCTTCCCTGCACATGGAATTCCCACATTTCCCCACCATGGCAGGAAATGAACTGCCAGGGATGAACCCAAAAATCCCTGAGCTCCCCCTGGAATTCCCACATTTCCCCACCATGGCAGGAACCATGGCTGGAAATGAAATGCCAGGGATGGACCCAAAAATCCCTGAGCTGCCCCAAAAATCCCCGAGCTGCCCCTTCCCTGCCTCTGGAATTCCCACATTTCCCCACCATGGCAGGAGATGAACTGCCAGGGATGAACCCAAAAATCCCTGAGCTGCCCCTTCCCTGCACCTGCAATTCCCACATTTCCCCACCATGGGTTTTGGGAGTCTCTGCCCAGGGACAAACCCTGGGAACCCCACAGTGATAATTCTAAATAAACTCCCATTTTAATTCTCCAGAATAAATCCGGCTGGATAAACTTCTATAATAAACTCTGTGTTGTAGGTAAGTTTTGCACATTGTTGGACAAATGGATTGTCAAAGGAATAAAGTACAACATTCAGAAGACCTGAGTGTTGCAAATGCAGAGATTCAAAGGAATAAAATACAAATTCAGAAGACCTGAATGTTGCAAATGCAGAGATTCAAAGGAATAAAATACAAATTCAGAAGAGCTGAATGCTGCCAATGCAGCGTTTCAAAGGAATCAAATTCAAATGCAGAAAACCTGAATATTGAAGGTTTTTATTCAAAGGAATTAAATACAAATTCAGAAGAGCTGAATGCTGCAAGTGCAGTGTTTCAAGGAGTAAAATACAAATGCAGAAAACCTGAACATTGCAAGCGCAGCGTTTCAAAGAAATAAAATAAAAATTCAGAAAACCTGAATATTGCAGGTTTTTATACAAAGGAATTAAATACAAATTCAGAAGACCTGAATGCTGCAAGTGCAGTGTTTCAAAGGAATAAAATTCAAATGCAGAAAACCTGAATATTGCCAGTGCAGTGTTTCAAAGGAATAAAATACAAATTGAGAAGACCCAAAGGCTGCCAATGCAATGTTTCAAAGGAGTAAAATACGAATTCAGAAATCCTGAATGTTACCAATTCAGAAAACCTGAATATAGCAGGTTTTTATTCAAAGGAATAAAACACAAATGCAGAAGACCTGAATGTTGCCAATGCAGTGTTTCAAAGGAATAAAATATAAATCCAGAAGACCTGAATATTGCAAGTGCAGTGTTTTAGATGAATAAAATACAAATTCAGAAAACCTGAATATTGCAGGTTTTTATTCAAAGGTATAAAACACAAATTCAGAAGGCCTGAGTGTTGCCAATGCAGCGTTTCAAAGGAGTAAAATACAAATTCAGAAAACCTGAATATTGCAGGTTTTTATTAAAAGGAATAAAATACAAATTCAGAAAACGTGAATGCTGCAAGTGCAGTGTTTCAAAGGAATAAAATTCAGAAGATCTGAATGTTGCAAGTGCAGTGTTTCAAAGGAGTAAAATTCAAATTCAGAAAACCTGAATGTTACCAATTCAGCGTTTCAAAGGAATAAAATACAAATTCAGAAAACCTGAATATAGCAGGTTTTTATTCAAAGGAAAAAAACACAAATGCAGAAGACCTGAATGTCGCCAATGCAGTGTTTCAAGGAATAAAATACAAAATCAGAAAACCTAAATATCACAGGTTTGTATTCAAAGGAATAAAATACAAATTCACATGACATGAATGTTGCCAATGCAGCGTTTCAAAGGAGTAAAGTACAAATTCAGAAAACCTGAATATAGCAGGTTTTTATTCAAAGGAATAAAACACAAATGCAGAAGACCTGAATGTTGCCAATGCAGTGTTTCAAAGGAATAAAATATAAATCCAGAAGACCTGAATATTGCAAGTGCAGTGTTTTAGATGAATAAAATACAAATTCAAAAAACCTGAATATTGCAGGTTTTTATTCAAAGGTATAAAACACAAATTCAGAAGGCCTGAGTGTTGCCAGTGCAGCGTTTCAAAGGAATCAAATACAAATTCAGAAGACCTGAATACTGCTAATTCAGAAGACCTCAATGCTGCCAATGCAATATTTCAAAGGAATAAAATACAAATTCAGAAGGCCTGAGTGTTGCCAATGCAGTGTTTCAAAGGAATAAAATACAAATTCAGAAGACCTGAATGTTGCCAATGCAGCGTTTCAAAGGAGTAAAATACAAATTCAGAAAACCTGAATATTGCAGGTTTTTATTCAAAGGAATAAAATAGAAATTCAGAAGATCTACATCCTGCCAATGCAGTGTTTCAAAGGAATAAAATATAAATTCAGAAGACCTGAATATGGCAAGTGCAGTGTTTTAAATGAATAAAATACAAATTCAGAAAACTTGAATATTGCAAGTGCTGTGCTTCAAAAGAATAAAACACAAATTCAGAAGACCTGAGTGCTGCAAGTGCAGCGTTTCAAAGGAATAAAATACAAATTCAGAAGACCGGAATGCTGCAAGTGCAGTGTTCCAAAAGCAGCTGAAGTTTTTATATTTCTGAGAGCAATTTAACAGGACACCTCTATTTCCTCTTGGTCCCATACATTTATTTATCCCTACATTTATCCAACTCGCCCCTTTCACTAAATTATACATTAATTAAATATACACTCTGGCTATAATGTGCTTAGAAGTGAAGCTCCAAAAGGAGCCCCAGTGGAAGTGTCAGACAAGCCCCACAACAATTTCCCATTGTGGGAAGGAGGCGTCATTCCTGAGCAATGGTAACTCGAGAGGACCTCGCCAGGCTCCAGCTGATGCCAAGCCTGCTCTCATTTTCCCAGTCCCACTTCCATAAATTAGCTGCAGGCCCCACGGACATATCAGGGAATCTTGAGGGTTTGTTTTTTTTTTAATGTTTGGAAATCCACCACTTTAGTGAGATCCTCATCACTGATGCCAAATGCAGGGTGTTTGTCACAGGGCAGGGATTCCTGCTCCCCAAAATCCCCCACTTTTGTCAGACCCTCAGCACTGATGCCAAATGCGGGGTGTTTGTTGCAGGGCAGGGATTCCTGCTCCCCAAAATCCCCCACTTTAGTCAGACCCTCAGCAGTGAGGCCAAATGTGGGGAGTTTGTCACGGGGCAGGGATCCCTGCTCCCCAAAATCCCCCACTTTGGTCAGATCCTCAGCACTGATGCCAAATGTGGGGTGTTTGTCACAGGGCAGGGATTCCTGCTCCCCAAAATCCCCCACTTTTGTCAGATCCTCAGCAGTGAGGCCAAATGTGGGGAGTTTGTCGCAGGGCAGGGATTCCTGCTCCCCAAAATCCCCCACTTTAGTCAGATCCTCAGCACTGATGCCAAATGCGGGGTGTTTGTTGCAGGGCAGGGATTCCTGCTCCCCAAAATCCCCCATTTTAGTCAGATCCTCAGCAGTGAGGCCAAATGCGGGGTGTTTGTCACAGGGCAGGGATTCCTGCTCCCCAAAATCCCCCACTTTTGTCAGACCCTCAGCACTGAGGCCAAATGCGGGGTGTTTGTCACAGGGCAGGAATCCCTGCTCCCCAAAATCCCCACTTTGGTCAGATCCTCAGCAGTGAGGTCAGAGCAGTGCCAAATGCGGGGTGTTTGTAACAGGGCAGGGATTCCTGCTCCCCAAAATCCCCCATCTGCTCCAGGGCAGCCCTGGCTCCAAAGGCTTTGCCAGGAGTGCTGAAACAAAACCCACAGCCAGGCACTGGAATGCAGCCCTCCCAGCAAGGCAGAATGGACACCCGAATTTGGGTCAGTCTGCCACCACGTTTGATTTTTTAAATTTAGATCCCCATCCCAAACTGTGAGATAAAACTGAAATTGAGAAAAGTCAGCCTCAGCACTCTGCTGAGTAACCTGGACTCAACAAATGCTCTCTGCTGCTCTCTGTCATCTCCAGAGCGAGAAGCCAGCAGCAGGCAGGGATCACAAACGTTTAAAATATATATCACATAAGCCATTCTGGGGGGATAATGACATTTTCCATTCTCTCCAGTACAGAAGGAACAAGCCTGCTGAAGAAAGTGGTTGTGAAGTATCATGCACACTGACTCGAAGCCAGCCTTGAAACATGAGAGAATCCAATTCCACGAGTGGCACTTTGGTCACATGCCAGCACATCATAATTTCACATCAGAGCTGGCTGCACACAAAGATTAAATGCTGCTCGGTACAAAAGGCATTAACTTTGAGTTCTCACAGCAGCATAAAGCCCCTTTTTATGGAGATTGCTATAAACAGCAGCCTTGCTTTCACTCCTCAAAGCTTCCGGCATTTTCCAAATGATCCTCAAGAACATTTATTGAATCAAAACACGGCCCAAAAGTTGTTTACAAACCATAATGCAAAGGAAGAATGCTGTTCATTATTATGTGCCTACAAATGTGCTTGTTTAACAGGAACAGCATGTTTGCTGCCATCCTGCAAGAAGGAAGACAAAATCTGAAGTAGAGAAGCGTAAAATAAAGGCAATGTTTGCCAGATTTCCCTTCCTCTCTCCCCTAAATACATGGCAAATATTCCCTGAAGATAAACAGCAGAAAAGGAAAAGGTATCTTCAAGCACCACCTGGAATTACTTGGCTCCACATTTGGAATTCCCTTCACCTCCCACCAAGATTTCCTAATTGGAAATGTTTTACTGTACCCTGACACTACCTGCCGTCGATTCCTGTGCAATTCCAAAGGCTGCCTTCAAACTGAGGGAATATTATACAGGGGCAGGTGCTGCAAACATGCAAAGATATTTACATGCAAATCTATCTGCAACACACGGTGCATAAAATGCTTTCCAACCCTTTTCTGCCCCTGAAATGCAGCTCAGAAGTGTCCCCTGCTGGCAAACACCGTCCCAGCTTTGGGAGCAGCAGAAATTCCTGTGATTTGAACGGAATGACAGCCCCAAAGTGGCTCAGCTGGGCAGGGACACTGCTCAGGGCTGGGGAGGGCACTGGGAACACCTGCAGCACCCCAGGGCTCCCCAAAAACAGCTCCAGGAAAAAGGCTGAACAAAGTTTTGCGAGTGAGCAAATTAGGAGGTGATCCAGCCCTCTAATAATTAGAGAATTCCAGAATAGTTTGGGTTGCAAGGGACCTTAAAGATCATCTCACACCACCCCTGCCATGGCAGTGTCACCTCCCACTGTCCCAGTGTCCAGCCTGGCCTTGGGCACTGCCAGGGATCCAGGGGTGGAATTCCATCCCAGCCCTGCCCACCCTGCCAGGGAACAATTCCTCATTCCCAATATCCCATCTAACCCTGCCCTCCTTCACCTCAAAGCCAGATTTACAGGAGGCATCCAGAAAAAACTCATTTTTCACTCAAATTCTGTTTCCCACCAGGCTAAACAATCTCTCAATTGACCAGTTGAATTTTTGTCTCACAAATCAGTAAAAAGCCTTTTATAGTTTTACAGCCATGTTGCACTATAGGGTTGGTTCAAAATTGCCTCTGAACAAAGAGTCAAAAAATTTTCTTGAAAAATTTTCCTGTGACTGTGCCATTAGTCCTCATCATCATCTTCTCCATTCCTTCCACCTGCAGGCACTGTTACTATTCCTGATATTATGGAATAATCAAGATGGGAAAAGTCCTCCAGGATCACCCAGTGCCCTCACCCCAATCCCTGTCCCCAAGGCCACATCCAGACTGCTCTGGGACAATTCAGTGACTCCAAACCTCCCTGGGCAGCTCAGCCCAAGGCCTGACCACTCTGCCAGGGAAATTTTCTGTGCCAATCTCCAACCTGAGCCTGCCCTGGTGCCATCTGAGGCCATTTCCTCTCCTCCTTTCCCTGCCCCTCCTGTCAGGAGCTGTGCAGAGCACTGAGGTCCCCCCTGATCCCCCTTTGCTCCAGGCTGAGCCCCCCCAGCTCCCTCAGCTGCTCCTCACAGTTCGTGTTTTCCAGCCCCTTCCCAGCTCCATTCTCCTGCCCTGGACAAAGGCAAAATGGGTTTTTTTGTTTGAGAACAAAACAATTTTTCAAGGCAAGGTGTTAATTTAATGTACCTCAGTGATCCAAGCAAGCTCTTTGCATCTGAAGAGAGCCATGACAAGGAAAAGCTCAAACAGGGCCTGGAGGGGCTGGAGCACGTCCAGGGCAGGGAATGGAGCAGGGCTGAGCACAGAAGCACCTGTGAAAATCATCCTGCCCTGCACTGATGCCTTGTGCAGGCTGCCCCAGAGCAGAGGCTGGGCAGAGCTCCAGAATAAAGCAGGGATTTATTCACAGCATCTCCTCCATGGATGCACCTTGGGCAGCACCAGAGCCCAGCCAGGGCTGCACCCAAGATGAACCAAAATGGCCCCAAAATGCACGGCCGGGCACGGGCTCTGTCCCTGGGATCAGTTCTGCTCCATTTGCACCTTGCAGTTCATTGTCCCATTGCAGCTTTAGCCCTGCAGTCCCACCCTGCTTGTTCTTCTCTCTCCAGCCCACGGGGTTTGTGCTCCTGGGCTGAGATTTGGGTCATTTGTCCTTGGTGCCCAGCTGGAGCAGGAATTGTTTTGTCTCCCTGCTATGTGCACAGAGCTCAGCATCCCTGAATGTGAACCCAGACCCACACACTGAAGCAGCACAGAATGTGAAAAATAGAAAAAACTAAAACCTGAGGCATCAGAACTGCTGAAAATTCTGCTCCACAAACTCATCTTGATTTAAGCTTCTACCTCTACCAAATAAGTGGAACCCAAAAGTTTACAAATTTCACCCAAGATCCAACAGTTCTGTGAGGAAACTACATGAATAAAAGTGTGCAGACTAATAGAAGACTGGGGAGAAAGAATTAAAAGATGCTAAAATACTCAGAATTTATTCCACCATGGTACTGTGTGACAAGTGTTACAAATTCACTTGGGTACAAGAGGAGATATCACTGATACCAAAACCAGACCAGAGCAGCTCTGAACTGCTGAATTTGGACACAATCCCTGCATAATTTCATTATTCTGAGTGCTAATGAGCAAAAAGAGGAAAACAATGAGGCACAGACTGTCAAAACCCAAATTCCTGGAGAACAATTCCCTTCAGAACCACACTCCAACCCCAGCAAGCAGCAGGAATCAGGATCAGAATGCAGACATTGACACTGCCCATGAATGCCAACACTGAAAAAAGTTTGTTTTATGATTTCTGTGGCCCTTCCGGGTTTGCAAGATTTTATTGTAAAGAAAAAAAAAGTGAATTTGAGGAGGGGAGAGGGAAGAACACAAAACCAGAAATGCAAACCCCCCCCCTTCCCTGCACACACAGGCAACTCAAAGCCTTGCACCCCAACAAAGTCCTTTGCATTTATTGGAAAAAATGATGGAAAAAATGATGGAGTTAAATTTCAAATATTCTTAATTGATAGCACCGCTATCAGTCCTTAGGTGAAGTTTTAAATAGATATATTAATTTTAAATAAGATATATTAAATCCATTCCCCCAAAACCAGTAAGGTGCTTCAGCAAATACCCATTTTTATTGGTACAGATGCATTTACATTGCTAATTTTTTTTGCTACTTTGCCCTAAAAGATATTTTCATTTTTAGCCGAGAAACAAACTGGGAAAAGCCTTCAAGTACAAAAGTTTTTGCTCATTTCAAATAATACACATGATACATTAAAAAAAGGTAAAAATGTTAGACACAAATGATTTATCAGCAATTTATTTAAGTTCCTCACTGTCTGTTGGTCATTTAATAAATTTATCAGTGATTTATTCAATTCTCTCACTGTCTGTGGGTCATTTAATAAATTTATCAGTGATTTATTCAATTCTCTCACTGTCTGTTGGTCATTTAATAGATTTATCAGTGATTTATTCAATTCTCTCACTGTCTGTGGGTCATTTAATAGATTTATCAGTGATTTATTCAATTCTCTCACTGTCTGTTGGTCATTTAAGATTTTTCTCAATTATTATTTTACTTCTGAGCCAGAGAAATGAGTAAATTTCCTTTCTGGAATAAATAATTCCAAGGAGCTCTTGTTTTTGTTTCTACTGTCTGTAAGGCAGGGATGATGCTCATGCTTTGAGGCTAAGAGAAAACAACAAATCTCCCATTTTGTGTAGATTATACAAAATTTTGGTTCACTTATAAACCAAAAACCTGGATAGCAATAAAAACTCTGGAGTTTCAGTGTAACTACCCCTGATTTCAGCATTGGAAATTTAAAAATAAAACCCTGAAGTTGAATCTCAAGTCCTACAACAGCCATGAATATGCATGGAAATATTTCAGACACAATTGTCTCCAAATGCACCCTGAAATCAGGGTTCATTACAGTGTGAGCTGAGAGCTCAAATTCCCCATCCTCAAAGGAAGATTTATTCAGGATAAAGTGGCTCCACATTTTCTTGGCTGACGTCATGGAGCTGGAATTTAAAAGCAGACTGTGCCACCCCAGAACCAAGGCACGGAAATCTGCTCTGAGCTGATTCTGCCCCAGCTACTGAATCACTCAAAAACACAAAAAATTTCGAGCCTGTGGAGTTTTTACTCAAGTTTTCAGATGAGCAAATATTATAATGTAATATAATATAATATAATATAATATAATATAATATAATATAATATAATATAATATAATATAATATAATATAATATAATATAATATAATGTAATGTAATGTAATGTAATGTAATGTAATGTAATATAATATAATATAAATTAAAATAATATAAATTTAAATAATATAGATTTAATCTACATTACAATATGATATGATATGATATGATATATGATATAATATAATATAATATAATATAATATAATATAATATAATATAATATAATATACTATAATGTAATGTACTATAAAATAACATAATATAATATGGATTTAAATAATATATAATATAATATAATATAAATTAAATTAAAATAATATAAATTTAAATAATATAGATTTAATATACGTTACAATATATGATATGATATTATATTATATATGATATAATATAATGCAATATCATATAATGTAATATAATGTAATATAATGTAATATAATGTAATATAATGTAATATAATATAAAGTAATGTAATATAATATAATATAATATAATATAATATAATATAATTAATATAATATAATATAATATAATATAATATAATATAATATAATATAATATAATATAACATAACATAATATAATATGGATTATAATATAATATAATATAATATAATATAATATAATATAATATAATATAATATAATATTAATATAATAAATATAGATTTAATTAATATAGATTTAAATAATATAGATTATGATATGATATAATATAACATAATATAATGTAATATCATATCATATAATGTAATATAATGTAATATAATATAAAGTAATGTAATATAAAATAATATAACATAATATAATATGGAATATAATATAACATAATATAATATGGAATATAATATAATATAATATAATATAATATAATATAATATAATATAATATAATATAATATAATATAATATAATATAATATAATTTGGATTTAAAATCTGGATTTAAAATATAATAATTTGGATTTAAAATCTGGATTTAAAATATTATAATTCCAGTTCTGCTCATGTTTTGTTGGCTTTTTTTAACCCATGCAGCAAGAATGTGCTTTTAAGCTCTATGCATTGGAAATTAAAACTTCAAAATGTGAATTCTGAGGGGGAAAAGTAAAAAAATTCCAATCCACCCCTCGGGAACAGCTTCAAATTCTGCAAAAGGAACCAAGGAACTCTCACAGAGTGGAGAGGAACATCTTAAATTCTTAATAATCACATTTCTATCAATCAGCAGCACAGGTTTGATGGGATTATTAACAGCATCTCAACAATGATGCAGAAAAACTCAGATTTTCCAGGCATTTCAGCAAAGGCAAATGAGGAGCAGCTGTTTGTTCACAGAATAAAGTTTAGAGTTTCATTTGATGCCCAAAAGGCAGCAGGAAACAGGTCTGGTGAAAGCTCTGATAAAAGAGGCACCAAGGGAATCAATCCCACAGAATTTACAGCTCTGCTCTAAACTGAAGAACCCCCAAACCAGCACTTAACACTGAAAGAATTTTAAAATTATCAAAAAAAAAAAAAAAAAAAAACAACAAAACCCTCAGCTTCATTTTTTCTTAATGGAGTAAAAAATGCAGAACAAACCCAATTATTCTTTTTTTCCCCATAAGCAAAAGGAGCTTGGGGTTCCTAAAATGAATTAGAAAATCTGAACCAGGAGATTTTAAACACAACAGAAACTCCAGTGTGGGGATGAGGAATCACTCCTGAGCTGCCAAGCCTCAGCAATATAAAATTATTTCTCATTATTTGTGGATCTGCTAACAAGACCTTGAGCTGCTTGATCATTAATTGGCTAATTGTGGCATTTTTATTACAGGGAAGTCGAAGAAAATCATCCCAAAATCACTTGCTGGCAATAAAATTAAGGATTTCCTCAAATAATTCACATTTTTGGTATCTCCTGGCTCTCTGGGAAAGCAAGGAAACCTATGGAGAACAGGATGGGTGTGGAAAAATAAATAATTTGTGAAAAGCTAAACTCTAACACATTCATTATTTATTTTAATAAACAATTAGGAACTCTCTTCATTAGGAACTGTTGTTGTTACAAGTGGCAATTTCCTTTTACACAAGATTCTGGAATTTTATCAAAGCTAAAAGGAAAGACATTAAAACAATGACTACACACAGCAAAACTACCATTAAAATATGTGAATAAAACAATTAAAATCACATGAAACCACATAAAAACTAATAAAGTTTAGGAATAAAATAATTTATTAACAGACTTAATTATTTAAATTTTTAAAACTAATTGTGGTATGAACTTTAACTGAAGAATATACAGTTAAAATATCTTTACTTGATGGTCTGCAACCCTGCAATATGCCACTAGATGGCAAGTTTGGATAGAAATTAGCTGAATTTTAATTTATATGTTTGAGAAGTCCAAAGGCATTGGATAGAAACAATCATATAAAAAAGTAGTGAAAGAGGAGAACAAAAATAGGAAGAATTCAATAAACAAACTTTGTGTCTGGGGCATTTTTAATACAACCAAAGAGGTGAAATGGGTTTTCGTTTTGTTTCCACATTGCCACACAAATAGAGAATCAACCCACACAAATTCTGAAGTTATATTTTAAAGAAAAACAAGTGAAAATCCCTTTTTATACATTCCTGATGATTGTTCAGAGCACAGTCTCACGCGGATGGGAGCAGCACTGAGAGCTGACGTTTGAATTTCAAATATTCCCAGGAAATATTGAAACACCCTCAGGAACCAGGGATTGATTTCTCTGTGCCATCAGCCCCTCCCCATTCCCTGCACTCTGCTCGTCACCATTTCCTCTTTTGGGAATTTGATCTTGATTTAATATCAAGAGATTAATTTTTTATCTTCATTTTATATTAAAAAAAAAAAAAATCCTGTTTTTTAAAGCAGTTCTTTCCGTAGCCTTCAAATGGAACAGCACTAAAAACTTCTTAACAGAAATACAGAAATATAATTAATTTAACCCTGCACAATTTCCCTGTGGTGAAATTCAGAATTCCTTCTAGCGGGAACCAAAACTGATGGATTAAAAATGAAATTTTTTTCCTTACCTGAAACACCTGTTGGAAACTCTCCAAACAAAAGCAGCAGGCTTGGAGAGAACCCTGAATTTCCCTGGCAGGGTAAACCCCAGCTTACCTCATCAGGAGAGAGCAGGTAAATGGGGGTTAATTCAGGAACTGCACTTGGTTCACAGCTCAGCCCCAGGCACGTCAGGATCTCCCTGAGAACTTCATCTTGGAATTGCTCATTTTGAGCAAATTGAAATCCTCCTCAGTCTGCACGTCCATGGAATTGCTGTCCAGCTCCAAATGGGCCTGGCAGGATGAATAAAAAGAGAAAATCAGTTTCCCATTCAGAAACATCAATACACCACAATTTCTATTTCGTACATGAACAGAATTCCATTGCAATTAAAATGGCATTAAAACTGAAATTCCATTAAAATTGAAATTCCATTAAAGTTCAAATTCCATTACAACTGAAATTCCATTAAACGTGAAATTCCATTACAACTGAAAGTCCATTAAATGTGAAATTCCATTACACCTGAAAGTCCATTAAAACCAAAATTCCATTAAAACTGAAATTCCATTAAAGTTCAAATTCCGTTACAACTGAAATTCCATTAAAACTGAAATTCCATTACAACTGAAAGTCCATTAAAACCAAAACTCCATTACAACTGAAATTCCATTAAAACTGAAATTCCATTCAAAATATATTAAAATTGAAAGAGCTTTTTAGAAGTTGTCCAAGGTATGGAGAACTTCCAGCTCCAAATGGGCCTGGCAGGATGAATAAAAAGAGAAAATCAGTTTCCCATTCAGAAACATCAATGCACCACAATTTCCTCTGAAACCTGCCTAAAATTTCCCTTCTTAATCAACTTTTCCTGATCAAGCTTGTATTTACCAACTTAAATTTAACGTTCTGCTTTTCAGGTCTGCCAGAACCAACAGCAAGGTTGGCCATTTTCTATTTTGTACATGAACAGGATTCCATTACAATTAAAATGGCATTAAACTGAAATTCCATTAGAATTGAAATTCCATTAAAGTTCAAATTCCATTACAACAATTCCATTAAACGTGAAATTCCATTACAACTGAGAGTCCATTAAAACCAAAATTCCATTACAACTGAAATTCCATTATAACTGAAATTCCATTCAAATTATATTAAAATTGAAAGAGCTTTTTAGAAGTTGTCCAAGGTATGGAGAACTTCCAGCTCCAAATGGGCCTGGCAGGATGAATAAAAAGAGAAAATCAGTTTCCAATTCAGAAACATGAATGCACCACAATTTCCTCTGAAACCTGCCTAAAATTTCCCTTCTTCATCAACTTTTCCTGATCAAGCTTGTATTTACCAACTTAAATTTAACTTTCTGCTTTTCAGGTCTGCCAGAACCAACAGCAAGGTTGGCCATTTTCTATTCTGTACATGAACAGAATTCCATTACAATTAAAATGGCATTAAAACTGAAATTCCATTAAAATTGAAATTCCATTAAAGTTCAAATTCCATTACAACTGAAATTCCATTAAAACTGAAATTCCATTAAAACTGAAATTCCATTACAACTGAAAGTCCATTAAAACCAAAATTCCATTACAACTGAAATTCCATTACAACTGAAATTCCATTAAAACTGAAATTTCATTGAAACTGAAATTCCATTAAAATTATATTAAAATTGAAAGAGCTTTTTAGAACTTGTACCAGGTAGGGAGAACTCAAGCAATTCCCATGAATTTAGTGGAAATCAGTGCAGATAAAGAAACTCCTCTGCCTAAAAAGTTACTTTTTCATGTGACAGAAAATCACTCCTCATGCTCAAAACAGATGCTTAGAAGTTGAAATTAAATGCAGGAGGGAAAAATATCCTTCATAAACTCTTTTTTGGCTCTTTTTTTTCTGCTTTTCCAAGATATTTCAAAGCCCTTGTAAGTTGGAACCCTGAATTTGAGAATTTCTGTGCTGCCAGGCACTGACCCCCAAGAGAACACTGCACTGACCTGAGGGCCTGGAGAAGCTTCCAAAATTCAATAATAAAACTGAGATTAAAGGTGTGGAGTTTGAACAGAAGTGTGTGATATCACAGGGTGGGAAACTCAGAGCTGAAGGGTTTAGAATACAGGAATAGATAGAAAGCAAGATGGAGGTTTTGGGGTGGAGGCTGCTCCTTCTTCTTCTCCTTCTTCTCCTTGGGTTTGGGTGGTTTTGTGTCATTGGATAAAAAAATCCACATTACAGACCATAAGTAGTTAGTCATTAGGTCAAAAGTAAAAATAATTTAAGTGTCATTTCTTAATTAGTTTAGCCTTCAAAGGCCTTGGAGAGAGAGACAGGGCTCCATTTTTAGTCTGTTGGAGTGAAGTGCTGCAGAACTCAGGGTTTGTGAGATTGTAACAGAGATAAGAACTGATAAACATCTGAGCGCCAACAAGAAATACCCTCCCACACATTAAATCCTAAAAAACCCCAAAGAACCCACACTTGTATTCCCTGCAGATTCATTTATTGCTATTAAATAAAGCCCTTATTTTTGTTCATTTCTTCCAGCTTGCAGAATTTCATTATGCTCTTTGAGTTTTACATATTTCCATTGAAATTCAGGGAAATTACTGAGTGTGGCTGCCCCTGGATCCCTGGCAGTGCCCAAGGCCAGGTTGGACAATGAGGGTTGGTGCAGCCTGGGACAATGCAAGGTGTCCCTGCCATGGCAGGGGTGGGATGAGATAATTTTCAGATCCTTTCCAACCCAAACCATTTCATAATTGCAAAAATAATACATGAAAAAGGAGGCAGGACACACCCAGCCACCAGAGGAGCACAGAAAAAAGAGAAACAAATCTGCCAGAATATTTCCTGGCTGATGTCACTGCCTGGAAACAATAAAGGCTTTTCAAATCCAGACTGGAAGTCATTCAGAATTATAAAACATCACAGTAATCCTTTTAATCTGATGTTTGAAGCTGTGCTCTGATGCTCTTCTCCTTTTCCTGAGGAAAACCTCTGGAGTATTGAGTTTTACTACAGCACGAGGATCAATGGAAAGGGAGCAGCAAAGCTCAGCCTGCAGGGACAGAATCAAATCCATTTTCTGGATTTGGGTGGCACAGCTGCCTGCAAAAAACAGCAACAAATGGAGCACCTGGGACAGTGGGAGGTGTCCCTGCCATGGCAGGGCTGGCACTGGGTGATCCCTAAAACCCCTCCCAGCCCAAACCACTCTGGGATTCTGGGATTCTCTGGCTGCTTTTCTGTCTGAACCTGTGATTCCTTCTCCCCTCTGAGCACTTTTCTCACCCTTTGCCCAATCCTCACACCGGGCAAACCTCGTGCCGTGGCTGTTGTGGTTTTGGCCCATCCCATTGATGGCCTGGTGAACTTGGGGAAATCCCTTGGAGACCTGGATTGTGCCTCAGTCCCTGTCCCTTTGGCAGTGCCAGGACACAGGGGATGGCTGCCAGTGCCAGAGGGCAGGGCTGGGTGGGAACTGGGGAAAAATCCTTCCCTGGGAGGGTGGGGATGCCCAGAGCAGCTGTGGCTGCCCCTGGATCCCTGGCAGTGCCCAAGGCCAGGCTGGACACTGGGGACAGTGGGAGGTGTCCCTGCCATGGCAGGGGTGGCACTGGGGGAGTTTCAGGATATTCCTGTGCTGGCAGGAAAGGCTGGCACAGCTGGCATTGTTCACCTGCACAGGAGAAGCTTTGGGCTGAGCTCAGGGTGGCCTTGCAGGGCCTGGAGGAGCCCCAGGAAAGCTGGAGAGAGACAATTGCCAGGGGATGCAGGGACAGCACACAGGGAATGGCTCCACACTGAAAAATTACAGCTTTATATCAGATATTAGGAACAATTTCCTCCCTGGCAGGGTGGGCAGGACTGGGATGGCATTCCCAATGAAGGTGTGAAGCCTCTGGATCCCTGGCAGTGCCCAAGGCCAGGCTGGACACTGGGGACAGTGGAAGGTGTCCCTGCCATGGCAGGGGTGGCACAAAATGATCTTTCAGCTCCCTCCCAACCCAAACCACTCCATGATTCCACACCTCCCCTTGACAGGAATCCCCAAGAACACGCAGTGGGAACAATTTTATAGGAGGAAACGAGTTCCCCCTGCTCACAGTACTGGCAAAGGATGGCCTCTCCCCCGCTGCTGCCGTGGCTCAGCTGCACCATCACCGTGTCCTCAGCAGCGCTGCTCAGCCGACTCAGCACCTTCCCCCTGCTGCTGCCATCTCCCTTGGGGCCCTCCTCAAACACAGAGCCACTGAGCAGCAGGCTCAGCCTCACCTCGCTGCCGTCCTGCTTGGACACCACCAGCTCGTGCACCACCCTCCTCAGCTTCTTCTTGTGCTTCATCTGCACTCCCCCGAAGGTGAAGGAGGAGGAAAGGCCCAGGATCTTCCCCCCTTTGGACAGGAAGGCCATGAACTGCCTGTGGATGCCCTCGGGGGAGGGGCTCCTGGGTGGCAATGAGCAGCAGCAGGCAATTGTCAAGCCAGGGCTCCCTGAGCACCTGCTCCTGGTGCAGCTGGTACAGGGTGTAGCTCTCGGCATCGACGCACTCCCTCAGCACGGCCTTCACCTGCTCCAGCCTCCCCTCGGCAGCCTCAGAGCCCAGGTAAAATCAAGATATTCGGGGGTTTCCCAGCCAGGTTCATCCTTCTGATGCCTTTTTTGCACATTTGGAGCTCCTTGTCCCTGCCCTGTGCTGCTGCAGTCCTGGGGCAGCTCGGGGGTGCTCTCCTCTGAGGCGAATTTCACCGACTCGATGGTGCTGTTCTCCAGCTGCAGGCACTCGTGGCAGCTGGAAAGGTGCAGATGGTGCTGCTCCCACCTCCTGTTCCCTCATTTTCCCTTTCTTCTCCCAGCCTGGATTTGTCCTCCTCAGCTGCTGCTAAGCCTGATTTCCAGCAGGGGTTACTGCATCCATGTCTGTGCTCTCCTCTTCCTCTTTTCTCTGCTTCGCCAACTCCTTCAGAGCTGATTCCTCTAAATGGACAGCTGGAAAAGGTAAAATAAAAGAAAGAAAAAGGGGTTAAAATAATGAGATTAAAAGGGTTAGGATAAATGTCATTAAGAGCAGAATTCAATTTCAGTACAATTCCCTGTAACAGCAAGAATTTCACTTATTTGATGCAACAAATCCTATTTCCCCCCAGGACAACAGAGATTTGCACTCATACCATAAATCTAAAGACAAGGAAATGAAAGGAAATTTCAAGGAAAGGGGAAAGGAAAAGGGGAAAGGAAAGGAAAAGGGGAAAGGAAAAAGGGGGAAAGGAAAGGAAAAAGGGGGGGAAGAAAAAAGGGGGAAAGGAAAGGAAAGGAAAGGAAAGGAAAGGAAAGGAAAGGAAAGGAAAGGAAAGGAAAGGAAAGGAAAGGAAAGGAAAGGAAAGGAAAGGAAGGAAAGGAAAGGAAAGGAAAGGAAAGGAAAGGAAAGGAAAGGAAAGGAAAGGAAAGGAAAGGAAAGGAAAGGAAAGGAAAGGAAAGGAAAGGAAAGGAAAGGAAAGGAAAGGAAAGGAAAGGAAAGGAAAGAGAAAGGAAAGGAAAGGAAAGGAAAGGAAAGGAAAGACCTCTGGAAAAATACAGCTCTTCTAAGGAGGGCAGGGTTTAAAACTGCTGCTGTTTTGAAATAAACTGTTTTGAAATAAGCTAATAAACTGATGGTGTTGGGTAAGGCAGATATTGAACCACGTCCCTTGCACTGCTGAAGGCTGCAGATAAAGTTTTGGAACAAGAAAAGGGAGTAAAAAGAGATTTGAACAGATTTCAGCCTGCAGAAAGGCAGAGAGATCCAGCACAGCAAGATCTGGGAGCTAAGAATCCAAGGGAAAACAGGAAAATAAGAAGAACTGTTAAAAATTCCCCTTTTCTCCTGAAAATGACAGAAATGTGAAGATAATTCAGAGCAAATAAAGTGAGAAGAGCAAAGATGATTATTGCCAGCAAGAAATGTGCAGAGCAAAGAGGAGAGAAAAAGCAATCATCACAAGGGAGGGCCTCAAGGCTAAATCTGAAACATTTTACTGAACCCTTCCCCTCTCACACACAACCAAACCAATTTATTGTGCTTTTAATCCGGGGAGAAACCTGATGGACAAAATTTTGTTAATCCCTTTCCTTATTATGAAACCACATCCCCTTCGGAGCAGATTTGAGCAAGATTTCTTCTTTTTTTTTGATATCCCAAGGGAATTTCAGCGTTTCCAACCTCTGTTATTCCACCCAGAACCTCCCCCAGCCTGTTCTGGAGCAGCTCCCACACAGCATTGGGAGCAAAAGGAGGCAGAAAACATTTTAAAAAGGGACTGAATGGGACAGCCTCAGCTTCCAGCCTTCCTTGGGGGAATATTTATGCAGAACAGCACCAAGAGAGACAGAATTTCCTATCAGATTCTTTTGGGAGAATATTCCTGTCCTCCTGCACTTCAGCTCAATGTCATTGATTTTGTCATTCCTTCATTTCTGCCTGTGCACTGTGATCTACATTAATTAAATAAAACAGCAAAGCAAATACAAACCCCATAAAAAAGGGCAAAAAAATCCCACCCCAAATTGTTCTCAATCCATGTTCAGCTTTGAATATACTTAAATTTCAAATATGGAAAATAAAAGAGAATATTTGCCTAAAAACTTCCAATTTTGGGTATTTTTTTACTAGATTTAAAGAAATTATTTTCTAACTTCTGAAAGACAGAAGAAGGGGGTGGGAATGGATAATTTTCAAGGTTCCTTCCAACCCAAACCATTCCAAATCCTCCAGAATCAAAGCAGAGCTACAGAGGAATCAACCTGGAATCCCAGCAGGAAGAAAACACTGCCCAAAAAAAGTAAATATTTTCAGGTAAGTATAAAAACCTCTTGCACTTCAGCTAAATGTTGTTGATTTTGTCATTCCTTCATTTCTGCCTGTGCACTGTGATCTACACTAAAAAAACAGCAAAGCAAAAAACAAACACCATAAAAAAGGGCAAAAAAATCCCACCCCAAATTGTTCTCAATCCATGTTCAGCTTTGAATATACTTAAATTTCAAACATGGAAAATAAAAGAGAATATTTGCCTAAAAACTTTCAATTTTGGATATTTTTTAATAGATTTGTTAATTTAACAGAGAAGTTTTAAAGAAATTATTTTCTAACTTCTGAAAGACAGAAGAAGGGGGGTGGGAATGGATAATTTTCAAGGTTCCTTCCAACCCAAACCATTCCAAATCCTCCAGAATCAAAGCAGAGCTACAGAGGGATCTACTTGGAATCCCATCAGGAAGAAAACGCTGCCAAAAAAAATTTTTCAGGTAGGTATAAAAAACCAATGCCATAAGTCCTAAAAAAAGCATAAATCAAGAAAGCTGTGGTGTGAAAAGGATCAGGAGGGTACTTACAGACAATCCTGCGCGGCACCATCCCGTTCTCCATGTGCAGCCTGTCCTCCAGGAACGCTATGCCCAGGCTACTGAAATTATCTACACTGGCTGCAGCCATTAACTGAAAAGGTTCCCCAGCTTTATAGGCCAAGGGTGAACAAAACTCTGACCACTTGACAATCTAGAACAGAGCATATGCACGGCTTTCAGTCGGAAAAAAACACGGGGAAATCCTCGAGCAGCAGCAATATCGTGATTTTTGCAAGAGGAACGCAGGAGAATTGAGGAATTTACTGAGCCCTGATGGAAGAGAAAAACACCCACAGCGAGGAATCATTCCCAAAGATCAAGGCTCTGAAAGCTCCAAGCGAGAAAATGGCAGCAGAGCTGTAAGAAAAATTATATCTGGATTTGTTTCCTTCAGCAGAAACTCCAAGCAAGAACGCTGGTAAAAAAGAAGAAAATTAAACGACGAGGGTTTAACTACAAGGTGCATCCACAGCTGGAATGAATTTATTCTGTTGCCATTCCCAGGAAATTCTTCATCCCAAATCAATTCTGAGTGCATTTGGAATCAGGGCTGCAGGTAGATTACGTTAATTAAAAAATTCAAGTTAAGCTCTGCAGAAGGGACATTTACATGCAGCAGTGGTAAAAAGTGGGCAGATATATTTTAAAAATTCATTATATCATAAATTAATAAGTTAATTAATGACCACACTTAGCATTCTGCTTTTAACAGGTGTGATGATGGTGCATTTTCTACAGGAAACTCAAAAACTCTTCAGCCATTTGAGAGATTGTGGTGAGGGACAAAGAGTTCAGGGTGGGGAAATCTCAAAGGCCTCAAATCTCACAGGCTGCAAATCTTCAGCTCCTCAAATCTGAAACTCTTAATTTTAATTAAAAACATTTATTAAATTGTCTATTTATAAAATTATTTATTAAAATTATTTATAAAGTATTATTTAAAATAAAAATTAGAAGCATTAACTAAACCACAAGGTTTGAAGATCTTTATCTACATCAAAATTTCCTTTTTCCAGGAAAGAAACATTGCACAAGCAGGAGGCACAACTGGATACACAAACCACTTGTTCTCCCACGAAAGAATTTTTAGAGACCTGACTTCATGACCTAAAAAAATTTAAAATTCAGACTTTGCCACGTTCCAAAACATGGGGAGACAAAGTGCAACTCCCTCAGAGCAGCTTCCCTCACTTTGACACCTCTTCCATGAGGTTGTTTTCATCCCCACACACCAGATGTAAAACATTGACTGAAGGAAGGAAAAACTGAGGGTGAGCTGTCAGTTATTGCACTTGTTCATAATTAGACCACCAGCTAAATTTATCTTTCTTTTATGCAATTAAATGGTTTACACACCAGCAAGAGAATCCAGCTGCAGCTTTTGGTGTTGTGGCGTTTCCCAAGGGAACAAGAGGACACAACAAACAACCCCAACAGTTCTGTCTCCTTTCTAAGTCATTCCCAGAGAATTTCTGGTTAATAATCAACAAACCCAATGAGACCATTCAGTCACAGGATCCCAGAATGGTTTGGGTTGGGGGAAACTTTAAAATTATTTCATTCTTACCCTGTCATGGCAGGGACACCTCAGGCTGCTCCAACCTGGCCTTGGGCACTGCCAGGGATCCAGGGGCAGCCCCAGCTGCTCTGGGAATTATTTTTCAGCCTCTCCTCACCTTCACAGGGAAGAAATTGTTCCTAATATCTGATCTAAACCTGTAATTTTTCAGTGTGGGAGCCATTCCCTGTGTGCTGTCCCTGCATCCCCTGGCAATTGTCTCTCTCCAGCTTTCCTGGGGCTCCTCCAGGCCCTGCAAGGCCACCCTGAGCTCAGCCCAAAGCTTCTCCTGTGCAGGTGAACAATGCCAGCTGTGCCAGCCTTTCCTGCCAGCAGAGCTGCTCCATCCTCTGCCCATCCTGGAGCCTCCTCTGGGCTCTCTGCAGCAGCTCCAGCTCCTCCCTGCGCTGGGGCAGCTCTGCAGGTGGGCTCCCAATCCATATTTCTATTTCTGGCCTTTGGATATCTAACAGAAACCTGGGTATTTTCTAATCCATAATTTCTGCTGATCCTGAGTGAAAAACTCCCTTTCCAAGAGGAAAAGGGGAGCAGAGTGTGGGGTTTTATCACTTTGAACCTGAGGGTGAAACCCCAGCTCTGCGACACCAGAGGTGTCCCAGCTTCAGTGGGATTGCCCGTGGTGGAGGGTGAAGGATTTACAGAGTATTTAAACATCCTTTCCCACCCAAAAAACAGGCACAATTAACACCCACACCTGGAGGCTGTCAGGAAGTTCTGTTCATGCTCTTGATGTTTCTTCTCCAAGTGAAATCTCCGATGTAAAATGTAATTATTGCTGCACATGAAGTGCAAACAAAGTGAACCCACAGAAGCAGCTCCTGCCAAAACCCGTGACCCTGAGATCGGGCAACAAACAACCCACTGGCTCAGAGCAGAGCAAAAACCCTCAGGGAATGTTTTCCAGCTTTCCTGGTGTAATTCCAAATCAAAATTCTGTCAGAATAAAGGACGAAAGGCCAGCTCTTAGCAAGGGATGACACATCATTCAAACTCCTGTTTTCTGAGTGCCCCTCAGGTACAGGTCATTGATATTCCTAAAAAAATGGCTTTTTTGGCCAGAAATTCCCCCAAGAGCAATGCGTTCCACAGGCCCTGGATGTGGTGACAGCCAGAGCTGGTTTTTAACCAAAATTGAATATCTGTACTCCTTTTCTATACAAGAATATTGAATATTTGTATCCCTTTCTATGCAAGAACATTAAATATCTGTACCCCTTTCTATGCAAGAATATTCAATACCTGTACCCCCTTCTATACAAGAATATTGAATATCTGTAACCTTTTATACACAATATTGAATATCTGTACCCCTTTTTATGCAAGAATATTCAATATCTGTACCCTTCTATGCAAGAATAATGAATTTCTGTACCCTTTCTATGCAAGAATACTGAATATCTGTCCCCCTTTCTATACAAAATATTGGATATTTGTACCCCGTTCTATGCAATATTGAATATATGTACCCCTTCTATACAAGAAGATTGAATATCTGTACCCTTTTTTATTCCAGAATAATGAATTTCTGTACCTCATTCCTATACAAGAATACAGAATATTTGAATGCCTTTCTATGCAAGAATATTGAATATCTGTACCTCTTTTCTATGAAAGAATATTGAATATTTGTACCCCTTTCTATGCAAGAATATTGCATTTCTGTACCTCATTTCTATACTAGAACACTGAATACCTGTACTCCTTTCTATACAAGAATATTGAATATTTGTATCCCTTTCTATGCATGAACATTGAATTCCTGTACCTCATTTCTATGTAAGAATATTGAATATCTGTCCCCCTTTCTATGGAAGAATATTGAATTTCTGTACCTTTTCCATGCAATAATATTGAATATTTGTATCTCTTTTTTATGTAATATCGAGTATCTGTCCTCCTTTCTATGCAAGAAAATTGAATATCTGTATCCCTTTCTATGCAAAATATTGAATTTCTGTATCCCTTTCCATTCAAGAACATTGAATATCAATACAAGAACATTGAATTTCTGTAGCCCTTTCTATACTAAGGCATTGAATATCTGTACCTCTTTCTATACAAGAATATTGAATATTTGTATACCTTTTCTATGCAACAATATTGAATATATGTACCCCTTGCTATGCAAGAATACTCAATATCTGTACCCCCTTTCCATGCAAAAATGTTGAATATCTGTACCCATTTCTATGCAATAATACTGAATATCTGTACCCATTTCTATGCAATAATACTGAATATCTGTCCCCCTTTCTAGTCAAGAATATTGAATATCTGTACCCTTTTCTATGCAAGAATATTGAATATCTGTCCCTCTTTCTAGGCAATAATATTGAATATCTGTACCTCTTTCTATGCAAGAGTATTGAATATCTGTACCTCTTTCTAGGCAATAATATTGAATATCTGTACCTCTTTCTATGCAAGAGTATTGAATCTCTGTCTCCTTTTCTATGCAAGAATATTGAATATCTCTATTTCCCTTCTGTGCAAGAATATTGAAAAATTGTATCCCTTTTCTATGCAAGAATATTGAATATATGTACCCCTTTCTACACAATAATACTGAATATCTGTACCCATTTCTATGCAATAATACTGAATATCTGTCCCCCTTTCTAGTCAAGAATATTGAATATTTGTATCCCTTTTCTATGCAAGAATATTGAATATCTGTCCCTCTTTCTAGGCGTTAATATTGAATATCTGTGCCTCTTTCTAGGCGTTAATATTGAATATCTGTGCCTCTTTCTATGCAAGAGTATTGAATACCTGTACCTCTTTCTATGCATCAATATTGAATATCTCTATCTCCCTTCTATGCAAGAATATTGAATATTTGTATCCCTTTTCTATGCAAGAATATTGAATATCTGTCCCTCTTTATAGGCAATAATATTGAATATCTGTGCCTCTTTCTAGGCAAGAGTATTGAATCTCTGTCTCCTTTTCTATGCAAGAATATTGAATATCTCTATCTCCCTTCTATGCAAGAATATTGAATATTTGTATCCCTTTTCTATGCAAGAATATTGAATATCTGTCCCCCTTTCTACACAATAATACTGAATATTTGTACCCCTTTCTATACAAGAATATTGAATATCTGTCCCTCTTTCTAGGCAATAATACTGAATATCTGTACCTCCTTCTATGCAAGAGTATTGAATCTCTGTCTCCTTTTCTATGCAAGAATATTGAATATCTCTATCTCCCTTCTATGCAAGAATATTGAATATTTGTATCCCTTTTCTATACAAGAATATTGAATATCTGTACCCCTTTCTATACACGAATACTGAATATCTGTCTCCCTTTCTACACAATAATACTGAATATTTGTACCCCTTTCTATACAAGAATATTGAATATCTGTACCCCTTTCTACACAATAATACTGAATATCTGTACCCATTTCTATGCAATAATACTGAATATCTGTCCCCCTTTCTAGTCAAGAATATTGAATATTTGTATCCCTTTTCTATGCAAGAATATTGAATATCTGTCCCTCTTTCTAGGCATTAATATTGAATATCTGTACCTCTTTCTATGCATCAATATTGAATATCTGTCCCTCTTTCTAGGCAATAATATTGAATATCTGTATCTCTTTCTATGCATCAATACTGAATATCTGTCCCTCTTTCTAGGAAATAATATTGAATATCTGTCCCTCTTTCTAAGCAACAATATTGAATATCTGTACCTCTTTCTATGCAAGAGTATTGAATCTCTGTCTCCTTTTCTATGCAAGAATATTGAATATCTGTCCCTCTTTCTAGGCAATAATATTGAATATCTGTACCTCTTTCTATGCAAGGGTATTGAATATCTGTACCTCTTTCTAGGCAATAATATTGAATATCTGTCCCTCTTTCTAGGCAATAATATTGAATATCTGTAACTCTATGCAAGAGTATTGAATATCTGTACCTCTTTCTATGCATCAATATTGAATATCTCTATCTCCCTTCTATGCAAGAATATTGAATATTTGTATCCCCTTTCTATGCAAGAACATTGAATATATGTACCCCTTTCTATGGAAGAATATTGAATATCTGTCCCCCTTTCTGCACAATAATACTGAATATTTGTACCCCTTTCTATACAAGAATACTGAATATTTGTACCCCTTTCTATACAAGAATACTGAATATCTGTCCCCCTTTCTATATAAGAATATTAAATATCTGTCCCCCTTTCTACACAATAATACTGAATTTCTGTCCCCCTTTTCCATGCAAGAAACAGGGCTATTTCCTCACCTCCCTGGAGGAGTCGGGCCCCCTGTGCCCGTCCTGCGGGAGGGCAGACACGCTCTCTGTGACAAACGCGATGTGCTCCGCGGGCAGCAGCCCCTCGGCGGGGGGAAAGGGAGCGGCCAGCAGCCCTCTCCACCTGCTCAGGTCATCGAGGAACTGCAAGGAACAAGAAACAATAATGAGCCCGCACACAATAATAAGTTTTGCACCTTTAAGAGTGTTACAGAGAGTGAAGGCGGGGAGAGAAGAAGCGCGCAGTTTGTTTGCAGACACTGCCCTCCTCCTCCATATCCCTGCTCCTGACTGTGTGGTCTGCGGTCAGACGGCGGGGCAGAGAGCTCTTCTTTTGCTATTTAGTTAGTTTTTAGCTAGCTGAGGCAAAGATGTTCCCAGGACTGGGTTTTTTTTTTTTTCCTTTTCTTTGGACCTCTTGAAACTGTTCTGGACTGAACACCCAGGGGAGCACCGGCAGCTGCAGCTGTGGCGCACCGGGCCGGGCCGGGCCTGAGACATTTCCAGCACTGAGGGACTGACCAGAGACTGAGTGAGCTGAGCTTCAACCCGGGGTTTTCTCAGTTTGTCATCTCTTTTAGAGTGGCAAGGGGTCTCATTGTTTGATACTGTTTTGGTTTTATTGTTTAATAAACAGGTTTTTTTCCACCTTTCTCCAAGGAGGTATTTTTTCCTCCCGGACCAGTTGCGGGGAGGGGCCGATTGGATCTGCTTTTCCCACCGGAGCTCCTCTGGGGGATTCTTCCCCAAATTTGCTCTAAACCTGGACACAAGTGATTCAACAATTCCCTTTTTAAATTACGCCCGGCTTAAATTCAAAACCGACCCTCCAGCCGTACGGCAAGGGTGACGATGATTTTGTGATTATTTTATGATTATTTTATGATTATTTCATGATTACTTCGCCTTCCCCACGAGACAAAGGGAGTGATAAAGTTCTGAACCCTTACAAAGGAAACACTAAAAGTAAAACTGAAAGTAACAAGGCGGGTTTTTATAAACCAACTGAAATGCCAGCTCTCAGCTTTGCAGGAAGAGAGGGGGCAACACAAAAACCAACCCTGAGCCCCTGGCACTGTGACCTGGTGGGACATCGCCACTGGCAGCATCCCTCATTCCCCTCTCCTCCTCTCCCATCCACACTGGATTTTGAATTCTCATGGCTCTGCATCAAAATCCCTCATTCATTATGAAACTCATAAAATAGAAAGAAATCATTCATTCAGAATCAATTTTTCCATAAGTTGTCCTATCCACCACTCAGCAGATCATTGAATAAAAATTTCTTCATTAAATTACAAAAGATTCCCTCTCTTGCCCTCAGCAAGGAACAAATAAAGCTCAAAACCTGGAATCGGCAGACCAAAAAACACATTTAGGACACCTCACAGCTTCTCAGGAAAATATTACATCAATTTTTAATTTTTATATTGATTTTGCACTGAACTTCATTTGTCTGCCATATTTAAAAAATGGCAAACATTAGAAACAACTATTTTGCTGTGGGAAATAGTAAAGATAAAAGATTTTTAGAAAGTTATGAAATCAGACTTTAGAAACAGAAAGAGAACTTAAGAGTTAGTTGTAAAGTCTGAAAGTAGAAAAGTTACAATAGTACAGTAAGCAAGGACATAAAACAATGAGAGATCTCAAAACATGAAACAATTGAGACAACTCAACTCAGTTTGGGTTTTAGGTTTGGCTAAGATAGATTTTAAGACTGTAGAAAAATATGTTCAGTAAGACAGGAGAAAGTTTTAAATTTAATAATTGCGTATTGTTAATAGGAAGTATATAAGTAAGTATTGTTTGAAGCAGGTGTGTTTTTAGTGATTAGCTAGAGTAATTATCTGTAAGTTTTGGTAATATGTTAATGGTTAAAAAGTTCTTTAAATGTTCTGTAACAAAGAAATTGGTTGTTAGTAAGAAGGGAGTTATCTTTTAATTGTTTTTATGTAATGAGAGTGATGTTATAATAAAGCTCAAAGAAAGTATTTCATAGTCTTGTCTTGTTTGTGTGAACTTCTAACACATGGTGCCTTCACAACTTCCTAAAAATCCTCTTACCTCCACTATTTCCCACATTTCCCTTCTGCCATACCACGAGCACACACCTGCAATAATTCCAGGAAAGAATTCCCCTGTGGCTCTGAATTCCAGCACTAAATGTGGGATTTCATCCCTGCACACCCCAAATGAAAACACAGAACACTGCGGGGGCAGCTCACCGACCCAGCTGCCCTGGTGAGCACAGAAGCTGCACAAACAAACCCTGATTTCACTGATTTCTCCCACAGGAAAGTGAACTGAGCTCAGGGAGTTTAAAGTGCCTTAAACATCCCATCTGGCTAAAGATCAAACCAAAAAAATCCCTTTGCAGGTTATGGTTTATGACTTGCAGTGTCTTAAGCAAGCTACTGATCGCAGTCCAAGCTACTGAGAGAGCACAGGGGCTTTGCTGGCTGGCCCAGAAGCCAAAAAAAAAAATCAGAATTAACCTTTTATCTCTTCAGAGATGATGTAAAGAGCTCCCCAGTGATGCAGAGCCAGAGCAGCAAACGGGACCTGCCCCAGGAATTCTCAAATGCTCAAAATTTTAAAGAGACAAAAATATATTGAATAACAGCCCTGAGTCCGTGCCAAACTTCGTGGCAGGCTGCAGTTCCCCAGAGGGCTTCCCAATAAACACCAATAAAGTGAGCAGATTATAAAATCAGTCTGCATGAACAGCACTGCAGACAGAAAAAAATGTGCTGGCAGGGCAAGGGCTGAGGAGAAGCTGCTACAGAAATGAGCAGGAGTGGAGCAAAGAGCAGAAATCAGGTGAAATCCTCCTCACAGAACAATAAACCAAGGCAAGTGAGGCGGAACTCCTCTAAACACAGCTTTATTTTGGTTTTGAGGGCTTTATTGGAATGTGAGTTAGGTATTTCACTTGGCTGGGAAAGATTCTGAGACTGCCACCATCGCTCCTCAGTGTGAAATAATCTGTTAATAAATAGCAAAAAAACCCCTAGTTTTAAACAGAGCCAACTCCATCAGCATTTCTAATCCTGTTTTCCCTCAAATGCAAATGTTCTTTTTACCCTCTGAACTTAGAAAAAGCTTCCCTGCTTCCTGAGGAGCACTGGGGCACTGACACGCTCCATAAACCCCTGCAACAACTGAAACGATCCCCGAGCGCTCACACACCAACAGCAGCAAAAAGCACAGAGCGAGAGGAGCCTCACCCAGACCAATCCTGCCATTTAGTGCCACATCCTGAGAATTCACCACTTATTTTAAATAATTCACACTAGCTGGGGGCAGTGCCAGCTCCACTCCTAACCCTGAGAGTCAAGCAGTTTTCAGTTTTCAGTTTTCGCTTTCAGTTTTGCTTCAGCAGTGCCAAGAGGAGCTGGTTCAGCTCAGGGATTTTCCACCCTCCTGGGCTGCCACAGCCTCCCCCAGCCCTGCTCCTTTCTGATTTTCATTTTTCACCTCGTTCTCCTCACTTAGAACCACATTTTGCATGGGGGGAAGCAGCCAGCCCTCTCTCTCTCTGCAGTCCACACTCCAGGGCAGATCCAGCAGAGTTTTAAAGCCCTGACACCAACCCTGAAGGCACAAACACAGCACGTATTTTTAGACTAAAGCCTTCCATGTTCTCCAAGCATGTTGCTAAAACGGAAAAGAGGCTTTTCCCAGGGCCAGGACGAGGAGGAATGTCCTTAAAACTGGAAGTGAGCAGGTTTGGATGGGAAATTAGGAGGGAAATCTTCCGAGGGAGGGAGGGAGGGGAGGGTGCCCAGCCAAGCTGGGGCTGCTGGAAGTGCCCAAGGTCAGCTTGGACGGGGCACGGAGCCCAGGGCAGGGGCTGGAACGGGATCATCCTCAAGGTCCCCTCCAACACAAACCACGCTGGGATTTTATGGAATTATTACAAGCTCTCCCAGCCAAGCTTTCCTAGAACCACGGCTGCCCTTGCAAAGCTGCACTAAACACACACACATACATATATACATGTATTTATATATATATATACATACATACAAATACACATTCATGGCACACAGCGCACCCCTCAGCACATTTCCTATTCCTATATATACACATTTCATATACTCAATATATGTATACATTCCTATATTTCCCATTTTCTATATTTATATACATATATACACACAAATATACGTTTGTAGCACACAGGGCACCCCTCAGCCCATTTCCTATTCCTATATATACACATTTCCTTTATAGATATACATTCCTATGCAGATACATTTCCTATTTTCTATATATATTTTTATATAGATGTATATATATATATATATATATGTAGACATACAAATACACATTCATAGCACACAAGGCACCCCTCAGCCCATTTCCTATTCCTATATATATACATTTCATATATATATATATATATGTGTATATATATATACACACACCTATATAGATATATTTCCTATTTTCTATATTTATTTTTATGTAGATGTGTGTATATATATATGTAGACATACAAATACATATTCATAGCACACAGGGCACCCCTCAGCCCATTTCCTATTCCTATATATATACATTTCATATATATATATATACACACACACCTATATAGATATATTTCCTATTTCCTATATATATATATACATTCCTATGTATATATTTCCTATTTCATATATATATGTATATATATATATGTAGACATACAAATACGCATTTGTAGCACACAGAGCATCTCTCAGCCCATTTCCTATTCCTAGATATATACATTTCCTATATCTATATATTTCCTATGTATATTTTTTTTCTATTTCCTATATATACATTCCTATATTTCCCATTTCCTATATTTATATACATATATACACACAAATACACGTTTGTAGCGCACAGAGCATCCCTCAGCCCATTTCCTATTCCTATAAATATACATTTCCTCTCTATATATACATTCCTATGTATATATTTTTCCTACTCACTATATATATACATTCCTATATTTCCCATTTCCTACATTTATATACATATATACACACAAATACACGTTTGTAGCACACAGAGCATCTCTCAGCCCATTTCCTATTCCTACATATCTAAGTTTCCTATTTCTATCTATACATTTCCTAAATATATATTTCCTATTTGTATGTGTATGTATATATTCACACATACAAATACACATTTGTAGCACACAGAGCATCCCTCAGCCCATTTCCTAATCCTATATATTTCCTATTTCCTATATATATACACACACACATTCCAATATATATATTTCCTATTTCCTATATATATATATATATACACATACATACATGTATATACATATATTATTACAAACACATATATGTATATATAAATATACATATACAAATACACATTTGTAGGACACAGAGCATCCCTCAGCCCATTTCCTACTCCTATATATTTCCTATTTCCTATATATATACACACACATTCCTATATATATATTTCCTATTTCCGATATATATGTGTGTATATATATTCACACATACAAATATACATTTGTAGGACACAGAGCATCTCTCAGCCCATTTCCTATTCCTAGATATATACATTTCCTTTACATACATACATTCCTATATATATATGTATCCTATTTCCTCTATATATATACATTTCCTATATATATTTACACATTCATATATATAAATATTTCCTATTTCCTATACATATACATACAAATATATATACACACATACGAATACACATTTGTAGCACACGGAGCATCTCTCAGCCCATTTCCTATTCCTATATATACACACACATTTCCTAAATATACATATCCCATGTATATATATCTCCTATTTCCTATATATAGTTACACACATGTATACACATCCAAATACGTATTTGTAGCACACAGAGCATCTCTGAGCCCATTTCCTACTCCAGCAAGCTCCGGCAAGCAGCGAGGAGAGGGACCCACACCCGAACTACCATTTCCCACCACAGCGACCACCGAGCTGTCCCCCCCTCCTCCTCCCAGCTCTGACACCACCTGGGAATTCCCTCCGCGCGTTTTTTCCCCAGTCCCGAACCCCTGCCCGCCACCAATGCCCAGAGCCAAACCTCAGCCCCATCCCCGCGGGGCCGGGATGCGCATCCCCGTTACCGCGGCAACCGCGCCGCATCCCCGTTACCGCGGCAACCGCCGCGCCTCCCCGCGCATCCCCGCGGCTCTACCTGCGCCTCGCCGGTGCAGAACACCTTGCCGCCGACGCGGAGGCAGACGCGCTCGTCGGGGTGCGGCTGGCGGGCGCAGAAGGTGAAGGAGCAGCGGGAGCGGTGCAGCCTCCGCACGGTGCTGCGGACGAGCGCGGCCGAGCGCGGCCCCCAGCGCGCCCACAGGTACAGGTAGCACAGCGTGATCAGCATGGCGGGCGCGCGGCCACGCCCCCCGCCGCCCGCCCCGGCCAATGGCAGCGCCTGCGTCAGGGAGGGCGGGTGGCGGTCGCCGGCGCTGATTGGCTGGAGGGGGCTGGCGCGCGCGGCGCCCCGCCCCCTTGGCAGCGCCGCGTCTCTCCCCTCCTCCTCCCCTCAGCGCTCGGCCGTGAGGGCGCCTGCGCCTCACGCTGAGGGGAACGTGGAGTTCTGCGGTGGAACGAGGTGTAAAAGGAATAAAGAGCGCTCCAAAGCGTTAAAACTGGCTCGGGGCGTGGGTTAGTTGTAGGTGTGCTCTGGAGGAGGAAGGGGAGGAGGAGCAGGCGAAGTCTTTTCGTCGCGGGCGCCACGATTCGTTTCTCTGGGAATGGCAGAATGGTTTTGGTGAAAAGGAACTTAAAGCTCATCCAGCTCCACCCCCTGCCGTGGCAGGGACACCTCCCACTGTCCCAGGCTGCTCCAGCCCCAGTGTCCAACCTGGCCTTGGGCACTGCCAGGGATCCAGGGGCAGCCGCACCTTCTCCAGTGCCACGGCCTGCCCACCCTCACAGGGAAGGATTTTTTCCTAATATCCCGCCTAAACTTGTAATTTTTCCATTTGAAGCCATTGTCCCTGCATCCCCTGGCAATTGTCTCTCTCCAGCTTTCCTGGGGCTCCTTCAGGCCCTGCAAGGCCACCCTGAGCTCAGCCCAAAGCTTCTCCTGTGCAGGTGAACAATGCCAGCTGTGCCAGCCTTTCCTGCCAGCAGAGCTGCTCCATCCTCTGCCCATCCTGGAGCCTCCTCTGGGCTCTGCAGCAGCTCCAGCTCCTCCCTGCGCTGGGGCAGCTCTGCAGCTGGGAAATCACCTGAGGGGCACAGGAGCAGAATTCCCCCCTCGCCTGCTGCTCCCACCAGTAGTGATGGAGCCCAGGATAAATCTTCTGCTTCTCCAAAGCTCAAACTGTCCTGATGGACAACAAGAAAGTGTGAAAAATGCCAATCACTTGGGTTTTTTTCATTTTAGAATTTTAATACTAATAAAATGGTTATAAAATTAGCAATATAATGAGAGTAATAATAATTTGGACAATTGGGATTAGGACAATATGGGACAATAGAAACAAAGAGTTACAGACAGTCCTGGCACCTTTTTCTGGGCAAAATAACCCCAAAAAGGACCACATTAGCAGAGGATTAACCCTTAAAAACAGCAGCCTGTTGCATATTCATACATCTCATCCATGATGCATAAATTCCATTCAAACGCAGGATTCTGGCTGGGCAGTGTCAGCTTCTTCCTCTGGATCCTGACGGCGGCTTCAGGGCTGAGTGAGGCAGGAAGAAGTTTGTTTGTTCTGATAATGGAGCAGTAAATTCTCTTTCTGTGGAAGATTCAGGTGTCCTGTGGCTGCTATCTCGCTGTGAGTCCTTTCTTTAAAAAAAGTACCTTACATAGGATAGTCTCTATTTTAACATTATGTTATAACCTAGACTGTATTTAACACACTACTCAAGAAAACCAATACAGCATCACTTTCTAACACGACACATATAATATTTATTTTCATATTGGTGAAGAGCCAGTCATAAAATACTCATTTTTCACAAAAGGATCTCATCTTCCTCGGAATTTACTTGACACTGCAACCTGACCTTATTCCCAGATTGATGGCACCCTAAAGGCACAGAATTCCCTTTTGTGTCCCACACAGGACCAGGAGAAGACACCTGTCCCCAGTTCCCATTCCTGCAGCCACCAAAGCCACAAATGGATGCATTTCATTCCAGCCAGAAATGTATTTATATAATAATATAAATAAATAAATATAAATATATTTATTTATATAATATATATAAATAAATCCAATTCGTCGGATTCACCAAATGACCTCAGAGTGAGGAGCAGCCTGGCAGGGAATCAAACTGCAAACACAAATTGCTCCTCCAGAACACACGACAGGCAGCAAAATCTCCTTTGCTCCTCCAATATATTTATGCACTAAAGATATCGAATATTTTCTGTATTTTCTAAGGAAAGGAATCACAACACAGCTGTGGGAAAGGAAGGTGTGGATCGCTCTGATCCCAGCAGACACTTGGTGTGTGAGGGAAAAGAGAAGATTAAAAAAAGATGCAAAATGCAAGGCCACAAGAAAGAAGCCAACACCTGCTTTGACAGATATGTGACTCTTGTTTCCTGAACAAGTTGGGCAGGAAGCCACAACCTTTTTATTTTTGTTTTTTCTGAACTCAAGGTCTTATCCTGCACTTGGAAATTCAGTGCAATGGGTATTTTAAAATAACAATTGCATCCCTAAGTGTATCTCGAGCAGGAGATAAACAAGGAACAAATTGGCTCTGCTCTCACATTTCAAGTGAAAGGAGGAGAGGAAAGGGTTTTAACTTGTGCCAGGGGATGTTCAGTGTGAAAAATGTGTATTTTGTGATTGGCTTTTTGCAAATATTCAAATGAATATTATATGTGTTGTGTTGGAAAGTGATGCTGTGTTAATTTTAAGTAGTGTGTTAAATAGAGTTTTAGGTTATAACATAATGTTAAAATAGAAACTATGGTATCTAAGATATTTTTTTTTTGCTAAAGAAAGGACCCACAGTGAGATAGCAGCCACAGGACACCTGAATCCTTCAGGGAAAGAGAATTTATTGCTACATTATCAGAAGAAACAAAGGAAGAAGCTGACACTGCCCAGACAGAATCCTGTGTGTGAATGGAATTTATGCATCATGTGTGAGGTGTATGAATATGCCACAGGCTGATGCTTTTAAGGGTTAATCCTCTGCTAACATGGGTCCTTTTGGGGTTATTTTGCCCTGAAAGAGGTACCTGGAACATCCATAACTCTTTGTTTCTATTGTCTCATATTGTCTGAATCCTAATTGTTCAAATTATTATTACCCTAGTTATATACTATTTTATAACCATTTTATTACTGTTAAACTTTAAAAAACAAGTGATTGTTGTTTTTCACATTCAGGAAATGTTTTTTCCCTGGCAGAGTGGTCAGGCCTTGGGCTGAGCTGCCCAGGGAGGTTTGGAGTCACTGAATTGTCCCAGAGCAGTCTGGATGTGGCCTTGGGGACAGGGATTGAGGCGATCCTGGTGGCACTGGGTGACCCTGAAGGGCTCCTCCATCCCTGAGGGTTCTGTGATTGTGGCCTTGAGCTCCTGCAGGGGTGGGACAGAATATTCCCACAGCTCATGGCACAAACAGATCACACTGCCAGTGGTGAGACCAAATATTTTAAACAATTCTTCATCTCCAGTTCAGAGACGCCGATCTTGTGCTGCTGCCATATCCTGCCCTGCACAGAGAGAAAGAAATCTCCACATTAACAGAGGATTAACCCTTAAAAGCAGCAGCCTGTTGCATATTCATACACCTCACACATGGTGCATAAATTCCACTCAAGCACAGGATTCTGGCTGGGCAGTGTCAGCTCCTTCCTCTGAATCCTGACAGCTGAGCAAGGTGGGAAGAAATCGTTTTTTTCTGATAATGAAATCTCTGAAATCTTTCACAGAAAGAGAATTTATTGCTCCACAAGGAGCACTTTCTGATTGCTGTGAAAAGCACCAATCACTTGTTTGTAGAATGTTAATAGTTTAATAGTAATAAAATAGTTATAGAAATAGTAATATAATTAGAATAATAAAGATTTGGACAATTAGGATTAGAACAATATATGACAATAAGAACAAAGAGTCAAGGAAAGTCCAGGTACCTTTCTCTGAGCAAGACAGCCCAAAAAATGACCCAGGTTAACAGAGGATGAACCTGTAAAAACAACAGCCTTTGGCATATTCATACAGCTCATCCATGATGCATAAATTCCATTCAAACACAGGATTCTGGCTGGGCAGTGTCAGCTCCTTCCTCGGAATCCTGATGTCTGAGCAAGGTGGGAAGAAGTCAGTGTGTTCTGATAGTGGAGCAATAAATTCTCTTTCCCAGAAAGATTTAGGTGTCCTGTGGCTGCTGTCTCAGTGGGAGTAACTCATTCCTCTCTTCTAAAAAAGTATCCCACATAGCAGAGTTTATATTTTAACATTTTTATAAAACCTAAAACTCTATTTAACACACTACTTAAGAAAATCAATACAGCTTCACTTTCTCACACAACACATAGAATATTCATTTGAATATTTGCAAAAAGCCAATCATAAAATACCCATTTTTCACACCAAACTCGTGCTGCCGCCACGTCCTGCCCTGCACAGAGAGGAACAAATCTCCAGTGCTCCCCCCCTGACAGCTCATCCTGCTCATCGTGGGACCTCACCCTGTGCAGGCAGAGCCAGTGCTTGCCTGGGCACATCCAGAGAGAGAAAACAATGCCCAGAGGATCTCAGGGCTCTGGGATTCTCTGTCCTGGGGAGTTCTGAGCTCTGGGATTCACTGTCCTGGGCAGCTCAGGGCTCTGGGATTCACTGTCCTGGGGAGTTCTGAGCTCTGGGATTCACTGTCCTGGACAGCTCAGGGCTCTGGGATTCACTGTCCTGGGGAGTTCTGAGCTCTGGGATTCACTGTCCTGGACAGCTCAGGGCTCTGGGATTCACTGTCCTGGACAGCTCAGGGCTCTGGGATTCACTGTCCTGGGGAGTTCTGAGCTCTGGGATTCACTGTCCTGGGCAGCTCAGGGCTCTGGGATTCACTGTCCTGGCTGAGCTCAGGGCTCTGGGATTCACTGTCCTGGACAGCTCAGGGCTCTGGGATTCACTGACCTGGACAGCTCAGGGCTCTGGGATTCACTGTCCTGGGCAGCTCAGGGCTCTGGGATTCACTGTCCTGGGCAGCTCAGGGCTCTGGGATTCACTGTCCTGGACAGCTCAGGGCTCTGGGATCCACTGTCCTGGGCAGCTCAGGGCTCTGGGATTCACTGTCCTGGACAGCTCAGGGCTCTGGGATTCACTGTCCTGGGCAGCTCAGGGCTCTGGGATTCACTGTCCTGAGGGAGCTCAGAGCTCTGGGATTCACTGTCCTGGCTGAGCTCAGGGCACTGCTGAGCCCCCAGGCTGCTCAGGGCTCTGGGAACCCTTGGCACAGGCAGGAGGGGCTGTGCTGCCAACCCTGCTGTGCCATGGAGGGCACTCAGCCCCACAGGGAGCAGTTCCTGATGGCTGGGAAAAACACCAAGCACTTGGGTTTTGAATGTTAAATGTTTAATAGTAGTAAAATGGTAATAATAATAGTGATATAATGAGAGCAATAATAGTTTGGACAATTGGGGTTAGGACAATATGAGACAATAGAAACAAAGAGTTATGGATGGTCCAGGTACCTCTTTCAGGGCAAAATAGCCCCAAAAAGGCCCCACATTAACAGAGGATTAACCCTTAAAAGCAACAGCCTGTGGCATATTCATACAGCTCATCCATGGTGCATAAATTCCGTTCAAACCCAGGATTCTGGCTGGGCAGTGTCAGCTCCTTCCTCTGAATCCTGTCAGCTCTTCAGGGCTGAGGAGGTGGGATGAAGTTCATTTCTGCTGATAATGGAGCAATAAATTCTCTTTCTCTGAAGGATTCAGGTGTCCTGTGGCTGCTGTCTCGGTGGGAGTACCTCATTCCTCTCTTTTAAGAAAAGTATCTTACACAGCATAGTTTCTATTTTAACAATTTTTATAACCTAAAACTCTATTTAACACGCTACTTAAGATAATCAATACAGCATCACTTTCTAACACAACACATATAATATTCATTTGAATATTTGCAAAAAGCCAATCATAAAAAACGCATTTTTCACGATTTCTGAGGTTGCCCTGCCCTGGACAAGTTCATGAGGAAATGAGAAAACTGAATCAAAGCCTCCCCAAGGCAGGGAATCTAAAGCAGAACAGGCAGAACCAGTCCCTGAGTCAACACAAGCTCCTGCCCGTGTTGGCACAGAATTCATTTCGGGCTGTGAAGCTGCTGGAGCTTTTCTGCTTTCTGTAATATTGTAACTTGGCCAAAGTCATGACAGGCTTTGACCAAAAGGTTCAGAATTTTATCACAAGTTTTAACTAAAAAGTTCAGAATTTTATGACAAGCTTTGACTAAAAAGTTCAGAATTTTATCACAAGATTTTACTAAAAAGCTCAGGATTTTATGACAAGCTTCGAGTAAAAATTTTAGAATTTTATTACAAACTTTGACTAAAAAGTTTGGAGATTTAGACAAGCTTTGACCAAAAAGTTCAGATTTTTATCACAAGCTTTTACTAAAAAGCTCAGAATTTCATGACAAGCTTTGACCAAAAACTTCAGAATTTTATCACAAACTTTGACCAAAAAGTTCAGAATTTTAGACGAGCTTTGACCAAGAAGTTCAGAATTTTATCACAAACTTTTACTAAAAATTTCAGATTTTCAGGACAAGCTTTTAGTAAAAAGTTCACAATTTTATCACAAGCTTTGACTAAGCAGTTTGGATTTTTATCACAAGCTTTAATTTAAAAGTTCAGAATTTTAGACAAGCTTTCACTAAAAATTTCAAAATTTTATCACAAGCTTTGATCAAAAAGCTCAGGATTTTATTACAAGCCTTGACTAAAAAATCCAGAATTTTATACAAGCTTTAACTAAACAGTTCAGGATTTTAGACAAGCTTTGACCAAGAAGTTGAGAATTTTATCACAAACCTTTACGAAAAATTTCAGAATTTTATTACAAGCTTTGACTAAAAAGTTCAGAGTTTCCGGACAAGCTTTTAGTAAAAAGTTCAAATTTTTTTCACAAGCTTTGACTAAGCAGTTTGGATTTTTATCACAAGCTTTAATTTAAAAGTTCAGAATTTTAGACAAGCTTTGACTAAAAAGTTCAGAATTTTTGAAAAGTTTTGATCAGAAAGCTCAGGATTTTACGACAAGCTTTGACTAAAAAGTTTAGAATTTTATTACAAACTTTGATCAAAAAGCTCAGAATTTTATGACAAGCTTTGACCAAAAAGTTCAGATTTTTATCACAAGCTTTTACTAAAAATCCAAAATTTTATGACAAGCTTTGACTCAAAATTTCAGAATTTTATCACAAGCTTTGACCACAAAGCTCAGAATTTTTAGACAAGCTTTACTAAGAAGTTCACAATTTTATGACAAATTTTGAGTAAAAAGTTCAGGATTTTATGACAAACTTTGACTCCAAAGTTCAGAACTTTAGATTGGCCACACATTCTGTTGTTGTTATATTTTTATTATTAAACCAAGGCCTTGCACGCACCAGGGAATTTCCTAAAATAGGTTTTCTAAACTAAAATAAAGTAACCATGCCAGTCAGCTGCTCTTTCAGAGGGTGGAAGGAAACCTTGGAACAAACAGGGAGGAATTTCAGCCTCAAAGTTCCCAGCTGCACTGAGTAACCTTGGAGTAGCTGAGCTCCTCTTCTTGACTTCTCAGGAATATTCTGAGGCTTTGCTGGGTTTTGGTTCCTTCTCTTTCTGCTCCTTAAAAGCTCTCCCAAGGATTTCCCTGGGAGGAGCTTTGCCTGCTCTGAGTGTCTGTGGTTTTTTTTTTGTTTAATATCAGATATTATTCACAACTATAAATGCTGTAGAGATGTCCAGGTTCCCCAAATATACCAAATTATGTTGGTGATAATTTATTAATTGGCCTTTATTCTTGCAAATGCACGATTGCCTTCGTGGGAAAACTGCATAAAAATCATTTCTCACGGAGATAAAAGCTCTTTTAATTAACACAAAGTAATTAGGGCTCTAATTACAGGGCTCATCAACTTCTACAGGGCTCATCTTTCTGTAGAAGTTGAATGTGTCAAAGTTATTCCCAGGTAATGCCAGAGATCTGAATCATTTCCCCAACTTCTTGGAAAACTTTTCTGATTCTGTGTTCAAATATCAAAATTAAGCATCCTACATTAAAATTCCTGCAAAAAGGAACCTGACTTCAGTTGAAGATTTCCACAAAAATGCCAATTCAAGTTGTGTGCTTTGCTTGATTAGTCCTATAACACAATATTCACTTTTTTCTACAAGTAATTTTATTTGATCACATTGCAGCTTTTGCAGCTTCATCACCAAAGCTGTATTTTCAATAATTCTGTAATAAATTTGGTCTTTCAGGGCTTTCCCAAGAGATCGAATTGAGAATAACTCTGCACCTTCTGGGGTGTTACATTCCAGCACTTCAGGCTCTGTCCTGCACTAATGTCCGTGCTGGCAGAGGAATAAATCCGTTTTCCTCACACCCAGATCTGATTGCACGATCACAGAGATCAATTCTCCAGTACAAACTTCCCTTTCAACTCCCAAGTTCAATCAGGACTGAACAAAACCCAGCTGCTGGAATTAGATATGTGGAGGTCAGGCTGCAATTTAGCAAGATATTTAATTACACTGCAGGTAATTAAATATTTTTTGCCATTTTTCCTCAGGACCT
Source organism: Melospiza georgiana (assembly GCF_028018845.1). Classification (NCBI taxonomy): domain Eukaryota; kingdom Metazoa; phylum Chordata; class Aves; order Passeriformes; family Passerellidae; genus Melospiza; species Melospiza georgiana. The sequence goes on along the minus strand of NC_080431.1, from coordinate 118,242,701 downwards.
GTGCTGTTATTTAACAAATATTTTGAATTTTTAATATTGTTCACTGTATTCTTTGTTCCATTAATTGTACTGATTTTGGTACAGAAATGTTCAAAGGGATTGAGACTGTGCTCATTCATATTTTTTATTTGTAATAGGGCATTATTAATTTCTTTACAACTTCACAGATATCACAAGGTATTTAAACATGGCAGGGAGGAGATTTAGACTGCAGGCGCCCAATTCACACTAAATAATCTGTGCTCAGTAAATAAAATTATTTTTCTTTCTCTGGGAAGAAGGTTTAATGTGAATTTAGACTTTTTTTTAGGACAGGATGGGGATGAGTTCTCCCAGGACACGCAAAAAGTTCATTTACAGAGTTTATTTAATAAAGAGCAAATCTTAATTCTGCAACAATCCTGAGAATTCTGTAAATTCACATTCAGCAAAACAGTACCAGAAAGATAAATCGGATAAATATGTTCCATCCCATGGGATTTGCTAAAAACAAAAACCCCATTTCCCTGGGATTGGTGATCCTGGAGCAGCCTCCAAGGTGTGAGCCCGTCCTGCCGTGGAACTTGGCTCGGTTTGGAAAGCCAGGTGTGTGCAAAGGAAGGCAGGAGCCAGCCCTGAAATGGGAAATGCAAATCCCCCTCCCTCCAAATTGTTATCAATTTTACATTTAGGGGCTCTCAGGCAAAGATATGGCAGCAGGAAATAACAGTTCTGTATCAGGGAAGTGTCACTGTTATATTTTCTGAAAAATCCCTTGGCCAGGATTTCTTCTCCTGGGAAGCTGAGAAGCCTCAGAGAAAAAGGAAAACAATAATTATCTGATTGCTTCTCCTGTGTTTGCTGCTTTGGAATGTGGCTGGAGATTGTTTATCCAACAGGTGATTGTTTGATTGGTTTCATGTGAATTGGTTTGGCTTAATGACCAATCACAGCCCAGCTGTGTCAGGGCTCTGGAGAGAGTCACGAGTTTTTCATTATTATTGTTTTAGCCTTCTGTAAGTATCCTTTCAATATAATAATATAATATAATATAATATAATATAATATAATATAATATAATATAATATAATATAATATAATATAATATAATATAATATAATATAATATAATATAATATAATATAATATAATATAATATAATATAATATAATATAATATAATATCATATCATATCATATCATATCATATCATATAACATAACATAACATAACATAACATAATATAATATAATAATATTTTTAAATAATAAAATATATTTAAAATAATAAAAGATAAATAAGTTTAAGTAGTATTAAAAATATAATTAAAAAATATTTATTTTTATTTACTAATGCTCCAGCTCCCTCATTATTTAATGAGCAGCAAAAGCAAACAGAAGAGCACCCAGGATGATTTCAGTGCTCTGTGACGACCCAAAAATGCACTGAGGTCCCTTCCCAGCAGGTTAATCATTAAGAGAAGCTCCAAAATGACCTTGTGCAGCCCCTCTGGCATTCAGCTGCAGGGAAATTTCAGTTCCCACTTCTGAATTTTTACCTCAGTTCCCACCTCTGATTCTTTACCTCAGTTCCCACCTCTGATTTTTTACCTCACTTCCCACCTCTGATTTTTTACCTCAGTTCCCATTTCTGATTTTTTTACCTCAGTTCCCACTCCTGAATTTTTACCTCAGTTCCCATTTCTGATTTTTTACCTCAGTTCCCACCTCTGATTCTTTACCTCAGTTCCCACCTCTGATTTTTTACCTCAGTTCCCATTTCTGATTTTTTTACCTCAGTTCCCACCTCTGATTCTTTACCTCAGTTCCCACTTCTGATTTTTTACCTCAGTTCCCACCTCTGATTCTTTACCTCAGTTCCCACCTCTGATTTTTTACCTCAGTTCCCACTCCTGATTCTTTACCTCAGTTCTCACCTCTGATTTTTTACCTCAGTTCCCACTCCTGATTTTTTCCCTCACAGCAATCCCCCCCTGCGGTCAGAGTGACCTGAGCGCCGTCCATCACTGCCAGTGATAGTGGAAGCCTGGAAAAAGTTAAAGACAGAATCTAAAATGTTGGGCTTTGTGCTTTCCCAGATCAACTGCACCTGTGTAAGCAGTGTGATAAATTATAGAATTGTTAGATGTGATGATTGTTTAGTAATTAAATGTAATTATTATATAACCATAAGAAGAATAGTGAGAAACTGTGTTGGAAATTCAGAGAGGGGCTAAATTTATGTATACAATAGACCAATATAAGTTTAATAATTAACATGAAAGTTATGTAACGATAGAGTATAAAACATGATCATTTTGGATGTGTGGTGGGAGTCAGATTTGGGTTGAATATACCCCGATTCCCAGAAAAGCCAAGATTGAGCTGCACACCTGCAGGTTCTCCTCGAACAAACAATTCAGATTCCTCTTGTGTGAAAAATGAAAATTAAAGTTCATTTTCCTACAGCCCCCCCCATAACTGTGGGGCCTGCAGAGAAATGGAATTCGCCCCATCTTTGCCCAACGTTTACATCTTTAATTTGTGTTTTCAGCACTTCAAGGGCAGGGCTGGCAGCAAAGGGAATTCCCAGCTCAGGTCTCCGTGCCAAAAATCCTTCCCTGGGCAAGACCTGTGCATGCCCAGCTCCCCAAAATCCACATTTTAGCCCCAAAACCCCTCCAGTGCCCGGTTGGATTTTGCTCCCGAGCTGAAGGAAAGGTGGAACAGCAGTGACAGAAAAGCCAAGATTGAGCTGCACCCCTGCAGGTTCTCATTGAACAAACAATTCGAGGAATTGTTTGTTTGAAAATTGTAGGAAAAATGACATTGTGTGAAAAATGACAATTAAAGTTCATTTTCCTACAGCCCCCCCATAATTGTGGGGCCTGCAGAGAAATGGAATTTGCCCCATCTTTGCCCAAGGTTTACATCTTTAATTTGTGTTTTCTCAGGAGTTTTCCTCGATCCTGAAGGGATTTGGGCACTGAATTAATCCTCCCATCAGAGGGCCCCAAACGCGGCCCCACGTGGTGCCAGGTTGGAATTCCAGATGAAATTGTTCATTCAGGAAGCAAAAAAGGTGGAAAATGCACAGAAATAAAAGATTGCAGTCAATACCTCAATGGAATTCACCCCATCTTTGCCCAAGGTTTACATCTTTAATTTGTGTTTTCACTTCAAGGGCAGGGCTGGCAGCAAAGGGAATTCCCAGCTCAGGTCTCCATGCCAAAAATCCTTCCCTGGGCAAGACCTGTGCATGCCCAGCTCCCCAAAATCCACATTTTAGCCCCAAAACCCCACCAGTGCCCGGTTTGATTTTGCTCCCAAGTTGAAGGAAAGGTGGAACAGCACTGACAGAAAAGCCAAGATTGAGCTGCAGCCCTGCAGGTTCTCCTTGAACAAACAATTCAGATTCCTCGTATGAAAAATGACAATTAAAGTTCATTTTCCTGCAGCCCCCCCATAACTGTGGGGCCTGCAGAGAAATGGAATTCGCCCCATCTTTGCCCAAGGTTTGCATCTTTAATTTGTGTTTTCTCAGGAGTTTTCCTTGATGCTGAAGGGATTTGGGCACTGAATTAATCCTCCCATCAGAGGGCCCCGAACGCAGCCCCACGCGGTGCCAGGTTGGAATTCCAGATGAAATTGTTCATTGAGGAAGCAAAAATAAAAGATTGCAGTCAATACCTCAATGGAATTCGCCCCAGCTTTGCCCAACGTTTGCATCTTTAATTTGTGTTTTCAGCACTTCAAGGGCAGGGCTGGCAGCAAAGGGAATTCCCAGCTCAGGTCTCTGTGCCAAAAATCCTTCCCTGGGCAAGACCTGTGCATGCCCAGCTCCCCAAAATCCACATTTTAGCCCCAAAACCCCTCCAGTGCCCAGTTGGATTTTGCTCCCGAGTTGAAGGAAAGGTGGAACAGCAGTGACAGAAAAGCCAAGATTGAGCTGCGCCCCTGCAGGTTCTCCTCGAACAAACAATTCGAGGAATTGTTTGTTTGAAAATTGTAGGAAAAATGACATTGTATGAAAAATGAAAATTAAAGTTCATTTTCCTGCAGTCCCCTCCCATAACTGTGGGGCCTGCAGAGAAATGGAATTCGCCCCATCTTTGCCCAAGGTTTGCATCTTTAATTTGTGTTTTCTCAGGAGTTTTCCTCGATCCTGAAGGGATTTGGACACTGAATTAATCCTTCCATCAGAGGGCCACGGTGTCAGGTTGGAATTCCAGATGAAATTGTTCATTCAGGAAGCAAAAAAGGTGGAAAATGCACAGGAAATAAAAGATTGCAGTCAATACCTCAATGTGTGGAATGGATTAGAGGGGTGACAAAAGGGTAAACACATCCCTGGGGCTGCTGGCCATCAAATCGTCGTTTAATGGAAGTTAATTATTTAAAATTATTAAATGATTATTTAAAATTAATAAAAGGGCAGGATCGTGGCAGAGTTGGGAAACCACAAACAAAAACCTTAAAACTTCAATAATAACTTAAAACTGGTTATCAAATAATCATTTAATGGAAATGAAATCATTAATTAAAATTAATAAAAGGACAGGATCATGGCAGGATTTGACAAACAACAGCAAATAAAACCCCAAAACTTCATTAATAACTTAAAACTGGATATCAAATCATGATTTAATGGAAATTAAATCATTAATTAAAATTAATAAAAGGAGAGGATTGTGGCAGGGTTGGGAAACCACAGCAAACCAAACCCCAAAACTTCATTAATAACTTAAAACTGGATATCAAATCATGATTTAATGGAAGTTAAATCATGAATGAAAATTAATAAAAGGACAGGATTGTGGCAGGGCCAAGAAACAACAGCAAACCAAACCCCAAAACTTCATTAATAACTTAAAAATGGTTTTAAATAATGTTTTAATGGAAACTAAATCATTAATGAAAATTAAAATAAATAAAAGGACAGGATCATGGCAGGGTTGGGAAACAGCAACAAACCAAACCCCAAAACTTCATTACTAACTTAAAACTGGTTATCAAATCATGATTTAAAGAAATTAAATCATTAATTAAAATTAATAAAAGGGCAGGATCATGTCAGGGCTGGGAAACCACAGCAAACTAAACCCCAAAACTTCATTAAAAACTTAAAATTCCCACAGAAATCAATGCTGTTCTAATTTAGACACAAATTTTTATACAGCGCAAATACAGCTAAAATTCAGAATTTCCAGGTGAAATATTGAGAAGTTTTTTCCCTTCAATCAGGAGGGGTTTTGAATAATGAATAATGGAATAACGAACAAGGAGATTTTCCCTCCAAATCCAGGCAGAAAACCCAACCCACCACAGGTTTATGTTTACACCAAAGTGATTTTTACCGAGCTCCAGAGCAGCTGATGATTATTTTGACACATTTCTAAAGAGCTGACAAAAGATTTTCCAGGCAAATTCTCAAAAATTTATCCATCTTGTAATGAAATAATAACATTTTGAACTCAATTTTCTGCTGAAGGTGGTTCTAGGTTTAATAATTAATGAAGTTCTGGGTTTTAAAATAATAACTAAATAACATCGAGTCCTGGGGATTCCTGAATTTGTGGCACTTGGGAGAAAGGAAATAAACAGAAATAATCGAAATTCGCTGTTTATAAAACATCTGAGCCACTGAACCTTGGGTTTTACCAGCACGGACCTGTCAGTTCCCCTATTCCTGATATTCCCTTGAAGTTTGCTGTCAATATCTTCTTAAAAATAAGTTTTAAAAAAGTGATTTCAAGATTTATTTCAGGAAATCTTCTCTACCCACTTATATTATATTATATTATTATATTATATTATATTATATTATATTATATTATATTATATTATATTATATTATATTATATTATATTAATATATAATATTATTATGTTATATTACATTACATTATATTACATTATATTACTTTACATTATATTACATTACATTATATTATATTACATTACATTATATTGTTATATTATATTAATATATAATATTATTATATATATTACATTATATTACATTACATTACGTTACGTTATATTATATTATATTATACTATATTAATATATAATATTATTATGTTATATTGCATTACATTATATTACATTATATTACATTACATCATATTATATTCCATTACATTACATAATATTATATTAATATATAATTACACTATATTACATTATATTGTATTATATTATATTATATTATATTATATTATATTATATTAATATATAATATTATGTTATATTACATTATATTGTATTATATTACATTATATTATTTTACATTATATTACATTGCATTATATTACATTATATTACATTATATTACATTATATTACATTATATTACATTATATTATATTATATTATATTATATTATATTATATTATATTATATTATATTATATATTATTATATTATATTATATATTATTATATTATATTATATTATATTATATTATATTATATATTATTACATTATATTTTTGTTAACTCAATAAATCTGATATTTGGGGGTGGAGAATCAACAAATTTGGCTGAATAAAGAATTGTGTGAAGGCAAATTGAGCTTTTATCACCTCAGCCCAGGAGAAACCTCCCAGAACCACAGGAAAACGCCAGAGATGGAAAATCCAGCCACACTTTATTCACATTCACACAGCAAATGAAATATTTACAATGCAAACACTTCCAGTTAATAATTAAAAAAGATCCTTTTGTGGAAATAGATTTTAATAATACTAATACTACTACTACTACTAATAATAATAATATTAATAATAACAATAAATTAGAAATTCAGGGGGAAAAAGCTGAAAGAGTTTTTCTTTTTAGCTCGGAGTGGTTTTAATTAATAAAACTATCAATTTTATTAATCTTTTGTGGAAACAGAATATAATAATAATAATAATAATAATAATAATAATAACACTAATAATAAAACTAATAATAATAATAAAACTAATAATAATAATAATAGTAATAAATTAGAAATTCTGGCCAAAAAATGCTGGAAGAATTTTTCTTTTTAGCTTAGAGAGGTTTTAATTAATAAAACGATCAATTTTATTAATCTTTTGTGGGAACAGGATTTAACAGAACTATCTACTGGTGCCTTTCTCAGGCAGGAAGAACATCCTGTTGACTTCACTGATGGGAATGTCTCTCAGGGCTGGAATCGCCTCCTCCTGGAATTTCTTCTGCTGCTGCTTTTTGGCAAAGTTATCTGCAAGAGATAAGGAAGAGATAAGGGAACATTTCGTGGCTTCCAGGTCCTTTTTTTTCCCCCCCCAGAAAATGATGTCATTTTATAATGCAACACTACAAATTTAGCTGCTTGAAAGGATGAAAACCCCCCCAGGAGTTCCAAAAACATCAAATATTTGAGTTAAAAATAAAATATTTGGGTTAATTTTAAGCTTAAAGGCTTAAAAGTTGGGTTTTATTTAAAGGTTTAAAAGTTGGGGTTTATTTACAGGATTAAAAGCTGGATTTTATTTAAATGCTTAAAATTTTGGTTTTATTTAAAGGTTTACAAGTTGGGTTTTATTTAAAGGTTTAAAAGTTGGGTTTTATTTAGAGGCTTAAAATTTGGGTTTTATTTAAAGGACTAAAAGCTGGGTTTTATTTAAAGGTTTAATATTTGAGTTTTACTTAAAGGTTTAAAATTTGGGGTTTTATTTAAAGGCTTAAATTTTTGGTTTTATTTAAAGGTTTAAAAGTTGGGTTTTATTTAAAGGATTAAAAGCTGGGTTTTATTGAAAGGCTTAATATTAGGGTTTTACTTAAAGGAATAAAATTTGGGTTTTATTTAAATGGTAAAAATTTGGGTTTTATTTAAAGGCTTAAAATTTGGGTTTTACTTAAAGGCTTAATATTTGGGTTTTAATTAAAGGATTAAAAGCTGGGTTTTATTTAAATGCTTAAATTTTGGTTTTATTTAAAGGTTTAAAATTTGGGTTTTATTTAAAGGAATAAAATTTGGGTTTTATTTAAAGGCTTAAATTTGGGTTTTACTTAAATGCTTAATATTTGGGTTTTATTTAAAGGCTTAAAATTTGGATTTTATTCTCTACAGATTTCCAGAGTTCTGAGTGAAGAATTAAAACTTTTCAAAAAGCAATAAAATTACCTGTGATGGTGTGAGTGGAGCTGAGCGGAGCTGTGCTCATCATGTTAATCCCAAAAAGCAAAATGTACCCAAATCCCACAGCCACCAGGAGATAAACTGGCAGGGCAACTGCCCAGTACCTGTGAAAAAGGATTAAAATTTTACATTAATTGACATAATCTTAATAATAAATCAGTTTTAATGTTGGTATTTTATCTGTGATGGATATCTCCAAGAGGAAAAGGAACAGCACCTCTGATTATGGATCCTGACTGCACTGGAGCCAATGACAAACCATCAGATAAATTCCTTTAGAAATGTGTTTACTCTTTAATTTTTTAATAATTATGGGCTAAAGTTTAGTGTATTTCCAACAGCAAAATGTCAAATTAATCCTAAAACATCCCAAAAGTATTTATTTCATGGAAAAACAAAACATTTTCCACATAGTTACATTAAAAAATGCTTCAGCAATATTGCAGCCCTTTATCATGAGGGAAAGTGGATTTAATGTCAGGCTATTATTTAATAATAAAAGGTTTTTTATTTGAAAATAATTAAGATGAAGGAGTTTAATTGGCTGAACTTACTTTTGAGGCCAGTATGTCAGTCCCAGGGAGAAGAGCCAAGTCTCAGGAATGTAAGCCCAGATAAGGTACAAAACTGCACAATAAAATGGTGTTTTAATTTCCTAAATTTTGCTTTTGTTTAAACCAAAATCCCAAAAGATTGCAGGATTTGCCTCTCTGACAACAAATCCTGCCCAGTCCCGGGGATCAGTTTTATATTTAACATTTAATTTCTGATTTCCTCTGAGGGCAGACAAGAATTCATTCCAATTTAAAGTGCAGAACGATGAAGGAAAAAACCAACAAAGCCACCCCCAAACACCTCAATAAAAACGAGTCACAGGAGTCTGAACAGAGAAAATATTAAAGCAGAAAATGATCTGACAGAGGGCATTGACTGGGAACAGAACTGGGCGGAATTGCAGCGTGAGGATGGAGCTGTAATGAAGAATTACTGAAAATCCTTCCTGATCCTTGAGGGAGAGGAGCTGAGCCCAGCTCCCCTCATTTCTGAGGGTGCCCAAGCCCCTCGGCAGGATCCTGCTCTGAAGGATATTTGTAACCTTTTTTTGGGTTACAAAAGTGTTTTCTACCCTCCCAAACCTCGGATCCCCAGTGACATGAGGGACCCACCACACCAGCACAGAAAAGGTGATGGAACCCAAAATATTTTCCGCTGCTGTTGGCCGGATTGATTAATTTTTATTTTTTTTTTTCCAGTTTTTTGGTGGGGAGGGTAACACCAGCTCTGCTGGCAGGAAAGGCTGGCACAGCTGGCATTGTTCACCTGCACAGGAGAAGCTTTGGGCTGAGCTCAGGGTGGCCTTGCAGGGCCTGGAGGAGCCCCAGGAAAGCTGGAGAGAGACAATTGCCAGGGGATGCAGGGACAGCACACAGGGAATGGCTCCACACTGAAAAATTACAGGTTTAGGTGGGATTTTGGGGGAAATATCCTTCCCTGGGATGGAATTCCATCCCTGGCAGTGCCCAAGGCCAGGTTGGGCACTGGGGCTGGAGCAGCCCGGGACAGTGGGAGGTGTCCTTGCCCATGGGATGAGCTTTAAGGTCCCTCCCAACCCAAACCATTCCATGATTTCCCTTGAATTAAGCAGACAAAATTTTGCTGTTCCCTAAAGCATCGCCCGGACCATCCCAAAGTAACACCACAGCCATCCCCAATGTGAAAACGTGCGTGATTCGGGTCAAAACCGGAATAAAACGTGAGCGCAGCAAAGCAGCGCGGCGGGGTGACGGATCCGGCTGTGGGATACTCACTGAAGCCGAACCACGAGCCCAAAAAAAGCGCAAATCCGTAAATCGCCCTTTCCGGCAGCGGCGCCGGAGAGTTCTCAACCATGCCGGGCTCTTCCCTTCAACCTGGCGGGGAGGGCGGAGAAGGGACCAGAGGATGGACACAGGGATTTCCTGGGGAGCTCCTCGGGGGGGACCCGCGGCTGTGGGGGCCGCACCCCGGCTGTGGGGGCCGCACCCCGCCCTCACTCCCTGGGACAGCAGGAGGAGGAGGAGGAGGAGGAGCAGCAGGAGGAGGAGGAAGGAAGGAAGGAAGGAAGGAAGGAAGGGAGGGAGGGAGGGAGGGAGGGAGGGAGGGAGGAAGGCGCCCCCGTCCCCCGCTCCCGCCTCCGCGCCGCCCGCATCCGGCCACGCACGCAGGCGCGCAGCCCGCGGATTGGCCGCTGCCCGTGACGTCAGAGGGCGGGCGGCCAATGGGCGGTGCGTCCGGCGGGCGGGGCGCGCTGTGGCGGCGGGAGCGGCGGCGGCAGCGCCGGATCGGGATCGGAGCCGGAGCTGGAGCCGGGATTCGGATCGGGATCGGAGCCGGGATTCGGATCGGGATCGGAGCCGGAGCGGTGCGTGCGCGAAGCGGGGATGGGCACAGGGATGGAGGGAGGGATGGAGGGAGGGAGCGGTGGCTGCTCGGCCGCCTTCCCCCGCGCCTCCCCCGGCCCGGAGCCGCCGCTCGCTGCCCGGTGTGTGCCCGGCTCCGTGACGGGCGCTCCCGCGGCGGAGCGCGGTGCCGTGCGCCTCTCCGGGCTCTGGGTGTCGGTGCCGGCGGGACAAGGCACGTGAGCGGCCGGCCCGCGTTGTTCCGGGATCGGATGGCGCCGGAGGGGGAGCCCGGGAGCTGCCGGGACGGGGCGGGGTGTGCGGCCACCCGGGATGGAGCCGCGATCGCGGGGTGCAGCCGGGATTCACGGGACGGAGCCGCGATCACGGGGTGCCGCCGTGATTCACGGGGTGCCGCTGTGATTCCCGAGGGGTTCAGCCGCGATTCCCGGGGGTGCAGCCGGGGTTCAGCCGTGATTCACAGGGGTTTCAGCCGTGGTGATTCCCGGGGGTGTCGCTGTGATTCCCGGGGTGCGGCCCCGATTCCCGGGGTGCAGCCGTGATCGCCGGGGGGCAGCCACGATTCCCGGGATGGAGCAGTGATTCCCGGGGGTTCAGCCGTGGTGATTCCCGGGGGTTCAGCCGTGGTGATTCCCGGGGGTACAGCCGGGATGCAGCCGGGATTCCCGGGGTGCAGCCGGGATTCCCAAGGTGCAGCTGCAATTCCCGGGATGCAGCCGGGATTCCCTGGATGGAGCCGTGATCGCGGGCTGCCGCTGTGATTCCCGGGGCTTCAGCCGCGATTCCCGGGATGTAGCCGCGATTCCCGGGGGTGCAGCCGTGACTCCCGCGGGCCCAGCCACGATTCCCGGGGCGCAGCTTTAATTCCCGGGATACAGCCGTGATTCCCGGGCTGCTGCTCCCCAGCCCGGCAGGGGTAACGTGCCCCATCTCCCGTCCCGGTGCAGGTCACGGTCAGTCTCTGTCCCGGGCTTCCAGCCGGGCTCAGGCTGGCTGTGCTCGGCATTAAGCTCTGCCTAAGTGCTGCTCGGATTTCTCACGGCCAGCGCAGTGAGGTTTAGCAGTGAGATCCTTGAAGTGTTGACATCTCCCGGTGTTTCTGCTGTTTCTCACCCTCTGTTTCTCTCAGGGTGATGTGCCATGGCTGATCCTCTCTCCAAATCCGACCTCGTGGCAGCCTTGGCTCTCTTTGCTGGTGACCCAACCTACTTTCAGCTGGTAAGTGGGGTTGGAGCTCCATGGGAAGCTGTAACCCTGATTTTTGAAGTTTTTCTAAGCCTTCTGATGTTTACATTCTTGTAAGGAACTCTCTCACACACTTTATATAAATAACTCATTGTTTTGCATTCTTTTCCGGTGGAGGAGAGATTTGCTGGGCTGTTGATTTGTCCAGAGTCATTGGAGAGGTGGCACTGTCACCCCCCCAACCCACTGCCACTTTTGGAAATCTATAAATGTTGGAGCCAGAAATTAAAAAGTGCTTTTTTACCTTGAAAAGAGCAGTGTGTTATTTTGTTCCTATAGTGACAGGAAACTTGCAGGATGTTCCAGGGGGGGTTTTACCCAAATCTGGCCCTGGCACAGAGCAGGGGCTGCCCCTGGATCCCTGCAATGTCCCAGGCCAGGTTGGACATTGGGGTTGGAGCAGCCTGGCACAGTGGGACATGTCCCTGCCATGGGATTATATTTAAATTCCCTTCCAACCAAAATCATTCTGGGATTCTCTGATCAGATCCCCAGAGTCACTCCCAGTGCTGATGAACTCAAGCTGCTGTCTGGCCATGATTCCCTTACAAAAACCCCAAAACTGGGGCAGAGGCAGAGCCTGTGTCCCCTGCCAGCAGCAGGAGGACACTGCTGGGTGCAGCTCCTGTCACACAACCTGCCCAACCTGTTGGTCCTGTGGCCATTCCTGGGGAGCTGCAGCTCAGCCTGGCACTCAGTGCCTGTCCCTGCAGGGCATTCAGCTCTGGGGCACTGGGATTTCAGCTCTGGGGCACTGGGATTTCAGCTCTGGGGCACTGGGATTTCAGCTCTGGGGCATTGGGATTGAACCTCTGGGGCATTGGGATTTCAGGTCTGGGGCACTGGGATTGAACCTCTGGGGCATTGGGATTGAACCTCTGGGGCATTGGGATTTCAGGTCTGGGGCACTGGGATTTCAGCTCTGTACTCCTGGGATTTCAGCTCTGGGGCACTGGGATTTCAGCTCTGGGGCACTGGGATTTCAGCTCTAGCCCTGTGGGATTTCAGCTCTGGGGCATTGGGATTTCAGCTCTGAGTTCCTGGAATTTCAGCTCTGGGGCATTGGGATTTCAGCTCTGAGTTCCTGGAATTTCAGCTCTTGATTCCTGCAATTTAAACTCTTGGCCCCTGGGATTTCAGCTCTTGCCCTGTGGAATTTCAGCTTCTTGTGGAATTTCAGCTCTTACGGGATTTCAGCTGCTGTCCTATGGGGTTTCAGCTCTTGGTTCCTGAGATTTCAGCTCTTGCCCTGTGGATTTCAGCTCTTGGCCTGTGGGATTTCAGTTCTGGACTCTGGGATTTCAGCTCTGGCTTCCTGGGATTTCAGCTTTTGGTTTCTGCGATTTCAGCTCTTGTCCTGTGGGATTTCAGCTCTTGGCCCCTGGGATTTCCCCTTTGGGTTCCTGGGATTTGAACTGTTGTTTCCTGGGATTTCAGCTCTTGGCCCCTGGGATTTCACCTCTGGGGTTCTGGGATTTCAGTTCTGGGATTTGAGCTGTTGTTTCCTGGGATTTCAGCTCTTGGTTCCTGGGACTTCAGCTCTTGCCCCTGTGGAATTTCAGCTCTTGACCTGTGGAATTTCAGTTTCTTGTGGGATTTCAGCTCTTGCCCTGTGGGATTTCAGCTCTGGGTTCTGAGATTTCAGCTCTTGGCCTGTGGGATTTGAGCTTTTGGCCTGTAGGATTTCAGCTCTGAGTTCCTGGGATTTCAGTTTTTAGTTCCTGGGATTTCACCTTTGGATTCCTGGGATTTGAGCTGTGGGTTCCTGGGATTTCAGCTCTTGGCCTGTAGGATTTCAGCGCTGGGTTCCTGGGATTTCAGCTCTTGGCTCCTGTGGGATTTCCGCTCTTCCCTTGTGGGATTTCAGCACTTGGCTCCTGGGATTTCACCTCTGGGCCCTGGAATTTCAGCTCTTGGTTCCTGGGATTTCAGCTCTTGACCTATGGAATTTCAGCTCTTGGTTCCTGGGATTTCAGCTCTTGGACTTGTGGAATTTCATCTCTTGCCCTGTGGAATTCCAATTTCTTGTGGGATTTCAGCTCTTGGCCCCTGGGATTTGAGCTCTTGGCCTGTAGGATTTCTGCTCTGAGTTCCTGGGATTTCAGGTTTTGGTTCCTGGGATTTCAGGTCTGGGTTCCTAGGATTTGAGCCCTTGGCTCCTTTGGGATTTCAGCTCTTCCCTTGTGGGATTTCAGCTCTGGCTTCCTGGGATTTCAGCTCTCGGGCTTGTGGGATTTCACCAATTGGTTCCTGAGGGATTTCAGCTCTTCCCTTGTGGGATTTCAGCTCTTCCCTTGTGGGATTTCAGCACTTGGCTCCTGGCATTTCAGCCCTGGTTTCCTGGGATTTCAGCCCTTGGCTCCTGTGGGATTTCCGCTCTTCCCTTGTGGGATTTCAGCTTTTGGCCCCTGGGATTTCAGCTTTTGGCCCGTGGTTCAGCTCTTGACCTGTGGAATTTCAGCTTCTTGTGGGATTTCAGCTCTTGGTTCCTGGGATTTCAGCTCTTGGCCTGTGGATTTCAACTTTTATTTCCTGGCATTTCAGCTCTTTTAATTATTATTATTTGTCTCCTTCCTCCTCTGAGGGGTGTGATGTGAGTTTTTAATGCCTGTGATTCCATTCAGGATTCATTTCTACCACTGAAGGACTTTGTGGGTGTTTGCTGCTGCCAAAACAAAACTCTTTAAGAGCTCTCAGTTGTCTTTCAGGATGAGCTGATTTTTAATCACAGTTGATTTTTTCCCTCCTCTTTGTTGTTGTGTGTCCTGGCCTGTTAAATCCATGAATTTGATAATTTCTGCATTTCTGTGAAATGATAATGCAGCATTTCCCGTGATACAGAGTGTTCATTAAATCACTCATTTATGATGTTTGATTAAATTACAGAGTTTGTAGGGATCTATAAATCAGAATAAATCATTTCTTCAGCCTCAGGTGCTCAGATGGGGTTTAAACCCCTTAAAAGTAACATGAAAAACGAAATCAACTCCCTTTATTTTGCTATAATGTGTATTTTATTTAAATACACATTCACTGTCAAAATGCAATTATTATTTTTGATTTTTTTTTTCTAAACCTGTGTCACCTCCTTAAAACTTTGAGTTTAGTCAGGTCCTCTTGAACATGATTTTGCTGCCTGATTTTTCGAATCATGAATTCCTAGAATCCTCTCCTAGTGTGATTGAAAATATTGTTTTAATTGTGTAAAACTTTTCCTGTCCATTCATTAACCTGTGGCCATTTTTTTAATGGGAATGCAGGTAAATATTCTTTTTTTTTCCTCCAAACAAAATTCTTTCTTTGTTCCTGGCGTGGCTTTCTGTGTTTGCTATTGGCTGTATTGGCTGTGCAATGTAATAAATGGTAAATATATAAATATATTACATATAAATATGTCAATAATGTGTTTATCTTTAGGATCATGGAACCTTTGGACAGACAGTGCCGTGTAAACCTAAAACAGGTATGGAAACAAAACCAATATTCTTCATTTCTTGGATCTTTGGATTGCTATTTAATTTTATTTTTCCTTATTTTACCTGAAAATTGGTTCATTATTATTGTTTAGCAGAAACATTGTTATATTCTGTTACCTTGGAACAATTCTCACCTGTTTCTCCCAATATAAATGAAATATTCAGGAATATTTACATAAATGCAGGCAATGAATGCTGTGAGGGTGGAAATTCAAGGCTGGTGGTTTTACCTGTGTAGGTCTAAAAACAATTTCCATTTTTTGGTTTTTTTTGCAGTAATAATTAACCAAAAATTCCCAGTTGTAGAAAAACAGATGGCTCAAATTCAAAATTACATTTTCTGCACCAACCCCTGATTTGTGGGAATAAGCAGATAAACAGCTGTGGAAAGGGAATTTTTTGTGTGTTTTTTTTGTGGGGCTTTTTGTGTATTTTTTGTGGGTGTTTTTTTTGTTTTTTTTTGGTGTGGGGTTTTTTTTTGCGTGGTTTTTTGGTGTCTTTTCTTTCTCGTAATTTTTTTCGTAATTTTTTTTGCGTAAATTTTTTGCGTAATTTTTTTGCGCAATTTTTTTTTTGTGTAATTTTTCTGTGTATTTTTTGTGTGGGTTTTTCCCTGCCTTTTCCCTGCCATGCCTTTTCCCTGCCTTGCCTTTCCCCCTTGCCTTTTTCTCACCTTTTCCCCATTTTTTCC
Organism: Melospiza georgiana; assembly: GCF_028018845.1. NCBI lineage: Eukaryota > Metazoa > Chordata > Aves > Passeriformes > Passerellidae > Melospiza > Melospiza georgiana. The sequence goes on along the minus strand of NC_080431.1, from coordinate 118,226,763 downwards.
CCATCTTTTTCCCATCTTTTCCTGGTCTCTTTCCCCAACTCTTCCCTGTCTCTTCCCCTGCCTTTTTCCCTCTCTTTTTCTCCATCTTTTTCCCTGTTTTTTTCCCCTGCCTTTTCCCCTCTCTTGTATTTTCCCTGTCTTCTTCCCTTTTCCCCTGTTTTTTCTCATCTTTTTCCTGTCTTTTCTCCTGTCTTCTTTGTTTTTTCCTTTTTTCCCTGCCTTTTCCCCTGTCTTCTCTTTTCCCCTCTCTTTTCCCCTCTCTTTTCCCCTCTCTTTTCCCCTCTCTTTCCCCTCTCTTTTTCCCTCTCTTTTTCCCTCTCTTTTTCCCTCTCTTTTTCCCTCTCTTTTTCCCTCTCTTTTCCCCTCTCTTTTCCCTCTCTTTTCCCTCTCTTTTCCCTCTCTTTTCCCTTTTCCCCTCTATTTCCTCTCTTTTTTTTCCCTCTCTTTTCCCCTCTCTTTTCCCCTCTCTTTTCCCTCTCTTTTTCCCTCTTTTTCCCTCTTTTTTCCTCTCTTTTTCCTCTCTTTTTCCTCTCTTTTTCCTCTCTTTTTCCTCTCTTTTTCCTCTCTTTTCCCCCCTCTTTTCCCCCCTCTTTTCCCCCCTCTTTTTCCCTCTCTTTTTCCCCCTCTTTTTCCCTCTCTTTTTCCCCTCTCTTTTTTCCCTCTCTCTTTTTCCCTCTCTCTTTTTCCCTCTCTCTTTTTCCCTCCTTTTTTCCCTCCTTTTTTTCCCTCCTTTTTTTCCCTCCTTTTTTTCCCTCCTTTTTTTCCCTCCTTTTCCCCTCTCTTTTCCCCTCTCTTCCCCCCATTTTTTCCCCATTTTTTTCCTCTTTTTTCCCCATTTTTCCCATTTTTCCCTGCCTTTTCCCCACTCTCAGGTGAGGCCGCTCTGCTCTGACCCCACCTGAAGCCGCCCCAACAAAATTCTCATTTCCTCCGGAGGATTTGAACCCTCATCAATGCCCCCATTTCATTTTTAATTTTTAATTAAAGTCTTTAATTTTAATTGAATGTTATCATCCCTGCCTGTTCCATCCAGATTCTGGGAGTTGCAGGATGCAGCTTTGAGGACAAATTCACAAACCCTGCTGGTTTTGTGCCCTCTTGCCCTTAATTCAATTATTCATTTCTCCATTTTTATCTTCATTTTTCCATTTTTTATCCTCATTTATCCACTTTTATCCTAATTTATCCATTTTTCTCTTAATTTATCAATTTTTTATCGTCATTTCTCCATTTTAATCTTCATTTATCCATTTTTATCTTAATTTCTCCACTTTTACCCTCATTTCTCCATTTTTATCTTCATTTTTCCATTTTTATCTTCATTTATTCACTTTTATCTTAATTTATCCATTTTTCTCTTCATTTATCCATTTTTATCTTCATTTATCCATTTTTATCTTCATTTTTCCATTTTTATCTTCGTTTCTCCATTTTTCTCTTAATTTATCCATTTTTTATTTTCATTTGTCCATTTTTATTTTCATTTTAGTCCTTATTGGGACTTTGGAGCTCTGGAAATAATGATTTATTTTAATATTTTTGGTACTTTGGAATGCCTGAATTAATCCTTTATTTTAATATTTATTGGCACTTTGGAATGCCTGAAATAAAGATTGATTTTAATATTTATTGGTACTTTATAATGCCTGAAATAATGATTTATTTTAATACTTATTGGTATTTATGTACCAATAAATTTAATTTTATTAAATATATTTTAAAAATTATTTTATTTATTTATTTATTTATTATAATATTTATTGGTATTTATTTGGTACGTATAATGCCTGAAATGAAGATTGATTTTTGTGTTTTTGGCACTTTGGAATGCCTGAAATAACGATTTATTTTAATATTTATTGGTCCTTTATAATGCCTGAAATAAAGATTTATTTTAATGTTTATTGGTACTTTATAATGCCTGATATAAAGATTTATTTTAATATTTATTGGCACTTTGGAATGCCTGAATTAATCCTTTATTTTATTTATTGGTATTTATATACCAATATATTAATTTTATTAAATATATTTTTTAATTCTTTTATTTATTTATTTATTATAATATTTATTGGTATTTATTTGGCACTTTGCAATGCTGAGCCCTACAATTCCCATTTTTGCCCCTGCAGGAGTGGATCCCTGTGAGGTTTGGTGCTCGCTGCCCGTGGAGAAATTGAGGGAAATTTGCAACGTGATCAAAATCCGGATTTTCTGGTGTGCCCTGTTCACCAGGGAGAGCACGTCCTTCGTGGACACCTTCTGGTGAGTGTCCTCGTTTTCCAGGGCAATTCCTCCAAATATTCCCAATTTCCAGGGCAATTCCTCCAAATATTCCCATTTTCCAGGGCAATTCCTCCAAATATTCCCAATTTCCAAGGACATTTTCCTCCAAATATTCCCAATTTCCAGGGGAAATTCCTTCAAATATTCCCATTTTCCAGGGCATTTCCTCCAAATATTCCCAATTTCCAAAAGAATTTCCCTCCAAATATTCCCAATTTCCAGGGCAATTCCTCCAAATATTCCCATTTTCCAGGGCAATTCCTCCAAATATTCCCATTTTCCAGGGCAATTCCTCCAAATATTCCCATTTTCCAGGGGAAATTCCTTCCAAATATTCCCATTTTCCAGGGGAAATTTCTCCAAATATTCCCAATTTCCAAAACAATTTCCCTCCAAATATTCCCATTTTCCAGGGCAATTCCTCCAAATATTCCCATTTTCCAGGGGAATTTCCTCCAAATATTCCCAATTTCCAAAAGAATTTCCCTCCAAATATTCCCATTTTCCAGGGGCATTCCTCCAAATATTCCCAATTTCCAAAAGAATTTCCCTCCAAATATTCCCAATTTCCAAAAGAATTTCCCTCCAAATATTCCCATTTTCCAGGGCAATTCCTCCAAATATTCCCAATTTCCAGGGGAATTCCTCCAAATATTCCCATTTTCCAGGGGAATTCCTCCAAATATTCCCAATTTCCAAGGACATTTTCCTCCAAATATTCCCATTGTCCAAGGGAAATTCCTCCAAATCTTCCCATTTTCCAAGGGAAATTCCTCCAAATCTTCCCATTTTCCAAGGGAATTTCCTCCAAATATTCCCATTTTCCAAGTGAATTTCCCTCCAAATATTCCCATTTTCCAGGGGAATTCCTCCAAATATTCCCATTTTCCAGGGGAATTCCTCCAAATATTCCCGTTTTCCAAGGGAAATTCCTCCAAATATTCCCAATTTCCAAGAGAATTTCCTCCAAATATTCCCCATTTTCCAAAAGAATTTCCCTCCAAATATTCCCATTTTCCCGGGGAAATTCCTTCCAAGTATTCCCATTTTCCAAGGGCAATTCCTCCAAGTATTCCCATTTTCCAGGGGAATTCCTCCAAATATTCCCAATTTCCAGGGGAATTCCTCCAAATATTCCCAATTTCCAAGGGCATTTCCCTCCAATTTCTCCCACTTTTCCCAAAGAATTTCCCTCCAAATATTCCCATTTTCCAAGGGAGTTTCCCTCCAAGCCCTCCCACTTTTCCAAGGGAATTTCCATTCAAATATTCCCATTTTCCTAAGGGAATTTCCCTCCAATTTCTCCCACTTTTCCAAGGGCATTTCCCTCCAAATATTCCCATTTTCCAGGGGAATTCCTCCAAATATTCCCATTTTCCAAGGGAATTTCCCCTCCAAATATTCCCAATTTCCAGTGGAAATTCCTTCAAATATTCCCAATTTCCAAAACAATTTCCCTCCAAATATTCCCAATTTCCAGGGGTATTTCCCTCCAAATATTCCCATTTTCCAAAGGAAATTCCTCCAAATATTCCCATTTTCCAGGGCAATTCCTCCAAATATTCCCAATTTCCAGGGGAAATTCCTCCAAATATTCCCAATTTCCAGGGCAATTCCTCCAAATATTCCCATTTTCCAGGGGAATTCCTCCAAATATTCCCATTTTCCAAAGGAAATTCCTCCAAATATTCCCATTTTCCAGGGGAAATTCTCCAAATATTCCCAATTTCCAGGGGAAATTCCTCCAAATATTCCCATTTTCCAAGGGCATTTCCCTCCAAATCTTCCCACTTTTCCAAAAGAATTTCCCTCCAAATATTCCCATTTTCCAAAAGAATTTCCCTCAAATTTCTCCCACTTTTCCAAAGTAATTTCCCTCCAAATATTCCCATTTTCCAAAAGAGTTTCCCTCCAAATATTCCCATTTTCCAAGGGAATTTCCTTTCAAATACTCCCACCTTTCCAAGGGAATTTCCCTCCAAAACCTCCCACTTTTCCAAAAGAATTTCCCTCCAATTTCTCCCACTTTTCCTAAGGAATTTCCTTTCAAATGTTCCCACTTTTCCAAGGGCAATTCCTCCAAATCCTCCCACTTTTCCAAGGGAATTTTCTTCCAAATATTCCCATTTCCCAAGGGCTTTTCCCTCCAAATATTCCCATTTTCCAAGGGAATTTCCTTTCAAATCCTCCCACTTTCCCATTGTTCCTGTGAGAATCCCACGGGTGCCTCCAGTCTGGCTCCAGCTGCTGCAGAAATGCCGGACTCGCTTGAGGTCAGAAGTTCTTGAATCCACAGGAAAAAAATTTAAAAATTAAGATTGATTTTATGGGGTTTGGAATCTCTGGGATTTTGGAGTTTGGGATCTTTGGAGTTTGGGATCTTTGGGAATCTGAAGTTTGGAATCTTTGGGAATTTGCAATCTTTTGGAGTTTGGAATCCTTGGGGATTTTGGAGTTGGGAATCTTTGGGATTTTGGAGTTTGGAATCTTGGGGAATCTGAAATTTGAAATCTTTGGGACCTTTGGCAGTTCGGGATCTTGGGGATTTTGGATTTGATGTTTGGGATTTTGGAATCTTTGGAATCTTTGGGGATCTGGAATTTGGAATCCGTGACGATTCTGGAGTTTTAGAATCTTTGAATTCTTTTGGAGTTTGGGATCTTGGGGATTCTGGAGTTTGGAACCTTTGGGATTTTTGGATTTTGGAACCTTTAGGATTCTGGAGTTTGGGATCTTTGGGAATCTGGAGTTTGGAATTTTTGTGGATTTTGGAGTTTGGAAACTTTGGGGATTTTGGAGTTTTGAATCTTTGGGATTTTGGAGTTTGGAAACTTTGTGATTCTGGGAATCTTTGGAGATTTTGGAGTTTAGAATCTTGGGGAATCTGAAATTCGAAATCTTTGGGATTCTGGAGTTTGGGACCTTTGGGAGTTTGGATTTTGGAATCTTTGGGATTTTGGAACCTTTGGGGATCTGGAATTTAGAATCTTTGGGGATTCTGGAGTTTTGGAATCTTTGGGATTTTTGAGTTTGGAATTTTGGGGATTTTGGAATATTTGGAATCTTTGGGGATCTGGAATTTGAAATCTTTGGGATTCTGGAGTTTGGGACCTTTGGGAGTTTGGATTTTGGAATCTTTGGGATTTTGGGATCTTTAGGGACCTGGAATTTGGAATCTTTGGTGATTACGGGAATTTGTAATCTTTGGGATTCTGGATTTTGGAATCTTTGGGATTTTTGAGTTTGTAATCTTTGGGATTCTGGATTTTGGAATCTTTGGGGATCTGGAATTTGGAATCTTGGGGATTTTGGAGTTTGGAATCTTTGGGATTTTCAAGTTTGGAATTTTTGGGATTCTGGATTTTGGAATCTTTGGGAATCTGGGAATCTTTGAATTCTTTTGTAGTTTGGGATCTTGGGGATTCTGGAGTTTGGAACCTTTGGGATTTTTGGATTTTGGAACCTTTAGGATTCTGGAGTTTGGGATCTTTGGGAATCTGGAGTTTGAAATCTTTGTGGATTTTGGAGTTTGGAACCTTTGGGGAGTTTGAAATCTCTGGGATTTTGGAGTTTTGGAATCTTGGGGACTTTGGAGTTTGGAACCTTTGGGATTTTGGAGTCTTTGGGATTTTGGAGTTTTGGAGTCTTTGGGATTTTGGAGTTTTGGAACCCTTGGGAATCTGAAGTTTGGAATATTTGGGATTCTGGGGAGCTGAACTCTGGGGGTGTTTCGGTGTTTTTGTAGGTGCTGACATTTCAAAAGCAGCAAAACCTTTCCAGCTCTTCTTTTAATTATTATTATTGTTCTCCTTCCTCCTCTGAAGGGCTGGATGTGAATTTTTAAATTCCAATCCCTCTAAATATTCATAATTCAGACCCTGTGACAGCTTGGTGTTTGTCTAAATAACAATTCCTTCTGTTAAATTAAAATTCCTTCTGTTAAATAACAATTCCTTCTGTTAAATAAAAATTCCTTCTGTTAAATTAAAATTCCTTCTGTTAAATAACAATTCCTTCTATTAAATAATAATTCCTTCTATTAAATAACAATTCCTTCTATTAAATAACAATTCCTTCTATTAAATAACAATTTCTTCTATTAAATAACAATTCCTTCTGTTAAATTGAAATTCCTTCTGTTAAATAATAATTCCTTTTGTAAAATAATAATTTCTTTTTTGTAAAATAACAATTCCTTCTGTTAAATAATAATTCCTTTTGTAAAATAATAATTTCTTTTGTAAAATAATAATTCCTTCTGTTGAATAATAATTTCTTTTGTAAAATAATAATTTCTTTTTTGTAAAATAACAATTCCTTTTGTTTCCCACCAGTTTGATGTTCCTGGACTGGGACATGAAGAAAGTTTATGAGTTCAATGTCATGGAGGACCTTGCTGATTTAATTAAAAAAGTTGTTGTAAGTCTTGAATTTTAAATTTCTAAATTTTTAAATATTTGTTAATTAAATCTGACCCTTAAGCATCATCTAATCCTGAATTAGACATTTTCCTTTTGCTGAAGTGAAGGCATAATTATCAATTCATTATTTGATAATTAAGAAATTATTAATTAAGAATTTTTTTAAAGAATATTAATTAATTAAGAAATTAAGAAATAATTAAAAAAAAAGAAATTTATTCCAGGTGGGATCATTTAGGGAATATTTGCAGTCAGAAATAAAGTTGGTGCATGAAAGATTTGAATAATTTCTTTTTCCCTTATTTTCAAAAAATGAAAATTTGAAATTTGTCTTTGCTGACTTGGAATGGCGGAGAGGAGGATGTGAGGATTTGTTCCATTTGTTGCGGGCTTTATTTTAAATTTAGGGGATAAAACATTTCTTCGTTTCTTGAAACTGTGTGTCCAACCCCAAGGTTCATATTTTATTTTATAAATTTAGGTATATTTTATTTTATAAAACAGAACAAATTATAAAATTGTATTTATGTTATATTTATTAATAGTTATAAATAAATATATTTATATTTACTTTAAGAGGTATATTTATAAAATATATTTATAAAATAGAACAAATTATAAAATATATTTATGTTATATTTATTAATAGTTATAAATAAATATATTTATATTTCTTTTAATAGTTATATTTATAAATTATATTTATAAAATATAGCAAATTATAAAATTATATTTATGTTATATTTATTAATAGTTATAAATAAATATATTTATATTTATTTTAATATTTATATTTATAAATTATATGTATAAAATACAGCAAATTATAAAATTATATTTGTTATATTTATTAAGTTATAAATAAATATATTTATATTTATTTTAATAGTTATATTTATAAATTATATGTATAAAATATAGCAAATTATAAAATTATATTTGTTATATTTATTAATATTTATAAATAAATATATTTATATTTATTTTAATAGTTATATTTATAAATTATATGTGTAAAATATAACAAATTATAAAATTATATTTGTTATATTTATTAAGTTATAAATAAATATATTTATATTTATTTTAATAGTTATATTTATAAATTATATGTATAAAATATAGCAAATTATAAAATTATATTTGTTATATTTATTAATATTTATAAATAAATATATTTATATTTATTTTAATAGTTATATTTATAAATTATATGTGTAAAATATAACAAATTATAAAATTATATTTGTTATATTTATTAAGTTATAAATAAATATATTTATATTTCTTTTAATAGTTATATTTATAAATTATATTTATAAAATATAACAAATTATAAAATTGTTATATTTATCAAGTTATAAATAAATATATTTATATTTATTTTAAGAGTTATATTTATAAATTATATTTATAAAATATAGCAAATTATTTAATTTCTCTTCATTTTCTGGGTTGTAGACCCAAGAGTGAAGTGGGTTTGGAGGGGCAGATTTTGGGGTGTCTCAGGTTTGGGGTGTCTCAGATTTTGGAGTTTCTCAGATTTTGAGGTTTCTCAGCTTTTTGGGGTGTCTCAGGTTTTTGGGGTGTCTCAGGTTTTTGGGTGTCTCAATTTTTGGGGTTTCTCAGCTTTTGGGGTTTCTCAGCTTTTGGGGTTTCTCAGCTTTTGGGGTGTCTCAGATTTTGGGGTGTCTCAGATTTTGGTGTATCTCAATTTTTGGAGTTTCTCAGCTTTTGGGGTGTCTCAATTTTTGGGGTGTCTCAGCTTTTGGAGTTTCTCAGATTTTGGAGTTTCTCAGCTTTTTGGGTGTCTCAGGTTTTTGGGTGTCTGAGCTTTGGGGTGTCTGAGCTTTGGGGTGTCTCAGCTTTTGGGGTTTCTCAGCTTTTGGGGTTTCTCAGCTTTTGGGGTGTCTCAGATTTTGGAGTGTCTGAGCTTTGGGGTGTCTTGGGGTGTCTCAGCTTTTTGAGGTGTCTCAATTTTTGGGGTTTCTCAGCTTTTGGGTGTCTCAGCTTTTGGGTGTCTCAGCTTTTTGAGGTGACTCAGATTTGGGGTGTCTCAGATTTGGGGTGTCTCAATTTTTTGGGTGTCTCAGCGTTTGGGTGTCTCAGATTTTGAGGTGTCTCAGATTTTGGGGTTTCTCAGATTTTGGGGTTTCTCAGATTTTGGGGTGTCTCAGGTTTTTGGGTGTCTCAGATTTTGGAGTTTCTCAGCTTTTGGGGTGTCTCAGCTTTGGGGTGTTTCAGATTTTGGGGTGTCTCAGGTTTTTGGGTGTCTCAGCTTTTTTGGGGTATCTCAGATTTTGGGGTGTCTCAGCTTTTTGGGTGTCTCAGATTTTGGAGTTTCTCAGCTTTTTGGGGTGTCTCAGCTTTTGGGGTGTCTCAGCTTTTGGGGTGTCTCAGCTTTTGGGGTATCTCAGCTTTTGGAGTTTCTCAGCTTTTGGAGTTTCTCAGCTTTTGGAGTTTCTCAGCTTTTTGGGGTGTCTCAGCTTTTGGGGTGTCTGAGCTTTGGGATGTGTCAGATATTGAGGTGTCTCAGATTTCGGAATGTCTCAGCTTTTGGGGTGTCTCAGGTTTTTGGGTGTCTCAGCTTTTGGGGTGTCTCACATTTTGGGGTGTCTCAGCTTTTTGTGGTGTCTCAATTTTTGGGATTTTGGGGTTTGGGAGCTGCACAGGGGCTCAGAGGGGCAGAATTTCCTCAGCAGATCTCACAGCAAATCTCTTTTCTCATTTATTTTTTTACCAAAAAGAAATGATTTGATTTAATAATTTCATTATTTTATTTAATAATTTAAATCATATATTTCACCCAAAAAACCTGGAATGCAGCTGCCCCAGGGAAATGTCACCGAGCAGGCAGAAATTCCAATTATCTCCTCTCAATAATTGAATTTTAATTTGTTTTTATTTTTAATCTTTGTCAATAATTGATTTTTAATTTTTATTTTTATTTTTTAATCCTTGTTCCAGAACATTCCCCATTTCATCAGTGGCATCCTGAGGATTGGCACTGGGATAGAAAATGTGAGTTCTGCCGTGCTTTGGGAGGTGCTTTTCATCATTTCAAAGTTTCTAAATCAAATTTTTGGGGGGTTTATATATTATTTATTAATAATTTCAGTCATTACAAGCAAGTTTCTGAATCAAATTTGAGAGGGATTTTATTATTTTCTTTAATAATTTCAGTCATCACAAGGAATTTTCTAAATCAAATTTGTGAGGGTTTTATTTTTTAATAATTTCAGTCATCACAAGAAGGTTTCTAAATCAAATTTTTTGGGGGGTTTATATATTACTTTTTAATAATTTCAATCATCACAAGAAAGTTTCTAAATCAAATTTTTGGGGTTTTATTTTTTAATAATTTCAGTCATTACAAGAATGTTTCTGAATCAAATTTCTGGGGGTTTTATTTAATAATTTCAGTGACTACAAAAAAGTTTCTAAATCTCATTTTTAGGGGTTTTATTTTTTAATAATTTCAGTGATTACAAGAAAGTTTCTAAATCGCATTTTCAGGGGTTTTGTTTTTAAATAATTTCAGTCATCACAAGAAAGTTTCTAAATCAAATTTCTGGGGTTTCATTTTTTAATAACTTCAGTCACCACAAGAATGTTTCTAAATCAATTTTTTGGGGTTTTTTATTATTTTTCAATCACTTCAGAAGCTTCTAAAATAAATTCCCCCATTTGAACTCTTCCCGTTACGAGCCTGCTTTGACTTTGTGTCCGTGCAGTGCTGGAGATCCCCAGATAATTCAGATATTTGTGTTTATTTGCTGTTTTCTGTTTGAAAACCAGCAGAGCAAGGAGCCCCGAGGCCTGGCCGTGCAGATTAATAAATTTTTATCGATTTTTTTTTTTGTGTGTTTGCCCGCGCTCAGGGGCTGTTCCCCCTCGGCGAGGCGCTGGACTGGGTGCGCTGCGTGGGCGCCCCGGGGATGCTGCAGGACCTGGAGCACATGGGCGACTTCGGCCGCGTCATCCTGGCCATGTTCTTCTCCGAGTGTGAGTGGGGATGGGAAAATCCAATTTCTGTGGGAATTCATGGCCATATTCTTCTCTGAGTGTGAGTGGGAATGGGCAGGAATGGGGAAATACAATTTCTGTGGGAAATCCAGGCCCTGTTCTTCTCCGAGTGTGAGTGGGGTGGCCGGGGTGGGCACAAATGGGGAAAATCCAATTTCTGTGGGGAATCATGGCCGTGTTCTTCTCCGAGTGTGAGTGCGAGTGGGGAAAATCCAATTTCTGTGGGAATTCATGACCATGTTCTTCTCCGAGTGGGAGTGGGGAAAATCCAATTACTGTTGGAGATCATGGCCGTGTTCTTCTCCGAGTGGGAGTGGGGAAAATCTAATTGCTGTGGGAAATCAAGGCCATGTTCTTCTCCGAGTGTGAGGGGGAGTGGGCAGGAATGGGGGAAATCCAATTTCTGTGGGAAATCCTGGCCATGTTCTTCTCTGAGTGTGAGTGGGAGTGGGCACAAATGGGGAAATCCAATTTCTGTGGGAAATCATGGCCATGTTCTTCTCCGAGTGTGAGGGGGAGTGGGGAAAATCCAATTGCTGTGGGAAATCCTGGCCATGTTCTTCTCCGAGTGTGAGTGGGAGTGGGCAGGAATGGGGGAAATCCAATTTCTGTTCTTCTCCGAGTGTGAGGGGGAATGGGCACAAATGGGGGAAATCCAATTTCTGTGGGAAATCCTGGCCATGTTCTTCTCTGAGTGTGAGTGGGAATGGACAGGAATGGGGGAAAATCCAATTTCTGTGGGAAATCATGGCCATGTTCTTCTCCGAGTGTGAGTGGGGTGGCCTGGGTGGGCAGGAATGAGGGAAATCCAATTTCTGTGGGAAATCATGGCCATGTTCTTCTCCGAGTGTGAGTGGGAGTGGGCAGGAATGAGGGAAATCCAATTTCTGTGGGAATTCATGGCCTTGTTCTTCTCCGAGTGTGAGGGGGAATGGGCAGGAATGGGGAAAATCCAATTTCTGTGGGAAATCCTGGCCATGTTCTTCTCCGAGTGTGAGTGGGAGTGGGCAAGAATGGGGGAAATCCTGGCCATGTTCTTCTCCAAGTGTGAGGGGGAATGGGCACAAATGGGGGAAATCCAATTGCTGTGGGGAATCATGGCCATGTTCTTCTCCAGATGTGAGTGGGAGTGGGCAGGAATGGGGGAAATCCAATTTCTGTGGGAAATCCTGGCCACGTTCTTCTCCGAGTGTGAGTGGGAGTGGGGAAATCCAATTTCTGTGGGAAATCGTGGCCGTGTTCTTCTCCGAGTGTGAGTGGGAGTGGGCAGGAATGGACAGGAATGGGGAAAGATCCAATTGCTGTGGGAAATCATGGCCATGTTCTTCTCCGAGTGTGAGGGGGAGTGGGCACAAATGGAGAAAATCCAATTTCTGTTCTTCGAGTGTGAGGGGGAGTGGGCACGAATGGGGAAAATCCAATTTCTGTGGGAAATCCTGGCCATGTTCTTCTCTGAGTGTGAGTGGGAGTGGGCAGGAATGGGGGAATTCTTTTAGTGGGAATTCTTTTAGTGGGAATTTCTTTAGTGGAAATTCTTTTAGTGGGAATTCTTTTAGTGGGAATTTCTTTAGTGGGAATTTCATTAGTGGGAATTTCATTAGTGGGAATTTCATTAGTGGGAATTTCATTAGTGGGAATTTCATTAGTGGGAATTTCTTTAGTGGGAATTTCTTTAGAGGGAATTCTTTTAGTGGGAATTTCTTTAGAGGGAATTCTTTATTGGGAATCCTTTTATTGGGAATTCCTCCCCTCATGTCCTGCCTCTCTCCCCAGGGAAGCGCTACATCACCAAGGTGGCCCTGGAGGATTTCGATTTGGTGGCCGATCTCAAAGCTGTGACCTGTGAGAGCTCCAGGAAGGTGAGAGAAAACCTCCCAGGGTGTGTTTGGGGCATTTTTGGGGGGTTCTGATTGTTAAAAAACCCAAATTACTAAAGAGAAATAATTCAAAAGCTTGAGCGTTTCGTTCTGGCATCAAAAATTCCCTTTACTACATGAAATAATGACACTAAACTCTTTAAATTCAGCAGTGTAAGGGTCATTATTTCATGGAAGTGGCACCAGAACAGAAAATTTAGTGGATAGAATTTGGTGGATAAATTTTAGTGTTTAAATTTTCTGTTCCTAGCCCCACTGACATGAAATAATGATTTTTACACTGCTGAATTTAATAAATTTGGTGCATAAATTGTTTTTTCCTAGTCCCACTTAGATGAAATAATGATTTTTACATTGCTGAATTTAATGAATTTGGTGCATAAATTTGTTTATTCCTGGTCCCACTTACATGAAATAATGATTTTTACACTGCTGAATTTAATGAGTTTGGTGCATAAATTGTTTTTTCCTAGTCCCACTTAGATGAAATAATGATTTTTACCCTGCTGAATTTGATGAGTTTGGTGCATAAATTGTTTTTCCTGGTCCCACTGACATGAAATAATGATGATTCCACTGCTGAATTTAATTAGTTTGGTGCATAAATTTGTTTATTCCTGGTCTCACTTAGATGAAATAATGATTTTTACCCTGCTGAATTTAATACATTTGGTGAATAAAATTTAGTGGATAAATTTTAGTGTTTAAATTTTCTGTTCCTGGCCCCACTGACATGAAATAATGATTTTTACACTGCTGAATTTAATAAATTTGGTGCATAAATTTGTTTATTCCTGGTCCCACTTAGATGAAATAATGATTTTTACACTTCTGAATTTGATGAATTTGGTGCATAAATTTGTTTTTTTCCTGGTCCCACTGACATGAAATAATGATTTTTACACTGCTGAATTTGATGAGTTTGGTGCATAAATTGTTTTTTCCTAGTCCCACTTAGATGAAATAATGATTTTTACACTGCTGAATTTAATTAATTTGGTGGATAAAATTTAATGGATAAATTGTAGTGTTTAAATTTTCTGTTCCTGGTCCCACTTAGATGAAATAATGATGATTCCACTGCTGAATTTAATTAGTTTGGTGCATAAATTTGTTTATTCCTGGTCTCACTTAGATGAAATAATGATTTTTACACTGCTGAATTTGATGAGTTTGGTGCATAAATTGTTTTTCCTGGTCCCACTTACATGAAATAATGATGATTCCACTGCTGAATTTAATTAGTTTGGTGCATAAATTTGTTTATTCCTGGTCCCACTTAGATGAAATAATGATTTTTACACTGCAGAATTTAATAAATTTGGTGCATAAATTTGTTTTTTGCTGCCCCCACAGAAGAGTGAAGCCATGAAGCAGAAGGGAAATGCTGAATTCTCCCAGGGGGCCCTGGGCTCTGCCATCGTGTCCTACACCAAAGCCATCGAGTTCTGGTAAGGACTGAGCTCAACTTCTCCACATTTCTCCTCATTTTCTGCCATTTTGTGCAATTTTGCACCAGCCACTTGAATTAGAGGCTAAATGATACCTAATTTTAAAAAAATACCCTATATCCCATTTTAATTCTATTTTTTAGTTGTTTTTTTTTCCTGCTCCAAAAATCCTTTTAGGGCTTCAAATGAGCAAGAGGAAGAGGAGCAAGCCTTCAAGAAAAATGAATTATTTTAATATGGATAACTTTAATTTTAAATATTTTAATGTGGATAATTTGAATTCTAACTATTTTAACTTTAAATTAATTCTTTTAATACTTTAAAAATTATTTTAATTCTTTGGTGTGGACAACCAAGAACAGCCACTGGGGGTGTTTGCTTTTGAAATGCTCTTGCAAATGTTGCCAATATTTATCATTATTTATCTTTATTCCCATGATGCAAAAGGAGTAAATATTTCAAATATTTCACTGCCTGTGCTTGGCAGCTCTCACTCAGGCTTTGTTTCCTTTTGAAATCATTGTTCAGTTTATTCCTGAATAATTGAAATAACTTTCCTGGGCTCTGGGGAGGGGAGAAAAGGATGAAATGAGAATTTTGAGGGCGTTTTTCCCCTTCCCTTGGGATGGCAGCAGGGTTGGTGCATTCACCGTTGGTGCTGTGCTCATAAAAATCTGATTTTACTCCTCCTGGTGTCTCTAAAAAATGCAGGAAAATTGATAAAATCCCACTTTCCACAAAACCCCCGTGTGCCAAGAGTTGGAATTTTCGTTTTTTGAACTCTGTAACTTTACAATTTACCGTAATTTACAATTATGCCCTGAAAAGTATCAGGATTTTTGATTTATTTCCCCTCCCTTTCATCCACACCAACATCTCAGCACATGAAATTCAATTTAATCAGTTAATTTCCAGTTTTCTGGGAATAAATCCATTTTAACCCCCATAAAATCTTACACAATTGTGGCAAGGCCAGGAAGGGAAAAGCAGAATTTGGCAGAAAACCAGGAAATCCTGGGGCTGGTGCAGAGCAGAGGAGGTCGTGGGATTGCAGGAGCTGCTTTTTTAGAGCTGGCTGAGAATAATTTGAATTAATTGGAAGTTACATTAATGGCCCCAAAACTTAAAAATGATCCCACATTTATAATGAACATTCCCATGCAAACCAATGGGGTTTTCTGTGTGGAGTTTTTGCAGGAAAATCTGGTGGAAATTCAATTTTTTCTCCTCCTTTGCAGGCAAATCTGGTGAAAATCCCATTTTTAGTTTTTTTCTTCTTAGGGGTTTTCAATCAGAATAGCCATTATTAACTAATTGGTAGTTCCATTAATGGCCCCAAAATTAAAAAAATGATTGCACAATTCTAATGAACGTTCCCGTGCAAACCCATGGGGTTTCTGTGTGGAGTTTCTGCAGGCAAATCTGGTGAAAATCCCATTTTTTTCCTTCTCCTTACAGTTTTCAACAAGAATTGCCATTATTAACTCTGCACTGGCTGAGAATAATTAGAATTAATTGGAAGTTGCATTAGTAGCCCCCAGTCTTACAAATGACCCCACAGTTAAAATGAACATTCCCATGCAAACCCATGGGGTTTTCTGTGTGGAATTTTTTCAGGCAAATCTGGTGCAAATTAAATTTTTCCTTCTCCTTTGAGGGAAATTTGGTGAAAATCCCATCTTTTTCCTTCTCCTTAAGGTTTTCACTAGGAATAGTCATTATTAACTCTGAGCTGGCTGAGAATAATTAGAATTAATTGGAAGTTGCATTAATGCCCCCAAAACTTAGAAATGATCCCACAATTCTAATGAACATTCCCATATAAACCCAAATTTCTGTGTGGAGTTTTTTCAGGCAGATCTGGTGAAAATCCAGTTTTTTTGCCTTCTCCTTAGGGTTTTCAGTAGGAATAGCCATTATTAACTCATTAGAAGTTGCATTAATGGCCCCCAATCTTACAAATGATCCCCCAATTATAATGAATATTCCCTGTGACAACTTGTAAACCCATGGGATTTTCTGTGTGGAATTTTGCAGGCAAATCTGGTGAAAATCCCGTTTTTATTTCTTTTCTTCTTAGGGTTTTCAATCAGAATAGTCATTATTAACGAATTGGTAGTTCCATTAATGGCCCCAAAATTTAAAAATGATCCCACAATTCTAATGAACGTTCCCATGCAAACCAATGGGGTTTCTGTGTGGAGTTTTTGAAGGCAAATCTGGTGGAAATTCAATTTTTTTTCCTCTCCTTACAGTTTTCAACAGAATAGCCATTATTAACTCTGAGCTGGCTGAGAATAATTTGAATTAATTGGAAGTTGCATTAATGGCCCCAAAATTTGCAAATGATCCCACAATTCTAATGAACATTCCCATACAAACCCAAATTTCTGTGTGGAGTTTTTGCAGGTAAATTTGGTGAAAATTCAATTTTTTTTCCTCTCCTTACAGTTTTCAACAGAATAGCCATTATTAACTCTGCACTGGCTGAGAATAATAATTTGAATTAATTGGAAGTTGCATTATTGGCCCCAAAACTTAGAAATGATCCCACAATTACAATGAACGTTCCCATACAAACCAATGGGGTTTTCTGTGTGGAGTTTTTGCAGGCAAATATGGTGAAAATTCAATTTTTTTCCTCTCCTTACAGTTTTCAGTAGAATAGCCATTATTAACTCTGCACTGGCTGAGAATAATTTGAATTAATTGGAAGTTGCATTAATGGCCCCCAGTCTTACAAATTATCCCACAGTTATAATGAACGTTCCCATGCAAACCAATGGGCTTTTCTGTGTGGAATTTTTTCAGGCAAATCTGGTGCAAATTAAATTTTTCCTTCTCCGTTGAGGGAAATTTGGTGAAAATCCCATCTTTTTCATTCTCCTTAAGGTTTTCAGTAGGAATAGTCATTATTAACTCTGAGCTGGCTGAGAATAATTAGAATTAATTGGAAGTTGCATTAATGGCCCCAGAATTTACAAACGATCCCACAATTCTAATGGACATTTCCATATAAACCCACAAGGTTTTCTGTGGGGAGTTTTTGCAGGCAAATCTGGTAGAAATCCTGTTTTTTCTCCTCCTTTGCAGGCAAATTTGGTGAAAATCCCACTTTTTTCCTCCTCCTTAAGGTTTTCAATAGGAATAGCCATTATTAACTGTGCACTGGCTGAGAATAATAATTTGAATTAATTGGAAGTTGCATTAATGGCCCCAGAACTTAAAAATGATTCCACAATCATAATGAACATTCCCATGCAAACCCATGGGCTTTTCTGTGTGGAATTTTTTCGGGCAAACCTGGTAAAAATTGGATTTTTTTTTTCCTTCTCCTTATAGAAATAACCATTATTAACCCCTCACAATGTTATTTTTCCCAGCCCTACCAACCACCTGCTGTATGGGAACCGAGCTCTGTGCTTCATTCTCACCAGGCAGTACGGGTGAGTGAGCCCCGGGCTGAGCTGCTGGCAAAACTGGCAAGAAATTTGGAATAAATTGCATTTTTTAACACCTGGAACGTTGTTTGGGGTAGTGTGGCTGCAGCTGGCGGTGGTTGTGGATTTCTGGAGGTGCCCAAGGGGTGGAACTGGGGGAGATTTGAGGTCCTTTCCAGCCCAAACCGTTTCCATAGCTTGAAAAAAAACCCAAACTATTCCATAGTTTGGAAAAAAAATCAAACCATTCCATAGTTTCCGTATGTGCTGCTGTTTTATTCAGTTTTTAATTTTTATATTTGCATTTATTAGATTGGTATTTATATAATTTTTAATTTTTTTGTATTTTTTGTTTTTTTATTATTTGGAGGTTTTTTTGTATTTTGATTTTTGTATTTATGTTATTTTTGTGTTTATTTTATTTATTTTTACACCAACCTGCAGATTTTTATATATATATATATATATAGTTATATATAGTTATATATATATACATAGAATAGAATATTTTATAATATATATATTATACATATCTTATGTATCATATATGTGATATATTTTATATATATAAAATATACCACATATATTATATATTATGTATTATGTGTTATATATTATATATTATATATTATATATTATATATTATATATTATATATTATATATTATATATATTCTTATATGTATTATATATATTATATATATTATATATTTTGTTATATGTTTTGTTATATATTATATATTTATAAAATATATTTATTATATATTTTGTTATATATTTTATATTATATATCATATATAAAATATATATGATATCTAAAATATAAAACATATAATATATTATATATATTTATTTTTATGTATTATATATTATCTGATATATAAAATACAGAATATATGTTCTTATCAATATATAATATTATATAATATATGTATATAAAATGTATTATGTATTTATATGTTATATATTTTATGTATTCTATATTTATATTATGACTGATATATAATATATATCAAAATGTATAATATTATATATTATATATAATATCATTTTTTATATATATAAAATGTATAAAGTTTTAAATAACAAATTTCCCTTTTTTCCCCTCTGTTCTCTCAGGAGAGCTGTACTTGATGGGAAAAG
Organism: Melospiza georgiana; assembly: GCF_028018845.1. Taxonomy (NCBI): domain Eukaryota; kingdom Metazoa; phylum Chordata; class Aves; order Passeriformes; family Passerellidae; genus Melospiza; species Melospiza georgiana. Next base: position 118,208,120 of record NC_080431.1, on the reverse strand, counting down.
AGCCATAGTTCTCAAGCCTGACTGGCCAAAGGTTGGTTTCTTGCACATTCCAAAATTTTATTTTAAATTTTTTTTGGAATTTTAGAGCAAGATGAGAGCCCAGAGCTGATTTTTAATGAGTGGACCCAGAGCTTTGTGGGCTGAGGATTCTGCCAAGTGCAATTTGTTTTGGTTTTTAGGTTTAAAATGTTATTTTGAGGTGCCTGTCAGTGCTGGTCTGAGGTGCTTGGCTGGCGTGTGTAAAGAGAGAAGAAAATGTTTATTATGCTGGGAGTTATCAGCATAAATAAACAGTTTTAAAGTATTTAAAACTTTTATTTTAAAAACGAAATATTTTCATTAATAAAAATAAAAATAAAAATATTTAAGAAATACATTTGGATATACAGAAAAATCCTGGTTAATGGCCAACAGGTATTTCCCAATACTCGTGGCCTGAGGGAGAGTAAATAAGCGATAGTGACAACATTGCAAAGTAGCTGAGATTGGAGAAGAAAGAGCAAATTTGCTCTTTTCCAAAGCAGAGAAAGCAAAAATAAAACCACCCAAATTTCCTTTTTTTAACTGTTCCAGTTAAAATCTGATTTTTCACCAGCTGAGAGCGGGATTGTATCACCACTCGCTGGATTACACAAAATTTCCCTTTTGGCTGCTACCGCAGCAGGTTCGCCTGTTAAACCCCCCTCTCCTCGGCGTGGCTAAAACCCCAAAATCCCAATTTAATTAATTTAATTTATATTTTATCACGTTTTAGGGTCACCACCACTACTGCAAGGCCCTGGCGCTGCTGGGCAAGGCGGAGCTGGCGCTGGTGGCCAACGAGAAGGCGCAGGAGCTGTGCCGGGCCAGCCCCGAGGGGCTGCGGGAGCTCGTGCAGCAGAACGAGAAACTGCGGAGGGGCTGCCAGGACAGCCCGGGTAACCATCCCTCCATCCATCCGTCCATCTGTCCGTCCATCCATCCATCCGTCCATCTGTCCGTCCATCCATCCATCCGTCCATCCATCATCCATCCATCCATCCATCCATCCCTCCATCCATCCCTCCATCCATCCATCCATCCATCATCCATCCATCCCTCCATCCATCCATCCATCATCCATCCATCCCTCCATCCATCCCTCCATCATCCATCCATCATCCATCCATCCATCCATCCATCCCTCCATCCATCCCTCCATCATCCATCCATCATCCATCCATCCATCATCCATCCATCATCCATCCATCATCCATCCATCCATCCATCCATCCATGCATCATCCATCCATCCATCCATCCCTCCATCCATCATCCATCCATCCATCCATCATCCATCCATCATCCATCCATCCATCCATCCATCCATCCATCCATCCATCCATCCATCCATCCATCCCTCCATCATCCATCCATCCATCATCCATCCATCATCCCTCCATCCATCCCTCCATCCATCCATCCATCCATCATCCATCCATCCATCCATCCATCATCCATCCATCATCCATCCCTCCATCCATCCATCCATCCATCATCCATCCATCATCCATCCATCCATCCATCATCCATCCATCCATCCATCCATCCATCCATCCATCCATCATCCATCCATCATCCATCCATCCATCCATCCATCCATCCATCCATCATCCATCCATCCATCCATCCATCCATCCATCCATCCATCCATCCATCCCGTCCATCCATCCATCCATCCTTCCATCCATCCATCATCCATCCATCCATCCCTCCATCATCCATCCATCCATCCATCCATCCATCCATCCATCATCCATCCATCATCCATCCATCCATCATCCATCCATCCATCCATCCATCCATCCATCCTTCCATCCATCCATCATCCATCCATCCATCCCTCCATCATCCATCCATCCATCCATCCATCCATCCATCATCCATCCATCATCCATCCATCATCCATCCATCCATCCATCCATCCATCCATCCATCCATCCATCCATCCATCATCCATCATCCATCCATCATCCATCCATCCATCCATCATCCATCCATCCATCCATCCATCCATCCATCCATCCATCCATCATCCATCCATCATCCATCCATCCATCCATCCATCCATCCATCCATCCATCCATCCATCCATCATCCATCCATCCATCATCCACCCATCCATCCATCCATCCGTCCCTGCTGGGGTGGGACTGGGGGTGTGCAGAGTGAGCTGGGGTTTGAGGTTTAATTCTGCCTTTTTTGGTTTTATTGGACACCCTGGGTAATCCCTGCTGGTGTGGAACTGGGGTTTGGTCAGAATGAGCTCAGTTTTTGATTTTTCATTCTGCCTTTTTTGTGTTTTATTGTAGGTACTGAGCATAAACAGAAGGCGAGGAAGACTCTGCCTGAGAAAAAGTAAGGGTTTGATTTGAGTTGGTTTATTGTTGATTTTTTGTTGAGTTTTTGATTTTTTGTGGATTTTTCATTGATTTTTCATTGATTTTTTTTGTGGATTATTCGCGGATTTTTAATAGATTTTTTTGCAGGTTTTTTGCGGATTTTTGTTTGATTTTTCATTGCTTTTTTTAGAAATCAGCAATGTTTTTTCATTAGTTCGAAATTGATTTTTAATTGATTTTTATTGATTTTTTTTCTGCAAAAAAAAACCTGATAAAATGTTTACATTTTTTAATTTATGTTGTATATAAAGTTTTATATTTACACTTTACATTTTTAAATTTTTATTATATATAAAGTTTTATATTTACACTTTACATTTTTATATTTATATTATATATAAATTATTTTTTGTTTACATTTCTTAGTTTATGTTGCATATAAAGTTTTATATTTACACTTTAGGTTTTAAATTTTTTATTATATATAAAGTTTTATATTTACACTTTACATTTTTATATTTATATTATATATAAATATTTTTGTTTATATTTTTTAGTTTATGTTGTATATAAAGTTTTATATTTACACTTTACGTTTTAAAATTTTTATTATATATAAAGTTTTATATTTATGCTTTACATTTTTAAATTTTTATTATATATAAATTATTTTTTGTTTACATTTTTTAGTTTATGTTGTATATAAAGTTTTATATTTACACTTTACGTTTCTAAATTTTTATTATATATATAGTTTTATATTTACACTTTACATTTTTATGTTTATACTATATATAAATTGTTTTTTGTTTACATTTTTTAGTTTATGTTGTATATAAAGTTTTATATTTACACTTTACGTTTTTAATTTTTTATTATATATAAAGTTTTATATTCACACTTTACATTTTTATATTTATCTTATATATAAATTATTTTTTATTTGCATTTTTTAGTTTACGTTGTATAAAGTTTTATATTTACACTTTACATTTTTAAATTTTTATTATATATAAAGTTTCATATTTACACTTTACATTTCTATATTTATATTATATATAAATTATTTTCTATTATGTATATTATTTATTATTATATTATATATATTATATATATTATTATGTATATATATTATATATTATATATTATATATTATATATTATATATTATATATTATATATTATATATTATATATTATATGTTATATATTATATGTTATATATTATATGTTATATGTTATATATTATATATATAATATATAATATATTACATATTTATGGGATTACACCCCTCTAAGTGGGTTAAGATAAATTTTCATTAATCTGTTTTTTTCATGGTATATTTGTGTCAAACACGGAGAAAACCCCAGGAATTCTCTTTTTTCCCACCTCAGGGACCGAAGTTCCTCAAAATCCCCTCCAGGAACTTCCCAGGAGCAGAAAGGAGCAGGGGAGGAGAGGAGGAGGAGCCTTGAGGAGCCCAAACACCCCCAGGGGGCTGAACTGCAGGAGACGGACAAGGTACGGCTGGAACGTTCTGGAATTCCATCAGGAATTCCCTCTGGAAATTCTGGAATTCCACCTGGACCTGCAGGAAATTCTACTGTGTGAATCCCAGCTGGAACTTTCTGGAATTCCATCAGGAATTCCCTCTGGAAATTCTGGGATTCCACCTGGACCTGCAGGAATTTCTGTTGTAGGAATTCCAGCTGGAACTTTCTAGAATTCCACCTGCAACTGCAGGAATTTCTATTGTAGGAATTCCACCTGGAATTTAAAGAATTCCACGTGGAACTGTGGGAATTCCACCTGGAACTGCAGGAATTCTGTCTGGAATTTCAGGAATTGCATTTGGAACTGCAGGAATTCCCTCTGGAAATTCTGGAATTCCATCTGGACCTGCAGGAATTTCTACTGTAGGAATTCCAGCTGGAACTTTCTAGAATTCCATCAGGAATTCCCTCTGGAAATTCTGGGATTCCACCTGGACCTGCAGGAATTTCTACTGTGTGAATTCCAGCTGGAACTTTCTAGAATTCCACCTGCAACTGTAGGAATTTCTGTTGTAGGAATTCCACCTGGAATTTCAAGAATTCCACGTGGAACTGCAGGAATTGCATTTGGAACTGCAGGAATTCCACCTGGAATTTCAGGAATTCCACCTGGAACTGCAGGAATTCCACCTGGAACTGCAGGAATTCTGTGGAATTTCAGGAATTCCATCTGGAACTGTGGGAATTCCAGTTGCACGAATTCCATGTGGAACTGCAGGAATTCCCTCTGGAAATTCTGGAATTCCACCTGGACCTGCAGGAATTTCTACTGTAGGAAATCCACCTGGAACTTTCTAGAATTCCACCTGCAACTGCAGGAATTTCTCTTGCAGGAATTCCACCTGGAATTTCAGGAATTCCACCTGGAACTGCAGGAATTCCACCTGGAATTTCAGGAATTCCACCTGGAGCTGCAGGAATTCTGTGGAATTTCAGGAATTCCATCTGGAACTGCGGGAATTCCATCTGGAATTGCAGGAATTCCAGTTGCAGGAGTTCCATGTGGAACTGCAGGAATTCCCTCTGGAAATTCTGGAATTCCATCTGTAAATGCAGGAATTCCACGTGCAACTGCAGGAATTGCATTTGGAACTGCAGGAATTCCCTCTGGAAATTCTGGAATTCCATCTGTAAATGCAGGAATTCCACCTGGAACTGCAGGAATTCTGTCTGGAATTTCAGGAACTCCATCTGGAATTGCAGGAATTCCAGTTGCAGGAATTCCACCTGGAATTTCAGGAATTCCACGTGGAACTGCAGGAATTGCATTTGGAACTGCAGGAATTCCCTCTGGAAATTCTGGAATTCCACCTGGACCTGCAGGAATTTCTACTGTAGGAATTCCAGCTGGAACTTTCTAGAATTCCATCAGGAATTCCCTCTGGAAATTCTGGGATTCCACCTGGACCTGCAGGAATTTCTACTGTGTGAATTCCAGCTGGAACTTTCTAGAATTCCACCTGCAACTGTAGGAATTTCTATTGTAGGAATTCCACCTGGAATTTCAAGAATTCCACGTGGAACTGCAGGAATTGCATTTGGAACTGCAGGAATTCCACCTGGAATTTCAGGAATTCCACCTGGAACTGCAGGAATTCCACCTGGAACTGCAGGAATTCTGTGGAATTTCAGGAATTCCATCTGGAACTGTGGGAATTCCAGTTGCACGAATTCCATGTGGAACTGCAGGAATTCCCTCTGGAAATTCTGGAATTCCACCTGGACCTGCAGGAATTTCTACTGTAGGAAATCCACCTGGAACTTTCTAGAATTCCACCTGCAACTGCAGGAATTTCTCTTGCAGGAATTCCACCTGGAATTTCAGGAATTCCACCTGGAACTGCAGGAATTCCACCTGGAATTTCAGGAATTCCACCTGGAGCTGCAGGAATTCTGTGGAATTTCAGGAATTCCATCTGGAACTGCGGGAATTCCATCTGGAATTGCAGGAATTCCAGTTGCAGGAGTTCCATGTGGAACTGCAGGAATTCCCTCTGGAAATTCTGGAATTCCATCTGTAAATGCAGGAATTCCACGTGCAACTGCAGGAATTGCATTTGGAACTGCAGGAATTCCCTCTGGAAATTCTGGAATTCCACCTGGACCTGCAGGAATTTCTATTGTAGGAATTCCACCTGGAATTTAAAGAATTCCATGTGGAACTGCAGGAATTCCACCTGGAATTTCAGGAATTCCACGTGGAACTGCAGGAATTGCATTTGGAACTGCAGGAATTCCCTCTGGAAATTCTGGAATTCCATCTGTAAACACAGGAATTCCACCTGGAGCTTCAGGAATTCCACCTGGAAATGCAGGAATTCGATCCAGGATTGCAGGAATTGCACCTGAAAGTGCAGGAATTCCTGCAGGAATTGCACGTGGAGCTGCAGGAATTCCATCTAGAATATCAGGAATTCCACCTGACAACTGCAGGAATTCCACCTGGGATTGCAGGAATTCCACCTGACAACTGCAGGAATTCCACTTGCAGGAGTTCCACCTGGAGTTTCAGGAATTCCGCCTGGAACTGCAGGAATTCCCTCTGGAAATTCAGGACTTCCAGCTGGAACTGAAGGAATTCCTGCAGGAATGGCACCTGGAACTGCAGGAATTGGATCCAGGATTGCAGGAATTCCACCTGGAACCGAAGGAATTCCATTTGGAAATTCTGGAATTCCATCTGTAAATGCAGCAATTCCACCTGGAACTGCAGGAATTCCATTTGGACCTGCAGGAATTTCCTCTGGAAATTCAGGAATTTCAGCTGGACCTGCAGGAATTCCACCTGGAACTGAAGGAATTCCTGCAGGAATGGCACCTGGAATTTCAGGAATTCCAGCTGGAACTGCAGGAATTCGATCCAGGATTGCAGGAATTCCAGCTGGAACTGCAGGAATTCCATCTAGAATATCAGGAATTGCATCTGGAATTGCAGGAATTCCACCTGATAACTGCAGGAATTCCACTTGCAGGAGTTCCACCTGGAGTTTCAGGAATTCCAGCTGGAACTGAAGGAATTCCTGCAGGAATTCCATCTAGAATATCAGGAATTGCATCTGAAATTCAAGGAATTCCACGTGGAACTGCAGGAATTCCCTCTGGAAATTCAGGAATTCCACCTGGAACCAAAGGAATTCCATTTGGAAATTCTGGAATTCCATCCGTAAATGCAGCAATTCCACCTGGACCTGCAGGAATTCCCTCTGGAAATTCAGGAATTCCTACAGGAATGGCACCTGGAATTTCAGGAATTCCAGCTGGAACTGCAGGAATTCGATCCAGGATTGCAGGAATTCCAGCTGGACCTGCAGGAATTTCATCAAGAATATCAGGAATTGCATCTGGAACTGCAGGAATTCCATTTGGAAATTCTGGAATTCCATCTGTAAATGCAGGAATTCCTGCAGGAATGGCACTGGAACTGCAGGAATTGGATCCAGGATTGCAGGAATTCCAGCTGGAACTGCAGGAATTCCATCTAGAATATCAGGAATTGCATCTGGAATTGCAGGAATTCCACCTGATAACTGCAGGAATTCCACTTGCAGGAGTTCCACCTGGAGTTTCAGGAATTCCAGCTGGAACTGCAGGAATTCCATCTAGAATATCAGGAATTGCATCTGGAATTGAAGGAATTCCACGTGGAACTGCAGGAAATCCCTTTGGAAATTCAGGAATTCCAGCTGGAACTGCAGGAATTCCACCTGACAACGGCAGGAATTCCACTTGCAGGAATTCCACCCGGAGTTCCAGGAATTCCACCTGGAGCTGCAGGAATTCCACCTTCAATGCTGTGCCTGCAGCTCTGCAATTCTTTCAGCAGTTGTGCATTTTCCTTCCAAAGCCACCCCAGAAATTGGGATTTCCAGGCGGTTGTTTGGTGGAAGAGATGGCCATTATCATGTGTTTTTACTTTTAAATTTTTAGATTTTATTTTTAGGTTTTTCAATTTGAAATTAGTACTAAGTCACTATTAATTTAAAGAGATATTTGTGACATTTGAGTTGTCTTGGCTGTCATTACTGTAAGAAAATAAATTACAATTGATATTATAAACATATATGTTATATATTTATAATATATATATAATGTATTATAAGTATATTATATATATTTAAATATATTATATTATAAATATATCTATAGTTATAAATACATTACATTATACTATTTACATTAGAAAGTATATATTACATTATAAACACGTTATATGAATATATTAGATTTTTAATATTTATTATATCATAGATATAAATTTATATTTATATATAATAAATATAGATATAAATCTCTATATTTATTATATATAAATATATATAGAATATATTTATATATAATAATATACTATAATACATTATTATATTTATAAATATATTTTATTTCTATTTATATATGAAATATTGATATAATATATTTATGAATATAATATGTACATCTATATGATATGTTATAGTATATTATAATATAGATATATAGATACATTTTTATATATTAATTATACATTCTATTATATCATATTATATTATTTATAAATGTATAATTTTATATGTATTATACATGTTTTATATTATTAATATATTTTATTTAAATTTATTAATAAATATTAATATATAGATATGTTATATATATTATACTATAAATGCATCATATATATGTTATGATACATATTTATATAGTACATTATATATATTATATACTATGATACATATTTACATATACTATGATACATATTTACATATTACATTATATATATTATATATACTATATTATACTATAAATGTACAATATATATATACGTTATGATACATATTTACATATTACATTATATATATTATATGCTATGATACATATTTACATATCACATTATATATATTATATATACTATATTATACTATAAATGTATCATAGATATATGTTATGATACATGTTTACATATACTATGATACATATTTACATATTACATTATATATTATATATACTATATTATACTATAAATGTATAATATATATATGTTATGATACATATTTACATATTACATTATATATATTATATACTATGATACATATTTACATATACTATGATACATATTTACATATTACATCATATATATTATATATACTATATTATACTATAAATGTATAATAAATATATATATGTTATGATACATATTTACATATTACATTATATATATTATATATACTATATTATACTATAAATTGTAATATATAATATATACATATATACATATATATAATATATACATAAAATTATTTTATATATATATATATATATATATATATATATATACACATTATGATACATATTTACATATTACAATTTAGCCCACGAATTGCACTATAAAATAGTGCAGCAAAGGCAGAAAATGCTGGTGAATAATTGGAATTTGGAGCCAGAGCAGGGCAGCCCCAGCAGAGCCGTTTGTTTGTCTGTCCCAGCAGGGGGAGGGCCCTGGGCTCTGACGTGGCCCTGGGAAAACGAAAGCAGAGCAGGAGGGCAGGAAATGGAAATTTTGGACTTTTCTGGCAGAGAAAAACAGGCTGGGGACAGCCCCAGCCGGGCTCAGGGCTTTGCTTTTCCTGTCTCCAGGGAATTCCCTGCAGCTCTGTGAGTTTGGCTCCTCAGGGGGACATTTCTGTGTCAGCTTTGTGGATAACAGAAACTGAGGCAAACTTGGGAGGAAAGTCTTTATAAAAGCACTTTGCTAATGAAATTATTTTCCTTTGCCTCTTGACGAGGAACATAACGCAGCACATTTTCATTTCTTCACTTGCTGAGGGGTTTTTTGGGGGTTTTTTGGCTTTGTTGAACCCACTCAGGGAGATGGATTTGGGGTTTGTAATCTGATATTTCTGCCAGCAGGTGACTGAGCCCCAGAGAGCAGAAGGCAAAGGTTCCACGCTGGAGCAGCCTCCAAGTGAGTTTTATTTTGCTTTTTTTGCTTTTTATCAAGTCTGAGCCACTTCTTCCTCTGCTGTGCCATAATTAATGACCAGAAGTTAATTTCCTGTCATTTCCACAACAATGAGCAAACAACTTTTACTTCTTCCTTTCACACTTCTCTGTTTCTGTCTCAATTCCTCAGTGCTTTTGCAATTTCAATCTCCTTGACTGAATTCAGAACTGAAACCAGAATTAAAGAGTAAAGTCTGAGCCACAGGCTGGAAATGCTTTCTCTCCTCCTAAACCAGGGTCTAAATTAAACAGGAATTCTGTATTTCAGTATTTACAATTAATTTGTGGTTAATAAATGCTCCATCAAAAAATAATTCTGCAGGTAAAGAGGGAAGAGGCCACGAAATATTTGTCAGGGTGGATTTTTAGCTGCAGACTTGCAGAGTTGTGTGGTTTCTTGCTCATGTTTGGGTTTTTTTTAAATGAATAAATCAATTTATAGAGAGGAAAACCCAAAGCTGCCCCAGTGCCAGAGTTCCTTTTCTGCACTGAAAGTGAAGCTCAGGCAGTTCTGAGCTGCAAAGGGAAATCCTTCCCTCATTTTTCCTGGGGAGTTTTACCACCTGCTCTCACTTCTCCTTGGTGCCCCGTTCTTGGAATATTTAAATGATTTCAAAGCACACAGCACTTGAAAATTGGATTTTAGGAAAGCACTGAAGGTGTGTTAGGAAATACTATTTTAGAATGAGCAGGAGGAGGATCCTAATCTTGGGAGCTTTGTGAGAACCTTGCAGGATTAAAGGATTTCTTGGGAGGTGGAAAATGTGGGGAAGGTTGCACAGGAAATTCCGAGATGTTTTTATTGGAAAGATGTCAGGTGGTAATGGAGGAAAAAAATGAAAATTTGATTCTTTTCTAAAGATAGGCAGGGAGAGTTGGGGTTGTTCAGCCTGGAAAGGTTTGGGGAGAGCTTGAGAGCCTAAAGAGGCTCCAGGAGAGGGACAGGGGATGGAGGGACAGGAGCCAGGGAATGGCTCCAGAGCAGGATTTGATGGATTTTGGGGCAGGAATTGTCCCCTGGCAGGGTGAGGAACTCCTGGGTTCCCAAATCCCTTCTCCAGGAGGAGTCTGGGTGTGGCTGGAGCCAGGTTCAGGGACAGAGCTGAGCTCTGGTTGTGCCCAAGGGTTTGTAGGGGTGGGATTGATCCTTGCTGGGAGTTTGTCCCTCAGGATTGAGGGTGCAAACCCAAGGGATTGATACAGGTAAAATAAACCCTGGATTTCAGATGATGGAGATAATGGTTAGAGAAAGGGATTTAATCAATCTGTTACACAATGGAAGTGGTTATAACCCGTGAGAAATTTTGGAAAGAATTTGGGATGGGACCTCTGATTTGTTTTTGATAATGTGGTTTATTTTTCTTATCTTCTGCATAGGCAGGAAGGGTGAGTTCAGCTCACACCTTCACTGCATGGTTCAGGAGGGCCCTAGACCCTCAGTTACAAGACTTTTTAAGGATTTATTGACCAATAAAACACTGCCAACAAGGATATTTATGTTTTTGACCCAATCCTTAAATATTTCACCTCACGGACCCCTGTTACAGTGTGAGCTTTCTTAGCCAACCATGTTCTGACACACAAACCTACAGTGCTGCATTCTGAACTCCTTGTTTACCTCTGGAACTGCTTTTATTTTTATATCTTAAACTCTAAAACTCTGAACTTCCCTTTCCTCAGCTTAACCTGTCTCTGCTTTAAACCACAAATCCCCATTGTCCCTTCCAGCCCCTCAGTTTGGGAGCCTTTCCCAAGGCCTCAGATCAAATCCTGGGTTTCATTCTGAGCTTTGGCTGCCAGGCCCAAAGTTCTGAGAGTTCCCTGCATTTCAGATTCCAGCAGAACTGACACTGCAGTGCATTATTTGTTCAAACAATACTTTAATAATGAAGCAATAGATTAATAATGATTATCTTTTAGCCTGGAGAGGAGAAGGCCCCAGAGAGGCCTCAAATCCCCTTGCAGGGCCTAAAGGGGCTCCAGGGACAGGGATGGAGGAACAGGAGCCAGGGAATGGGCCCTGAGCTGCAGGAGGTGATGCCAAACCCAAACTTTCCAACCCAACCTAAAGCAGTAAAATTCAGCCATTCTCATCCTCAGTGCTGAACACACCCAGAGCCTCAACTCCACTTTCCTGGAATTCATTCCTGTCCAGTTTGCTGTGGCTCTTGGGTCTTCTCTCTCAGGAGAGCTGTACTTGATGGGAAAAGAGCCATAGTTCTCAAGCCTGACTGGCCAAAGGTTGGTTTCTTGCACATTCCAAAATTTTATTTTTAATTTTTTTGGAATTTTAGAGCAAGATGAGAGCCCAGAGCTGATTTTTAATGAGTGGACCCAGAGCTTTGTGGGCTGAGGATTCTGCCAAGTGCAATTTGTTTTGGTTTTTAGGTTTAAAATGTTATTTTGAGGTGCCTGTCAGTGCTGGTCTGAGGTGCTTGGTGTGTGTAAAGATAGAAGAAAATGTTTATTATGCTGGGTGTTATCAAAATACTTTAAAGAATACATTTGGATATATAGAAAAATCCTGATTAATGGCCAACAGGTATTTCCCAATAGAGATACAGGAAGAGCTGCTGGTTGTAGTAAACTTGTTTTTTGTATGAGTGCATCAGTTGTGAGGGCAGAGAGTTCTGAATTCTTCTTAAGTTAATAGTTCTGAAGTTAGGAGTTGCAGCTGGCAGTGTGTATTCTGTTAGTATTTGTTGAAGGTAAAGCAGTTGCTTTCTGTTAATTCAGCAGTTTTATTTATCTTTTCTATAAATAATCTTATTTTTAGAAGGGTGTCTTTTGTTAATAGGCTGTTGGGCTTCACTGTATAACTGATAAAATTACACAGTCTTACTGTGAGATGCTCTGCTCAGAGGGAGGAACTGAGCATTTTCATTTAAATATAATCAGAGGTTTAGAACACCACAGTCAGCCTTTCCTTACTGAATTCTCAGAAAAGCAGCTTTTTTCTCTGCTGGATTCCCAGCAGACCAGGCCTATCCGCACCACTAGATTTTCAGAAGAAAATTTCACTTTCCTACAAGATCACTGCTTTAACAGAACTCCATTGTCATCCTAAGGAAACTGCAGGTGCTGTTTGATCAGACTGCTGCTGACACTGGGACTGAGAGTGATAGTGGAGCCCTGGAAAAAGTTAAAGACAGAATCTGAAATGTTGGGCTTTGTGCTTTCCCAGATCAACTGCACCTGCGTAAGCAGTGTGATAAATTATGTAATTGTTAGATGTGATGGTTGTTTAGTAATTAAATGTAATTATTATATAACCATAAGAAGAATAATGAGAAACTATGTTGGAAATTCAGAGAGGGGCTAAATTTATGTATAAAATAGAACAATATAAGTTTAATAATTAACATGAAAGCTATATAATGATAGAGTATAAAACATGAGCATTAAATATATGGTCGGAATCAGATTTGGCTTGAATACACCCCTGACACCCAGAGCTCTTAAGAAAAAGCACCACATGTAATCCCTGTGATTATGTGTTTTTGAACACTAACAAGAGGGTGTCAGGTTGTATTTTAACTCTTAGTGTTGTTTTGTATTACTGCGTTTTAAACTTTATTTTTATTTTATTCCCTAGTAGAGAACTGTTATCCCTGCTCCCACATCTTTGCCTGAGAGCCCCTCAATTTCAAAATCATAATAATTTTCAAAGAGGAGGTTTACATACTCCATTTTAGGGGAAGCTCCTGCCTTCCTTAGCGGACACCTGGCTTTCCAAACCAAGAGAGTGTAAAATTCTGTGCTGAAACATTCTCGCATGGAGTCCTGAGCAGAGGCAGAACTAAAAGCTCCCACAGAGTCCCAGCCCAAAGCAGCAGCAGCAACAACCCCACACCTTTCCTCTTTCTTCCTCTTGATGATGGTGATGAGTGTTATAAATGAGAAGCTTGACTAGGCCAATATTCAAGCAGCAACCAATTTATTAATTAATATGGTAAAGTAAAATGTTAATTAATCATATTAATTTATAATTAACTATATTAATTAACATGGTCAAGTATGAGCGCTGGGTACAGTGGGGGCAGTTTTCCCTCCAACTGCACGGCCATAGTTGAGGCTTCCAGGTATTTATAGGGGCACCCATCAGCTTTCTCTGCAGTTTCTGTTCCCAATTTTTACTCACCAGCAGTTTCTATTTCCCAATTTTTACGTCACAATTCTATGCACTGTTGTGATTTGTGATTTAGTGTAGATCACTGTTGTGATTTACATCTCAGGATGTTCATCCCAAAAGGAGTCTCCCATCTGGTGGGGTCCAGCTCTCCAGATGTGTGTCCACCTTTCGATTGCAAGGACTATAAATCTCACAGCAGTGATGTCCAGCTTGCCTTGGTCCAAGCTATTAATCCTTGAGTTGATGTTCATCTTCCTTTCTCAAGCTGCTTTTCACTGTTTTGTTAAGGTGCGAGATAAGCATGTTTCCTTTTTACATATTCTAAAGCTGTAGTTTCAAAGATCCTTACTACAAGCAATGTTCTAAAATTATACTTTAAAAGATTATTATTGCAAAACTCTTTAAGGCTTAGCTACAAGCAGAAAGTTCCTGTCAAAAAGCAACATCCTTAAAGCTTTAATTCAAATGCTCCTAAATCAACTTTAGGACTTATGAAGGTTAATTGCAAATAAAGGATGGGTTCAAAGGCCTCTTCCATGCTTTACTTTCCTCAGTTATTATTAGAATTTGTCTTTATAACTGTCCTATGGGTGGTTTCCACACATTAAAATGACAAATACACACATTGCCTGGATGTACCTGACACAAAACTTTGTGTTTCACATGGAGGAGAGAGCAGGGAAGAGAGGGCAGGAACAGCATTTTCTGCTTCTGATGCCTTGTACAGGCTGACCCAGAGCAGAGGCTGGGCAGAGCTCCAGAATAAAGCAGGGATTCATTCACAGCATCTCCTCCATGGATGCACCTTGGGCAGCACCAGAGCCCAGCCAGGAAAGGAAATGAAATTTCCTTTCGAGAAGGGAAAAGGAATCTTGCGATTTCAATGGGGACCAATAGAGGAATCTTTGGTGCATGTCCCTGCCCTTGATGGCATGCCATGCCTTTTGATGGCTTTGACTTTGGGAAAGATTTTTTTCTTTTTTTGGTTGTTTGATGAAGTGTCCATGCCATGTCCCTCATATCTTGCCCCCCAAGTTGTGGCTTCCTCCTTGAGTTTTTCCCCTGGTTTTGCAACATCTGTGAGCTTCGTTTTGGCATGTTTTGGTCCTTTGCAATGCAGCTGATATAATGCCGGGCCATTTTCTTAGAGTCAGAAACCAAAATGGCCCCAAAATGCACGGCCGGGCACGGGCTCTGTCCCTGGGATCAGTTCTGCTCCATTTGCACCTTGCAGTTCATTGTCCCATTCCAGCTTTAGCCCTGCAGTCCCACCCTGCTTGTTTTTCTCTCTCCAGCCCACGGGGTTTGTGCTCCTGGGCTGAGATTTGGCTCATTTGTCCTTGGTGCCCAGCTGGAGCAGGAATTGTTTGGTCTCCCTGCTCTGTGCACAGAGCTCAGCATCCCTGAATGTGAAGCTCAGACCCATGCACAGAATCAGAAAAATATAAAACCTAAACCTGAGGCATCACTTTCTTTTTCTTGTTGTCTTCTTGTTCTTCTTTTGTTGGTGGTTGTCCCCACCCCAGTACAGGGATTTTTATACATAAAACAACCAACCAGCCAAAACCCCGAATCTGAAACATTCACAATCTGAACTTGATTCTAATGTACAAAAGTGATGGGGAAGTAGTTTTAGTTCTTATCTAAATTAGTTTTATCTATTTACACATATATCTTTATCTATTTACATTAATAATTCTGTCTAGAGAAGGAAGCAAAGTTTTGCTCTGTCTTTGTTATGTCTGGCATTAATTTTAAACTGAACTTTAAACTAGGCCTTAGAGCCTTTACTGGCTAATTTCTTAAAAATTTAAGAAATTTACTTAAGAACTTAATTTTTAAGAACTTAAGAACTTTACTACTAAGTAGAGTAAGGAGTAAGTAGTAGTAAGCTTAAGAAACTTGACTGATAGTTTCTTAGGGCACTTAAGATACATTTCTACTTATTTAAAACTATATCTTACACTTCTATTTACTTAAAACTTGAATTTACACTTCTACTTCATCTCTATGTGGTTTAATAATCTTAATTCCTCTCAAGGCTTTAATTCAGCCCCTGCATCCATTTCTCTCTCTGAGGAGTCCAGGGATTCTTGCATTCCAACACATTTCCTGAATCATTTGAAGGTTTCCTTGAAGGTTTCCCTGAATCGTTTGAAGGTTTCTCTGTATCATTTGAAGGTTTCCCTGAATCTTTTGAAGGTTTCCCTGAATCATTTGAAGGTTTCCTTGAAGGTTTCCCTGAATCATTTGAAGGTTTCCCTGAATCATTTGAAGGTTTCCCTGAATCTTTTGAAGGTTTCCCTGAATCATTTGAAGGTTTTTCTGTATCATTTGAAGGTTTCCCTGAATGATTTGAAGGTTTCTATGAATCATTTGAAGGTTTCTCTGTATCGTTTGAAGGTTTCTGGGAATCATTTGAAGGTTTCCCTGAATCGTTTGAAGGTTTCCTTGAAGGTTTCCCTGAATCATTTGAAGGTTTCTCTGTATCATTTGAAGGTTTCTCTGTATCATTTGAAGGTTTCTCTGTATCATTTGAAGGTTTCCCTCAATCATTTGAAGGTTTCTGGGAATCATTTGAAGGTTTCTCTGAATCATTTGAAGGTTTCCCTCAATCATTTGAAGGTTTCTCTGGGGCTCTGTTCACTGAGAGCCCCCAAAATTCGGAGTTTCCCTTTCTGAGCTCCTCTGTGGGCGTGTGCTGGTGTTTCTGGGTGGGTAATTTTGCCCCAGCCCCTCTGTATTCCTCATTATCTGTTCCCAGCTGTGCTCAGCATCCTCTGTGCCTCTCTGACATCCTTTTATCTCCTTTGCAAGTTGGGCCCTGAGCTCTTATCACCCAACTTCAGGGGCGCTGAAGATTCCCCTTCTCCCGCTGCGTGTGGGAGCGCAGGCACGGCCTGGCAGAGGATGGAATTGGGCATTAAATTGGAAATCCCTCCCTGGCAGGGTGGGGAGGCACAGAGGGGCTGGAGAAGGGGCAGGGTGGCTGGTTCTTGGGGGAGCTGAGGAAGGAAGAGGGTGATGCCGAATTTTGCCCCAAAAGGCGAGAATAACTGCCTAAGAGACTCAGCCTAAGTCAGATAAGCAGGAGGTATTTTATTGCGACGCGTCGGAGAAATCACAAAGTGGATTTCTGAGTTTCCCGTAACAAAGGCAGGCCTTTTATACAGTTTTGGATATAGGATTACATCAGATCATATACATCATCATTTCTTTACATGAATATTCATATGGGGCGTGGCGCAGGCGGAGCGTGGGCGGGGACGCCTCTTCTGAGGATCATCTTGGTGCTCGTTCCGGTTGCCTTCATCATGGGCTGGGGTCTCCTGATGAGTCTTCCTCCTTAAACTTTTGAACTTCTTTCCTAATTTGGCCAATTCCCGGTGTGCTTGGCTTGGTCCCCATGGCTTGGCAAAGTTCTTAGGGTCAGTTTGACACTGTTGGCTCTGAACATGCTCAGCCCATCAGCTCCCCTATCCCTATCTCTCCTTCCTGTCATTGTGTTCCATGCTTTAGCCGATTCATTGCTCTATGTGCTTCCTAAATGCTATGCTTTCTTCAAATGCCTCACATTCTATGTTTGAACTCATTATTTCTTGAAGGCTGTCTGTCTTGGGGCTTCAAGGGGAAGTCCTGGGAGGGATCTGACAATCCTTGGCCAAACAAACACCACGGCCGCAGTAATTTCGCCAACCTCGTGCTCATCCCGTGTTTCTGCTTTGCTTGCGCTGCTCCATTTTCACTTTCTGTTCTCCCTCCCTCCTCCCCCTGGTTCTGCAGAGCAAAATGTTTGATTTGGAGGGAGGAGGAGGCTCCCAGTGACTGGCTGGCCCCAGTTTGCTGTGGGTGGGGGAGGAAGAGCCTTTTTTTTTTTTTTTTTTTTTTTTTTTTTTTCCCTTTGCCTTTGTTCACTGAACTTGCAGGGAGTTTTAATGGCAAAGAACTTAATGCCACATTATATTACTGTAAAACTCCTGGCCTTTTTGATTTATTTTTCTTGCTACTTCCTATTTTTGGTCTTCATGTACTGTTTCTTTGAGCTGCTGTATATTTTTATTAAATATCTTTGGTCGCTCCTAATGGAAAGTGCTAAGAAAAGTCATTTTGCTTCTCCTAATATTTTTAAGTGTTTGTTGGGTAAGTAAATGATGTTTTCTGTGGAATTAATGCGTTTCCTTAAGTATTTTAATAGTAAATCAGCTGGTTTTGCTTGTTACCTTGTTTTAGGAGCTTTTTTATTTCATGTGGAAGCAGCATTTCAAGTTGGGTGTTGTAGGGGAGGAGTTGTTTCTATGGGAATTGTTGCTGCAGTAATTTTTGTTGAATGGCTTCTGAAACTGGAGCAAAATAATCAAAAAAATCATGAGGATGATTTTTTTTCTTTTTTCTGATTGATTTCTTCCTTCCACGCTGAGGTGGTTTCTCTTCTCTTCACTAAGATTTTGCTGTGAGTTAGATTGGTTCCTTTAGGGGAAGCAACACGTAAAATGAAGGAAAAAAAATGAAATATCTCAGTCTTAAAGGATGATGTGCTGGAAGTGTTTCCAGCCTTTCAGGAGGATTCTGCTTTTCCAGCGTTCCAATACTTTTATTAAGAGGGATTTGTGGGGATTTTCAGTGCAGCTTTGGGGTTCCCATGAGTTCCAGCAGCCATCCAGCTCAAGGAGTGGTCCATGGAATCGTTCTGAACATGTTCAGGCCCGGTGGCTCCTGGTTCTTGTGCTGACTCACTCAAGTTTGAGGTCATTAAGCAGCTCTTAATGAGCAATTGCTGCTGGCCCAAGGCTTTAATTGCCCCCGGGTAGGATTTAGCAGAGGAATGTTCATGGGCGCCTCCCCTGCCCGCAGGGAGAGCCCTCAGAGCTCACCTGGATTTTTCCACGTTCAGTATTTCTGTTTAAAATCCTCTGAGTATCATTTTTCAGCACACACAATTTATAAAATTTCACCTGCGACTTGAATAACTCCTCCTCCTGTTCTCAAAATCTGATTTTCTGGTGGTTCAGCAGAACATTAACTCAGTGCCCAAGAATTTCAGCCCAGGTGCTGCATTGTTTTCTGTGGGTGTGACCAACAAAAAAAAAAAAAAAAAAGATGATTTTGCAGTTAATGGCAGGAATTCCTGGGTTTGTCATCACAACAAAGCATTAAAGTCATTTTCTCCCTCCTTGCTGCCCAGGGATTGTTTCCTCAGTCCCTGTTCCACAGCGGGGCTGGAGCTCTGGAGGTCTGAGGCGCTCCAGTGAATTCTGTGTGAGGCCTTTGAGGTGAAATTTGAGAGTTAAATGTGAATTGGTCTCACCTGATTACTCCTTCCTTCTTTTTGGCTTCCAATATTTCCACTCGGAGTTATTTGTTTGTCTCTGTTTATTTCCATTTGAGATTGGCAAGGCTTGAACTTCACTTTAATTTGGGGCTTTTGAAGGAAAAAATTCACCCTTGTGATTTTTCCAGAGAAACTTGGACTTCCATAGGGATCTGTAATTCCCTTTGAAAATTCTGATTGGTCACTAACAGTATAACCAAAAAAACCCCAAACAATTTATATATAAAACATTCAATAATATTATTTTATAATGCATATTACCTTTTATTTAAATATAATCAGAATTAGAATTTATTTAAATATAATCATAATTTATATATTTATTTAAACATAATCATAATTAGAATGCATACATTGTATATTACCTAACATACAATGTATGCATTCTAATTTACAATGCATAATTATATAATAATTAGAAATATATATATATAAATATATATAATATAGAAATATAAACTGCTTTTTATATTTTAGATATATATAATATATGCTACATATAATATAAAAACTATATATATGTATATATAAAAATATAAATTATTCTTTTTTTAGGACAGACTGATTTCTTTAGCCTGGAGTCCACTTTAATAATCACAATTTTGTAATTATTTAATCACAATTTTGGGATTAAAATGCTGCAATCCTGCAGGATTTTAAGATTCTTCTGTTTGTTTAAGATTCTTCTATTTGTTTAAAATCATTCCCCTTTAGGATTTTTTAATCCTATCTACCATTGAACAAAACTAAATTGAATTTCAGTTTTTGGTTGTGTTGATTTTGCCCTTGTCAGTTTTTAAGATCTACAATTTACAGAGCCAAAAGTGAGTTCCAGGTGCATTTTTTTTCTTTGCTTGTTTCAGGTGATGATCATTTTGTTTAAAATCCTTTTCCTCTTTACAGACCAAAGCCAGCAAAGCAAACGAAAGCCAAAAACCAAAACTAGTGACGATGAAAAAATGAGGTGAGAAATACTATTTATTTAAAAATTTATTATACTTTTTTTCAAAATTATTCTTATTTTGAGCTATTTTATGTAAAATTAATACATCTTGGGTTTGCTGCTTGCTCCTTGCTAATGGCTCTGTGTAATTTTTTTACATCCTAAGAATGGATAAATTCCCCAAAATTCCAATTTTTCCACAGTTATTACTTGAAAACTGAAAGTCTTCCGTGCCCAGCTGAGTTTTAGTAAATAAAGGCATAATTTGAATATTTGCTGTGGAAGCAGAGAGGGGGGACAGGAGTTTTGTTTCAGTTGTTACATCCAGAGTTAAAGCAATAATTGTAACTCTTGCCTCATTTCCAAGGTCTCCTTGAATTGTTCAAAAGAATCGTTCAAACTCCTCTGGCACTCCCTGAGCTCTGGAAAAAATAGAAATTTGGTTTTGTAAACTTTATTTTATGAAAGAACTTTGTTTAGTTGTTTGCTGGCTCCAATTTCCAATCAAAAGTCAGATTTTAAGGCCAGGATGCTCCTGTAGAAAAGGAATGTGAATGGTTGCACTTGGGGTTAAAATTCAATTAATTAAGGTAAAACAATAGATTTTCTAGTATTAAATATTTATATTTAAATATTTATTAATAAATAATTCTATATTAAATATTATATTTATAAGATATTTCTGTTTCCACTTAAAACAGAATTTATCAGAGGAAATCATTGAATATGTCCACTGGTGCTGGGGCCACACTCTGGAGATTTTTGTTGTGTTTAGGATGGCTCAAAACATAAAAATCCAGCAAAACAGGATTTTTATTTTATGGAAATAGGGAAGTTTGCATTAAAGAGAATTTTTCAACACAGATTTCAGATTTCTTCAGGAAACCTGATAATTCCCAGTCCTAATTGAAATGTGACCACAACCCCAAATTTCAATTTCTTTAAATCAATATTTATTTCAGTACAATCCTGTTGTTTTCCCGTAATGTTTTGAGTACCAGTGTAGGTAGAAAAATTGAAATTTTGCCACAGGAGAGGTCATTAAACTGAATTATCAGTATTTTCCTTTCCCTTCGAGGAGGGGGAATATTTTCATTTATTGTGGGACAAATCCTCTTTAAAGCAGCTGAACCAGCTCCAAAATTATTTCTGTGCTGGGGGGGAGATGATCAGACCTTAGAAAACCACATTTTATTGACAATAAATTGAGATTTAAAGCACATTTCCAAACCCTTGGTGCCCCTGTCCTGTTTTTTGTAGGGATCATGTGGATTTGAAGAGGGAAAAAGCCATGGAGGATCAAGGTTTCTGTGCTGTGCCACAGGTAATGGGAATCCAGCCTTGAATTGGAAATGATTTCTCATTTTTTAGGAATATTGCACAAAATCTTGGTTAATTCCAAAATTTGACTCTCTGTGCTCTGTGTGGCTTTGATCAGAGGCAGGAATTCTGTGGTTACACTGATTTATTCTGATTTATTCTGATTTTCCTCTGGTTTCTCTTTCTTCTCCTGCTGTAAAACCTGGCTGGGATAATTTTTCATTAAATTTTTAATCAAAAATTAAAACCTGGCTGGGATAATTTTAAATTCAATGTTTAATTAAATTTTTAATCAAAAATTAAAACCTGGCTGGGATCATTCAGGGATTTAAAAAGCCTTTCCCAACTTTCTGCCTAAATTTTTTTTTTCCATTTGGGTACATTTGGTAATAACCATTTTTGTGGACTGGCTGTTGGAAACACTAAAATTCATACAAATTTTATAAAATTCATTCATTGGGGGAAAATTCTCCTTCTCTGGTCAATCACCAATAAATTCCTGAAGGAAATAATGATAATGCTTAACTAATTAAATTATTTAATTACTTAATTAAATAACTAATTCTTTCATCCCTGTTAATTAGGGGATGTAGATATCAAAAATCTTTATTCAGATTAAATAGCACACAGGATGAAACTGAATTTTCTACCCCTCATTTCCTATCAAATACTTCTTTTTGTTTTGCTATTTCAGAACATTTTCATTTATTTAACCTGCTTTGTATGTCATTAATTTAGCATTAAAATAATAAAATTTATTATGATCTATAAGTGCATGGGACAGCTTTAACCCAGGAGTTGTAGGAAATTAAAATAAATCTTCATTATTTACATAATAATGGAAATTCTTGCAGAGTTCAGGAAGTATCAATAGTGAAAACAAAATATAATTTTTATGTAACATAATAATAAATAACAGAATAAAATAATGAACTGTGAAACCTTCCAGCATGAGCTGAGCTGGGCACAAATGAAAAATGAAAAATCAAAAAATGCTCAGCTCTTCCAAAAATATTTGGGCACAAAAAGTGAGAAAAAGCAGAAGTCTGGGTTGTGCTCTTGGGTTTTTTTATATGGGTTTTTTTATATGTTTTTTTATATTAAAACGGTGCTTGAACTAAAGTTGCAGCTTTCTGGAGAGAAATTTAGAATTAAAATGGGGTTTTTTAAGAGATTAGCAGCTCCATGAAAATCTAATGCAAGAGTTTTATAAAAACTGAAACTCTGAAGAGTTTTATAAAAATACACCTGGTTTGCTGCTTGAAAAGTGAAATTGTGGTGAAACAATTCAGGAGGCTGCAGGATTTCCACTTGGCTGTCCCAGAAGCATTCTAGCAAATATTTATTTTCTGAATTAAATCATTTGCTTGCTTTTGAAAGGAAAAAAAATAAGAAAATGTTTTCTTTATTTGAATTTGCTGTCTGTGAACCGTTCCAGGTGGATTTCAGTGCAGATGGAAAATCCCTTGGGCTGGAGGGCGATGGAGCCTCGCTGGCCAGGGACAAACCCGTTATACTGCCCCTGCTAAAAGCCTTGAACGCTCCAGAATTCACGGTAAACTCTCAGAAATAACTTGGTTTTCATCCCAGAAATTCAAATTTATGCATTCAGCACCTTCCTTCCCCCAAAACAATCCTGATTATTGTGTGCAAAAACAACCCAACAACACCGGGTGTAAAAAATTTGAAGGCGCAATGTGAAAGAAAGTGTGAAAAACTTTGAAGGCGCAATGTGAGAAAGAAAGAAAAAAAAGCCAAAATATTCTTATTTATTAAAAAAATAAAATTAAATTACAGAAAAAAGGGGGGAAATGGAGTTTTTTCTTGGACTGACTGCTGTGGTGCCCGTTGCAGGTGGATTTCAGCTGCCTGCCCGAGGGTGTGAAGGCGCTGGCCCGCGATGGCTGCCGGGCCCTGCAGGAGCAGCAGTGCCACGACGCCGAGCTCGCCTTCTCGCAGCTCCTCAGCATCTTCTACAGCTCGGGCCTGGCGGTGAGAGCAGCCAAATTCCCTTCCCCAGGCCAGGCAGGGCTGGAGGGGCCTGCCTGCACCCCCCTGTGCCAGCCCTGCCTTCCCAGAATGGCCATGGTTGGGTTGGATTGGATTGGATTGGGTTGGGTTTGGTTTGGTTGGATTGGGTTGAGTTGGGTTGGGTTGGGTTGAGTTGGGTTGGATTGGGTTGAGTTGGGTTGGATTGGGTTGGGTTGGGTTGGATTGGATTGGATTGGGTTGGGTTTGGTTGGATTGGGTTGAGTTGGGTTGGGTTGGGTTGAGTTGGGTTGGATTGGGTTGGGTTGGGTTGGATTGGGTTGGGCTGGGTTGGATTGGGTTGGGTTTGGTTGAGTTGGGTTTGGTTGGATTGAGTTGGGTTGTGTTGGATTGGGTTGGGTTGGGCTGGGTTGGATTGGATTGGATTGGGCTGGGTTGGATTGGGTTGGGTTGGGTTGGGTTGGGTTGGGCTGGGTTGGGCTGGGTTGGGCTGAGTTGGGATGGGTCGGGCTGGGTTGGGTTGGATTGGATTGGGCTGGGTTGGATTGGGTTGGATTGGGTCGGGTTGGATTGGATTGGGTTGGGCTGGGTTGGGTTGGATTGGGCTGGGTTGGGTTGGGCTGGGTTGGGTTGGATTGGGCTGGGTTGGATTGGGTTGGGTTGGATTGGGCTGGGTTGGGTTGGGTTGGGCTGGGTTGGGTTGGGTTGGGCTGGGTTGGGTTGGATTGGGTTGGGTTGGATTGGGTTGGGTTGGATTGGGCTGGGTTGGGTTGGGTCGGGATGGGTTGGGCTGGGTTGGGCTGGGTTGGGATGGGTTGGGTTGGGATGGGTTGGGCTGGGTCGGGTTGGGTTGGGCTGGGTTGGATTGGATTGGGCTGGGTTGGGATGGGTTGGGTCGGGCTGGGTTGGATTGGGTCGGGTTGGGTTGGGCTGGATTGGGTTGGTGGCTGCTGAGGGAGAGATTTTAGGAATGTTACAGACACACACACCTGTGTTTCCAAAATATTCTTTTCCCTTTTCCTTTTCCTTTCCTTGAAATTTCCTTTCCTTGAAATTCCCTTTCCCTTTCCTTTCCCCTTCCTTTCCTTTTTCCTTTTTCTTTTTCCTTTTTCCTTTTTCCTTTTTCCTTTCCCCTTTCTTTCCCTTTCCCCTTTCCTTTTTCCTTTCCTTTTTCCTTTCCTTTTTTCTTTCCTTTTTCCTTTCCTTTCCTTTCCTTTCCTTTCCTTTCCTTTCCTTTCCTTTCCTTTCCTTTCCTTTCCTTTCCTTTCCTTTCCTTTCCTTTCCTTTCCTTTCCTTTCCTTTCCTTTCCTTTCCTTTCCTTTCCTTTCCTTTCCTTTCCTTTCCCACAAATATTTGCATCAAACATTTTGAGTTTTTTTAAACCAAAACTCCATTGTTGGTTGGACTTGCTGATCTTCAAGGTCTTTTCTGTGATTGTCAAATTAACTTTGATTTATAAGAACAAATGGTTAAAAGGATTTTAAAGGCAAATTCAGTGAAATTTGGTGTTTGTGTATCCTTACCCAATCAGCCACTGACCCAAAAGTCATCCTGGATTTCTCTTAATTAATATTAATTTACAGTATTTTTACTATGTCTTTGTTGTGCTGTGACTAAAATTTAGCTTTCTTTTTTTTTTTTTTTTTTTTTAGTATATGAATAATGTGAATATTCTTAATATTAATTATGTTATATTCCTCTATGGACATGCCACTGCCCTCCTGGGAATGGGACATCCTGAGGTAGGACAGAATTTATTTGTGTTTTTATTTATTTTGATATCTATTTATGTATTTTAAAAAAATTTATTTATTTTATACTTAAATACTGTCTTAATTCCAATTTATGTATATTTTTATTTCTTTATTTTATATATAAATACTGTCTTAATTCAAATTTATGTATATCTTTTAATGTATATATTTCTATTTATTTCTTTTTATTTATTTTATATATAAATACTGTCTTAATTCCAATTTATGTATATTTAACGTATAAATTTCTATTTTTTGATTTATTTTATATATAAATACTGTCTTAATTCCAATTTATGTATATTTAACGTATATATTTCTATTTTTTTCTTTTTATTTATTTTATGTATAAAAACTCCCTTAATTCCAATTTCTAGCTCAGTTTCTCATCCCTTTTTTTGCATTTTCATAACTGGGAAGGTGAGAGGGGAGAGAAACCTCTGGGCACATTTTGGAATTGTCCAAATTGAATATTTGGGACTAAATCCTTGATAGTTTTGGAATTAGACTATCAAATAAAATTGCTTTGTAAGCCTTCAAATGGAGTATCAAGAAATTGCAATCAGTAATTTTGATTTCTGCTCTGCACTGTGTTTTGGACAGGAATATTCTGATCCTAAACCAAGAATTCTTTTGGGTTCTGGAAATGCCAAACCAGAACAGGGGTTGGGTTTTTTTGGGGGGGGGGTTTTCTTCCTGCAGTGTTTGATAATATTCAGTGTCTTAAAAATGAATTTTAAAATAACTGAGCTCAGAAATTTCATTTATTTGAGTTACAGCAACTCCATGCTTACAGAATAAATTGGTTTTTTTAAAAAATAAAGGGAAGTTCTGCCTGTGATCACAGGGTCTGTAATTCCATTTACTGCTCCCAAGACTGATCAAGGAATGGGGCACACCCAGTCTAAAGGAGGAAAAAACCCAGGAAAATGAAAATATTCTGGCAAAACTGCCTTTATTTGTGTCTCCCGTTTCTTTTGAAGGCATTGGCAAAAGCTGAAGTTCAGTTTAAGAAAATAATGGAGAAATATCCAGAAGAAAGTTGTTCTTTTTTGGCACACTATGGAATTGGGAGGGTTTAACCTCAGGCAAAACAGGTTGGTCTGATGGGAAATTTCAGGGTTTGTTGGGAAAATTTTTTCTTTATTTAGAAGAACTGTGCGTGGTGGGGCTTTAATTTTGCTGTGTTGATCATTAAATTCGTCAACTGGGTTTAATAAAATGGGTTTAATAAAATGGGTTTAATCCAATGTGTTTAATAAAATGGGTTTGATACAATGGATTTAATCCAATGGATTTCAATACAATAAATGAAATCAAATGTGTTTAATCCAATGGATTCAGCACAATGGGTTTAAAATTTATTATAATTATTAATTAAAACTATTTTTATATGTAATTATATATATCATATATGTATAAAATTGGTAATTAAATTATATATCTAAATTTAATCCAGTGGATTTAATCCAATGTATTTAATAAAATGGATTTAATCTAATGGGTTTAATCCAATGGATTCAGCACAATGGGTTTAAAATTTATTATAATTATTAATTTAAAAAATATTTATATATATATATATATATATGTATTATATATGTATATAATTGTTAAATAAATTGTATATATATAAATTTAATCCAGTGGGTCTAATACAGAGAATTTAATACAATAAATTTAATCCTGTGGATTTAATTCAATGTATTTAATAAAATGGATTTAATCTAATGGGTTTAATCCAATGGATTCAGTACAATGGGTTTAAATACAATAAATTAAATCAAATGTGTTTAATTCAATGGATTTAATCCAAGTGGTTTAAATCCAACGAATTCAGTACAAATGGATTTAAAATTTAATGTAATTATTAATTAAACTATATATATATAATTATATATATTATATATATAATTGTGCATTCAATTTATATGTATAAATTTAATCCAGTGGGTTGAATACAATGGATTTAGTGAAATGGATTCAGTACAATGGGTTTAAATACAATAAATTAAATCTAAGGGGTTTAATCCAATGGATTTAATCCAAGTGGGTTTAATCCAATGGATTCAGTACAATGGGTTTAAAATTTAATATAATTATTTATAAGACAATATATATATTATATATATCATTACTAATTAAGTTTACATATATAAATTTAATCCAGTGGATTTAATCCAAGTGTATTTAGTCCAAGTGGGTTTAATCCAATGGATTTAATCCAATGGGTTTAATTAAATGGATTTAATCTAATGGGTTTAATCCAATGGATTTAATACAATAGATTTAATCCAGTGGATTTAATACAATAGATTCAATCAATTGGATTTAATAAAATTAGTTTAATCCAGTGGGTTTAAACCCATAGATTTAATCCAATGGATTTAATCCAAGTGTATTTAGTCCAAGTGTGTTTAATCCAATGGATTCAGTACAATGGGTTTAATATAATAAATTAAATCCAGTGGGTTTAATCCAGTGGGTGTAATCCTATGGATTTAATCCCAGTGTGTTTGATCCAATGGATTCAGTACAATGGGTTTAATACATATACATTTAATCCAGTGGGTTTAATCCAATGGATTTAATCCAATGGGTTTAATTAAATGGATTTAATCTAATGGGTTTAATCCAATGGATTTAATACAATAGATTTAATCCAATGGCTTTAATACAGTAGATTCAATCCAGTGGATTTAATAAAATTAGTTTAATCCAGTGGGTTTAAACCCATAGATTTAATCCAATGGATTTAATCCAAGTGTATTTAGTCCAAGTGGGTTTAATCCAATGGATTCAGTACAATGGGTTTAATGCAATAAATTAAATCCAGTGGGTTTAATCCAATGGATTTAATCCAATGGGTTTAATTAAATGGATTTAATCTAATGGGTTTAATCCAATGGATTTAATACAATAGATTTAATACAATAGATTTAATCCAGTGGATTTAATCCAAGTGTATTTAGTCCAAGTGTGTTTAATCCAATGGATTCAGTACAATGGGTTTAATATAATAAATTAAATCCAGTGTGTTTAATCCAGTGGGTGTAATCCTATGGATTTAATCCCAGTGTGTTTAATCCAATGGATTCAGTACAATGGGTTCAATATAATAAATTTAATCCAGTGGGCGTAATCCTATGTATTTAATCCAAGTGTGTTTAATCCAATGGATTCAGTACAATAGGTTTAATACAATAAATTTAATCCAGGTTTAATCCAATGCAGTGGATTTAATCCAATGGATTGAATGCAAGTGGAATGTTATTGCTGCTGATGGGAGCTGCTGAGCTGAGCAGTTTCGGGGGAATATTTGGGATTCAGGGATGCCAGCCCCGCAGTGAGGGGGAGCTCAGAGGGAAAGAACAAACCCTCCTTGTTCTGAGGGAAAAATGCATCCCAGAGAAATCTGGCTTTATCTCATCCCCGGGGAGCTGGAGGGCGGCCTTGGGCTGGGCAGAGGCCGCAGTGAGTCACAAATTCCCTGGAGCTGATAAAGCGGGGATGAGTTCTGAGCTGGCACAGCCCAGAGGGACACGGAGAGCCTGGAATGCAGGGCCGGGACAGGAAAAAAACCGGGAGCAAAAAAGCTGGAGCTGCTCCCACCGGTCCAGAAATTCCTGCTGGGGTTTTGTCCCTCATGGAATCCTGTGGGGAGCTGGTGGGGGGATTTTGGGGTGTCCCTGGAGCTCTGTGGGATCAAAATCCCCCCTAAAGGCCCGTGGTGGTGGGGGCTCCTTATCCCGTTGTGATCTCCTCCTCTGAGGGAGAGGGGAGAAATTCCCTGGCAAAGCTCCAGGGTGGAGGTAAATGCAGGGAGATCATTTCCTAATGACTCACAGGAAACAATGTCAGGAAAAAATTATTTATTGTTCATTAAAAGATAATTGGAGAGTGGGAAACAGAGTGAAACAACTGAAATCCCCTTTCTGCTCCCCTCCTTCATCCCAGGCTGGAATTCACTCCCTCATTCCTGGCTTTTCTCCCTCTGAGCTGCCCACAGGGATGGGGAAAAGGGGAAGTTTTTTTCCCCTGCTCCTCAGAATTATGAAAATAATTCTCCCTGGTGTTGTCTGCTGTGAGATGTGATCATAAAAAAAAGCAAAGCAGGCTCCAGCTTAGGAATAAAGAGAAAAAAAAACTTTATTAACTTCCAATATATAAAAGAAACACACAGAACTCAGAACAAAAAACATCAAAGGAGGTTTTGGTCAGGGTGTTTCTCCCTTTATCCTGCAGGGAATAAATAAAGCACAGCCGGGCCTGGCTGTGCTGGCTCCAGCTGGGGCTCTGCCATCCCCCCTCTCCCTGCCCCCTTGCCACGCCAAAATAATGCCAAATAAAGGAGGTTTGGGACTGAATTTTATGTATTTCTGTCTCCCCTCCTGCTGGGGGTGGCTCAGAGCACCTGCTCAGGGCTGGTGGATGCTCTGAGGGAATTTCTGCTTCCTGGGATTGCATCCCACTCCTGTGCTCGTGGATCATTTCCCTGGCAGTCTTGACCCCAAAAAGGTCCCTGCACGGGGGACAGCAGCCGTGGCTGCTGGATAAAGCCCTTTGTTCACCCAGAGATGGGGCAACTGAGAGAGGTTT
Organism: Melospiza georgiana; assembly: GCF_028018845.1. Lineage (NCBI taxonomy): Eukaryota > Metazoa > Chordata > Aves > Passeriformes > Passerellidae > Melospiza > Melospiza georgiana. Next base: position 118,178,170 of record NC_080431.1, on the reverse strand, counting down.
TAAAAACTTCTATTCCGTTTTCAGTCTCCTGTGAAGGCTGAGACAGGACAGATGTTGTAATTCACACCATCACTATCAGAAGCCAACTGAAAACCAATCTTTTAAAATTGCCCCTCATAAACCTTACTACAGTACATTTTTCATAGTTCTATTTCTCCAAAATATCTAGTCTTATTTACAGAAAATTATTTATTTATTTATTTCTAATTCCATTTCTCTCTCAACAATATCCTATTCCATAACATTTCTAAGCCAGCGTTTCTTACCTCAAACTTTACATCTCTAAAATTACCCCTCATAAATCTTACTACAAAACATTTAAATCATTCTATTTCTCCAAAATATCTAGTTTTATTTACTTAAAAGTATTTATTTATTTATTTCTAATTCCATTTCTCTCTCAACAATATCCTATTCCATAACATTTCTAAGCCAGCATTTCTTACCTCAAACTTTACATCTCTAAAATTACCCCTCATAAATCTTACTACAAAACATTTTAATCATTCTATTTCTCCAAAATATCTAGTTTTATTTACTTAAAAGTATTTATTTATTTATTTCTAATTCCATTTCTCTCTCAACAATATCCTATTCCATAACATTTCTAAGCCAACATTTCTTACCTCAAACTTTACATCTCTAAAATTACCCCTCATAAATCTTGGTACAATACATTTTTCATCGTTCTATTTCTCCAAAATATCTAGTTTTATTTACAGAAATTTATTTATTTACTTATTTCTCATTCCATTTCTCTCTCAACAATATCTATCCAATTCCATGACATTTCTAAGTCAGCATTTCTTACCTCAAACTTTACATAAAAATCCTAATATATAAACCTTCCCACATCCATGGATCCCTTGGCATCCCAGGCTCATCCCTGCCTGCCCTCACACCTGCAGGGTTTTACCTCCAAATAACCAGAAAATTGAAATATTGGAACCCTGGATGCTGAGAATTTTAAACTTTCTCTGCTGAAAGCCACAGACACCCGAGAGAACACTGCATTTAACCCAAAGCCATAGAGAAGACTTCCAAAATTAATTAATTACACTGTAATTACAAGTGTGGAGTTTAATTAGAAGTGTGCAATGTCACAAGGTAGAAAACCTAGAATTTAAAGTTTTAGAATATAGTAATGTTTATAGAACAAGATAAAAGTTTTAAAGCAGAAGTTGGTCCTTCTTCTTTGCCACCTTGTCCTTCTCCTCCTCTTTCTCCTCCTTCTCCTCCTTCTCTTTCTTTTCCTCCTCCTCCTCCTTCTTTTTCTTCTTCTCTTTCTTCGTCTTCATCTTCGTCTCCTTCTCCTCCTCCTTCTCTTTCTTCTTCTTCTTCATCTCCTTCTTTTTCTCCTCCTCCTCTTCCTCCTCCTTCACAAGTTTAATTAGTGTTTTACACTAAGACAAAAAATCCACATTACAAGACAGGAATAATTAGTCATTAAGTTAAGAGTAAAAATAATTTAAGGGTCGTTTCTTAATTAGGTAATTTAACCTTAAAAACTATATAGAAAAAAAAATTAACCATTTTGTAACTTATTAGTAAAATGCTATAGAACTCACAACTTATAAAACTGTAAATAAAAAATAATAAATATATCCAAATATAATACAGAATACCATCTCAAACACTTCAATCCCAACATTAACAAAAATTAAAAAATCCCAAACCAGCATTTAATGATCCAGCTGCTCTCTCATCCCCCATCCTCTCAGTCACCACTGTTTGCTCCTGGCAGGATAAAAATTGATGGTGGAAATTTTTGGAAATTTTAGGAAATTTTTGTTCCCAGGGGATCTGAGTGTGTTTGACCTGTTCCAAATCCAGGTTTGTTCATGCCCTCCACCAATTCCTGAGGTCAAAGCTGATGATTGATCACAATCTTTTCCCTGGAGTTTTAACCTGGCCAGGAACAACTCAGGTCATCGAGGAGACGCGAATAGAGAATTTACAGGTATGTTTAAATAAATTATAAAAAAAAAAAGAAATAGAAAATTGTCCTGCTCCTCCCAGGGATACAGGAAGGATGGGGAGCAGCAGGCAGGACACTGAGGCTGAAATTCCTGTTGGGGAAATTCCAGTTCTCCTTTTTCCACAATGGGAATTGTGCAGCTTCCACAGGCCAGTGAGTTTGGAGAAGCAGCTTTGTTTGAGCTCACAAGGTGTAGCCATTTTCCATTTATCATTTTCCATCATTTTTGGTTTATCATTTTTTGTTTATCATTTTTTAGCATTTTTCCATTGATCATTTTTCCATTTACCGTTTTTTCATTTCTAATTTTTTTATTTATCATTTATCAGAATTGGCCAGGCAGGGCCTGGTGTGTGGCACTCAGTGACAAGATGGGGATGTGTCCCAGGTTGGATTTTGGAGCTCTTTTCCAGCCCCAGTGATTTTGGAATCATGTTTGATTCCCTTTCCAGCCCCAGTGATTTTGGAGTCATGTTTGATTCCCTTCCTTGCACACTCCCAAACCTTCAGGTGTGAGCCCACAACAGAATTCTGGGGAGAACCAGTTCAAAATCTGAGCTGGCAGAACCAAGAAGTTTTAAATTTAAAGCCAGAAGAGACTTTTGGTTAAATTTCTCAAGAGACCGAAATTTAAACCAGGAGACTTTAACTCCATAGTTCCTGGATAAAACATTGGGATTTATGTGGTAAAATTCCCTGTTTGACTGGAAAAATCTGGCACCAGGAGCTGCTCTGCACAGAGGCATTTTTAACACAGTGAACTGGGAAGGTTTTTCACTTGGCCAAAATCCCCAGACCTGCAGAGTTTGTGGTAGGAACAGCATTTCTGGGCCTTTTTCTATTAAATCCACCCTCAGGATTTCTCAGAGACAATGTGGATCCATCCATCCATCCATGGTCAGGGAGCTCTGCACAATGCAGATCCCTGCCAGCCTTCATCAGGGCTCTGTTCTTGGTGGTGTTTAATTAATCTGGGCTCAGTCTGATGCCTTGTGACCTAGAGCAGAGGCTGGACAGAGCTAAAGAATAAAGCAGGGATTTATTCACAGCATCTCCTCCATGGATGCACCTTGGGCAGCACCAGAGCCCAGCCAGGGCTGCACCCAGGATGAACCAAAATGGCCCCAAAATGCACGGCCGGGCACGGGCTCTGTCCCTGGGATCAGTTCTGCTCCATTTGCACCTTGCAGTTCATTGTCCCATTCCAGCTTTAGCCCTGCAGTCCCACCCTGCTTGTTTTTCTCTCTCCAGCCCACGGGGTTTGTGCTCCTGGGCTGAGATTTGGCTCATTTGTCCTTGGTGCCCAGCTGGAGCAGGAATTGTTTTGTCTCCCTGCTCTGTGCACAGAGCTCACCATCCCTGAATGTGAAACCAGAGCCACACACTAAAGCAGCACAGAATGTGAAAATATTAAAAGCTCAAACCTGAGGCAGAGTTTGTGGTAGGAACAGCATTTCTGGGCTTTTTGCTACTAAATCCACCCTCAGGATTCCTCAGAGACAATGTGGATCCATCCATCCATCCATCCATGGTCAGGGAGCTCTGCACAATGCAGATCCCTGCCAGCCTTCATCAGGGCTCTGTTCTTGGTGTGCTCTTGGCTCACCATCCCATAATATGAAGCCCAGACCCACACACTAAAGCAGCTCAGAACCTGAAAAATACAAAAGCTCAAACCTGAGGCGTGGTTTCCACATGAAATCCCTGAATTCCCTGATTCCACATGAAATCTTTCCCTCAGGATTCACCCTGGGACACCTCGCTGGTTCCCCAGGCCCAGCTCTCAGCTTGTTCCTCAGCCCAGGTGCCAGGTGAGGCACTCTGGAAATGCTGGGGATCTTCAGAAATTACCAAAAAAACCCCATTTTTTCCCCCATAATGTTTAATCATTTGCACAGTGATAAAACCATTTGGACAACGGGACACTGGCCTGGGACAAACCTGCATTTTCTGGGTGTTTGAGTCTGTGAGCTCTCAGCTGCCAGCACTTCCAGCAACCCCTGGAATATTTTGGCCATAAAAGGCCAATCTTGCCTGGTTTCACTAGAAAACAGTTTAATATTATATTAATTTTTGGGATTAGTCACTGCTCTGCCTAGAGGGATGTGTTTCACTGCTGTCCCCAGGAGTTTGTGAGTAGAAGTTGAATCTTTTCCTGGTTCTGTGCTCTTTAACTCTGACCATTCTGTGTTTTCCAGCTGGCTTTAAGGAATTACAGAAGTTGAATCTTTTCCTGGTTCTGTGCTCTTTAACTCTGACCATTCTGTGTTTTCCAGATGGCTTTAAGGAATTGTAGAAGTTGAATCTTTTCCTGGTTCTGTGCTCTCTAACTCTGACCATTCTCTGTTTTCCAGATGGCTTTAAGGAATTATATTGAGGAATGTAAATTCCCCCCAGAGCCAGATGCTGTTTGTCGATATCAGCAGTGCCATGGCTACTCCAAAATCCAAATATATTTTACAGACCCAGACTTTAAGGTAAATTTTCAGTTTGAAAAGTAAAACTTGATCTATTTTCTGCCCCTTTTTATATGGTCTGCCAAGCTCAGCCCTGCATTTTGTTGTGGTTTTGCTTAAAAATGTTCCATTTTTGCCATTTTTAGGGTTTTATACGTGTTATCTGCTGTCAGCAGTGTAGAGTGGAATTCCACATCAGCTGCTGGAAAAAGCTGAAAACAGCAAGCTACAGTGATAAAAATGATAAGGTGAGGCCTTTGCCATGCTGGAATTTTATTTTTTTTTAAGATCATAGCATTGAGATATGTCAAGGAATTCCACAAAATTCTGCAGCCAGGATAAAATGAAAGGAAATCTGGAAAATTATTCTGGAAGTTGGCTTTTGGGTGTGAGGTTGGAGGAGAGAATAAAAGAATACAAAATGCCACAGATTTTCCATGATTTTTGATTTTCTACCCATCCCAGGAAGAGTTTGGGATTGTGTTTCCTTTGATTGCTTTGGTCACCTCAAATTGTGGAATTAATTTGTGCAGGGGTATAAATGATGTGTGGATTTAATTGCCTTTGTTGTGTGTGTCCTTTTCTCCTGCAGGATTTCCTTAAGGAAATGTGTTTTACTCCTGATTGTAAAGGCCTTATTTCAAAAATAGTTATTTTCAGTCCTCCTGGGGTGGTAAAATGTGAAGTAAGTATGGTCATGTTTTATGTGAAATTAATTGGAATGTTAAGGGGGATAAAGTGATAAATGAGGATAACTGCAAAAATAAAAAAAGGCACAGGAAAATGGAGAATTCTCCCCAGGGCAATACTGACCTGAGAGAAGCAGAAATGATTGTGGGGTTTGTTTTGCCATAACCCAGATTTAATTCCTGTCCTGTCCCTTGTTTTGGTAGTTTGAACAAAAAATCCCAAAACTGAAGGAACCCCCAAGGGCCTGTATAAAACAGAAATGCACAAGGTAAGATTTGCCCTTTTTTAATTGATTTGGAGCAAAGCAGGAGGGACTTTCCTGCCTTTTTTACAAATATTTTGGAAAGTTATCCTTGCCCTTTGCCTGATAAACCAAAAAAATCTGGTAAAATCCATTATAATCCAATGGTAAAAGCATTTAAATTGTTCCACAGAATTTATTCTTTGTGAATGTTTAGAAAGTGTAAATATAAATGCATTTTATGCATCTGCTGCTGTAGTTACTGATACTCAGATATTTCACATAACTGAGTTGGTAATTTTATTTTTTTGGTCAATTAAACTTTAAATAATGAGGAATTAAGCTGAAAGGACAAACAAAACAGATTTTTAAAAATGAAATTAATAAAATGTTAATATTTGGTTGAAAATGCTGAGTTATAAATTAAGAATAAGAGTATTGGAGCCAATCCTAATTTAAACATCTTTAGTGGGAGTAAAAGTTGGTGCAACTTGAGAAAACCAATGTTTTTATGAATTTTTGCGGTCTCTGCTCCTAAGTGAAGACCACTTTCATTGCATTTGTGCTTTCCAGTGTAATTTTTTACACCTAAATTAACCTTTGGCTGGCTGCTGCATTGCTTCTTGCAGCCTTAGGAACATAAAACTAAAGCAAGAAAAGAAGAAATGGCGAAAGGAAGCGCGGGAGGCGGCCAGGAGGAGCTGTGCCAGGAGAGAAGCTGAGCAGAAGCAGGAGGGGAGCGAGCAGCCCCAGGGCAGCCAGCACAGGGGTGGGTGACACTGGGGACGTGGGGCTGGGGGCTCCAGGGAAGGGGGGGAGCTGCAGCTTTGGGGTCCTGGGAGCTCCGGGCTGGGACAGGGTGGGAGCAGAGCTGGGCTTGGTGATCCCGGAGGGATTTTCCAGCCTCTCTTTACCTGGGATTCTGGGGTTCTGATCCCAGTTTCCCTGGGGTTCTGATCCCAGTTTCCCTGGGGTTCTGGGGTTCTGATCCCAGTTTCCCTGGGATTCTGGGGTTCTGATCCCAGTTTCCCTGGGGTTCTGGTCCCAGTTTCCCTGGGGTTCTGATCCCAGTTTCCCTGGGGTTCTGGTCCCAGTTTCCCTGGGGTTCTGGGGTTCTGATCCCAGTTTCTCTGAGATTCTGGGGTTCTGATCCCAGTTTCCCTGGGGTTCTGATCCCAGTTTCCCTGGGATCTGGGGTTCTGATCCCAGTTTCCCTGGGGTTCTGATCCCAGTTTCCCTGGGATCTGGGGTTCTGATCCCAGTTTCCCTGGGGTTCTGATCCCAGTTTCCCTGGGGTTCTCGGGTTCTGATCCCAGTTTCCCTGGGGTTCTGGGGTTCTGATCCCAGTTTACCTGGGGTTCTGATCCCAGTTTCCCTGGGGTTCTCGGGTTCTGATCCCAGTTTCCCTGGGGTTCTGATCCCAGTTTCCCTGGGATCTGGGGTTCTGATCCCAGTTTCCCTGGGGTTCTCGGGTTCTGATCCCAGTTTCCCTGGGGTTCTGATCCCAGTTTCCCTGGGGTTCTGGTCCCAGTTTCCCTGGGGTTCTGATCCCAGTTTCCCTGGGGTTCTGATCCCAGTTTCCCTGGGGTTCTGGGGTTCTGATCCCAGTTTCCCTGAGGTTCTGATCCCAGTTTACCTGGAGTTCTGGGGTTCTGATCCCAGTTTCCCTGGGGTTCTGGGGTTCTGATCCCAGTTTCCCTGGGATTCTGGGGTTCTGATCCCAGTTTCCCTGGGGTTCTGGTCCCAGTTTCCCTGGGGTTCTGATCCCAGTTTCCCTGGGGTTCTGGTCCCAGTTTCCCTGGGGTTCTGGGGTTCTGATCCCAGTTTCTCTGAGATTCTGGGGTTCTGATCCCAGTTTCCCTGGGGTTCTGATCCCAGTTTCCCTGGGATCTGGGGTTCTGATCCCAGTTTCCCTGGGATTCTGATCCCAGTTTCCCTGGGGTTCTGATCCCAGTTTCCCTGGGATCTGGGGTTCTGATCCCAGTTTCCCTGGGGTTCTGATCCCAGTTTCCCTGGGGTTCTCGGGTTCTGATCCCAGTTTCCCTGGGGTTCTGGGGTTCTGATCCCAGTTTACCTGGGGTTCTGATCCCAGTTTCCCTGGGGTTCTCGGGTTCTGATCCCAGTTTCCCTGGGGTTCTGATCCCAGTTTCCCTGGGATCTGGGGTTCTGATCCCAGTTTCCCTGGGGTTCTCGGGTTCTGATCCCAGTTTCCCTGGGGTTCTGATCCCAGTTTCCCTGGGGTTCTGATCCCAGTTTCCCTGGGGTTCTGGGATTCTGGTCCCAGTTTCCCTGGGGTTCTGATCCCAGTTTCCCTGGGGTTCTGGTCCCAGTTTACCTGGGGTTCTGATCCCAGTTTCCCTGGGGTTCTGATCCCATTTTCCCTGGGGTTCTGGGATTCTGATCCCAGTTTCTCTGGGATTCTGGGGTTCTGATCCCAGTTTCCCTGGGGTTCTGGGGTTCTGATCCCAGTTTCCCTGGGGTTCTGATCCCAGTTTCCCTGGGGTTCTGGGGTTCTGATCTCAGTTTCCCTGGTGTTCTGGGGTTCTGATCCCAGTTTCCCTGGGGTTCTGATCCCAGTTTCCCTGGGGTTCTGGGGTTCTGATCCCAGTTTCCCTGGGGTTCTGAGCCAGCACAAAGCAGTGGGATCAGCATTCTGAGCATCCGCAGCTCAATCCCAGCAGAATCCTCACGCTGACGTCACCCCCCTGTGAAAAATTGGCATTTTTACCATTTTTACTTCGGACAAATTTTATTTCACTTCTGTTTTTTGTTGCTGGGGGGTGTCCCTGTGTGTGGCTAATAATCGTTGGGGTGTTGGGGTCCCAGGATGAGGTGAGAGGTGAGAATTGACTCCAAGTTCTCAGAAGGCTGATGTACATTACATTACATTACATTACATTACATTACATTACATTACATTGCATTATGCCATATTATATTACATTACATTATGCCGTATCATATCATATCATATTATAAAATTTATATAATTTATATTTTTTTATTATATTTATTACATTACATTACAGTATAGTATATAATATACTATACTATAATATAGTATATTATAGTATGTTACATTTATATTATAGTATATTATACTTATTATAGCAATTTATATTATATCATATATCATATCATATCGTATTATATTATATTATATAATTTATATAATTTATATTTTTATTATATTATATTGCATTGCAGTATAGTATATAATATACTATACTATAATATAGTATATTATAGTATGTTACATTTATTATAGTATATTATACTTATTATAGCAATTTATATAATATCATATCATATGTCATATCATCATATCATATCATGTCGTATTATATAATTTATATCATTTATATCATTTATATCATTTATATTTTTTATTACATTTATTACATTACATTATAGTATAGTATATAATGTACTATACTATAATATAGTATATTATAGTATGTTACATTTATTATAGTATATTATACTTATTATAGCAATTTACACCATATCATATCATATATCATATCATCATATCATATCGTTTTATATCATTTATATAATTTATATAATTTATATTTTTTATTACATTACATTATAGTCTAGTATATAATATACTATACTATAATATAGCATATTATAGTATGTTACATTTATTATAGTATATTATACTTATTATAGCAATTCATATTATATCATATCATTCATATCATATCATATTATATCATATTATATAATTTTTATATTTTATATTTTTATTATATTTATTAAATTACATTACATTATAGTATAGTATATAATATACTATACTATAATATAGTATATTATAGTATGTTACATTTATTATAGTATATTATACTTATAGCAATTTTTATATCATATCATCATATATCGTATTATCATTTATATAATTTCTATTTTTTATTATATTTATTATATTACATTACATTATAGTATAGTATATAATATACTATACTATAATATAGTATATTATAGTATGTTACATTTATTATAGTATATTATATTTATTATAGCAATTTATATTATATTATATTACTAAAGAAAGAGAAAGGAGACATCAGAAAGTTTAACAATATAAATATATAAAGAAATGATAAAATAATAATACAAACTTGTGATTGATCAGAGTCCCAACACAGCTGGACTGGGATTGGTCATTAATTAAAAACAATTCACACGGAACCAATCAAAGATGCCCCTGTTGGTAAATGATCTCCAGCCACATTCCAAGCAATCAGATAATTATTGTTTACATTTCTTTTCTGAGTCTTCTCAGGAGAAAAATCCTGATGGAGGGATTTTTCAGAATATATCACAGTGACAACTGTGTGGTTTCATTCCTGCATAATTTAATTCCTTGTAGAAAACCCCAATTTTCCCTTGGCTGCTTCCTGCAGGATCAGCCTGGAGAGGGGCAAGGCTCCAATTCTGAGTGAACCCTTTGGAAAGGGATGAACCCATTGAAAAAGCACCTGGGGACCCTGTTAGAGAAAAAAATATCTGAAATAAAGACAGAGTGATCATGAAAAGTACATTCCAGATGGTTGGGGAAAATAAAAATACTTCAGCCTTTGTAGGCATTTAAAGCTTCAGCTTTCCCTTGCTGGATGTTGGCTGCTCCGCATTGCAGAGCTGGGAATTCCCTGCAGCTTCTCAAGGCACAGAAAAAAGGGGGATGTTGGTAAATTTATTTTGGGTCTGTATTATCAATTTGGGATATAATTAATGTATCATTTCCTAGGATTCCCTGTTAAATACTCTGGGTGTATTTTTTCAATCCCATGCTCTCTGGGTGCCTGTTCCCTGTTTGATGGCATGTCCTGGAAATTTGGGAGATGTTGGCTTCCCTGTGGATTTGTAAAATTTTTATTTTTATTTTTATTTTATTTTTTTTATTTTTATTTCATTTATTTTTATTTTTATTTCATTTATTTCCTGTTTGCTTTGTTTTCAATATTTGCTCTCTCCTTTTCTCTGCCTCATCTTTAGCTGTGATCCTTGGAGCCACTGCAGGTCACTGTGACCTCATCCTTCAATCTGGGCAAGGAGTTTGTTTCTTTAAACAGAAATTGAAATCAAATCAAATTGGGTCAAATTCCTAATGCTCAGGATGTATGGGGAAAAATAATTCTTCGCATCCTGTAATTCTCAGTGTAAAACAATTACAAACACCACTTAAATTATCTGTGCTTTCTAAGTTGGTTTTTGAGGTTTTTAAAGGTTTTTGAGCTTTTTAAAGATTTTTAAGCTTTTTAAAGTTACTCCTTAAGTTGGAATTGTGGTAAGGACAATGAAATCTTGCTGGATTTGTGCCTTTAAAATTGGAACATTTTGACTTTTCCAGGTCCTGGCCAGGATTTATACGCTGGGGACCAAATCCTGCAGCACATCCGGCGCCATTCCGAGAAGATCAAAGCTGCTGTCCCTGACACTGCCAGGCTGCTGAAGGAGTTGCTGGCCTGGGGGGTGATCAGGGAGCAGGATTTCAGCTCTTATTCCCAAATCCACGGTGCCCAGGAGGTGCTGGAGCAGCTGCTGAGCTCCGTGATGCAGGAGAGGAGCCGGGTGCGGAGCAGGGCCTTCCTGCACGTGCTGAGCCAGCTGGCAGAGGTGGATGCCAAAGTGCACAAGTGGCTGCAGCACCTGGATCACCGGGGTGGGTTCTGAGAGCACAGAAAATTCTCATTTTTCCTTATTTGAAACAGCAAAGGAAAACTTCTCCTCTTTGTCCTGTCCCTGATTTACTGAGGGGAACAAAACCGGGGTGGCTCAGGAACTCAGCGGAGAAAATTGAACAATTTTTAAATGGCCTTAAAATTCCAGAATGGGTTTAAACGCTGATATTTGTAGCAATAATCTGGTTTTGGAGAGTAAATAATGGGGTGTTGGCATTAAAGTTGGAAATAATTTCATGTTGGTGCTCTGCAGTTTGCTGCTGGGTTTATAATTCTCCAGCTGGGAGAGGTGGATCCCACAGTGCACAAGTGGCTGCAGCACCTGGATCACCGGGGTGGGTTCTGAGAGCACAGGAAATTCTCCTTTTTCCTCCTTTGAAACTGCAAAGGAAAACTTCTCCTCTTTGTCCTGTCCCTGGTTTACTGAGGGGAGCAAAACCGGGGTGGCCCACAAGCTCGGCAGAGAAAATTCAACAATTTTTAAATGGCCTTAAAATTCCAGAATGGGTTTAAATGGTGATGTTTGTAGCAATAATCTCGTTTTGGAGAGTAAATAATGGTGGGGTTTTACCATTAAACTTGGAAAAATTTCATGGTGGGTTTATAATTCTCCAGCTGGGAGAGGTGGATCCCACAGTGCACAAGTGGGTGCAGCACCTGGATCACCTGGCTGGGTTCTGGGAGCACAGAAAATTCTCATTTTTCCTCATTTGAAACAGCAAAGGAAAACTTCTCCTCTTTGTCCTGTCCCTGGTTTACTGAGGGGAACAGAACCGGGGTGCCTCAGGAGCTCGGCAGGGATTTGGCAGAGAAAATTCAATGATTCCATGGCCTTAAAATTCCAGAATGGGTTTAAACGCTGATATTTGTAGCAATAATCTGGTTTTGGAGAGTAAATAATGGGGTTTTACCATTATACTTGGAAGCAATTTTGTGTTGGTGCTCTGCAGTTTCCTGTTGGGTTCTGAAAGCACAAAAAATTCTCCTTTTTACTCATTTGGAACTGCAAAGTAAAACTTCTCCTCTTTGTCCTTTCCCCCATTTCCAGAGGGGAACACAGCCTGGGTGAACCCAGGAGCTCAGCAGAGAAAATTCAACAATTTTTAAATGGTCTTAAGATTCCAGAATGGGTCTAAAAATTCAAAAAATTTTAAATGGCCTTAAAATTCCAGAATGGGTTTAAACGCTGATATTTGTAGCAATAATCTGGTTTTGGAGAGTAAATAATGGGGTTTTACCATTAAACTTGGAAGCAATTTTGTGTTGATGCTCTGCAGTTCCCTGTTGGGTTTATAATGGAAAAAAAAGTGGATTTTGGGGTTTGGGGTTGTTCATTTTGCTTTACCTAATATTCATATCCTTCCAAGAATTCCTAGAATTCTTAGAATTCTGTTCTAATCTATTGACTCCCATCCCATCCCAGAATAGATCCAAATCTTGTTGTTATTATTATACAAATAATAATTTCTGAGAGTAGAATTTATACCAACCCCATTGCTCATTTTTTGTTTGCATTTCCAGGACACAAAAGCTCTCGCACCATCTGTACATTGAATTTCTAGACCAAACTCCTGCCCTTTTGAAGAGCAATATCACATTTTAAGCATTAAAAATTTAAAAATTTAAAGCTGGAATGAAATATTGGGATTTTTTTTTTTCCATCTTTTCCAGGTCTGACAGCTACAAAAAATTTTCTCCTTCAATATGGCCAAGTTCTGCAAGAGCTTGACTTTTCTATTTTAACTCCACTGTGGAACCAGAAATATGGCAGTAAATTTGATAGTGTGGCAGCTGGTGGTGGAAAGAAAGAAATTTGTGATTATTTCCTCGCCCCTCCCCTAGAGAAATCCCGGTGTTTTATATGGCTTTTAGAAGAAAACAGACAACATTTCCCACAGCTCCATCAAGCTTTAGATGAATTCTTTGATAAAATGGGTGAGTGGCCAAAAGGATCAAGCATTTCCAGCAAAAATTCATTTTTATTGTGCATTTTTAGCATGGAAGTCCTGCAGCTGCAGGTGTGGAGCTGCTTTGGTGGTGTTGGGTAAAAGATTAGAGCAATAATTCCTGTGATTTCACAGGAATTATAAATTAAATTAAATTGTAAATTAATTAAAATATTGTTATTTTATTGTTATATTAATTAAAATATTGTTATTTCCATCAATCACCATGAATTTTGTCCTTCCCACAGATGATCCAACCATTATATTAAAGAAGCAGGGAAATGAGAATTTATCAGTAAGTGAATTTCATTTCTGTTTGGCCTCAGCTCACAAAGAACTTTTTGCTGTTTTAGAAAAGGAAATATTTTTCAGCCTGGCCCTCCAGATTTATTGGAATTTTAATCAGTTTTACCTCCCTTTTCTTAAATTATTTGAATTATTTAATAATAATTTTTCCAAGTTTGCCTCATTCTGAATCACTTTTTGATTGGTGTCATCATTAAAATCCAATTGGCAGAAATAGATTTTGGATTTCAGTTAATTCTGTATTTTAGGAACCCTCATTGAAGTTCTTGCCTGCAGTTAAATTTACCTTTACAAACCCAGGATTTACTTTTGATTCACAATAAAGGTTTAGAGTTAATTCATGTACATATTAAGAAATTCAGAATTTTTAGTGTGCACGCTAAAAAAATGCAGAATTTTTAATTTGCACATTAATAAAATGAAGAAATTTAAATGCACACATTAATAAAGTGCAGGGTTTAATGCACACAATAAGAAAATTCAGAATTTTTAATGTGCACTTAAATAAAATGTAAACTTTTTAATGTACGTATTCACAAAATGCAGAATTCTAAAGTGTACATTAATAAAATGAAGAATTTTAAATGTAAATGTTAATAAAATTCAGAGTTTTTAATGTACATGCTAAGGAAAGGCAGATTTTTTAAAAATCTACACATTAATTACATGCAGAATTTTTAATGTGCACATTAATAAAATGCAGAAATTTTAATTTGCATGTTAATAAAATGAAGACATTTAAATGTACACATTAATAAAATGCAGTTTTTAATACACACATTAATAAAATTCAGAGTTTTTAATGTGCACATTAATAAAATGCAGACTTTTTAGTGCACATATTAAAAAGTGCAGAATTTTAAAGTGTACATTAATAAAATGAAAAATTTTAAATGTAAATGTTAATAAAATTTAGAGTTTTTAATGTACATGCTAAGGAAAGGCAGATTTTTAAAAAATCTACACATTAATTACATGCAGAATTTTTAATGTGCACATTAATAAAATGCAGAAATTTTAATTTGCATGTTAATAAAATGAAGAAATTTAAATGTACACATTAATAAAATGCAGTTTTTAATGCACACATGAATAAAATACAGAATTTTTAATGTGCACATTAATAAAATGCAGACTTTTTAGTGCACATATTAAAAATGCAGAATTTTCAAGTGTACATTAATAAAATGAAGAATTTTAAATGTAGAAGGTAATGAAATGCAGAATTTTTAATGTAGATGATAAGGAGAGGCAGAATTTTTAATGTACATCTTAATGAAATGCAGATTTTTAAAAACCTACATATTAATGAAACGCAGAATTTTAAATGTACATGTTAATAAAATGCAGAATTTTTAATGTACCCATTAATGAAATTCAGATTTTTAAATGTACACATTAATAAAATTCAGATTTTGGTTGGTTTTTTTTTACTTTTTCATTTCATGAATTGGGAAAATCCAAGAATGAAATAAAAACCAGCACAAGAAAACTGCTTTGATTTCAGTGTTAACCTGTAATTATTCTGTTCTTGGGCAATCCCAGTCCTGTTAAAGAATAATTCAAATTTCAGTTCCTCCACCTTTGTCTTCCTTGGAAAACTGAAGCAACATTTGCCAATCCTGTGCCTTCATTTTCTTTTCTGTTTCAGAATAATGAAATCAAAGTTAAAAATAAAAACAGGAAGAAGAATTTGAAAGATTCAAAGGTCAGTAACTTTGGACCAAGCAGGTACCATTTATTTACTACTAAAAACCCACCTAAAATTGGGATTTTTTTTTTAGAATTTCTGGCGTTCAGGTGGATGGGAGCTGTTTTTGTAAATACTGAAGTGGCTTTTCCTGAAGCAAAATTAAGCTGTTAATATTTAAATTATACCATTTTGTTAAAAATTTATCAGTATAAAAGCAATTTTTAAATTTATTTATGACTCACTTTGGCTCTGACTGGAGGCACCTTCCACTGGCTTAATCCTGAATTATTGTTGTGATTTTAATTTTCCATGTGGGAAGATGGGAATTTGGTTCAAAAGCTCCATTTCATGCTCAGGAATGTTATTAATTATTCATGATTTTATAGAGTTTGTTGGAATATTATTCTGCCTGAGTTTTCTGCTGCCTTTTGGAGGATTTTGCTTTATTGAAAACCTCATGCCCTCACCTCTTTATCATTTTTCTAGAATTTCAAGAATAAACTTCAGATTTGTTCCTCAGGACTAATTTTTCTGACTTAGGTGCATTTATTTGTGTATTTCTAAATTTTTAGATAATAAAAATAAAGGCAACTTAAATGTCTTTAATGGTATAGACAGATATAATAATAACCAGAGTGACATGTGGAATTAGAGATAATTCCTGTTTGTGGTAAATTCGTTACAGCCTCAAATTTAAAAGAAAGTTTAATTAAATTTTGATGAAATTCATAAAAAAAAAGAGAGAGATTTGAGGCTGAATATCCCAATTTTTTCCCAAATAAATTCTGAAGAAGGAATTGATAAATTTAAATTAAGAATTCATTAAGCTGTGGCTTAGCACTGATAATTTCTAGAAATTTTGCAGTTCATAATGAACACGATGAATTTAAAGAACAAAATTCAGTGTAAATAAGTTACTCCTGGTCTTTGCAGTGGATTATTTTACATGAGTTTTTGTGAGGTAAAAACTAAAATAAATCTGTTTTTAATTAGTCTATTTTAGTATTATCCAGTGGAGTTAGTACAGCACCACGAGAAGAAGAGAAGAGATTTATAGAAGAAAATAATGTGTGAGTATTTGATTTTGCTTTTATTGCCCAAACTCCAAACTGCAGGAGAAGAATCCCTTTAAAACACCAAGGCTGGGTTAACTTGATGATTTTTTTTTTCTCTGATTTTTAAGGTACGGAGATTTTCCAAATGAAAATCCCTTTGTAGTCCCAGAACATCTCCAGGATCAACTGGAGGAATTCGAAGCTCGCTATAATATTGCAAATAGTAACAATTATCAGATTAATAATAATAATAATCCAGATCCAATCTCTGAGAATTTATATGAGTGAGTATCAATTTCTGTGTTTGGGAGCTTCAGGGGGTTGAATTTTACTTCATAATTTTAATAATTTTTGGGATTAATTGGAATCCTTGTGGGTGTGGCGTGTCATTGAAGGAGTGGATTAAATGGATTGAAGGAATGGATTAAATGGATTGAAGGAATGGATAAAAAACCTTGAATTAATTTTAATAATTTTTGGGATTAATTGCAATCCTGGTGGGTGTGGCGTGTCTATGAAGGAGTGGATTAAATGGATTGAAGGAATGGATAAAAAAACCTGAATTAATTTTAATAATTTTTTTTTAAAGTTATTTCTCTCAAATCTTGGAACAACATGGCCCTCTGGAAATTAATAATAAGCTGCTGATTGGGGAATATGAAAATTTCCCTGAGGAGACGCGGAAGGTGGTGGAAGATGGCGGCGGCCTGGAGGCCTTCCTGCTGAAATCCCTTCGGTTCATCATGGTGGACAATCTGATTGGCCTGAAGAAGCACTCGGCCCTTTTTGAAGGAGATCCAAGCAGAAATGAAAATAAAGATGAAAATCCACCTGGGGAATGCCAGGGGAATCCTGCCCCCAGCAAGCTGCCCCTGAATCCCTATGCCCAGGAGTTCAGACCTCTCTCGTACCCCGTGGATGCCCCCTTGGCAGCAGCTCCTGATTTATCAGATTATCACACCCAGCAATATTTCCCCTGCTCCTTCCCTGCTCCCTGCCCTCCTGGAAATCCTCTAAAAAACCAAAATATTGATTCCATGGGAAGCCAGGCTCCGTTTTCAGGTGTTTTACTGAAAGGCTTCGAGCCCGCAGTCCCGGCTGTGTTTTTACCTCAGAGCTCCTGGGGTTATCAGTATGGAATATTGCCCCTGGCACAGGCTGGGTTTATTTATGCTGATGCTGCAGCTCCTCAGCAACATCTGCACTCAGCAATCCCAGCTGGGAAATGCAGCCCTGAGCTTTTTGTGCCCGGTGAAATCCAGGAGTACAAAGGCCCTTGGGGCCAATTGGAGAACTTGGATAAAAAGGACTGTGCTTTACCAAATGGCTCGGATGAAGCTGAGGGTGATAAATGTGTGAAAAAGGAAAATGGAAACAAAAATAAAGGCGGGATGAAGAGCAATCCTCACACAAAGATGGTGGCAGTGCAGGTAAGGAGTGGGAAAAATGCTGGGGAGATTTTATAGGTTATATTTTATAGGAGCAGCCTGGGACAGTGGGAGGTGTCCCTGCCATGGCAGGGGTGGCACTGGGTGAGTTTCAGGATATTCCTGTGCTGGCAGGAAAGGCTGGCACAGCTGGCATTGCTCACCTGCACAGGAGAAGCTTTGGGCTGAGCTCAGGGTGGCCTTGCAGGGCCTGGAGGAGCCCCAGGAAAGCTGGAGAGAGACAATTGCCAGGGCATGCAGGGACAGCACACAGGGAATGGCTCCACACTGAAAAATTACAGCTTTACATCAGATATTAGGGACAGATTCCTCCCTGTGAGTGTGGGGAAGGGCTGGGATGGAATTCCACCCCTGGGAGGGGACAGTGGGAGGTGTCCCTGCCCTGGGTGATTCTCAGGTCCCTTCCATGCCTAATTAAGGTTTGCATCTCCTCTCTCTCCCTACACGATTCCTACTAAAAATCCCTGGTGTATCCCTGGTGTAGAGCTCTCCCACTGTTGTGTTTTTACCCCAGACTTAGAGATTCCAGGCCCAGTTCATGAACTAAAATTAAACCTTTCCACATGGCAGGGTCTGGCACTGGATGAGTTTTAATGTCCCTTCCAACCCAAACCATTCAATGATTCCTGAGAGCTTTCAGTTTCTGTGATTATTCATTTTTCATTTGTAACTCTTCAAAGCTGCTCACTGAATTTCGTTGTTCCTGAAGTTTTTGCAGCTGTTTTTTCCCTGGGTATCACACAGGGAACTGCTGCACAAAACTTTCAGCTTCACTTTAGAGATGAAGCAAAGTCATTCTGTGTTGTTATTTTTTTCCTGTTGTGATGAGTTCAGGGATTTATTTTCATTTCCACAACTTCTGAGAATTTGGATTTGTGGAGAAGAGAAAGCTCAGGGGGAACCTTCTCACTCTCTAGGAGGGTGAGACACTACCTGCAAAACTTCATTTTTCAGACATTTAAAGCATGGCTTTATGTAAAGACTCAAAGAACTCCCTGGAATTGCTCATGGTCAATGAAATCACGGAAAGAAAATAAAAAATTCCATTCAGAAACAGCTCCACAATGTCTTCCTACATCATTTCTAGGCCTGGATTAGAGTTGGGCTTACAAAACCCTCAGTGAGGTACAAAAGCTCCAAACCAGAGCAGCTCATTTAGGAACCGAGAAGATTTTTAATCAAATTCTCTTTTTTTTTGTGTTCTAGGTAAATCAGGAAGTTGCTGATAGGGAAACCAATACTTTGCCCTTCCATCCATTTGAAAATCAACAAGTAAGTTCTTTGCATCCTGGTGTACGTTTCTCATGAGGGAGGTTAAAGGAAGGCCCAAAAACTGAACAGTCAAATGAAAGTTCTCTGAAAACAACAGGTTTTAACAGAGATTTTATATTTTGGGTTGTTTGGCTGTTTTTGTGTTCTGTGATGTTCTTGGAAACATCACCCAGCCCCACAAGGAAATGATTTTTGAGCTTTGCTCTGATATTTGATATTTGTTCCGATGGTTTTATGTTGAGTTTGTGATGTCCCCAGAATGAAGGAGGAATTGAGAATCTGACTCCGTGTTCTTAGAAGGCTGATATATTATATTATATTATATTATATTATATTATATTATGTTATGTTATGTTATGTTATGTTATGTTATGTTATGTTATAGTATATAGTGTATTATAGTGTATTATAGTATATTATAGTATAGTATGTATTATAGTATAGTATGTATTATAGTATATTATATATATTATATTATAGTATAGTATAGTATATTATAGTATATTATATTATAGTATATTATGTTATAGTATATAGTGTATTATAGTATATTATAGTATAGTATGTATTATAGTATATTATTTATATTATATTATATTATAGTATAGTATAGTATAGTATATTATAGTATATTATGTTATAGTATATAGTGTATTATAGTATATCATAGTATAGTATTATAGTATATATTATATTATATTATATTATATTATATTATATTATATTATATTATATTATATTATATTATATTATATTATATTATATCATATCATAT
Organism: Melospiza georgiana; assembly: GCF_028018845.1. Lineage (NCBI taxonomy): Eukaryota > Metazoa > Chordata > Aves > Passeriformes > Passerellidae > Melospiza > Melospiza georgiana. The sequence continues at coordinate 118,158,617 of NC_080431.1, read as the reverse complement.
CATATCATATCATATCATATCATATCATATCATATTATATCATATTATATCATATTATATCATATTATATCATATTATAGTATAGTATATCATAATTATGCTATACTAGAACTATATAAAAGAAGGAGAAAGGATACAGACAGAAGGTTTAACAAGAATGATCATGAAAAGTGATTGTCCTCAGAGTCCAACACAGCTGATGGTGATTAGTCATTAATTGAAAACAATTCACATGAAACCAATTAAACATTCACCTGTTGGACAAACAATCTCCAGCCACATTCCAAAGCAGCAAACACAGGAGCAGCAAACAGATAATTATTGTTTTAATTTCTCTCTGAGGCTTCTCAGCTTCCCAGGAGAGAAATTCTGCCAAAAGGATTTTTCCAGAAAATGTGACAGTGACAATTTTATTCTAAGCTATTCAGATGCTGAATGTTTGAGGTGTTTCCTCACTCAAAACCTGGGTTTGGATATTCCATTTGGGCCTGGAGACAGTTCAGAGAGGTGCTAATGGCAGGTTTATGTCAGTGGCAGGAGATAAAAGCGAGGAACTGTGACCCTTGAGCTGGGAGCATCAGTCAGAGTTTCTATCAATGGTTTCTGTGACTGATTCCTGTGCAGGGCGACATTCTCCGCGTGGAGAAGGAGCACCGGGTGCTGCAGGAGCAGCTCAGGGAGGCAGAGGTGAAATCCCAGCAGTCCCAGAGCAGGAGCTTGGAGGAGATCGCAGCTCTGGAAGGGCTCCTGAAGAAAAGCCTTGAGGAGACTCAGGTAAGGATCCCCATGGTCAGAGCCTGGGGGATCCCTGCAGTGTCCTGTCCTTCCAGCCATCCAGCACCCCCTGCTCTGGGGCTTTTAGCAGCAATTAGGGATTTATTGTGTAGGTAAAATGTAGTTCTTCTGATGCTTCTAAGGGTACCTATGGGTGTTGGTAAATCTGAGTTGTTTGGTTAAATTGTGTGAGAAATCACAGTGATGTTTGGTTTTGTGTCTAGTGTACTTGAAACATAAACTGTTTTACTGAGGTCTGTTATATTTATTGTTGGTATGTTTTTGTCCTCCCCATTCCAGCGTTCCCTGACTGATCCCTGATTTGGGGTTTTTAACAGTAATTATGAATTTATTTCGTAGATATGAAGTAGCTCTTCTGATTCTTGGGAGGGTACTTATGGGTGTTCGTAAATTTGAGTTGTTCGGTTAAATTGTGTGAGAAATCAGAGTGATGGTTTTGTGTTTTGTGTCTAGTGTACTTGTAACATAAACTGTTTTACTGAGGTCTGTTATATTTATTGTTTTTATGTTTATATCTATTGTGGATATGTTTTTGGCCTCTCCACCCCAGCCATTCCAGCATTCCCTGACTGATCCCTGATTTGGCATTTGTAATGATAATTATGAATTTATTTTCTAGATATTAGATAGTTCTTCTAATTCTTGGGAGAGTACTTATGGGTGTTAGTAAATTTGAGTTGTTTGGCTAAAATATGTGAGAAATCACAGTGATTTTTTGTGTCTAGTGTACTTGTAATATGAACTGTTTTACTGAGGTGTGTTATATTTATTGTTGGTATGTTTTTGTCCTCCCCATTCCAGCATTCCCTGACTGATCTCTGATTTGGAGTTTTTAACAGTAATTATTAATTTATTTTGTAGATATAAGGTAGTTCTTCTCATTCTTGGGAGAGTACTGATGGATGTTGGTAAATTTGAATTGATTGGTTAAAATGTGTGAGAAATCACAGTGATGTTTTTGTGTTTTGTGTAGTTTTAATATGAACTGTGTGCTATATTGTTTATTGTTGATTTGTTTTTGTCCTCCCCACCTCAGCCATTCCAGCATTCCCTGACTGATCTCCGATTTGGGGTTTTTAACAGTAATTTTTAATTTATTCTGTAGATATAAATTAATATCCCTGATCCCTGATTTAGGATTTGTAACAATAATTATGAATTTATTTTGTAGATATGAAGTAGCTCTTCTAATTCTTGGGAGGGTATTTATGGGTGTTAGTAAATTTGAATTGTTTAGTTAAAATGTGTGAGAAATCACAGTAATGTTTTTGTGTTTTGTATAGTTTTAATATGAAGTGTTTTACTAAGGAGTGTTATATTTATTGTTGATATGTTTGTATCTATTGTTCATATATCTTTGTCCTCCTCACCTCGGCCATTCCAGCATTGCCTGACTGATCCCTGATTTGGGATTTGTAACAGCAATTACTAATTTATTCTGTAGATATAAGTTAATATCCCTGATCCATGATTTAGGATTTGTAACAATAATTATGAATTTATTTTATAGCTATTAGGTAGTTCTTCTAATTCTTGGGAGAGTACTGATGGGAGTTGGTAAATTTGAATTGTTTGGTTAAAATGTGTGAGAAATCAGAGTGATGATTTTGTTTTATATAGCTGTAATATGAACTGTTTTACTGAGGGGTAATGTAAAGTTGTATGTTAGTTCTGGTTTTTATTATTGATATGTTTATAGATATAAACATATATATGTTGATGTGTATAAACATATCAATATATATTGATATTTATATATATGTATAAAGGACATTAAGTATTGCCTTAAAACTTGTAAAATGTATTTTTGGTGTTTATCTTGTTTATTTATATTTATTGGCAATGTAATATTAATAGTTATTTTTGGTTTTAATTGAGTTACTGTTGGAGTATTTTAAGTAAGAGTCAAATACCCTCAGTCTGCTCCAACTTTTACCTGAATAAACCACAATTTTCAGAGATGAACTTTTTTCTCCTCTGCCCTCAGGTGTCCCAGAATGAGCTGCATTGGTTCCACCAAGACTCAGAGGCACAAATGAAGAAGTGGCAGCAGGAGAAGAAAGAGAATCGAGAGAATTTAAAAGCTCTGAAGGGCACAGCTAAAAAACACTCGGACACCAATGAGAGGTGGAAATGGATTCACACCCCTCACTCTGACAGCCTGAAACCTTCAGAACCCTTTGAGGGAATTTGTGAAAGCAGCCAGAATTAGGCTGGAATATGGACATGGCCATTCATTTTGAATTTTTTGGCAAATTACAGGCAAACATCTAAAATAGCTTGGAGATGAACCTGATTTAGCAATAATTCTCCTAATCAGATTTGACAATTCCTTCTGTGTTTTCATGTCCTCTCAGTTTATAGAGCCCAGACTCTGGTCCTTGAATGCCTTTGGATTATCTTTAATTGTTTTATCTTACTTAAATAGTTTGGGCCAAATCTCTCCTGAAAAAAATCATCAGCCTGGTTTTATCTTAATCACTGCTTTATTAGCAATAAATTGAAATCTATTTAGAATAGAATCCATTTAAATGGATTTAGAATAGAATTTAGAACAGTTTGGGTTGGGATGGACCTAAAAAACCATTTATTTCCACTCCTCCCACTGTCCCAGGTTGCTCCAATTAGAATAGAATCCATTTAAATGGATTTAGAATAGAATTTAGAGTAGTTTGGGTTGGGATGGATCATTAAAAACCATTTATTTCCACTCCTCCCACTGTCCCAGGGACACCCCAGGGCTGGGAATTCCATAATTCCTGAGGGATTAAACAATTAAATAATAGAGATTGTTACAGAGGAACGTGTCCCAGATTTACCAATAAACCTTTTCCACAATAATCTCCAGCAATCTTTCATTCCTGTAGGTATTTGAAGAGCATTGATGAGAAGGAAAAGCAATATAATGCAAGTGTAAAGACATTTCTGAAGGCCAGGTAAAACTCATGTCCCTCCCAGCAATATTTACATTTTCCTGCCTCACTCTGGGTAAAGGTTTAGGGGAAAATCAACACTTTAACCCAAATTTCTTCCTCTTAGTTTGCTTTTACTTGCCATGAATAAATATTAATATTTAGAATAAATGGAATTATACTCTCATGCATTTCCCTTGATTACATGACACTGAGTAGCTGTAAAAAAACCCCCTAAAATAGCATAAATTTTAAATACTGTTAATGCTACTCAAATATTTCATTTTCTTTTCCTTTCACAGTAAGAAATTTGCTAATGAGAAAGGCAAACTGGAAGAGCTGATAAAAAAGAGTCAGAATGACAGCCAGGAGTGTGAGAAAAGAGCTGTTAAAGCAGAGGTACAAAAAAACCCAAAAAAAATCCTTAAAAACCTGATTTTTTACAGCTGGGGTTGTGCTGATTGAAGTGGGGAAATAATTTAAATAATGTTGATAAATATTGGAAATATCAGGGATGGAAATTGCACTTGGAAATTCCTCAATTCAGGAACCGTGTGTGCACTTTGCATCCTCAAACTCTTGTTTAAATTTTATTAAAACCTGATTTAAGGTTTTATCTCTTTTTTTCCTTATTTTTTTAACTTTGTTTTGGTGGAGGTTTTTTGTATTTTTAGTGGGTTTTTTTCTGTTTTGTTTTTTGGGGGTTTTTTTTGTGGTTTTGTGTGGGGTTTTTTGTTATTTTGGTTTGGTTTTTTGGGGGGTTTTGGGGGTTTTTTCTGTTTTATTTTTTGGGGTTTTTTTGTGGTGTTTTTGTTTGGGGTGGGTTTTTTGGTTTTTTTTTCTGTTTTGTTTTTGGAGGGATTTTTTGTGTTTTTGGGGTTTTTAGGATTTGGGTGGGGTTTTTTTTGTTTGTTTGTTTTTTGGGGGGATTTTTGTTTTGCTTTTTGGGGTTTTTTTCTGTTTTGTTTTTGGAGGGATTTTTTGTGTTTTGGGGGTTTTTTTGTTTGTTTTTTGGGGGATTTTTGTTTTGCTTTTTGGGTTTTTTTTCTGTTTTGTTTTTGGGGGGATTTTTTGTGTTTTGGGGGTTTTTAGGATTTGGGGTTTTTTTTTGGTTTTTTTGGGGGGGATTTTTGTTTTGCTTTTTGGGGTTTTTTCCTGTTTTGTTTTTGGAGGGATTTTTTGTGGTTTTGGGGTTTTCAGGATTTGGGGGTTTTTTTTTGTTGTTTGTTTTTTGGGGGGTTTTTGTTTTGCTTTTTGGGGTTTTTTTCTGTTTTGTTTTTGGGGGGATTTTTTGTGGTTTTGGGGTTTTTTTGTTTGTTTTTTGGGGGATTTTTGTTTTGCTTTTTGGGGGTTTTTTTCTGTTTTGTTTTTGGAGGGATTTTTTGTGGTTTTGGGGTTTTCAGGATTTGGGGGGTTTTTTTTGTTGTTTGTTTTTTGGGGGGTTTTTGTTTTGCTTTTTGGGGTTTTTTTCTGTTTTGTTTTTGGGGGGATTTTTTGTGGTTTTGGGGTTTTTTTGTTTGTTTTTTGGGGGATTTTTGTTTTGCTTTTTGGGGGTTTTTTTCTGTTTTGTTTTTGGAGGGATTTTTTGTGGTTTTGGGGTTTTTAGGATTTGGTTTTTTTTTTTTTGTTTGTTTTTTGGGGGATTTTTGTTTTGCTTTTTGGGGGTTTTTTTCTGTTTTGTTTTTGGAGGGATTTTTTGTGGTTTTGGGGTTTTTTTGTTTGTTTTTTGGGGGATTTTTGTTTTGCTTTTTGGGGTTTTTTTTTCCGTTTTGTTTTTTTGGGGGGGGATTTTTTGTGGTTTTGGATTTTTTTCGTGGGGGTTTTTGGGGAGTTGGAGAGTTGTTGTTTGTTTGGTTGATTTTTTTGCTTGGTTGTTTGTTTTGTTTCATTTATTTTTGTTCTTTTTTTATGCCCCAGGTGTCCGTGCTGCAGACCTGGAAGGAAACTGAGAGCTGGAAGCTCAGGGGCACCATTGCCAAGGCAGAGGGAAACCTCAGGGCGCTGCAGGCACTGGGCAGGTCCTGCTCCTTCATTATTTATTACTTATTTATTTTGTATTCTATAGTTATATCCACTATACTTTTTATTTTGTATTATTATTATTATTATTATGTTATTATTTGCACAGACTTGGGGGTAAATAATATTGCCCCAAACAAAATTCAGCTGAAAATTGATTCTCATCCTTGTCCTTGTGTCTTTCTGAGCTGGGAAAATCAGATTGTCTGGGTGGTAGTAGTAGTAGTAGTAGTAGTAATACTAAAAATACTAGTGCTATTACTACTACTACTAATATCTATTATTATTATTATTACTATTATTACTATTATTATTATTATTATTATTATTATTATTATTATTATTATTATTACTACTACTACTACTACTACTACTACTACTACTACTGCAGTTATTCCTGCCCAGTATCCCTGGAAAAGGGCTGCAGTTTAACTGATTTTAGCCTGAAATCCCTTGAAAACTTTAACTGGGATTAATTGTTAATTATTTACTATATAACATTTATTTTTATATATTTATATAATTATACCAACTATAGTTTCTATTTTCTATAGTGATGTTGATATAACAATAGCAGTAGTAGTATAAAAGTGCACAGAGTTGGGGGTAAATAATATTGCCCCAAACAAAATTCAGCTGAAAATTGATTGTCATCCTTATCCTTGTGTCTTTCTGAGCTGGGAAAATCAGATTATCTGAATACTACTATTACTACTACTACTATTATTATTATCATTATTATTATTGTTATTATTATTATTATTCCTTCAGTTATTCCTACCCAGTATCCCTGGAAAAGGACAGTGTAACTGATTTTTAACCTTAAATCCCTTGAAAACTTGAACTGGGATTAATTGTTAATTATTTACTATGTAATATTTATTTCATATTCTATAATTATACCAACTATAGTTTCTATTTTCTGTAGTGATATTGAATATATAGTATTTATATTAAATATAATAACAATAGTAGTAGTATAAGAGCACACAGAGTTGGGGGTAAATAATATTGCCCCAAACAAAATTCAGCTGAAAATTGAATCTCATCCTTATCCTTGTGTCCTTCTGAGCTGGGAAAATCAGATTATGTGGGTAGTAATAATAATAATAATAATAATAATAATAATAATAATAATAATAATAATAATAATAATAATAATAATAATAATAATAATAATGATAATTCCAGTAATTCCTGCCCAGTACCCCTGGAAAAGGGCTGTGGTGTAACTGATTGTAACCTGAAATCCCTTGAAAACTTGAACTGGGATTAATTGTTAATTATTTAGTATATAGTATTTATTTTATATTTTATAATTATATCTACTATAGCTTTACGTAGTTATATTGAATATATTGTAATAATAATAATATAAATTCTCACAGAGTTGGGGGTAAATAATATTGCCCCCAACAAAATTCAGCTGAAAATTGATTCTCATCCTTGTCCTTGTGTCTTTCTGAGCTGGGAAAATCAGATTATCTGGGTAATAATACTAATAATAGTAATAATAATTAAAATAATTCCAATTATTCCTGCCCAGTATGCCTGGAAAAGGGCTGTGGTGTAACTGATTTTAACCTGAAATCCCTTGAAAACTTGAACTGGGATTAATTGTTAATTATTTACTAAATATATATTTTCTATATTTATGTTTACTATATATTTCTCTATTTATTATTTATTATATAGTATTTCCTCTACTTGAAAACTTGAACTGGGATTAATTGTTAATTAATTACTAAATAAGTTTTTTATAATCTATCATGATATTAACTATAGTCTTTATTTATGTAGTTAGAGCCAATATATAATATTTATATGAAATATAAATACTGATTTTAACCTGAAATCCCTTGAAAACTTGAACTGGGATCAATTGTTAATTATTTACTAAATATATATATTTATGTATTTATGTTTACTATATATTTCTCTATTATTTATTATATAGTATTTACTATACTTGAAAACTCTAACTGGGATTAATTGTTAATTATTTACTAAATAAGTTTTTTATAATCTATCATGATATTAACTACAGTTTTTATTTATGTGGTTAGAGTGAATATATAATATTTATATGAAATATAAATACTGATTTTAACCTGAAATCCCTTGCAAACTTGAACTGGGATCAATTGTTAATTAATTACTATATAATGTTTTTATAATCATGATATTAACTATAGTTTTTATTTATGTAGTTAGAGCGAATATATCATATTTATATGAAATAAAAATACTGATTTTAACCTGAAATCCCTGAAAACTTGAACTGGGATCAATTGTTAATTAATTACTATATAATTTTTTTATATTCTATCATGATACAGTTTTTATTTATGTGGTTAGAGCGAATATATCATATTTATATGAAATAAAAATACTGATTTTAACCTGAAATCCCTTGAAAAGTTGAACTGGGATCAATTGTTAAATAAAAACTATATCAGGATAGATTATAAAAAAATTTTATAGTAATTAATTATGTAGTTAGAGCGAATATATAATATTTATATGAAATATAAATACTGATTTTAACCTGAAATCCCTTGCAAACTTGACCTGGGCTCAATGGTTGAGGGAGGAAGTGGTGTTAAAAATATCAGGGACGTTGGAGTTTAACTGTGAACCTCAATATTCCAGCAGCTCAGCTTCTGCAGCTCCTGTGTTGAAGTCCCAGATTGATTCCTGGGAAATATTTATATCAAATGTCAAGAAACAACTGGAAAAAGTCGAGGTAAAATTTCATTTCTCTGCAGCAGCTTCTCAGCTGAACTTTGGGAATGGAAGCATTAAATAACTTTGGTTTTTAACACACCAGCAGCTTGTGCTCCAAATGCTGAGGGGAATTTTTTTAATTACAAAAGAAAGAGGCAGTTTGGAGTCCTGGCTGGGAATTTCTAGTGGACATATTAATTTTTTAATTAATAAATAAATTAATAACTTTTAATTTTTTTAAAGGCAAAAATCTGCCCTTTGTACACTTGCTTTAAAATTGGGTCTCCACCTGTAGTGGTTTTGGTTCGTTAGTTTGAAATTTTATGAATTCTAATATTTTTATTTGATACTAATTTTAAAATGGTAATGTAATTTAAATTTAATTTTATTTTCATTTAATTTAAAGATTTTTGCATCACTTCCCTAGATTTGCTCCTGTTCCAAACCGCTGCACCACATTAACAAGTCTGTTATTTTTGTTGGTCACCTTTCGAAATCCATGGAGCTTCTTAAAAAAAAACCAAAAAAAAGAAAAAGAAAACAAACAAACAAACAAAAAAACCAAAAAAAAAACCCACAAAAAATTTAAAAATCAAAACAAAACCCAGGGAGAAGCCCAGTGTGAAATGTGATTTTTGCTGAGGAGGGAGCTCAGGCTGCTGCTCTGGAGGATTGATTGATTGATTGATTGATTGATTGATTGATTGTTGTTGTTGTTTTTGCTCCTGCAGGCTGAGTATGAGGAGAAGATGGAGCTGGTGAGGAAGGGGGCCCGGGGCTGCCTCAGCAGAGTGGAAGTTGTGGATCTTCCCTGGCCCCAGGGGTTTGTGGTGAGTGTCCCACACAAACCCCTCACAGAGCAGCCCCTGGGGTGGCTGCAGGGGTGCCAGGGCTGGGATGGGACACCCCAGGGTGGCCCTGGAGCTCCAGAGGAGCAGGGATGGAGCTGGGCAGGGCAGGAGCAGCACATCCACACCCCAGCTCCTGCAGAGGCTCAGGGCTGGAAATGCCTCACTGAGGGGTTTGGCCATTGTAGGGTTCCTGTGGCACCAAAATCCTGCAATGCCAGCGTGGTTTGGAATCATCCAGTGCCAGCCCTGGCACCTCCCAGTGCCCCAGTGTCCAGCCTGGCCTTGGGCACTGCCAGGGATGCAGGGGTGGAATTCCATGCCAGCCCTGCCAGGGAACAATTCCTGCCCAGGATCCCACCCAGCCCTGCCCTCCCTCAGCTCCAGGCCAGTCCCTGTGTCCTGTCCCTCCATGCCCTGTCCCCAGCCTGTCCCCAGCTCCTCTTCAGGCACTGCAAGGGGCTCTCTGGAGCCTTCTCCAGGCTGAACAGCCCCAAAATCCTTGGGATCAGCCCCATTGTGCAGAATTCCCAAATCCCTGGGGCTGGCACAGCCCTGCCAGCCCATGCAGTGCCAGCTGTGCCCAGCCCAGAGCACTCAGTGCCACCTCCAGGGGACGCCTGCAGGGATGGGCACTGCAAAGCTCCCTGGGCTCCCTTTCCCTCCATGGGGAAGCTTTCCCAGAGGAATTCCTGCAGCTCTGATGGCAAACACCAAGCTCAGCTCCCAGCCAGGTGAGGCAGGAGGAGCTGAGCCATTTCTGGGAGTGCATCTGGAATGAGAACAGCCCCAGAAATTCTGAGAAATTCTGTCCACAGACATTTTCTCATGGCCCAACAGCTCCTCCTCCAGCTTCCTTCAAAGCAAAGCAGTTTCTTCTCACCCCTCTAATTTTTAAGCCTTTTTTTTTATTCTGTGGAAAATCTTGGTTTGTGATTTTCTTTTTTTTTTTTTTGGTCTGGGTGTAATTTAGATTCAAGGCTCTGGTCTAACATTTGAGATGGTTATTTCACTTTTTCTGGGTTTCTGCAAGTTCCACTCTTGCTCTCCTGCATAATTCCCCACTTATTTTTAGATCTGTCCTTTCTATTTATTGACACACAATATGGGGACAGCTTAATCACCACCAATTTACTGAGAAAGAGCAACTTTTGTGCTTCTTGTTGTGCATTTGGAATTTGTTTATTTATTCTGCAGTAACAGCAGAGTGACCTTTTAGAAGAGAATTAACCATGAGGTCAAACAAGTGCCCTGACGTCAGGGAGTTTTTGGGATAAGCTGGGGTCACCTTTGAGATCCTGGGCACGACCAAACCTGCCACAATTCCCACTGCAAATTGTTTTAATTAGAAATGTGTTCTGATTTGCTGTGAAATGTGTTTGTTTCCTAGGCAATGCCTCTCAGAGCTCCCATGTGTGACCCTGCCATTGTCACCTACTCCTCAGCACCGGCACCTCCCGGTGCCCTCCCTGCATTTCCCAGCTCCGAGGGAAAAGCTCCGGCCCAGCCTCCCCTGCCAGCACAGAGCGGGGCCAAGGCAGCCCCTGAGGCTCCTCCTGCCCCTGGCAAAGCTCCAGACAAACACCCCAGAGCTCCAGAGGGGTCACAGCCCACTGAAATCCCACCCTCCTGCCCACCAGGAGCTGCTGGGGGCAGCTCCCAGCATGTCCAGCCCAGCCAGGATCCCTCAGCTCTGCCACAGAGGCCGCCTGCAATTCCAACCAACAAAAAGCTTCCTAAAAAGTTTGGAAATGTTTTAGCCCAGCTCCAGAGTATCTTCCCAAACTGCAGCAGGTACTGGGGGAAGGAGTGCTGTGAAACAAGGGGGGAACAGGCAGGGGTGGAGGGCGGGGAGAATTGATTTTGTTGTGAGAAGGGGGAATGGTTTAAACTGCCAGAGGGCAGGGCTGGGTGGGATCCTGGCAATGAGGAATTGTTCCCTGGCAGGGTGGGCAGGGCTGGGATGGAATTCCACCCCTGGATCCCTGGCAGTGCCCAAGGCCAGGCTGGACACTGGGAGGTGTCTCTGCCATGGCAGGGGTGGCACTGGGTGACTTTCAGGTCTCTCCCATTCCACGGTTCTGGTGATTGTTCAGGGTTCCATCCTGGATCCTGAGGGTCCCTGGGAGCAGTTCCTGGGAATGCTGCTCTCTTGGATCCTGCTGGGATCACACAGGGAGCCTGCAGTGCTCTCCCTGACCCTGCCTCTCCTGTCCCTGCAGCTCAGAGCTCGTGGCCTCCCTCCTGGAGGTGCAGAGGAGAAACGGGAGCAGCCTGAGCCCCGATGAGACCGTCGGAAGGGCCACGGAGCTCATCCTGGACCAGCAGCTCAAGGTACAGGGCTGGGGCTGCTGCTGCTCCTCCCGTGGGAGATGGAGCAGCACAGCCCCAGGACACGGCTCCTGTCTCTGTGCAGGCCCCTGCAGCAGGCAGAGCCCTGCCCTCCCCAGGCCCTGCTGCCCCAGCCCGCGCCAGGGAAGCGCCCTTGGATGGAATCGGCCCTGCCCCCAAAGCCTCCGGGGGTAAAAACCCCTCCCAGGCAAACCTGCAGCCCTGGGGCAATGCTGGAGCAATCCCTAAAGCCAAGTGGAGGAAGCAGGACAGTGCTGTAAGTTTGTTGTTTCAGTTGTTTCCATGTGCTTTGTACAAGACACGAAATAATCCTGGAAAAAAAAAAATAATTGCCTGGTTTATTTTGTGTACAAAAGCTTTAATAGACTTGGTTAAAGTTAGTGACCTTGTTAATTGAGTAGAATGTGCTGGTTAATTGCTGATTTTGAAATCTGAGTGTTCCTGTCCTGGGCAGGCCTGCAGTGAGGATCCCTGCAGCATCTGTCACGATGAGCTGAGCAGTGACTGCTGTGAGCTCGAGTGTGGCCATCACTTCCACAGAGAGGTGAGCTCTGCTCCTGCTCCTGATCCTGATCCCCACCTCAAACACAACCCCATTCCCTCCCCTCACCCTTGAGCTCTGCTCCTGTTCCTGATCCTGATCCTCACCTCAAACACAACCCCATTCCCTCCCCTCACCCTTCAGGGCCTAAACCACAGGGCACAATCCCTTTTCCAGCCTTGACCCACAGGCAGCCTGTCAGAAAGCTTTGGGTGTTTTTAAAACGAAATGATTCATCAGAGTGGATTTCTGGTGATGCTTCAGAAATGGATTTGGTTGGGATTGCTGGCAGCACACTCAGGGAATGGTTTATTCCTGAAACCTCTGGATTTGCCTGCTGCTGATGGAAATCCATGGAGTAAAACAGCCAGGGTTGTGTTGGAGTAACTCCACCTTTCCCCTTTACCTTTCCTGTTCCAATGCTGATTTAATAAATCCCATCAGAGCAGAACAGCTCCACCCCACTGTGTGAACTCCCTGCAGAGCTCCCCCACGAGTTTCCAGCCATCTCCAGCCTCGGCTGGGCTCCTGTCCCCGTTCACCCTGAGCCTGTCCGTCTGTCCGCAGTGCATCCGGACATGGCTCAGGCAGCACTCCAGCTGCCCCATCTGCCGCGTGCACGCCCTGCTGCCCGAGGACTTCCCCGAGCTGCCCGCCTGGAACAAGCCCAGCTGAGCCTCCTCTGCTCCCTCCTGCACCATCCCAGCTGGGAAGGGGCTGCAGCAGTGCTGGGGGACAGGACACAACCCTGGCTTCACTCGGGGGTTTCACTCCAAGATCCAGGATTTCTCCTGGTTCCTGCCTGGCAGCGCACAGCATTGCTGCATTTTTGGCTAAGGGACACTGAAAGTACCAAATCCTTTTAGCAGTGCATCATTCCCTCAGATTTATTCCAGTATCAAACAAGTAGGTGACCCAAAGGATGGACCAAAAGAATTGGAACTCAAAACATTCCCTCTGGCATAGTCTAGAATTCAAGCCTGGGTTTGGTCTTTGCAGCTCCTCTCTCTGCACAAAGCCACAGCTGAGAACTCAAATTGTTTAAAGAATGACTTTTAGTCACATTCTGAAGTAAGAATTTTAAATTCTTCATTTGGATCAGTTTTTAAATCTCAAAAGAAGGTTGAAATTTGAATTTCGCTCCTTTTTGTTTAAAAAAGGAGGGAAATTTCCCTCCTGGTCTGTTTAAATGGGAAGGATTTTTTAACTTTTTTTTTTAAAGGATTTTTAAGTGACAGTTCCTTTGTACTTTGTGCAGGAATGGTCACCAGTAGCAGGAGGGGCAGAATTCCAACAGCTCAGGGAATTTTCTCCCACTATTTTATGAGTCTGAAGTGGCCAGAGAACTTTTAACACAGACAAATTTGTCCCTAACAGCCAAAGGTGAGGACCAGAGCCTGAGAATCTTGAAATTAAACCCAATATTCTGAATCCAGGGAGCACCACATGGATTAGGAGCCCTTGGCTAATTCCAGGGATCACTTGTTCCCCACACTGCTTGACTCCTCCAGCTGAAGTTGTTAACTCCTCTCTCATTTATCAGTGTTTTACTTACCACTTTAATAAAAAATAAAATTGCTTCTGCAGCCAAACACGTTGTTTCTGTGTAGTATTTCTGCTCACTCTGTGTTAGGGCTGAGTAACTGCTCTGCTGTAGAAAAAAGGACTAAAAATTCCAGCACTGGAATCCTGTTCAGCTTCCTGTATTTCTGGGGGGCTGCAGCTCTTGCCCAAATTCTCCTGGTCTCAGGGCAAAGTGCTGAGTTTCAGTAAATACCATTTTCAGTAAACACCATTTTCAGTAAACACCATTTCCTTCCCCGTTCCCAGACATTGAAATGAATGAAGTGAAAAAAATTTCATTTTTTTCTCCCTGAAACGTCAGGGCCCAATCTGGAATTACCTTCTCCTGCTGGACAAACTAAAGGAAATGATTTTTCTCAGTTTTCTCAAATCTGCATTTTTAGGTGCTGATCTTTACACTTCCAATTTCCATAATACAGCCTGAGCCTGCCTCTGCCCCACATGGAAAATTATTGGAAAATCCACAAGTTGTGGCTGTTCCACGAAAACAACATCAAAATCCACAGCCTGTTTGTGTTGGCAAGGGTATTTCTTGCTGAATTAATCTTCCTTTAAGCTGCACAGTCACAAACACATTAATGAATTTCTCCAACACCAAAATTTCCTTGGTGTGATTTGAAATCACTCATTTCCCACCCACCTTGGGCCAGATCCCACAGCACCACCTGCCAGAGCTGTAGCACCATTTTTTAGACCTTCAAAGACCTCACTGCTCATTCTGTCACAATTCCCACACCCTCCCAGTATGGCTGGAATGGGATTTATGAGTTTTAAGGGGGCTTTAAAGGACTTTAGAACAAATATTACAAAATTAAGCCAAGAGAGGAACTTGCTCCATAATTCTACAAGCTGTAGAAAGCTACAGAATGATTCCTTCAGGATTTTCCTGAAAAAAAAATGGGAAAAACATGTTTGTTGAAGGCAGCAGGATTGGGAAATGCAGAGAGGCAAAGTCTTGGTCAGGTTAACAGGGAAGTGGAAGCACAAGAAAGGAGTGAGGTGGCTCCAGCTGGAGTCAGGCATGGACAGAGTTCCACTTTCCCTCAGAAGAATTCCCAGGAAATCCTCCCTGCTGCTCCTGTGGCCGTTCACATCCTGCAGAGCTTCAGGGGGAAGTTCTCTGTGATGAGGTGGTCGTCGTGCAGGAGCACCACGATGTTCACTTCAAACTCTGGGAGGGGGAAAGAGAGAGAATTCATGGGAAACTGAGTAATATCAGCAATCCTGCTTCAACTGCACAGGAAACTGAAATCCCAGCAGCAATCCTGCTTCAACTCCACAGGAAACTGAATCCCAGCAGCAATCCTGCTTGAATTCCAAAGGAAAGCTGAATCCTAGGAACAATCCTGCTTCAATTCCACAAGAAGCTTAATCTTAGGAACACATCTACCTCAATTCCACAGGAAACAAATCCTAGCAGCAATCCTGCTTGAATTCCACAGGAAAGGTGAATCCTAGGAACAATCCTGCTTCAATTCCACAGGAAACTGAAATCCTAGCAGCAATCCTGCTTGAACTCCACAGGAAACTGAATCCTGGGAACAATCCTGCTTCAATTCCACAGGAAACTGAATCCCAGCAGCAATCCTGCTTGAACTCCACAGGAAACTGAATCCTGGGAACAATCCTGCTTCAGTTCCATAGAAAAGTTCAATTCCACAAGAAGCTGAACCTTAGGAACAATCCGGCCTCAATTCTACCCAAAACTGAATGCTAGCAGCAATCCTGCTTCAACCCCACAGGAAGCTGAATTCCTGCTTGAACTCCACAGGAAAGCTGAGTCCTAGGAACAATCCTGCTTCAACTCCACAGGAAAGCTGAATCTTAGGAACACACCTACCTCAATTCCACAGGAAACTGAAATGCTAGCAGCAATCCTGCTTGAATTCCACAGGAAAGGTGAATCCTAGGAACAATCCTGCTTCAATTCCACAGGAAACTGAATCCCAGCAGCAATCCTGCTTGAATTCCACAGGAAAGGTGAATCCTAGGAACAATCCTCCTTCAATTCCACAGGAAAGCTCAATCCTAGCAGCAATCCTGCTTGAACTCCACATGAAAAGGAATCCTAAGAACAATCCTGCTTCAATTCCACAGAAAACTGAATTCTAGCAGCAATCCTGCTTCAATTCCACAGGAAAGCTCAATCCTAGGAACAATCCTACTTGAACTCCATAGAAAAGCTGAATCCTAGCAGCAATTCTGCTTTAATTCCACAGGAAGGGTGAATCCTGGGAACAATCCTGCTTCAGTTCCAAAGGAAAGCTCAATCCTACCAGCAGGATGGGTCAGGAGCTCCTGAAACATTCCATCAGAACCTCACCCAGGCATCCCAGCCCTTGGACCACTCCTAGAAAATCCTGCTTTGTTGTAATCTTTGGGATTCCTTTGAATTGTTTTATCGCTGATAAATTATGGCAAACATTCCTCTGGAAAAGAGGATTCAGGTATCAAAGAATAAAATGTTTTGGGGAAGACACCTCCACCAAGATGGTGTTTAAAGCATGGAATGGGAGAATTCCAGGACAGACCCGTTGCCTGATTCCAGCATGTAACAGCTTGGGAAATGAAATACTGGAATACAACAGGCCTGCAAACTGGGGAGCAAAAATTCCAGAAAAAAATCTGTTCTTTGTGTCCTTCAAAGCCAAAAATCAGTATCAGATCAACAATCAATCCTAAATAGAGACAAAGAGCCAGGCAGAGTTAATAAGTGAAGAGAAGCAGAAATCTAAATAAATTTAAATTCTCATTGTAAATAGTTAGTGAAGAGCTTAAAATGGCAAAAAAATATTATTATTATTTTGGGGGAAACCACTGCACACAGATTCCGTGCCAACAGATTCCAGCAGGATGGAGGCAAGAAATACAAACCAGCCCAGTGGATTCTTGCAGTACTTATTTGAACAAGTGAGGAAAATCCTGGTTTTGTTGATAAAAATACTGATTTTGTTAATAAAAATACTGATTTTGACAACAATCAGCAGGGAGGAGCACGTGGTGTAGGTAAGAGAATCACACCCTCACCAACCTTGCTGCTTGCAGGGCTTTCAGTAAGAGAGAAGGAAACAAAAAGGAGAATAAATGGAAAGGGAGGTTCTCACTGGTGAGGAAAGGAGGGAGCTTTATTCTTGGACTATTCAAGTGTTTAAACACATGACCTGTGTTCCACTGCTCCTCCTGGAATTTTGTTAGGAGCGGCTGCACAGCAGTTTGTGTTGGAAATGCAGCAGCACTCAGGCTCAGGGATGTCCTGGGCTCCTCCTGCAGCTCTGCTGGATTTATCCCTCACTGCCCATGGAAAGGAATGAATGTGTGCACTGCTGTCCCAGGAAAACTCCCCACTCACCCACTTTGAAGTTGGTGGTCTCCAGGGTGGGGCAGGTGAAGAGCCTGGGGAACACCATGTGGATGGGGATGGGGAGGCCCCTGCAGACGTCGCCGTCGGCGATCTGGATGTTCTGGATCTCCGTGGCATCCCTGGCATAGCCCTCAGCACACCCTGGACGAGGGAAATGGGAGAGCTGAGAGAGGGCAGCAGCCAAAATTCACAGTGGAGAGATGCTGGAACCCTGGATACTGAGGATGTTAGGCACTGACCCCCAGAGAACACTGCACTGACCTGAGGCCCTGGAGAAGCTTCCAAAATTCAGTAATAAAATGAGATTAAAGGTGTGGAGTTTGAACAGAAGTGTGTGATATCACAGGGTGGGAAACTCAGAGCTGAAGGGTTTAGAATACAGGAACAGATAGAAAACAAGAGGGAGGGTTTAGGGTGGAGGCTGCTCCATCCCTTCTGAATACACCATCACCTGTGTCAGACTCTGAGGAGTCAGTCACGAGTTTTTCATGATCATTCTTGTTAAACCTTCTGTCTGTATCCTTTCTCTTTCTTTAATATAGTTTTAGTATATTTCTTTAATATAGTTTTAGTATAGTATATTTCTTTAGTTTAGTTTTAGTATATATATATAATATATATATTAGTATATATTACATATTTAGTATAAATATATAATATATATATTTAGTATAAATATATATAGTATATATATTTAGTATATAATATAATATAATAGAATGTAATAGAATGCAATATAATATAATATAATATAATATAATACAATATAATATAATATGATATAATATAACGTAATATAATATAACGTAATGTAATGTAATATAATGTAAAATATAATATAATGTAAAATATAATATAATATAATATAATATAATATAATATAATATAATATAATATAATATAATATAATATAATATAATATAACGTAATGTAATATAATGTAATGTAATATAACGTAATGTATAATATAATATAATATAATATAATGTAATGTAATGTAATGTAATGTAATGTAATAGAATGTAATAGAATGTAATGTAATGTAATGTAATGTAATGTAATGTAATATAATGTAAAATATAATATAATATAATATAATATAATATAATATAATATAATATAATATAATATAATATAATATAATATAATATAATATAATATAATATAATATAATATAATGTAATGTAATGTAATGTAATAGAATGTAATAGAATGTAATATAACGTAATGTAATGTAATATAATGTAATATATAATATAATATAATATAACGTAATATAACGTAATATAACGTAATATGATATAATAGGACATAATAGGACGTAATATAATATAATAATAAATCAGTCTTCTGAGAACATGGAGTCAGACTCTCATCTCCTTCCTCATCCTGGGGACCCTCACAAACACCACCATTTTATTTTTACTTTCTTCCCCAGTACAGACCTACTATTCCCGCTCCCACATCTTCACCCGAGAGCCCCCAAGTTTCCAATTTACACCAATTGGGCAGGCCAGTGTCACACTTCCCGCGCTCACCGCACGTCTCCACGCGCACCAGCTGCAGCTCGATGCTCCTGACGGCCGCCTCGGCGCTCTCCACCTGCAGCTCCCCCGTCAGCGGCTGCGTGATCACACAGTTGGTGGAGTTCAGGTGCCCTCTGATCAGGAACTTGGGCAGGGAGGCTCTCTGAAGTGGTTGGTGGAGGAAAGAGAAAAAGGTGGTAAAATAAAGAGCAGATTAAGGAAAAAATAAATCTTAAAACAAGTAGGAAATTAGCCAGTGGTTTCGAAGTTGAGAATTCAAAAGTTCAGGAGTTCCTGAGGGAGCTTGAATTGATTTCTGTCACTCTGTATCAGGATTTCTCCTACAATATTCTCTCCTGACGTGTGTCCTTCCTGCTGCTCCACCCACCCATGGATGGGCCTTTCCTGGGAAGAGCTGACAGAACTTGGCTGTCAGAATTCATCCAGGAGCTGGGGATGGAGTGGGGACACCTCCCACTGTCCCAGGTGCTCCCAGCCCAGTGTCCAACCTTGGGCACTGCCAGGGATCCAGGGATGGAATTCCATCCCAGCCCCTCCCAGGGAACAATTCCTCATTCCCAATATCCCACCCAAGCCTGCCCTCCTTGAGGCTTCCCAAAGCCAAAGCAGGCTGTAAAAGAAGGCACAAACAAGGCTCAAAATCCACATTTTTAAAGGCTCTTGGCTGTCCATGTATAGAATGTTTTCCTTTGTTCCACTCCCATCCATCTTTCACTCAGAAAAGGAATAAAAATATTTAACCACTCCTGAGCAAAATTCCACCTTCAATTGGTTACCACAGTGCAAGAGATTAGGCAGAATCACTTGATTGCTTATAAAAGTGAAAAAGAAAATAGAAAAACTAAACAAGATTATCTGCCTAACAATCTACAAGGCAGAATTTAATCACTCCTCTGGTCTCACTCAGAAACACACAAACTTCACATTTAAAATAAAATAAGAAGAAAATCCTTTTACCTCTTTGACATTTTGCAGAGTTTCAGGAGTAATGGTGAAGTCCACAGGGCTGGGCAGCAGCTTCCCTTTCTGTGACTGCAGGGAGGGGAAGGGTTAAACTGAAATCTGATCCCCAAAACAGAGAGAGAACATTAAAAACCACAGCAGCTGGCTGCCCTAAACCCCCTGGCAAAGCAGGAATACCCTCCTCATCTGGAGCAGAGAGGGGAAAAAGCTCAATTTCCCATTTCTTTAAGTACAAATAAATCCATTGCACATGTCCCTTGGAATGTTTCCTTTCATTATTAAATTTGGGGAGGGGAGATTCTAAATGAAGTTGTGTCCATTGCTTCAAGTCTGCTTTAGAAATCCTTGTTCTCCAGCAGCAAGGGGCTGATCTGGAACTCTGAGTGAGGATCTGCCCTCACTGCTCAAGAATTCAAACTAGGGCTGCTGCCCAGCTGCAAGATGGAGGAGATTAGCAAAAGATTGGCTGCATTTTCCCAAAATGACAAATTCTGGCACAGAACAGGCTGGAGGGAAATGGAACACTGAGCACTGACAGTGAGAATTGTCCCCATGAATTCACCCTGACTGGGAGAGCCATGATTTACTGACTGGTGAGCTCAGAAGTGCTGTGGTGGGAACGAGAAACAAACCCAGAACACTGCAGGGGATGGGATTTGTCACTGCTCTGACAAGTGAGGCTCACTTAGAAATGTAATAATGGACCAACAAAATGCAGCATCAGATATTGCAGAAAACACCGAAATCTTCCCAACAGGAAACCTGCTTGCAACACCAAACTACATCTTTTAAAAAGTTACTTCAGAACTAAAATAACATTTCCACCACAAGTCTGAGTAACACAAAGGATTTTGGTATTTACTGTCCTGTTAAGGGTTCAAAGGAATGATAAAAGCAGGGTGTTCCAGCAAGTCAGAGATGAAAAAAGGAACATTTCATCAGTCTGGACAGCACAGCTCAATTTAACCAACCCCAAATCCAACACAGGAACTTCTGCAAGAACCAGCAAAGCATCTTCTGGGCATCCAACCTCCTGCCAGGAGGACTAGGATTAGAAACAAGAATTAGAAATTCTAGAATTAGAAATTACTGTCAAGTTTTCCCTTGTTTCCCTTGCAGGGCACTGCAATGAGCTCTCAGGGAGGTGCTGGAGTCCCTGGGACAGTTCAGGACCTGGATGTGGGACAGGGTTTGGGGTGGGGATGGGACTCGGTCAGCCTGAAGGTCTCTTCCCCATCTTTCCATGATTTCCACCTGGATGAGAACTCCTGAAGAACAGAAATCAGGATTTTCACCCAAAGAACAGAAATCAGGATTTTCACCTGGGGAACAGAAATCAGGATTTTCACCTGAACAGAAATCAGGATTTTCATCAGAAGAAGAGAAATCAGGGATTTTCACCTGGAGAACAGAAATCAGGATTTTCACCTGAACAGAAATCAGGGATTTTCACCTGAGGAACAGAAATCAGGATCTGTCACCTGAGGAACAGAAATCAGGATTTTCACCCAAAGAACAGAAATTGGGGATTTTCACCTGAGGAACAGAAATCAGGATTTTCAACTGGAGAACAGAAATCAGGGATTTTCACCTGAACAGAAATCAGGATTTTCACCTGAGGAACAGAAATCAGGATTTTCAACTGGAGAACAGAAATCAGGGATTTTCACCTGAACAGAAATCAGGATTTTCACCTGAGGAACAGAAATCAGGATTTTCACCCAAAGAACAGAAATTGGGGATTTTCACCTGAGGAACAGAAATCAGGGATTTTCACCTGGAGAACAGAAATCAGGGATTTTCACCTGAGGAACAGAAATCAGAGATTTTCAACTGAGGAACAGAAATCAGAGATTTTCACCTGAGGAACAGAAATGAGGGATTTTCACCTGGAGAACAGAAATCAAGATTTTCACCAGAAGAACAGAAATCAGGATTTTCACCCGGAGAACAGAAATCAGGATTTTCACCCAAAGAACAGAAATCAGGATTTTCACCTGAGGAACAGAAATCAGGATTTTCACATGAACAGAAATCAGGGATTTTCACCTGGAGAACAGAAATCAGGATTTTCACCCAAAGAACAGAAATCAGGGATTTTCACCCAAATAACAGAAATCAGGGATATTCAGCCTAAAAACAGAAATCAGAATTTTCACCCAAATAACAGAAATCAGGGATATTCAGCCTAAAAACAGAAATCAGGATTTTCACCAGAAGAACAGAAATTGGGGATTTTCACCTGGAGAACAGAAATCAGGATTTTCACCTGGAGAACAGAAATCAGGATTTTCACCTGAGGAACAGAAATCAGGATTTTCACATGAACAGAAATCAGGATTTTCACCTGAGGAACAGAAATCAGGGATTTTCACCTGGAGAACAGAAATCAGGATTTTCACCTGGAAAACAGAAATCAGGATTTTCACCTGAAGAACAGAAATTGGGGATTTTCACCTGAGGAACAGAAATCAGGATTTTCACCTGAAGAACAGAAATCAGGATTTTCACCTGAAGAACAGAAATTGGGGATTTTCACCTGAGGAACAGAAATCAGGATTTTCACCTGAGGAACAGAAATCAGGATTTTCACATGAACAGAAATCAGGATTTGTCACCTGGAGAACAGAAATCAGGGATTTGCACCTGAGGAACAGAAATGAGGGATTTTCACCTGGAGAACAGAAATCAGGGATTTTCACCTGAGGAACAGAAATCAGGATTTTCACCTGGAGAACAGAAATCAGGGATTTTCACCTGAGGAACAGAAATCAGGATTTTCACCTGGAGAACAGAAATCAGGGATTTTCACCTGAGGAACAGAAATCAGGATTTTCACCCAAAGAACAGAAATCAGGATTTTCACCTGAGGAACAGAAATCAGGATTTTCACCTGAGGAACAGAAATCAGGATTTTCAGCACCCAACTCCCATTTGCAGCACTGGGGGAGCCTGGAAGCTTTTCCTCAGAACTGCTGGGATAATTCAAAGCAGTGCCTGGAAAAATGACATCAGATTTATGTGACCACCCCATTGTCCCAGAACTCCAAGGATGAACAAGAGAATAAACTCAGGGCACTGTAAAACATCTGAAAATCCAACTCCTCTTTGTTCTTTGAGAGAGGGATGGGGTTTTCTCATCAGAAGCAACAGCTCTGTGGGGTGGATTTGTTTTGGGGCACATTTCCTTTACTCCTATATTTTGGACACAGGGTGGGATTTTGGGGTGTCCTGTGCAGGGCCAGGAGTTGGGTTTGATGATTTTTGGGGTTTTTTCCAACTCAGGATATTCTGAATCTACACCTCTGTAATCCCTCGTGTCACCATCACAATTTCCATGGGTTTATTTGGGGTTTTTTTCCCCCTGAAAGTGAAGTGGGGAGAATAAAAATCAATTAAAAAAATTAATTAATTGCAAAATGAACAGAAAGCACACTCACCAGGGAGTGGACAATGAACTCACAGGTCTTGGTCAGGTCCTTTGCCAGCAGGGAACGCCTCATGTCACAGCGCAGGGTGTACTGGGGAAGGGAGGGGAAAAGGGAAAGAAAGGGGGAAAAAGGGGGAAAAAAAAGGGAAAATGGGGAAAAAAGGGGAAAAGGGGAAAAAAGGGGAAAAAAAGGGGGAAAAAGGGGGAAAAAAGGGGGAAAAGGGGAAAAAGGGGGGAAAATGGGGGGAAAAGGGGGAAAATGGGGAATCAGGGGGAAAGGGGGGAAAAGGGGGAAAAGGGGGAAAAAGGGGAAAGAGGAGGAAAAGGGGCAAAAGGGAAAAAAAGGGGAAAAAAGGGGAAAAGGGGGACAAAGGGGGGAAAAGGGAAAAAAGGGGAAAAAAGGGGAAACGGGGGAAAAAGGGGAGAAAAGAGGAAAAGGGGGGGGAAGGGGGAAAAGGGGGAAAAGAGGGGGAAAAGGGGGAAAAAGGGGGGGGGGAAGGGGGGAAAATGGGAAAAAGGGGGGGAAAAAGGGGGGAAAAGGTGGAAAGAGGGGGGAAAAGGGGAAAAGGGGGAAAAGGGGGGAAAAGGGGGGGGAAGGGGGAAAAAGGGGAGAAAAGGGGGGGAAAGGGGAAAAAGGGGGAAAAAGGGAGAAAAGGGGGAAAGAGGGCAAAAGGGAAAAAAGGGGAAAAAAGGGGAAAAGGGGAAAAAGGGGAAAAAAGAGGAAAAAGGGGAAAAGGGGGGGAAAGGGGAAAAGGGGGACAAAGGGGAAAAAAGAGGAAAAAGGGGAAAAGGGGGGGGAAAGGGGAAAAGGGGGAAAGGGGAAAAAAAGGGGAAAAAAGGGGAAAAGGGGGAAAAAGGGGAAAAGGGGGAAAGAGGGGAAAAGGGTCAAAAGGGAAAAAAAGGGGAAAAAGGGGGGAAAAGGTGGAAAGAGGGGGAAAAGGGGAAAAGGGGGAAAAGGGGGGGAAAAGGGGTAAAGAGGGGGAAAGGGGACAAAGGGAAAAAGGGGAAAAACGGGGGAGGAAAGGGGAAGGAAAAAAGGGGAAAAAAGAGCTTTAATTCAGATTTCCTCTCTCCTTCCCAACTTTCCATCCCCCTTCTGCCTCTGTGCAGTGTTGTTCCTCATATATCCATTTAAGGGTGATTTTTCACCCTGTTTTGGTTAAGGGATTATCAGTGTGATGTATTTTTGTCTTCAGCCCCTCTAACTTTGATTTTTTTATTGTGGGATTGAATTCCCAGTTGTTGGGATATTTCATGGGGAACTTCAGCCACACAGCTGAACTAAAATCGGGCAAGGGAGTGAATTTGTTTCCAATTTGCTCCCCTAAAATGGGAGCCATAAACCAGCAGGTGAAAAACAGTAAGAATTTGGTTATCTCAAAAATCCTACACTTCATCTCCATAAAAAAAAGCTTTTCAGTGTCCTTACAGGACAGGGAACTTGTTGGGTTTTTGTTTTGTTTGATTTTTAATTCCTCCCTCACACCAGAATTTGGGTTCCTCACTTGTGGTTCATGGCACAAGCACCCAGCAGTGTCTGATTAAAGGTTAAACTGAGACTGAACCCACAATTCATCCCTAAATCAAGAAAGAGAGGCTCAATTAAATTGCCCAGAGGTTTAGGAAGTGTCACAATTCCCTCCTCAGGAGAGCAGGACTCTCAAAGTTTGGCTGAAATTTAAATTATTAAATTGTAATGATATTTTATCCAAGAAAAGCTCCACAGAGGAGAGAAAGAATGATAAAATAAAGCAAATATTCCTCGTTAAAGTGCAGCTCAAACTGACTGATCACAGCAAGTTCTTTGGGATATGGGTAGCAGCTCAACCAGTGCTGCACCATTTCTGACATCCCCACCACAAACAACAGCTGTTGCATGAGGGAAGAAGCCAAAACTGAGCAAATAAATTGAAAGATTTAAAAAATATCCAAACACAGACAAAAAACAAGGGTTTTTTTTTTCCTTTTAGTTACTTCGGATAGGCTGCTGGGGGGTGATCTGGTTTATTAGGTTTTTTTTCATTCCAGTGACACCAAACTTCATTGTGTAACACAGAATTTACCTTCAAGAGATGGCTGGAGAAAGAGTTTCCCTCAAAAGTCACCCAAACAACCCAACCCACCTATGGCAAGGCAAGTTTGAGCCAAAACAGATCAAATTTCAGAACTGCATGTCCACAAGAGTGTGTCCAAGCAGGTATTCCATGCAGGTCTGGGCAGGGAATGTCACTCCTCCTCATCCCACACAATTCCTGATCTCTGTTGCTCTCAACACCACAGGAAATTCCACATTTATTGGGAATACAACCACACTGTGGTGCTGGTTTTCTTAAGGAAGGGAATGGAAAGAGTTTCCTACAACATCAGGATGGATCAAATTGAGGTTACAGATGTTCTGCTGAGGTGTTTCAGGTAAAACATTTTGTTTGTGCCATCATTCCTTAAGGATTTACTGCATTAATTGTGGAAGGTTCAGTCAGTGTGAAAGGAAGACACAACCAAACTTCATCCTCAATTTCCATGGATTAAATAATAATTAATTAAATTATTATTAAATTAATAATTTTCCATTGATCAAATTTAGGTTACAGATGTTCTACTGAAATTTTTCAGGTAAAACATTTTGTTTGTGCCATAATTCCTTGAAGATTTACTGCATGGAGGGTGGAAGGCTCATTGTGAAAAGAAAACACCAAACTTCATCCTCTGTTTCCATGGATTAAAAACTGCATTTTTCCATGGATCAAATTGAGGTTACAGATGTTCTGCTGAGCTATTTCAGGTAAAACATCTTGTTTGTGCCATAATTCCTTGAAGATTTACTGCATGGAGGGTGGAAGGCTCAGTGTGAAAAGAAAACACCACCAAACTTCATCCTCTATTTCCATGGATTTAAAACTCTATGTTTCCATGGATCAAATTCAGGTTACAGAAGTTCTGCTGAGCTATTTCAGGTAAAACATCTTGCTTGTGCCAGCATTCCTTTAAGATTTACTGCATAAAGGGTGGATGCTCAGTCAGTGTGAAAGGAAAACACCACCAAACTTCATCCTCAATTCCCATGGATTAAATAATAATTAATTAAATTATTATTAAATTAATAATTTTTCCATTGATCAAATTCAGGTTACAGATGTTCTGCTGAGGTGTTTCAGGTAAAACATTTTGTTTGTGCCATCATTCCTTAAGGATTTACTGCATTAATTGTGGAAGGTTCAGTCAGTGTGAAAAGAAAACACCAAACTTCATCCTCAATTCCTATGGATCAAATTCAGGTTACAGATGTCCTGCTGAAATATTTCAGATGAAACATCTTGTCTGTGCCTTAATTCCTAAAAGATTTACTACACAAAGGCTGGAAAGCTCAGTCAGTGTGAAAACATCACCAAAATTCATCCTCAATTTCCATGGATTAGGAGCTGCGTTTTTCCATGGATCAAATTCAGGTTACAGAAGTTCTGCTGAGGTGTTTCAGGTAAAACATTTTGTTTGTGCCACAATTCTTTAAAGATTTACTGCATAAAGGGTGGATGCTCAGTCAGAGTGAAAGGAAGACACAACCAAACTTCACCCTCAATTTCCATGGATTAAATAATAATTAATTAAATTATTATTAAATTAATAATTTTTCCATTGATCAAATTAAGGTTACAGATGTTCTGCTGAGCTATTTCTGGTAAAACATCTTCTTTGTGCCATAATTCCTTAAAGGATTTACTGCATAAAGGGTGGAAGGCTCATTGTGAAAAGAAAACACCAAACTTCATCCTCTGTTTCCATGGATTAAAA
The DNA here is from genome assembly GCF_028018845.1 of Melospiza georgiana. Classification (NCBI taxonomy): domain Eukaryota; kingdom Metazoa; phylum Chordata; class Aves; order Passeriformes; family Passerellidae; genus Melospiza; species Melospiza georgiana. The sequence continues at coordinate 118,131,749 of NC_080431.1, read as the reverse complement.
ACTGCATTTTTCCATGGATCAAATTCAGGTTACAGATGTTCTACTGAAATATTTCAGGTAAAACATCTTGCTTGTGCCAGCATTCCTTTAAGATTTACTGTATAAAGGGTGGATGCTCAGTCAGTGTGAAAGGAAAACACCACCAAACTTCATCCTCAATTCCCATGGATTAAATAATAATTAATTAAATTATTGTTAAATTAATAATTTTTCCATTGATCAAATTCAGGTTACAGATGTTCTGCTGAAACTTTTCAGGTAAAACATTTTGTTTGTGCCATAATTCCTTTAAGATTTACTGCATGGAGGGTGGAAGGTTCAGTCAGTGTGAAAGGAAGACACAACCAAACTTCATCCTCAATTCCTATGGATTAAGAACTGCATTTTTCCATGGATCAAATTGAGGTTACAGATGTTCTGCTGAAATATTTCAGGTAAAACATTTTGTTTGTGCCATCATTCCTTAAGGATTTACTGCATAAAGGGTGGATGCTCAGTCAGTGTGAAAAAAATCCACCACCAAACTTCATCCTCAATTTCCATGGATTAAGAACTGCATTTTTCCATGGATCAAATTTAGGTTACAGATATTCTGCTGAAATTTTTCAGGTAAAACATTTTGTTTGTGCCACAATTCTTTAAAGATTTACTGCATAAAGGGTGGAAGGCTCAGTCAGAGTAAAAAAAAAACACCACCAAACTTCACCCTCAATTCCTATGGATTAGGAGCTGCATTTTTCCATGGATCAAATTTAGGTTACAGATGTTCTACTGAAATTTTTCAGGTAAAACATTTTGTTTGTGCCATAATTCCTTGAAGATTTACTGCATAAAGGGTGGAAGGCTCAGTGTGAAAAGAAACCACCAAACTTCCCCCTCAATTCCATGGATTCAGAGCTGCTCCAGAAGCCACTGTGCAGATGAATTTCCCCTTTTCTCTCCTCACCTGGATGTTGACAAAGACTCCGTGGTATGTCTCATACAGAACCTTGTTGCCCTTCATCTGCAGGGGGAATTCAAAGGGAATTTCTGTTTTGCCACTGGGGAGCTTCCCTGGTTTCACCATCTCAATGGTGCTGCTGATGATCTGAATGGGCTGCAGGGAGAAATGTCACAGAGGTTCAGGGTGAGACACAGAACCAACAACATCTGAACTGCTCCAGAATTCCTGCATTTCCACAATCCCTCTTCAGGACACAAAGTGCTGGGATATTTTTTCACAATGGATAGAAACATTAATATTTTGCTCAAAAAAAACAATTCCTGTTTTCAGGATGCATCACATTAATGACCAAAGAATTCCAGGGAGCTCACCAGGAGCAGCTCCAGCTTTGGGAAGTGGAGCTTCATTTCCCAAATGATGACTCTGAACAGGAGCAGGAATGACCAAGGCCACTGAGCATCCCCCCTGACCTCTGAAGTTGATTATTATTTAGGGAGTCTCTCACCACAAGGAGAGTTAACTGTGAGGGGCTGGCTTGGACGTTTCTTTCTTTCATTTCTTTTCTCTCTGCACTTTTGCCATTCCTGTCCCCAACTCTTGGGCTCCCAAAACCAGAAGTGGAGCTGTTGGTGAGCCCAGAGGAGGCCCCAGAACTGATCCCAGGGCTGGAGCCAGGCTGGGAGAGCTGGGGGTGCTCACCTGGAGAAGGGAAAACTCCAAAGCTGCAGGGAGAGCTCAGAGCCCTGCCAGGCCTGAAGGGGCTCCAGGAGAGCTGCAGAGGGACTGGGGACAGGGAATGGCTTCAAAGGAGGATTTGATGGGATCTTGGGAATTGGGAATTGTTCCCTGGCAGGGTGGGCAGAGCTGGGATGGAATTCCATGCCTGGATCCCTGGCAGTGCCCAAGGCCAGGCTGGAGCAGCCTGGGGCAGTGGGAGGTGTCCCTGCCATGGCAGGGGTGGCTCTGGGTGATTTTTAAGGTCCCTTCTGCCCCAAACCTTCTGTGATTCCCTGATTCAAGGCCATCCTCACTTAACCAAACCCTTCCCACCAGCCCAGAGCCCTCCCAGGAGCTCCACAGGTCCCACTCTCTCCTGAGCAATCCTGTCTCATGCCCAGGGACCCCTCCATGGCCTCCACAGACAGTGACTGATCTGGCACAGAAGTCCAGTTAAACCCAATCACTTCTCAAAAATAAAATAACATCACACAGTAATTGTTTTTCTATAAATCACAGACTCAGTGCATCATCCAGTAACCCTTTTTGCCTACCTGAAATAAAAATCTCCTACCAGTGCAAGCTAATTCCCCAGAATGTCCTCATTTGTCCCTCCCTGGGACATCCCAGAGTTTCTGGCCCCAGCCCTGAGCCCTGGGAGGTGACACCAGTGACCCCTGTGCTCCCCTGCAGCCTGAGCCATCCTGGCACTCTGATCCACACAGAGCTGAGCCTTCCCTGCTCTCCACCACTTCCCCACCACGAGCAGCTCTGACCCCTGAGAGCCTTGGGGGGAAGGTTCCACTTGAGCAAAGAGAATTTTTCTGTGCTCAAAACACCCAGCAGGGCAGCCTTACCTTGGCAGTGTTGCAGAAGGCCTCAAACACCCCCACGTTTTTGGCACTGAGCTGCAGATTCACCGAGCCCTCCATGGTCAAGGAGATCCCCTGGTGCTGCACTGTGTCCTTGCTGGTTATCACCACCACCCCAGAGAGGATTTCCTAAGAGGAAAGAGGAAAATTTTTGTTTAAATCCATTTTTTTTCACAGCTGTTATCTAAACAGCCTGGAACTGATCTCCAAACTCCAAAAAACTCCTGTGCCCAAAGCATGGTGCAACCTTGTCAGGACAGACAAACAAAAACATTTTGTCCTTCCTGATGAAGGGATTTAGGATGAGACAGAGAAACAACAACATCTCAACTCTATCAGAATTCCTGGATTTCCAGAATCCCAAGCTCAGGATCAGAATCCCAAGCTCAGGATCAGAATCCCAAGCTCTGCACTTTTGATTTTTCCTTATAAACACAATTCTCCTCTCGGCTGAAGTATCAACCTGAGCTTCAAATTCTTCCCCCAATTTCAAGGTTTTTCTGTCCAGGAAGATGACAAACCTTTATTTTGGGTCAAGTTGTGTTTGTGTTGGAATAAACAAAAGTTGTGTTTGTGTTGGAATAAACAAAAGTTGTGTTTGTGTTGGAATAAGCTGCCAGGAGGAATTGCTGTATGAAAATTGGGATGCTCAGCACAGGAGAGGGAAGAAAAGGCACAGCTGGAAAAGGGATGGCCAAGCTGAGGGTGAGATTCACCTCCAGAGTGGAGCAGAAGAGATTTAAAACATAAAAAATGAACACACAGAAACAGTTTTAAAGTGAATCTGAATGAAAGGCAGGAGCTGGGTGACTCCAGGGATGTTGTCACTCATCCCATGAAGGATGTGCTGCCCACAAAAATCCCTTTGCACAAAAATGCTGCATCCTCAAAGTGGTTTATCCTTCCCTTCTCCCACACTGCAGAACCTGCTTCCATCCTGAAATATTCCCAGCTGGGAAGGGCTGAGAACTGGAGAATTCCCTGAGCTCCTCCCCTGCTCCTTCCCCAAGCCATGGGACAACCCCAACTGCTCCCTCTGCACCCAACCTCTCCAAACCAGGATCTCTCCTGCACAATGGGAATTTTGGCACATTTCTGTCTTCCCTGGTGGCACAGGATGGTGAAAATGGGTCAGGGGGGTTGAGGCAGCAGGCAAACATCCCCATCCAAGCAAGGGTGACATCCTGAGAGCCTGGGAAGAGGAAGTGCAGCAAGGGGGGAATGCTGGAGCAGGGGCACAAAGGGACAGCGAAGAAAAGCTGACCTCAATTCTGCACTGCTCTGCTAAGGGGCCTTAATTAGCACAAGCAATTAGGTTATTGCTTCAAAAACGAGCCCAGCTCAGCTCTGAGAAGCAAGGACAGCCTGAAGATGTGAACTGCTCTAACAAAGGAGATGTTTCCTGTCACACAGCAACAATTGCAGAGCTGCTGCCTGCACGTGGGAAGGGGGCAGGGAGGGGAAGGATGACTGGAAGTTAAATATCAAATTTGCTTTCAGTATTTCTTCAGATATGCAAAAAAAAAAATGCTCAAAATTCTGATTTCCCAGCTGCAGAGCTGCCCCAGCCAGGGAGGAGCTGGAGCTGCTGCAGAGCCCAGAGGAGGCTCCAGGATGGGCAGAGGGATGGAGCAGCTCTGCTGGCAGGAAAGGCTGGCACAGCTGGCATTGTTCACCTGCACAGGAGAAGCTTTGGGCTGAGCTCAGGGTGGCCTTGCAGGGCCTGGAGGAGCCCCAGGAAAGCTGGAGAGAGACAATTGCCAGGGGATGCAGGGACAGCACACAGGGAATGGCTGCCAGTGCCACAGGGCAGGGCTGGGTGGGATCCTGGCAATGAGGAATTGTTCCCTGGCAGGGTGGGCAGGGCTGGGATGGAATTCCACCCCTGCATCCCTGGCAGTGCCCAAGGCCAGGCTGGACACTGGGCTGGGAGGGGACAGTGGGAGGTGTCCCTGCCTGGGTGATTCTCAGGTCCCTTCCATGCCTAATTAAGGTTTGCATCTCCTTCCTCTCCCTCGGAGATTCCTACTAAAAATCCCTGGTGTATCCCTGGTGCAGAGCTCTCCCACTGTTGTGTTTTCATCCCAGGCCCAGTTCATGAACTAAAATTAAACCTTTCCACATGGAGTTAAAGTGGAAGGTAAAAACAAAACTGACAGACTGATTGACCAGAAATATCCCAATTTCAGCTTAAAACAGAGAAAACATTCCTTTCCATACAAAAAAAAATCAATTTAAAAGTGATATAAAGCAAGGCAAGCTCAGTCAAATTAAAAATGGACACAGCACTGAGAAACTGAAATAGATAAATGAATAAAATGCTAATAATTTATAGTTTTATAATGCACAGAAAGATGTGAAAGTGAGACACAGACAGTATTTACCCCTCTGGAGCCATTCCCAAAGGGAATAATTCAGCTCTGCCAAAGCCACTCTCTGGATAATCTGACAATTGCAGGACAGATGCTGCACACCCTTCCTTTCACCTCCAGTTTTCCAGGATTAAAATCATTCAATAAATGGAATTTCGGTGGATGGAAAGGATTTTTATGATTCAAGTGCAAGAAAAAAGAGAGACCTGAACGTTGCTGCTGAGCAGCTCGGGATTTGTAGGTTAAAACCGATAAAAATTAAAAATATTCCGTCCCTTTCAAGCGCCATCGGGCTCTGCAGAGCGGGTCAGGATCTCCCCGTGATTGCCGGGAATGGGGAAGGACAAAAAGCAGCGCTCGGTCCCAAAGGCAACGCCGGAATCCCGGGGAGACACCGGGTGTTAAATCCCGGGAAAGCGCCGGGAGCGGGAGCGGGACAGCGCCGGGGGAAGGGCTGGGAGCGGGGACAGCTGCAGGGAATGCGGGGGGAAAGGACACACGGACAGGGACACACGGACAGCTCCGGGACACACGGACGGGGACACACGGACGGGGACACACGGACGGGGACACACGGACGGGGACACACGGACGGGGACACACGGACAGCTCCAGGACACACGGTCAGCTCCAGGACACACGGACACACGGACGGGGACACACGGACGGGGACACACGGACGGGGACACGGAAATGCTCAGGGACACACGCCGGGAAAGTTCCGGGACTCGCAGGGAGAAAGCTGCGGGACACACGGACACCGGGAAAGCTCCGACACACAGGGACACACGGACAGGGACACACGGACAGGGACACACGGACAGGGACACACGGACAGGGACACACGGACAGGGACACACGGACAGGGACAAGGGAAAGCTCCGGGACACAGGGACACACGGACAGGGAAAGCTCCGAGACGCGCACGGAGAAAGCTGCGGGACACACGGACACAGGGACACGGGGAAAGCTCCAGGATACGGGGAGAGCTCCGGGACACACGGACACGGGGGAAGCGCCGGGACACACGGCCAGACGGCGACACCGCGGCAGCACCGACAGCAGAGGGCGATCGGCCCCGCCCGCCGAGGGGTCCCCGCTGCAGGGCCGAGCCCCGAGCCCAACCGGGACCCCAAAGTGTCCCCGACAGAGCCCGAGGGGTCCCCAGAACAGCCGGGCTGGGGATGGCAGTCACCTGGAACAGGGGACAGGAACGCGTGCAGGGGCTCTGGAATGTCCCAGGAGGAGCCCCCAGAGCCCCTCTGGGCTCTGCTCAGGGCTGGGCACTGCCCAGGGCAGAAGTTGTGCCTCCTGTGAGGGGAATTGCTGGGCTCAGGCCCTGCCCGTGGCTCTGGGGCCATTGCTGGGCCTGGAGCAGAGCCTGGGCCTGCTCTGAGCTCTGCACACAGGGACAGACACAGGGACAGGCAGGGACAGACACAGGGATGGACACAGGGACAGACACAGGGACAGACACAGGGACAGGCACAGGGACAGCCAGGGACAGACACAGGGACAGACACAGGGACAGACAGAGGGACAGACAGGGACAGACACAGGGACAGACAGAGGGACAGGCAGGGACAGACACAGGGACAGACACAGGGACAGCCAGGGCTGAGGCCCCTCTCTCTCCCTGAGTCTCCTTTTCTCCAGGCTGAGCACCCCCAGCTCCCTCAGGGCTTCCTCACAGGGTTTGTGTTCCCAGCCCCTCTCCAGCCTCGTTGTCCCCTCTGGATGTGCTCAGTGTCCCAAGGCCCTTCCCAAACTGAGGGGCCAGAGCTGGGCACAGCACTCCAGGTGTGCCCTCAGCAGTGCAGGGGCAGAATGAGCTCCCTGCTCCTGGGACAGCCAGGGACAGACACAGGGACAGCCAGGGACAGACACAGGGACAGGCAGGGACAGACACAGGGACAGACACAGGGACAGACACAGGGACAGACACAGGGCCAGGCAGGCCCAGGCAGGGCTCAGCCCCTCTCTCTCTCTGGGGCTCCTCTCCAGGCTGAGCAGCCCCAGCTCCCTCAGCCTTTCCTGGGCACGGAGCTGCTCCAGGCCCTTGCTCAGCTCCAGGAGCTCCTGGCCCTGCTGTGCTGAGGAGCCAGAGCTGGGCACAGCAGCCAGAGGTGCCCCCAGGGCTGGGCACAGGGGCAGGGTCAGCCCTCACCTGCTGGCAGTGCCCATCCTGATGCACCCCAGGACAGCGCTGCCCTCCCCGGCCGCTGTCCCCGCTGTCCCTATCGCGACACACGCACCCCATCCCGATAGACTTTCCCGGCGCGTTTCACCCTCACGTCCAGCGTCGTCCCCATCGCTCCGTCACGTGACCGCCGCCTCACGTGACCCGCGGACGGGGGGGGGGTGCGCGGGAGCCCCGCCCCCTCCACATCCGGGTCCTCGCCGCCGTCACTTCCCAGCCGTTGACGCCGCTTCCCGCGCGGCCGCGCCCACTGCCCCCCGGTTGTCATAGCAACGCGCGGGCGGGGTGAGTGACGCAACGCGGTCACCCGCAGGAAACTACGGTTTCCGGCGTGCTTTGCGCGCGGGCAGCGTCCGCTACGGGCCGGAGCGCCGCGTGGGCTGATGGGAGTTGTAGGCGCGGCGCCACCGCCTCCCGCGGCCCGCGATTGTCGCCTGTCGCGACTGTGGGGTGGTGACAATAGGAGCCCGGGAAAGGCCTCACTGTCCTGAAATGTTTCCCTCTGAGTGCACTGCACAGCCGCAAGCACCCATATAAACAGGGAGCGAACTTGTCCCCGTTCTAATTCCACCGGGATTCATCGCTTTGCGTTCCCAAGCACGCTCCGGCCGCGGTGCCCAGAGCTCCCCCAGCCTGAATTCCGATAAATTCAGGAAGGCAGAGCCTTGCAAAGCACGCAGAAAGGAATTCCCCCTTGAAAACCCGGAGCGGGGAAATGCTCGGTGTGGGAATGCCTGAGGGCTGAGGGAGATGCGGCCATCGCTTCCAGGCGTGGCCTCAGCCGGAATTCCCGGGATTTCAGCGGAACCAGGACTCGTCCATCGCTGGAACTGCGCGTCCTGAAGGAAATCTCTACAGCAGGAGTCCAGTTCTGAATGTTAATGCTTTCCTAAGGCATTACGTTCATTCTTCACACAGTATTCACTAAATTAGGTTTTATTCAGATTTACATGGTTAAAATAAAAATAACCTTGTCAGTGGTGGGAGTTCCTGGAGGATGGTTCTGTCCTCAGCCCTCAGTACCCAAACCCATCCATGTCCCTTCCTCTGCTGTGCTTGTGGAAAACTTGGCAAAAAACACTGCAAGCTCCTGTTTTCGGACAAAAACTGAGATATCAAATTGTCCCACGTTTCAGGGAAGAGAGGGAAGGTGGTCATTGTAAAAATACGGGAGCATTTAACTGGGATCACTGCATATTACTGGCAGGACTCAGCTAGCTGAGTAGCTGAGGTAGCTAATTACTGTCATTAGTGTGAGGCAGATAAAGAGGGATTTTTTTGTTTGACTTTTCACCCCATTCAAGGAAAAGAGGAAAATAAAAGCCTGGACAGTACAGCTGCTTCTGAGTGCGAAGATTTGTTTTGCCATCCCTTTCACAATCAGCTGTTTTTCTTGGGAAACTTTTTCCAAGGTACTTGAGTTACTCATTTCTAGGAACTGGAGCCTCGTGTCCCGGACAAGCTCCTGTTGGAGCAGCGGGAGCTGCCCCCGTGCCTGGCAACAGAGATCCCACAACAAACCCGGGAGCACACAGGGAGCCCGTGTCCCAACCCAGGGACACAGGGAGCTCAGCACCCCCTGGGTGCATCACCTGCAGAAAGAATTCCAGAGTGGTTTGGGTGGGAAGGGACTTAAAAATCACCCAGGGCCAGCCCTGCCATGGCAGGGACACCTCCCACTGTCCCCAGTGTCCAACCTGGCCTTGGGCACTGCCAGGGATGCAGGGGTGGAATTCCATGCCAGCCCTGCCCACCCTGCCAGGGAACAATTCTTCATTGCCAGGATCCCATCCAGCCCTGCCCTCTGGCACTGGGAGCCATTCCCTGTCACTGTCATATTTTATGGAAAAATCCCCTTGCCCAGGATTTCTTCTCCTGGGAAGATGAGAAGCCTCAGAGAAAAAACAATATTGTCTTATTTGCTTCTCCCCGTTTTGCTGCTTTGGAATGTGGCTGGAGATTATTTACCAACAGGTTTGATTGGTTCCATGTGAATTGTTTTTACTTCATGACCAATCACCATCAGCTGTGAGGAGTCAGTCACAAATTTTTCATTATCATTCTTGTTAAGCCTTCTGTCTGTATCCTTTCTCTTGCTTTAATATAGTTTTAGTATAGTATTCTTTTAATATAATATAATATAATATAATATAATATAATATAATATAATATAATATCATAAAAGAATAAATCAGCCTTCTGAGAACATGGAGTCAGATTCTCATCTCTTCCCTCTTCCTGGAGACCCTCACAGACTCAACAATTCCCTGTGTGCGGTCCCTGCATCCCCTGGCAATTGTCTCTCTCCAGCTTTCCTGGGGCTCCTCCAGGCCCTGCAAGGCCACCCTGAGCTCAGCCCAAAGCTTCTCCTGTGCAGGTGAACAATGCCAGCTGTGCCAGCCTTTCCTGCCAGCAGAGCTGCTCCATCCCTCTGCCCATCCTGGAGCCTCCTCTGGGCTCTGCAGCAGCTCCAGCTCCTGCCTGCGCTGGGGCAGCTCTGCAGGTGCAAGAAATAAAATTATTAAAAAAAAAAACAAAACAAAACCACCCCCAAAACCCACAGAAACAAACCAACAAACAAGAAAACACACCAAAGAAACCCTCCAAAAATAAAAAAAACCCAACCAGCAACAACTAAAAACCCAGATAAAAAAAACAACTAAAAACACACAAAAAAAACCCTCCAAAAATAAAAACCCAACCAACAACAACTAAAAACTCAAATAAAAAAAGCCAACTAAAAATACAAATAAAAACACACCAAAGAAACCCTCCAAAAATAAAAAACCCAACCAACAACAACTAAAAACCCAGATAAAAAAAAAAAAAAAAAAAAAACCAACTAAAAATACAAATAAAAACACACTAAAGAAACCTTCCAAAAATAAAAACCCAACCAACAACAACAACTGGAAACCCAAATAAGCAAAACAACAAAAAAGCAACCAACCAAACAAATAGCAAAGAAACAAACAGAAAACAAAACCAGAAAACCAAAATTAAAAAAGATACACAAAAAAAAGCCCTCTAAAGCCAGAGAGCAGGGGGAATAAAACAACTCCTTCAAGGACAGAAGTGTCCCCGTGTGGGACAGGCCACCACTGCCAGCCCAGTGCAGCGAGAGGTGAATTCCCTTCCCACCCCCAGGCTGGGGGCACCAATTTCCCCCTGAGATGCTCCTTTCCCCTTCAGTTTTGATTTTCTGAAGGAATTCCCATTCCCAAACCAAGCTAAATTTGTCGGTCTCAAATTGCCCAAATTTGGGGTGGATTTTCTAAGTGGACAAACGCAGCAGCTCCTGACAATGAGAGGGCTCCGTGCCAACAATTCCAGCTTGTGCTCTCATGCTCAAACTGTTTCACTGATTTTGCTGAAATCTCCCAAAATAATTCAGTGAGAGGTGGATACCCTGTACATTTATAAAAGAAATCCTGTTACTGACAGGACATTTTTTGTGAGGTCAGGGGGAATGGTTTTAAACGGACAGAGGGCAGGGCTGGGTGGGATCCTGGCAATGAGGAATTGTTCCCTGGCAGGGTGGGCAGGGCTGGCATGGAATTCCATCCCTGCATCCCTGGCAGTGCCCAAGGCCAGGTTGGACACTGGGACAGTGGGAGGTGGAGTGGATTTTGGGTTTAAGGTCCCTTCCAACCCAAACCTCTCTGGGATTCTGTGATGAGGAGCTCTGGATTAATGAAGAAATGCTTGGCAGCTCTCGATCACTTCATTCCTCTAATTGTTACTGCTGTTGGTTGCATTGCTGTGTTCAGCTGCAAGAGCAGGATGAAATAAATAAAATATTCTGGTTATTCTTGAGTCTATCACAAAGAACCAACCAGGAGGGCACAGATTTTGCTCAAACCCATTTTGGATGTAACTCCACTCGTGGAGTCAACCAGATCCAAACTCGACTGGGATCTTCATTTGTTGTTTTGAAGTTTGGTGAGCCAGAACTGAATAAAAGAACTCCAGTAACAAATGAACCTGAACTGAAAGCCAAGGGGAAATCTGAATGAACTCAGAACCATCCAAACATTTGTTTTTTTATTCCTGGTTATCACAGAATCTTCAAGGAATGGTTTGGGTTGGAAGGGACTTTAAACATCATCCAGTCCTAAATCCCTTTCACTTTTCTACCTGATTATTTCTGGGACATCCTTTAACAAACAGATTTAAATTACTTAGAAGAATTCCATTTCTATTTTTGCCTCTACCCAGAGCTGAAATGTATGGATTAATTGGTTTGGAATGACAGCATTCCCCATTTGGGATATCCATAGGGAAGCTGCGGTTTCCCAATTTTTTTGGGGGTACCCAGAACCTGGTTTTCTGTTTTTTGGGGTTTTTTTATTAGTTTTGACATCTTTGCTCAGAGAACAGTGGTGTAGAATCACAGAATGGTTTGGATTGGAAGGGATTTAACTTCAGGAATTCAGTGGGAGAAGTTCTACATTTATACACAATCATTTAAAAACTGCACTTTTAAGGAACTTACAGATTATTAAATCTAATAAAAAAGTAATTTCAAATCTTGTTGATGTGTTGGACAATTTTGAGACCATTCCATGGTTTCTGTAAGCACATTTGACAAATTGTTTTTCAGAGCACCTGGGTGGAAAAGCTGCTCTGTAACACCAAGGAGGGAGGAGAAGAAAAGTGATGCCCTGAAGAACAGGAAATAAATTGAAATTAATTATTTTTGGTGGAGAAATCAGCAAATTCCACAAATTCTGCACCACACAAGGGGTGGTGTTCCTGAAAGATAAAAGGTAATAAAAAATAAATTAAAATCTCTGCACCCCATAGAGGGACTATACACACATTAAATCTCACCAATGTTTTCTAAAATGTTTCCCCACTGCACAGAAATTTCCTTTTCAATAAAAATTATGTTTTAAAGTATATCAAACTTCAAAGAACTAATGAGAAAATATTAAAGAAGGCAGCAAAATAAACTTAATTATTCTCATAGCAAGGTGAGAAAAGCTGATTGAAATGAAACAAAGCTGAAAGAACATCCAGGGAAAAAAGTCTAAATGAAGTGTTTAAATAGAGAGAATTACAATAAAAGGAAAAAACCCCATAAATTATAATAATATTGGTGCAGGATTTTAAAAGATATTTAGTAATGAACTAATTTTCCAGCCAAAATACAGAGTTTTGAAGGGAATTCCCTCAGAGGAAATGTCATTAGATACTTTGAAAAGGGCTTGGACTGACTGAAAATTGCACTGAGCTTCTCTTGCCACTCAGGAGAATTAGCAAATAAGGAAAATAATGTTATAAAGTGTGTAGGGGTGACAAAAGCAGTGGATAAAACAAAACAAGTGGTTTAGACATTAAAAAAAAAATTTTTGGTAGGGAAAGAGAATAATGACTGAATATCCTGAATGAAAATACTTAGGAATCAGAAAAAATATTAAAGAATGAAATAATTAGGTATTAATTGGGTAATTTTCCCTAGTAAAATGTTGTTATTGGGTGTTGAGAGATTCTGAATGATGATGGGCAAGGTGATATCTTTAAAAATATCAACTTAAAAATATCAACTACCATGGTAAAAGAAACTCTTTACAAAATGGTGAATTTTACAGGCTTGTGTGTGAGAACTGATGGATATAGAGGAATTGTTTGGGAATTTATATTTATTTTTACATTTTATTTATATAATTATATTTATTTTATGATTAATATTTATTTATATATTTTTAAATAACCTATGGCAGGATACAGGTATGGAGAATAAAACCACAAAAAAAAAAATACAAAATAAAGGAAAATTCCAATTAAAACTTGTATTCATCTGCCAGCAGCAATGAATTGAAGTAGATACAGTGTTAAAAAAGGTGTTTGTGTTTTCAAATAATATTAAAATAATAATGAAATATTGAATGAAAAGTTAAAATTGACTGACTCTTTGAGCACTGATAGTCCCTGAAAAACAATCTGGGATTTATGCAGATATTGAAAACATTGGCAGTTGTATTAAACAAAAATTGTGGCGCCAAACATTTATGAGGAAGCAAAGTTTTGTAGTGACCTCAAAGGGGACTGGAATGGAAAAATAACTTTTTAATTATTTTTTTTAATATTGATTTGATGCCAGGGAAAAAAAATGGTCCCAGGGAGTGCTCTGCACACCCTCAGCTGTTTACATCTTCCTGTGACATAAATAGCTTTTGAAACCCCAAGTGTAAGGTTACAATTCACGGCTCAGGTTTTGCTCCTGGTTGTAAGGAGTGTGTAACTGGGGTGCTCATGGCAGGATGTTTCCACCCTCGCTGCTCAGGTGGTTGGAGCTTCCTCAGGCACTGAACACAGATTTTTTTAGGTTTTTTCTTATCAAATAGGAGGAAAACTGCATAACTCTGCCCTTTAAAGAGATTTTTCCATTATAGATAGGACACACCAACCACAACTGTTGATTGAATGTTTTTAATGATATGTTTTCAGTATTTTAGGCTGGAGTAAAGGACAGTATGGAAATTATTTTCAACTTTCATGGAAAGCTGGACAGGGTCTGGGGCAGTGGGAGGTGTCCCTGCCATGGCAGGGGTGGCACTGGGTGAGCTTTGAGGTCCTTTCCAACCCAAACCATTCCATGGCTCTGTGGTGTCTGAGCTGAGCTTAAGGAATGACTCCCACCGCCAAATCTGGCAGGCTGGGGTTACCCAAACTTTTCTTGGGTACCCAGAAAGTACCCAAGAACTCCTGTCAGGATCAGCAGCAGAGTGGGCAGGGCCCAGAGAGCACCAAGGTGTTAAAGGAACACACAGAGAAAGCAAAATCACGGAGAAAACAAAATTCCTGTTCTTGCCTCTGAGTTCACAGTGCAAGAGTTCCACAGAATCCCAAATCCCTGGGGCTGGCACAGCCCTGCCAGCCCATGCAGTGCCAGCTGTGCCCCATGGGCACCTTGTCCCCAGCCCAGAGCACTCAGTGCCACCTCCAGGGCACACCTGCAGGGATGGGCACTGCAAAGCTCCCTGGGCAGCCCCTGCCAAGGCCTGAGCTCCCTTTCCATGGGCAAATTGCTGCTGCTGTCCCAGCTGAGCCTGCCCTGGCCCAGCCTGAGGCCGCTCCCTCTGCTCCTGTCCCTGTTCCCTGGCAGCAGAGCCCGACCCCCCCGGCTGTGCCCTCCTGGCAGGGACTTGTGCAGAGCCACGAGGGCCCCTGAGCCTCCTTTGCTCCAGCCTCAGCCCCTTCCAGCTCCTCAGGGATTCTGCAGCCCCTTCCAGCTCCTCAGGGATTCTGCAGCCCCTTCCAGCTCCTCAGGGATTCTGCAGCCCCTTCCAGCTCCCTCAGGGATTCTGCAGCCCCTTCCCAGCTCCTCAGGGATTCTGCAGCCCCTTCCAGCTCCCTCAGGGATTCTGCAGCCCCTTCCAGCTCCCTCAGGGATTCTGCAGCCCCTTCCAGCTCCTTCAGAGATTCTGCAGCCCCTTCCAGCTCCCTCAGGGATTCTGCAGCCCCTGCCCAGCTCCGTTCCCTGCCCTGGACACGCTCCAGCCCCTCCAGGGCTCTCCTGCAGGAGCAGAAGTGCACAGAGCTCTGAATGTGAAATCTGTGTTATCCCAAATCCCTACTGTCCAAGAGCTGCCTCACTGTGTTCCCCACCAAGCAGGTGGGTCAGGCAAACCAGAAGATCCATGGTTAAGTGCCCCCAGGATTTCCTGAGCTTACCAGACAAAGCATCATATGGAAAATAATAAAAAAGCCTTTATGCAAAGGAAGCAAAAGAAGATCAAAACTTGGCAGGATGAGAGGAAAGAAATAAAGCGGCACTGAAAGGTCACTTTTCAGAGAAGGGGAGGCCACAGGAGGAGCCTGCAGGGAGCTGTGCTGTGCCTGGTGCTGGTTCGTGCATCCCTCATGACCTGGAGAGAGGGGCTGGGCAGGGACACACCACAGCTGCTGAAGGGATGGAGGTGTTCAGGTGAAGGAAAGGCAGAGGACAAAGTCAGGTGCAGTTAAAGGCGTTGAAGAACTGAATAAAGACCTTACAGGAGTGAGGGACTGGATAAAAAAATGGCAGGGAAAATCTGATGTAGTAAAGTGGTGCACACTACTGAGGGGGAAATTCTGTGTTCCTAAGGGTGGGCTCTTAGCTGGTTTTCCACTCACAACTGAGATTTTTGGGTTCTGATTAATATTGCCATGAAAATATCGGCACAATGTTCCCTTGTAGTGAGAGAAACAAATCAAATATTTAGAATTATTAAGGACACAAAATAAAGAACAAAGCAGAGAACACAGCAGCACACCTGCCCTGGTATAAATCCATAGTTCTGTGTGCATGGAGCAGTGTGTGCAGTTCCCTTCCAGACATCTTAGAAAGGACTCCAGGACCTGGAGGAGCTGACAAAAAAGCTGGAGAGAGACAATTGCCAGGGCATGCAGGGACAGCACACAGGGAATGGCTCCCAGTGCCAGAGGGCAGGGCTGGGTGGGATCTTGGCAATGAGGAATTGTTCCCTGGCAGGGTGGGCAGGGCTGGCATGGAATTCCACCCCTGGATCCCTGGCAGTGCCCAAGGCCAGGTTGGACACTGGGGCAGTGGGAGGTGTCCCAGGGGTGGCACTGGGTGATCTTTCAGATCCCTTCCAACCCCCACCCATTCCATGATTCCATCACTCTGCAGATCATCCCACTGTTGGTGGCTGCTGCAGTTGGTATAACAAGGACATAAGGAAAAGCCTTGCAGGACTTGAGTCCAAAGGGGAAGTTCAAGCACTGAGTTTTTGATAATTTTTAATATTTTCTTGCTGTAACATCATTGATTCTAAACCTTTAACTCTGCTTTGCCCCCCTGCCAAGGGCTGATGTCCCCTCAGGTTCAGCAGATGTGCCCTGGGCACCCTGGCACAGTGCGAGGTGTCCCTGCCATGGCAGGGCTGGCACTGGGTGGGCTTTGAGGCCCCTTCCAGCCCAACCATTCTGGGATTTCTGGGATTCTGTAATTCTGGGATCTCAACATGCCAACTCTGAAAAACAGAATTTTGAAGCAAAGCCCTCACCCCAGCATTGCCTCCCACCCTCAGCCACGGCCTTCAAGGACAGCTGAAGGTGCTGCCCTGGGTTTGGGCTTTAGGACACTTGGGAAAAGGAACAGCAAATGCTTGGAAAAGTTTCCCAGTAAGGAATTTTCCCCCCATGTTTCCTGTAAAAACCTTGTGTTGTTGTCCCTTTGGCTAAGAAGGTGATGCTCAGAATCTGGAATTGGGGTAAAAATTAATACCACAGACTTGGCGTATTTACTATAATTTATTACATATCAATTTCACTGCCTTGAAAAGCAACAGAAAAAAGACAACAAAAAGTTCTTTCTTGTGACAATTTAAGCAAGAAATATTTTTGAGCTGCTGTTTTCAGCCTTTGAAACTTGAAGTTGCTTATAAATTTCCCTGACCAAAATATTACACTTCCAAAAAAAGCCCCAAATTCTCCTTGTTCCTTCCACTTAAAACAGAAGGGGAAAAAAAAAAAGCTTGGGGAGGTTTAAAGAATAAAAAATCAGCCTGAAGCAACACCCAGGACAGGAAACTTCTTCCAAGCAGTTAAAGCTTGGCAAACCTGCAAACAATGGAAAACAAACAAACGAGGATCAGTTGAATGTTTGTCTCAGCCTGAATGTTCTGGACACACACAAAACCTCCTCAAATCCCCAAAATGAGGTCGGGAAGTTTTCTGTTCCTGATGTTCCATGTTGGAAAATCCTCTGTGTGCTCTGTCCACACATACAAAGCTCCTGTGTAAATTTGAGCATTGGTTTTTAGGTATATAAATGGCATGAATTAGTATTTAATGAATGGAATTCTTTAAAAATGTATTAATTTAAACTTTTATATGTCAAAGATGAGATTTACATTACTCATACATCTAGAATGGATTAGTTTGTTCTAACAAAAGAAATAAAATAAATATCCAGAGTAGGTTATGTTACATTGATTTTTAAAAATATTTATACTTCTACAGGTGCATTTGGCTACTTGGAATTTTCTCAATGCTTTCCATTTAGCTTTATTTTAATTTTTAACTGGAAATCTTTATGTTCTGCCTGAAATTTGGGTTCAGCAGTCCAGTTTCACCTCTTTGAGGTGATCCCTTTCAAGAAGTGCTCTGTCAATATATCAAAATTCAGTTCAGGTTCAGTGTGAAAAAATTTTCTGTTACACATAGGCTGGAAGAGGGAAGAACAATGGGATTGAGGGGATTTTTATGCTTTTGTTTTTTTGTAATTTGGTTTTATAAACCAAGAGAGACACTTTCAGTGCTGGGAGCACGAGTGTTGAGTGTCCTGTGGAGGTGAGCACTCAGGAGAGGATATTTGAGTGGAAAGAGATCTAAACCCATCATCTAATTCAATTTATTCATCAACTGATGGGCCCTGCACACAAAATATCAAATTCCTGGAGTAATGCTAATTTTATTCTGCAGAAAGGAGAGAACTGATGGGCAGTGCTGTCAGCACAGAGCAGAGCAGTGTTTGGTGCAGCCCCTGCCTCAGAGACTTTCCTGTGCTGCTGCTCAGTGAAACCTTTGCAGCTCCACTGATTTGCCAACTTCACCAAGGACAATTTCAAACCTGTCATTTCTTGGGAAACAAATGAATGTTTTTGAAATATCAGTTGAACGACAACACACCTCATCTTCCATTGTGCTGCCAGTGCCTGCCAATTGTCCCCGGTTTAAACCCATTTTTAAATATTCCTTGTATCATGGAATCACAGATCCCAGAGTGGTTTGGGTTGGGATGCTAAAGCTCATCCCATCCCACCCCTGCCATGGCAGGGACACCTCCCACTGTCCCCAGTGTCCAGCCTGGCCTTGGGCACTGCCAGGGATCCAGGGGCAGCCCCAGCTGCTCTGGGAATTCCATCCCAGCCCTGCCCACCCTCAGGAACTGTTCCAATATCCCACCCAATCCCACCTCCTGTCAGTTTGCAGCCATTCCCCCTTGTCCTGTCGCTCCTTTATGGTCCTTTCCAACCCAAACCAGACTCTGTGATTCCACCCCAGATTTGTTTTCGGGTGCTGGACCCTTTGCAAAGTTTCCTGAAGTCCTGAGCCCTGGCAGCCAGGACTCTGCATGGCTGCTTTTGAACTCACCCTGGCACTTGTGCAGCTGGGAGTGACAGTGGGAACAGGGAGCCCTGAAGCTGCTTTAAAAGGATGGGGATGGAGAATTGTAAGTTTTTCTGGACTCCTCCATCCCTTTACACCTCAGGAACTGGTTCTGATTTACCCATGGCTCCAGCCCCAGGTGGTTTGTGTGCCTTTGTCCCTCGCACAGCAGTTTCAGGGTGGTGCCCAGTGGTGTTGTGCCCTCTGCAGAGTGCCAGCAGCCTGAGGAGCTGCCCTGGCAGTGCTCAGGGATGTCCCTGCCCTGCCCAGAGTTATTTTGGGAGCTCCACCCTGGCAGGCCTGGCTGCTCCCTCTGGAATTGAAGGTCAGCACTGACCTTGCCTTGCAGCTCCCTGGAACAGCTCACAGAGGGGAAATGCAGGCCCCAAAAATGTGCCCTACAAAAGAGGAGTGCTGGCCCCCAGAGCAATTAGCCTAATTAGTGATGGCACAGAGCAGCTCCAGGGCCTGGCAGTGGGGACACCCAGGAACTGGAATGCACCTCACAGCTCCTCTGCAGAAAATACAAACTCTCTGTTCTGGTTCACAATCCTGAGTGATCAGCCCTTGATTGGACCCTCAGCTCTTGCAATGGTTTTTTATTTTATTTTATTTTATTCCCTGCAGGGCTCAGACAGCTCTGACAGAGCCACCTTGGGCAGGGGTGGTGAATAAAGAGATTCAGAGAAGTTCTGGGAGCTGCTGGCTGGGTGCAGGATTGATCCTGGCCAATCCCTAAACCACCTCTCACTTTGGGAAAGGCTGAACTGTTGTGGGAAGTTTCACCTGAGCATCAGGAAGAACTTTTCTGTGAGTGACTGAGCCCTGGGCTTCTCTGGGCACCTGTGCCAGGCCCTCACCATCCTCACAGGCAAAGAATTTTGTTGTAATCTCTAATTTAAATTTACTCTTTTGCAGCTTAAGGCCATTCCTCCTTGTCCCATCACTCCATGCTCTTGGAAAAAGTCTCTCTCCATCTTTCTTGAGAATCTGGGAGGGAAAAAGGAACAAACAACAAAGCATTCCTGCTTCCACTGAAGAATGACTTCTTAGCCTAATAAAGTTCCCTAAGTGACAATTTTAGAAAAAAAAATTGTTTAAAATCCATCACAATTTCTTCTTCTTTGCTAGCAGGAGGTTGATCAAGTGGACACCAAGCAGAACTTACTTCTAAGAACTTTCTTGAGTGGGTTTGTGTCAGGATACCACAAATGTCATGGTCTGGAATTTCAAGAACAAAATCCCAGAGGAAGCAGCACAAGGAGCTTTCCTTGGCAGCAAGAACCAAGTGTTCATTTTGGCCAGCAAAGGCACCAGTCCTGCTGCACAAGGGAGCAGGGAATTGCTGTGGAAAAGGGAAGGGGCAATGAAAGAGGAATGGGATTTTAATGGAATTGAAGACAGTTCTTGACCCTTCCAGGAATTCTGACAGAGAAGCAGAAGCTGGGCATTGAACAGGTGTAGATCAAATGATGTTATAGTCAGCAGAACTAAAGATTTTTAAAGAGCCGTGGATTGTACTGGTCCTTTTGGATGTGAGGGGAACTTTTGGATTAAATTAACCTGTTTGTTTGTTTGCTTTCCCTGTTTTCTAATGCAGAGAAACCAGATTCCTCTAAAAGTTGGAAATTGAGGGTGTAGAGACATGCTTGACATTGTAGCACCTGATTTAAAAGTTTTAAAGAATCACAATTCTTCAGAATGCCTGATTTTAACAGGAGCTGTTCTCCCACAAACGTATTTATCATGGAAAGGGATCCTAGGAGGACTTCTGGGATACAACTTCCAATATGCACCTTCCCTAGGATAACTAACACAGCCTTTTCCCTGGAATTCTCCCCCAGAAACTCTTTGGTTTTGGGAAGGATTTTCAGAGAATCACTGAGGTTGGAAAAGATCTCCAGGATCATCAGCTGTGCCCCAGGCCCGCAGCACTCAGTGCCACCTCCAGGTGTTCCTGCAGGGATGGGCACTCCAAACCTCCCTGGGCAGCCTCTTCCAATGCTCAACAACCATTTCCATGAAAAAGAAAATTCCTCCTGATGTCCGGAAATTCCTGCCTGACGTTTTAAACCAGAAGAGAAACTTTTCATGCTCAGGAGCGTGATCTTCACCGTGAGTGTGAACACCAAGGAACACAATTCCAGGGATTGTCAGGGAGAACTCAGGGAAATTCACTTTTTTTTTGGGAACAAGGCTCATCCAGCAGCACTTCCAGGACCTTCTGGTCCAGAGGCGTGCCAGCCTCCACAGTGTGCAGCTCTGGCTGCCAATCCAAAGCCGCTACTATCGAAGCCGGCTCTGATGATGACTCAAAAGCTGATCTATCTCCATCCCAACGGGTTACCATGGCAACCCCTCTGGCCTAAAAAGAGCTGGACCACATGGGTTCCTCAGCAGCACCTTTCTGACAGGCGAAACACAAGCTGCTCCCTCCACACGATGGCTCCATGTGCGACTGAGGCTGCCCGGGAGCTGCCACGGGGCTTGGCAAGGGCTGAACTTCTGCTGGGGCTTCACTGGGGCTGGGGCCTGTCTCCTCGTTCCTCTAAGTTCTTCTAAGTTCTGCTAAGCCTTCTGATGTTTCCGTTCTTGTCATGAACTTTCTCACGCACTTTTATGTCGATAATTATTGTTTTACGTTCTTTTCTGGAGGAGGAGAAATTTGATGAACTGTTGGTTTGACCATTGGAGAAGTGGGACTGTCATCTCCAATCTACTGTCACTTTTGAAAATCTATAAATGTTAAAAGTCAGAAATTAAACTTCTTTTTACCTTAGAAGGTAAAAAGAAGTTTAATTTCTGACTTTTAACATTTCATTCCAGTATTCGCCTTGTTTTATTTTGTGTCCTGTAGTGACAGGGGTGTCACAGGCACATTTTATGAAAAATCCTTTTGCCAGGATTTTTCTCCTGAGAAGCTGAGAGGCCTCAGGAATGAAATGTAAACATTGATTATCTGCTGCTGTGGAATGCAACAGGTGCATCTGGGATTGGTCTCATGTGGTTGTTTGTAATTAATGACCAATCACAGTCAGCTGGCTCAGACTCTCTGGTCACTCACAAGATTTTATTGTCATTCCTTTCTATCCTTTTCAAGCCTTCTGATGAAATCCTTTCTTCTCTTCTTTTAGTATAGTGTTAATATATCATTTTCTTTTATTATAATATATATAATAAAATAATAAATCAGCCTTATGAAACATGGAGTCAGACCCTCATCTCTTCCCTAATCCTGTGACCCCTGGGAACACCAGCACACAGGGGCCAGCACCAAAGGAACTGAGCTGTGGGGTGGCTTTGGTGGAGAAACCCAAGTGCAGAATTTTTGCCTCTGTATTTTGATGGAATTCTTCCTGAAGATCTTCCAGCTTGGGCCTGGTGACCTAAGGAGGCTCCTCTTGCTGTGGGATTATTGGAATTGCTGCTGGTTCAGCACAGCATCTGCACCAAATCTTGTCCCCAGAGTACAAATGCTGAGCCCTGGGGCAGTCAGGGTGCCCATGGCTGCTGTGAAGGGAGCCTGGAGTTCAGGCAGAGCTGGGAATGCTGCAGGAGGAAAACTGCAGGGCTGCAGGGGGGCAGGGAATGAAGCCTTGCAGAGCTCACAGGGAGAGGCAGATGGGCCCCTCTGCTGCATGCAGGAAGGCTGGAAAGGGAAAAATGGGAAATGTTACCCACAATCACGCTCCACTGCCAGAGAATCCCAGTTTGGGTCAGAAGGGACATTAAAAACCACCCAGTGCCACCCCTGCCATGGCAGAATCACCTCCCACTGTCCCAGGCTGCTCCAGCCCCAGTGTCCAACCGGGCCTTGGGCACTGCCAGGGATCCAGGGGCAGCCACAGCTGCTCTGGGAATTCCATCCCAGCCCTGCCCACCCTCTCAGGGAACAACTTCTTCACATCCCTAACCTAAATTCTCCTCTTTCAGTTTGGAGTCCCTCCCCCTTGTCCTGTCACTGCAGTCCCTGATGAATTGTCCCTCTCCTGTTCCCTGCAGCCCCTTCAGACACTGGAAGGTGCTGGGAGGTCTCCACACATCCTCCTCTTCCCCAGGCTGGGCAATCCCAACTCTTCAGCTGTTGTGTTGTTTCTTTTACATCTGTTCCATTTCTCTAGAATGCTCTGTGTTATTTTCTCTCTTAGAACTCATCTCTCCACTCTCTTTCCTCCTCATTTTTAATGTGCTTTTTTTAAATTTTTTCTCAATTTTTCTGTTTATTATTGGTTTTTTTGGTCCCCAATATTCTGCTTTCTGAGTGGTGGTCTCATAGGAAGAGAAACCCAAGTATTTTTTACAAGCCTGTCCACTAATTCATGTAGAATGTTCCCAACCTCCTGTTTTCAAGCACTGCAAACCTACTCCAGGTGGGGAGTTTAAAAAAAGGACTCTTGAGTCTTTCCTTCTTGGCAGTCCCTCCCTTCCTAAAGAAAATAAAAAAGGAGAAAGATTTGATAATTTTTGATAAGCTGGATTCCCTCCATCCAGGTCACAACTCTGTGCAGTTTCCAGGTGAGGCAGGATTCTGGTGGAATCCCAGCCTGGAGGATCCCTAACTGAGCCCTAAACCTCCAGCACAGAACACAAGTTCAGTTCCTCACAGCCCTTTCCAGGAAGAAATTCCTGCTGATGTCCAACCTGAACCTCCCCTGGCTGTTTAATGAAATGGAGATTGAAGAGAACACTTTTGTACCATGCAGGTTATTCATTATGCAAATAAAATTAACAAACAAAAATATCTAGTTGTTTGTGCTGGAAAATAACATTTTAAAAAGATGCCATCACCTTTTAAAGGATATTTAATTTCTGCCCAAGTTGCCAGAGCTTGGGTATAGCCAGCAAAATAAAGGTAGAGGATGACTGAGCAAATGCACAAACTCTGGAAAACTCTGTAATATTTTTAAGTGTTAGCAAAATAAACCCTCAAAACCTGACAAAAACCCCAAACCCCAGGAAGTTACAGTAATGCAGTGAACAGTGTAACAAATTTCTGAGAGGTTTGTAGTTAGCTACGCTGAGCCACAGAGAAACTGTTCTGTCACTGCACTCACAGAGACCAGAAAGAGATTTCAGAGGGGAAATGTCCTCAGGGAATGAGGGAATGTCCCCCCTGCTCCTCTCTGAGACTGGAGCTGTTCTTCCTGACTGAGGGACTGGCAGAGGTTGGCACTGGAGATCCTGGAATTGTCCATGTGGGAAGGGCCCTGCAGGATCACCCAGTGCCACCACCCCAATCCCTGTCCCCAGGGCCACATCCAGACTGCTCTGGGACAATTCAGTGACTCCAAACCTCCCTGGGCAGCTCAGCCCAAGGCCTGACCACTCTGCCAGGGAAATTTTCTGTGCCAGTCTCCAACCTGAGCCTGCCCTGGTGCCATCTGAGGCCATTTCCTCTCCTCCTTTCCCTTGGGACAGGCAGCAGAGCCCGACCCCCCCTGGCTGTCCCCTCCTGGCAGGGACTTGTGCAGAGCCACAGGGTCCCCCGTGAGCCTCCCTTCTCCAGGCTGAGCCCCCTCAGCTCCCTCAGGTGTTCCTGTCCACATCCCAGGACAGGAGCCACATTCTGGCCATGCTCAGAGTCACTGAGAGAAAGTGTCAAAAGCAGCTCCAAGTGAGCTCAAATCTTCCTGGGGCTGAGGGGAATGAGAAAGGAGCACTTGAATCACGGTGAAAGGTGCAGTTCCACGGAGAATTCCAACTCACCACACACCTCACTGTCACTCCTGGGGTGCTCCCACAACTCCCCTGTGCACCCCAGTCCCTGGAAAGGGACTGTTCACAAGGGATTTGGGTGACAAACGGGAATGAACGGCCTTAAGCTGACAAAGAGAGGTTTAGATGGGATATCAGGGAGAAATCCTTCCCTGGGATGGAATTCCCAGAGCAGCTGTGGCTGCCCCTGGATCCCTGGCAGTGCCCAAGGCCAGGCTGGAGCACTCTGGGACAGTGGGAGGTGTCCCTGCCATGGCAGGGGTGGCACTGGGGGAGTTTCAGGATATTCCTGTGCTGGCAGGAAAGGCTGGCACAGCTGGCATTGCTCACCTGCACAGGAGAAGCTTTGGGCTGAGCTCAGGGTGGCCTTGCAGGGCCTGGAGGAGCCCCAGGAAAGCTGGAGAGAGACAATTGCCAGGGGATGCAGGGACAGCACACAGGGAATGGCTCCACACTGAGAAATTACAGCTTTACATCAGATAGTAGGAACAACTTCCTCCCTGTGAGTGTGGGCAGGGATGGGATGGCATTCCCAGAGCAGCTGTGGAGCCCCTGGATCCCTGGCAGTGCCCAAGGCCAGGCTGGACACTGGGGCTGGGAGGGGACAGTGGGAGGTGTCCCTGCCCTGGCACTGGATGGGCTTTTGGGTCCTTTCCACCCCAAGCCACTCTGGTGTTCTGTGATCACACAATTTAAGTAGAATTCTCAACACTTCAATTATTTGGGGGGTTTTGGCTGTGGCTCCATCCGTCTGCCAATCCTTGGCTGCTTATTTCCACCTTTTAAGCCAAGATAAAAAAAAATTAAAACAGGAAGAAAAAGCAAATGGAACAAGTAACATGTCCTAATTTCTCCAAGGAGGCTGGCTGGGAACTGAAATGACTAGATTAAAGTATCACACGTCAGAATTAAAGTATTAGATAAAGGCCAGACTCTACTTTTTTGATCTTTGTGGGCATTCCAGAAATTAAAAATAATAAAAAAATACATTCAAAACTCCCTGTCACAGATTTAGGCTGGAAGCTCCGATCTGGCAATTCCAAGGGGAAAGGAGCCTTGCATCAGCAGCTCGAGGCTCCCACACTGGGCTACTTACAGTGCATATTTTAATTCATTTTTTGGGAAATATATTGATTTTTTGAGGAGGATGAGGAAGACCCCTGGATGCAATTCCAAGGGGAAAAGAGCCTTTTATTATGTGATTCCCTTAGCACCTCAAGGCTCCCACACCAAGCTACTTTCGGTGCATTTTTAAACTCATTTTGGGGGAATATATTGATTTCCAGAGTGGGGTCAGAAAGACCTCTGGATGTTATTCTGAAGGGAAAGGAGCTTTGCCTCAGCAGCTTGAGGCTCCCACACCTAACTCACTTCTGGGGGAATATATATATATATATATATATATATATATATATATATATATACACACATACACACATATATGTGTATTTTGGGGGGGGGTTGGTTGGTTTTTTTTTTCGTTTTTTTTTTTCCTGATGAGAATTAGAGAAGCCCTGGACCAAATTCCAAGGGGAAAGGAGCCTTCCCTCAGCAGCTCAAAGCTCCCACACCAGGTGACTTTTAGTGCATTTTTTAACTTGTTCTTAGGGAATACAGATTTTCTGAGGGGCCGAGAAACACCCCTGGATGCAATTCTGAGGGGACAGAAACCTTCTAGAATCCTGTGACTTCACCAACATGTCGGGGCTCCCACACAGGACGACTTTTAGCGCATTTTTAAACTCATTTTGGGGGAATATATTGATTTTCAGAGAGGGGTGAGAAAGACCTCTGGATGCAATTCTGAGGGGAAAGGAGCTTTGCCTCAGCATCTTGAGGCTCCCACACCTAACTTGCTTCTAGGGGAATGTATTTTTGTTTTCTGCTGAGAATTAGAAAAACCCTGGACGGAATGCCAAGGGGAAAGGAGCCTTCCCTCAGCAGCTCAAGGCTCCCATACCGGGTGACTTTCAATGCGTTTTTTAAATTGTTCTTGGGGAACACAGATTTTCTGAGGGGCCAAGAAACACCCCTGGATGCAGTTGAGGAGAAAAGAGCCTTTTATTCTGTGATTCCCTCAGCTTTTAGTGCGTTTTTTAACTTGTTCTTGGGGATTACAGATTTTCTGAGGGGCCGAGCAACACGCCTGGATGCAATTCTGAGGGGACAGAAACCCTCTAGAATCCTGGGACTCCCCAAACATGTCGGGGCTCCCACACCGGACGACTTTCAGCACATTTCCCAACTCGAATTTTGGGGGTGATATTTTTAAGCGGGTCGAGAAAGACCCGTGGACGCAATGCCGAGGGGAGGGGAGAGGAGCCTTCCCTCAGCAGGTTGAGGCACTCCGGGCTCCTTGCAGTGCTTTTTTTGAACGCTTTTTTCCCTCAGCAGGTTTAGACATTCCGGGCTCCTTGCAGTGCGGTTTCTGAACGGTTTTTCCCTCGGCAGGTTGGGGCACTCCTGGCTCTTTGCAGAGCGTTTTTTGAACGGTTTTACGGGCACGTCTCGGCTGCCGAGGGGGCCGTGCCCAGCCCTGTCCCTCCCCACAGGCGGCGGCGGGCGGGAAGCCCCGGCGGGCTCGGCCTCGCACTCCCGGCGCCCCCTGCGGGCCGGGGCCGGCACCGCCTCAACCGCCGGGTTCCCCCCATCACCGGGAATGGCGGCCGCTCCCCTTCCCCGCCCCGCCGGGGCCATCCCGGCCCGCAGCGCCGCCGACACCGTCACACGCCGGAGGGCGGGCGGGCACGGATGAGCAAGGAGGCGGAAGGAGCCGTTGCCATGGCGAGCGCGGCCCGCCCTTGCCTCCCCACGTCAGCGCCGTCTCCCGCCCGGCCGCGGGTGATTGACAGTTGCTATGGCAACAGGCTCGCCCCCGCCGCCATTTTGTCAGTTGGGTTTTTTTTTAAATTTTAAAAAAATATTTTAAAAATTTAAATAAAATAAAATAATAATAATAAAACCCAAGAGCAAATCGCTCAATTTTCGCCAGAATTTCTGGGGTTGTTTTTTTTTTAAAGTTTTTTTTTTCTTCTCCTTCTTCCGACCTCCACCGCGAAAGGAAAAGGAAAAGAAGGGACGCAAAAAAAGTGCGCTCCGAGGGTCCCGCCGGGGATGCGCGGCCGGGCTTGAGGCGGCGGCGGCGGTGCGGGAAGCGAAGCCGGTTCGTGAGGAAGAAGGGAGGGAGGGAAGGAGGAGCGGGCGGGGAGGGAGGGAGGGGGAGGAGGTAGCGGCTGGCAGGCGGGGGAGGGAGGGAGGGAGCGAGGAGTTCCCGGGGGCTCGGTACGGCGCTGCGCTTCCCCCCATCCCCTCCTCCTCCTCCTTCTCCTCCTCCTCCTCCCGCTCCTCCCGCTCCCCCCGCCGCTGTCCCCGCGCTCCCGGCCGGGGCTCAGGCCGCCGATCGCAGCCGAGCCGAGGCGAGGCCGAGCCGCCGCCGGGCGCTGCGCAGGTTTGGACCGCGCGCCATTTTGTGAGGGCAGCGAACAGCCAGAGCCCGGCCGGGGAGCCGCCGGGCCGCCCGGGCTCCCCTTCCCACCGCGGGCAGAGCCGCGGCCCGAGGGAGGAGGAGGCGCCGCCGCCGCCGAGGCCCCCGGGGAAGAGCGGGAGGACGCGCCCGGCGCTCGCCCCGCGGAGGGAGAGGCCTCGCCCCGGGAGAAGCCGCCGCACGGGTGAGTGAGACGCCGCACCGCGGGACGAGCCGGGGCCGCCTCGCCCGGGCCCGCGGCGGAGGGGCCGCAGCGCTTCGCTGCCATCTTAGAGCGGGAGCGGCGGCAGGGCCGGGATCCATCCCCGCCCGCCCCTCCGCAGCCCGCGGCCTTTTTCCCCTTGGAGCGCGGCTGTGCCTTGCCGGGCCTTGGGAGCGGCGATGGAGGAAGGGAGCTCGCCCGGAGCCTCTCGGTGTTATGCGCAACGCCCTGCGGTGGGCGGGTGCGAGGGCTCGGGCCGGGCTGGCGGCGAGGAGGGCGGCAGGACTTGGAGCATCACCTGTTGTAGGGGAGGATTGGGATGCCCCGGCACCTGCGAGGGGCCGCTGGGGCGGGTGGGGAAGGTGCAGGGGAGACGGGGAAAGAGTTACCTGAGCGAGGTGCCTGTCATCCCTTCGGTGGGGGTGGGGAGGAGGAGGGAGCAGCGATGTTGGGAATAGACACAGGGACACGCAGGGACACACGGGCACAGGGACAGGCAGGGACACACGGGCACTCCCCGGGGAGCGCTGCAGGCACCGGCCCCGCAGCTCTTTGGGGAAAGGCTGGACGTGGCTCTCGGTGCCGTGGTCTGCTTGACAAGGTTGGGCTCGATGATCTCGGAGGTCTTTTCCGTCATGAATGATTCGATTCCCTGGTTCCATGTTTTAGTAGCCGGCCGCGGCCTTTCAGGGATTCAGCTTTGTGTTCTGGGGGAGCCGGAGCTGTGCTGGGATGCGCTGGGTGCTGCTCTGGAGTGGCCACGGTTCCCTCCCGCCGCCGCGGCATCACAAAACGCGTTTTAAAGTGCTGCAATTCGAAATTTAGAAATTTGGGAATCTCAGTCGCCTTTGAAGTTTTGGGTTTAGCCCGTCCAAAGACCACGTAGGGCTTCTTTGATCGTGTCTCTCGATTGCTGCTGTTACTCAGTTCTCCTATTACCCCACAACCATCGGGGGAAATGAACATTTATTGTTGTTTAAAATCAACGAAGGCAGAGTAAGTGACTCCAAAATAAATCGACAGGCGTGTTTTTGACAGCCATCCTGGTTGAATCCGAATGAGAGTGTGCTGGTAACTTTTGCCAGGAGGTGCTTGCAGTCCCACTGAGGTGGATGGAGTTTCATGGGGGCCTGGGTTTGAACAAGTTAACAACTTTTTTTTCTTATCTTCTTGGTGTTTTCCTTACCTTTTCCTCAAGAAAGGTGTGTGAAGTTGAAGAACACTTAGATGATATCTGGTGATAAATTAGCAAACATTTAGTTTCTGGTAGTGTTTAATTCTCTGCCTGTAACCAAGCAGAATTTAATCTCCCTCCTTGGAATAGTCTGTAGCCCTAAAAAGTTTTGGTAAACTTGTTTCTCTCTTTCTCCACGCCGCCCTTCCCCCAACCTCTGTAGGTTGGATATTTTTGGAAAATTAATTATACTTTATAGAATTAGAATAATAACACTGAAAATAACTCTGAGCTAGTATTTGTTAACTATTATCTATATATATTTGGTGTGTGTATATATAGATACTTTTGTAGGCTACGCTTCATGTTTTTGGCTTACATGAATTATTTAGGACTAGACTTTTTATTTGCAGTCTGAAGTAGAATATGTGTGTGAAGTGTTAAATTTACATTTTTCTGCTGTGAATTAAAAATTCCATCCAAGTTTATGATGCTTATTGAGTTTAATTCACGGCTTTGGAATATTCCTTGGGTGAAGAGTATATCTTTGAACAAGTATATCTTGAAGAGTGTATGTATATTTGAAGGGTATATACTTTGCACAAGTATATCTCGTTCAAAATTGAGGAGCCAGCGGGGTTTTCTGAAGCCAGGAGGGCAATAGGTCAGGAGTTTGATATTGTTTCCAGGCCTGCAGGTGGGGTGGTTACAGGAGCAGCGAGTGTTACAGTTCCTGCATCCATACCGGCCTGGATTTGGGACTTGTCATTGGCGTCCCCTCCCCCAGCTGGACAGTGACAAGGATAATTTTACCTGATGGCAGCCAAGAGTTCTCCTTCCAGCGCCGATTTACGGGCAGGGTTCCCTCGCTGGTGTGAAGCGCCGGGAATGGATCCAGCTGGGGGATCTGGGATCGGCACCTGGCGGCCGGCGGAGCTGGTGCAAAGCGCCCGAGGGTCCCAACAAAGCAGCGGAGCCCCGGCGGGCTCCGGGCAAGCCGTGCCCAGGTGGGGCTTCTCCAGTGACATTCAGCTGGGACAGACGTGCTCGCATGTGCCACCTCTCCGAGTGGTGTTTGGAACCGGACCGCCTGCTCGGATGGTATGTGGAGAGAATAAACACTGCAAAACGGAGCTTTTATTTGCCGTGCAGGCATTTCACAGCTTCAGCTCAGCCCAACTGGGCGCTGATTTGAAGGCTAGAAACAATTGGTACCAAGAAAAGCGCTTTTTGTTGCTATAATTAGGTTATCTTTTGGGAGTTCCTCTGCAAAGCCGCTCGTTTCAGGTGCTTTAAGCTGTGTGAGTTTGTGGTTTGGGGCGGGAATTGCAGCCTGGGATCTGTTCAGCCTTCCCGTGGTCGCTGAATGCCATTTGGAGAGCTGTTCTCCACATGAAAGTACAAAACTTTCTGATACCTTTATATTATGGGAGTTGTATAACTTCTGAAATCCTTTTGTAAATAGATCTGTTGTTGTAGAACGGGATTATTTACAGAGAACTGCTGCTTTTGTCTTTATACTGAGCACAATACATGATTTGTTGAGTTTACAGTTTCATCTCTGCAAAGAGCTTGATAAGAAATACATTTTCACAAGAATTATGTAATAACTTTCTGGCTCCTCAGACTCTGATGTTTGTGCAGGGAGCGTTCTTTTTTGTTCTTTGTTATTATTTTTTATTATTTGAAATAATACTGAAAACCTTTCTGAGCCAACTGCTTTCCTTGTGAGCTTCTGAGGGGAGAAAGAAGTAATCAGGAGAAGGGGAATGCTCTTCCTTTTCCTTGGGAATGCTCTTCCTTTCCTTCCTCACCTCCACGGGTCCTTCAGGAGAGGCTTATGGGAACTGTAGTCTTTGCATGCCTTCAAACGCCAGGGAAACTCTGGGAAATCAGCAATGCTTCCTTCCACAAAGATTTGCTCCATATGTGGAGTTCCCCAGGGCTGGCTCTTCAAGGTGACACAGCACACCAGTGGAATTGCAGTGATCTCCATTGCTTTATCATCTTTTGGTAAAATTCTGTATTTCATTCTGCATTTCATTCTCATTTGTCCCAGAGTGACTGGGGAATGTCTGGGCTGCTTGTGCTGGTACCAGGGGATTTCATTCCTTCAGAGCAGGGCTCTGCTGTGTCCTCACCCTTGGTGTGGCTCACTTTGAGGGGAATTGGCTTTATCCTCTCCTTATTTACTCCAAGGTGTTCTGTCCTTAGGATTTTTGGGGAGAATTCCCTCTGAAGGGCCAGGGAAATGTGGGGGACAATTCCCAGCAGCTCTGCCTGCACCCATACAGTGGGAAACTGGTGTGAAAACAAAACCTGTGAAAGAGATCCCAGCTCTGAGTTTTGGACAGCAGGGAAATGTTTCTGTCACTGCTGACACCTATTTGTAAACATTCTCCAGGCAAAGTTTCCAGCTCTGGGTAGCACCAAGTACCTGAAAGTGAAACTGAGTAAATGAAAGTAAAATTAACTCCATTAATGTCAGTTTTGTTCCAGCTGGGAGAGACCAAGCTCTCAGTTGCTGTTACATCAAGTTCCAAAGCCTCCTAGCATTCCTTTTCCCCCCCTTTTTCCTTTCCCCCAGAGGCAAATAAAAATAGACTGTGTTGTGAGTCAGTTAAAGGAATAGTTAATAATACATTAATACCTCTTTGTGTTGAAAAGTTTCCTCTTTCTTTTTGGTAACTGTTTGGATGGTGAAATGAGAGAGGGATGGAAATGCACAAATTGATTTCTGATGGCAGAGTCATTCCTTCAAAAAATAATGGGAATAAAATGAGAATGAATTATGTTGAGTTACTGGAAAAAATCAAATTAGTAGGACGACTAGTTCACAAAAGCATAAGTAAATAATTTTAATAATTAAATTGAACTTGCCAGTGAAACTTTTAAATCTTAGTGTCCCAAAACCTGTTGTTCACTGGTTTTGTGGTTTCCTGACTGCAAACACATTTCATTCCAATTCCCCATTCCCTGAGCGTGTTCAGCTCATGGTTTGTGCTCCTGAGAACTCCATAAATGCCAATAACTCATTTTCTGTGCTGCTGTTGGGACACCCAGCATCTCCTGGACAGAGGGAGCAGCTTTGTGTCCCTGCTCTCAGTTTGAGGTAAAACTCAGGGAAGGGTTAAAAGGGGACAGAAATGTCAGGGAAGTGAATGTGTTGGTGCTTCCTCAGCTCTGCACTGTCCTGGTCACTGAGGGCTCCCTCACACTGATCTCTGCCCTGGCTGTGCAGATCCCTGCTCACAGCTATTCCAGTGTATCCCAACCACATTTATTTATTCCAGTTCTAAATGCACTTTGAGCAGGACTCACACATGAAATACATGGAGGGTGTGTGCTCACACACAAATCAGTTCCCATCCACT
Source organism: Melospiza georgiana (assembly GCF_028018845.1). Lineage (NCBI taxonomy): Eukaryota > Metazoa > Chordata > Aves > Passeriformes > Passerellidae > Melospiza > Melospiza georgiana. The sequence continues at coordinate 118,099,575 of NC_080431.1, read as the reverse complement.
CTTTCCACATCTGACTGATACTGGAAGCTCAGTAACTTTCCAGGATCATGATTCTGCCTTCTTTATTGTTATTCTTTCCAACTTGTGGATAATTAGGCATTAATGCAGTGCTGTGCCAGAGTTAGTGTTGGGAACACATTGATTTCTTTGTTAATGTTACAAGATCTTGGGAGTTTGCACTGCTATAGAAGTTACTCCTAAATACCACAAACACTGGGGCAGGGCTGTGGAATAACAGCTCAATGCACATTTTTCACCATCCTGAGATGTTCCTCAGCTCAGAATTCTGTGCTCTTGTACTTGGGGTGACTTTGTGTCAATGTCACAGTGTTCCTTCAGAAACTGAGATTGTTGTGGCAGGGCCTGTGTAGGAGCAGGAGCATTCCTGCAAATGCTGGCTGTGTGTATGATTGCAAGTATGGATCTCTGTGTTCCCAACAAAATCACATTTTTCATGGAATCTCAGGATGGTTTGGGGTGGAAGGGACATTAAAGTGCCACCCCTGCCATGGCAGGGCCACCTCCCACTGTCCCCTCCCAGCCCCAGTGTCCAGCCTGGCCTTGGGCACTGCCAGGGATCCAGGGGTGCAATTCCATCCCAGCCCTGGCCACACTCACAGGGGGAAATTTTTCCTAATTATCTGATCTAAACCTGTAATTTTTCAGTGTGGAGCCATTCCCTGTGTGCTGTCCCTCCTTTTTTTTGTATGGAAAGGAATATTTTCTCTGTTTTAAGCTGAAATTGGGATATTTCTGGTCAATCAGGCTGTCAGTTTTGTTTTTACCTTCCACTTTAACTCCATGTGGAAAGGTTTAATTTTAGTTCATGAACTGGGCCTGGGATGAAAACACAACAGTGGGAGAGCTCTGCACCAGGGATACACCAGGGATTTTTATAGGAATCTCCGAGGGAGGGGAAGGAGATGCAAACCTTAATTAGGCATGGAAGGGACCTGAGAATCACCCAGGGCAGGGACACCTCCCACTGTCCCCTCCCAGCCCAGTGCCCAGCCTGGCCTTGGGCACTGCCAGGGATGCAGGGGTGCAATTCCATCCCAGCCCTGCCCACCCTCACAGGGAGGAAATTCTTCCTAATATCTGATCTGAACCTGTAATTTTTCAGTGTGGAGCCATTCCCTGTGTGCTGTCCCTGCATGCCCTGGCAATTGTCTCTCTCCAGCTTTCCTGGGGCTCCTCCAGGCCCTGCAAGGCCACCCTGAGCTCAGCCCAAAGCTTCTCCTGTGCAGGTGAACAATGCCAGCTGTGCCAGCCTTTCCTGCCAGCAGAGCTGCTCCATCCTCTGCCCATCCTGGAGCCTCCTCTGGGCTCTGCAGCAGCTCCAGCTCCTCCCTGGGCTGGGGCAGCTCTGCAGGTGGGAAATCACCTGAGGGGCACAGGGACACAATCCCAATCCCAATCCCAGTCCAGGGCAAGCTCTGAATGGAACTCACTGAGCTTCTCACCAGCCAGCACCCCAGTCTCCTCCCAGGGCTGCTCTCCATCCATCCCCAGCCAGCCTGGCTCATGTTTGGGTTCCCCATGGCCTTGCTGAGCTCCTTGGGGCTCTCCCAGCCCCCCCTCTCCAGCCTGCCCTGGTCCCTCTGGGTCTGTCCCCCTCAGCTCCCTGTCTTGTCACTTGCCATGGGTCCCCTTGTTTCTGTCCCCAGCAAAATTTTTAAAATTTTGCTGAAGTCAGGCTCCATCCAAAGGCTCCAAACTTTCCTGGCTGTGCCCCAAAATCAGAGGCAGGAGTGGGTGCAGCTCTGGGCAGTGATAACCCAGTCACTGCAGCTTCTCTTGCAATGGCTCTTGTAGCTCCTCAAACTTTCTGTAGTGGTTTATTATTTTTAAGAGGCTTAGTATACATTTATTAATTGTAAAGCTTAATTATAAAGCTGAAATTCAAAGTGAATTGATGTGTTTTGTGAACTATACCAGAGACAGCATCACAAATGAGTCAGTGAAGTCTGAGTGAAAAGAGTGTAAGAGATGAGTTGTACAGGTGAAGTTCCTGTAAGGACAATTGAGAATTGCTTGAGTTTGTGTTGTATGAATGAGAAACCCTTCTTGGGATGTGATTTCTGGGTTGGTTTGTGTTTACAGCATGGAGTGTTGTTTGTTTCTGTGTCACATTTCCTCACTTGGAGGTCCCTGTCCACAGAATTTCCACAGGGACAGCCCTGGGGAAATCCCTGTGTTTGTGGTTTGGCTTTCCTGCTGGAAATAAAACGTTGTGAGTTCTGCTAATTATTGTGATTTGATAATCTGCTCTACAAAAGCTGAATGATAGAAGGTGTAAAACATCATCTGGAGGTGAGGATGGGAATCCTTTCTGTGGTGTGGCCCCTCAGGAGGGTTGGTCTGGGGATGTTCTCACTGTTTTCCACCATTGCAGTGTCCATGGGAGCCCTGCAGTCCCTGACCCATCCCAGATTCATTTCTGGGTCTCTGTGGGGTTCAGTTAACCAGGGTCACATTCACAGCAGGGACCTTTTAAAACCTTTTAAAACTTCATGAGCTCAGAGTTGAAACCCTGAGAAATGCAGGAGCACAGGTGGGGACAGATGGAGCACAGGCCCTGCCCTGCCTTCCTTGGTGCTGCTGCCACCTCTGGGGCTCAGGCTGAGTCCTGGGGAGTTTGTTCTGTGGGGTGGGCACCAGAAATGCTTTGCTCCCATTGCAAATGCTTTTCTCCCATTGCAAATGCTTTGCTCCCATCATAAATTCTTTTCTCCCATCATAAATTCTTTTCTCCCATCATAAGTTCTTTTCTCCCATTAGAATTGGACACAGATTTCTACAAGTGAGTTTAAAGGTTCTACCCATTGCCCATTTACTTGATTTCTGCCACACAGCACCCCCAAACCCAAGTTTTTGCTAGAATATTTCCATTTCATTTATTGCAGAAGCCAATAAAGCAAGGAAAACCAGTTGGCCAAGCTGTGGTGTTACCAAGTTCTCCCTTCTGAGGGCTGCTTTAAAAACCCCACTTTTTTCTCTTCTTATTATGCAAAGAAAGAGTTGTGTAACCATTGTATAATGGTTGTGTTCCACCTGCAGAAAGTGAGTATTTCATTCTGGTTTTCTGCTGGGTGCTCTTCATCAGCACCCAGTTATTTCAAGAAATGAGAAAACAACTTCTGCTCACAGTTCACAAAGTTCCACTGATCCATCTTGAAATCACCCCCTCCTGCAAAACTTTAAATGGAACAAATTTATTGAAAAACCCGTTTGAGCTTAGCTGAAATGTAAAATATGGAGTGCACAGGGTTTGGTGTGTGGAGGAAGGGATGTCCTGGGGTGACAAAGGGACATTTTCTGAGGCTCCTTCTGTTTGGGAGCACCAAAGAGCTGAGCAGTGACCTCTGGGGCTTTGATTCCACAGCACAAACCCCAGTCTCAGGCATTTTTACAATCTGGCAAAAGGAAAGGCCACTTTGGAGTTGTTCATGCCATTAAATCTCCTCTGGCACTGACAAGTTCATGGTGGGCTCACATGCTGAGGTTTTCTGTCTTGGGCTGGTTTGTTTGGGTTTTTGTTTGGGTTTATTTTTTTTGCTTTCTTTTATTCCCCCTTTTCTGCGCAGTGTAATAACTTCCACTTCTTAATTTATTTATTTAATTTTTTTTAAAATCAGGAGCATGTTTTGATTGAGATCAGTCAATAATTTTTTGTGTGTGTGACAAAGATTTCCTAAGCTCATATTTGTTGTCCTTTAATGTGTATTTGCAAAGTCTGCAAAGACAGAGGGTGGACTCAACTGACCTTCCTTATGTCATTCCTCATTTTTGAAATATTTATCACTATTTTCCTACCTCAGAAGTTTATTCCTGGGCCTACACAGTATAAACCAGTATTTTGTAAGTGTTGGCCTCACTCTTTTGTTAAGATTTTGGGTCCTACCTTAATTTATTGAAATGTGAGAACTTGTGATTATTTCTATACAAGACCTTGAATATGGGGTGAAGAATTTGATGTTCAGATTTCCATATTTGAAAAGAAGTCCCTTGGTATTTTCTGATACAGATTTCTTTAGCTGCTTTGCTGTTTATTCCTCTGGACCACTGCAACTTTAAAAAAACAAATCTTAATTTTCATCTTTGCATGATTTTTGTTTGCATGAAAGCAAAGAATCTGAGGGGCTGTGGTTTGAGGTGAGGCTGAAGTTTGAGATTCATTTTTAGCAATTTCTAGGTTTTGTGTTGGTCATGATGAGTGGTCTGAAACCTCTGAGCCCCAACCTGACAGTGCCAAACACACAAACTCCTTGATGGAAATGAGAAACCAGGTCTGGATTGTGTTCCTTAGGTTGGGACATGGTCTGCCTCCAACATTTCAGTCTTTGTGCACTTACACGTGACTTTATTTTTATTTCCATAAAAATCCCCAAACTAAGTCAAGCACTCAAGTACCCACAAAAATGTGAGACTCATCTCTTGCTTGTAGTGCTCTGAACTATCTTTTATCATGTAGTAAATACATAAATTTAAATTTTTTAAGTGTAATTTAGTAATTAATCACTGTCCAGACCCTGCACTTGGTTTTAGGTTTGGGACTTTCTCATGCCACATTTTAGTACCTGAATCAAGTAAATTCCTATGGATTTTTCCAGCATCCCATGGAAAAGTTTTTCAGTGATTGGGCTCTAACATAAAAACACCCCATCCACCCAAACTTTCTGTATCCCACTGCCAGCCTGACCTAAGGCACTGAGCTCCTGCTTTTTGGGATGAAGAGAGGAAATTCAGGGATTTTTGGTGTCTTGTAGAGCTTTGTGTGCTGTCCATGAGATAAAGAACTCCCTGAGCTGCTCTCCAGCAGGGAGTGAGAGCCAGAGGGTGAAGTGATGGCCCAGAGTCACCTGGGAGTGCCCAAAATCACCTGGGAATGCCCAAAATCACCTGGGAGTGCCCAGAGTCCCAGAATCCCAGAATCCCTGGGTTGGGAGAGACCTCCAAGACCATCGAGTCCAGCCCAGCCCCAACTGAACCCTGGCCCCCAGTGCCACATCCAGGCTTTGTTAAACACACCCAGGCATGGGGACTCCCCAGGCAAACCATTCCAGTACTTTCTAACTCTTTCCATTTAAAACTTTTCATATTTTTCTATATTTTCACATTTCCCTGGGTGCCCTGTGAGTGCCCAGAGTCCCGGGGTGAGGCAGGGGGTGGAGCTGAGTGAAGGATTTCTGTGTGTGGTGTTTAATAGCAGGATGCTCTTTGCATTTGCAGTTTCATTTGCCTGGAGTTTGTATTCTGAGTGCTCTGTAAGTTGAAAAAGCAGCCTCTTAAGGCTGGAGAGTGACTCAGCACATCCACACAGAGGTCTGCTCAAGGAATGTAGGATTTGCTTGGAAATTTGGGGAAATTAGGGTTTGAATTTGTTTTTCCCAAACAGAGTCTTTAAAAAGTGCTGATTTTTAATTTGCAGCCTCTTTTGTCATTTGATCCTCATATCTAAATTTTGGGGGAAGTGATGAGGAATTTCAGGAAATTGTATCATTTTGGGGTGGCTGGATTGACTTGGGTGAGTTGTTGTCTGTGTGCCCTCCTCTTGGTGGGCATGAGAAGGATCTGTGCAATGAATAAATGAGAATTTCAATGGAAATGACATTTATGCAACTTCTTTTGTATGGAAGGCAAAGCATATCCACATAGAGGTCTGCTCAAGGAATGTAGGGTTTGCTTGGAAATTTGGGGGAATTGGGGTTTGAACTCGTTTTCCTCAAACAGAATTTGTCTTTGCAAATTCAAAATCAGCATTTTTTAACCTCTTCTCCCATTTGATCCTCATACCTGAATTTTGGGGAAAGTGATGGGGTATTTCAGGAAATGGTGTCATTTTGGGGTGGGTTGTTGTCTGTGTGCTCTCCTCATCTGTACCATGAATAAATGAGAATTTCAATGGATATGACATTTATACAACTTTTGTATGGAAGGGGAAGCACATCCACACAGAGGTCTGCTCAAGGAATGTAGGATTTGCTTGGAAATTTGGGGAAATTAGGGTTTGAATTCGTTTTTCCCAAACAGAGTTGATCTTTAAAAAGTGCTGATTTTTAATTTGCAGCCTCTTTTCTCATTTGATCCTCATACCTCAATTCTGGGGATATTGATGGGGTATTTCAGGAAATGGTGTCATTTTGGGGTGGCTGGATTGTCTGTGTGCTCTCCTCATCTGTGCCATGAATAAATGAGAATTTCAATGGAAATGACATTTATACAACTTTTGTATGGAAGGGGAAGCACATCCACATAGAGGTGTGCTCAAGGAATGTAGGATTTGCTTGGAAATTTGGGGAAATTAGGGTTTGAACTCGTTTTTCCCAAACAGAGTTTGTCTTAAAAAATGCTGATTATTAATTTGCAACCTCTTTTCTCATTTGATCCTCATACCTGAATTCTGGGGATATTGGTGGGGTATTTCAGGAAATGGTGTCATTTTGGGTTAGGTGGATTGACTGGGTGGGTTGTTGTGTGTGTGCACATGAGAAGCATCTGTGTAATGAGAATTTCAATGGAAATGACATTTATACAACTTCTGTATGGAAGGGGAAGGAGGCATTTAGGGCTTTGCCCACTTTGTGTGATGGGAACAGGGAATCCTGGGATGGTTTGGGTTTGAGGACTGTCAGGATTGTCTCCTTCCCCCCTGCCCTGGCAGGGACATTTCCCAGGCTGTTCCATGCTTCATCCAGCCTGGCCTGGGCACTTCAGGGATGGGACATCCCCAGCTCCATCTCAGCACTCCAAAAGCTCCAACTCCCCTGGCAGGGCTGAGCTCTGAGCCCAGCCTGGGGAGCAGAGTTACCTGTGCCAGTGTGTGCCTCACCTTCTTCTCTGCTTGCATTTTAGGGGGAAAGCTGGCTAAACGTGTTAAATAAAACTCTTTAAAAATAAAGAGTTCTGGTTTCAGCTGCCCAAACTTGTGACAGAGCCCTGAGACTGCTGGTGCTGCTGGCAGGGGAGGGGAGCAGCTGGAGCTGGGGAATAAAGGCTGGAATTGTTGGTCTTGTGTGGCTGCACCTTCTTAAATTTGGGGGGAATTCAGGCAGAATTCCTGATCTCTGCTTTATCCAGATCAGTGTTCTGGATTGAGATGAGGCCATGGGCTGGTGCCTCATTCCAGTGCTGAGAGGATGAGAGCAAGAGCAGCAAATTCAGAGAAAAACACAAAAAATGTCGATTTTCTCCCCTTTTTTCCTTCCACCCACCCAGATCTGTCCATGCTTTCCTGGGGCTGGTGGAAATGACCTCGCTCCCTAAACCTGTACCTGTTCCAATTGGAATAATTGATACAAAAGAAGCATAAAGATGAAAAGAAAGAACTGGGATTGTGTTTCATCTGTGAGGGCTGAGGGCCAGCATTCACCTGCCGATGGTACAAGTGTTGGCAAGCAGGAGAGAATCGAAACCTGGGGGTGACTGGCAGCCAGTTCACCTGAAGGAGAGCCACGTGTTTTGGTCATTGAAGGCTTTGTAAATGATGGATTCTTTTTGGAGCTGTCCATACCTGGTGAAGGCTCGGTGGGAAGTTCCTGCACAGGGTGCAGAGCGTGGGAACTCTTGGAGGGAAATTGTTGGAAGGGTTTTTGTAGGATCTGAGCACATCAGGACTGATGTGCAGAGTCACCGAGACCACCCTTGAGGGGCTCGGAGCTCCTGGGATGTTGCCAGAAGTGTCTGGTGGCTGGACTTTGATCCTGCACGGGAGACAACACCTGTATGAGGATGGGAGGATCTCACTGGGTGAATGGTGAAGGGATAAGTTAATTATAGTGTGAAACATTTTAGAATTTTGGTACAGAGGGAGTCTAGAGAAGTAAGATGGAAGAATTGAGGCATGTCCTGTCCTTCTTCTTCTTCTTCTTCTTCTTGGCCTCCATCTTCTGTGGTGATGGTGGCACTTTGGGATTGGTTATTACTAGAGGTGCACTGGTCAATAAGGGTGAAAGGTATTGGGGAAATAGGAAAATATTGTATATGTAGTTTTGGGTACAAAGATAAGTGACCGCCCCGGGGGCTCTCAGGGTGCTCATGGCTGGCTGCTGTGCAGACCTCTGTCGGGCCGAGAGAAAATATTATAGATAAATAACTAATAAACACTGAAGACCGAGAAAAAACCTGAAGCCTCTTCTCGTCCTTTGGAGCGCGGGCTGCCCAAGGCCACCCCGAGCCTTTCCCGGCCCTCAGAACCAGCCGGGACCGGGACGGGTTTTCCAGGGCAGGAGCCCTTGGCAGGCAGTGACCCTCGGGCAGCTCCTGCCCCGGGGCTGTGCCACCCGCCTGGGGCTGGCCCAGTGTTTGCCAGCCCGGCCGTGGGTCAGGGCGAGCTGGCCGAAATGGAGAATTTTGTATTTTTACCGCCGGGTGTGCGGGTGGGAGTCGGGTTACACCTCAGGGCCGGTGGGATGGGCTGGGCTCTGTGGGCGGGCAGCGGGGCAGGGCTGGCACTGCTGCCCAGCGCCGTGCCCGGGAATTGTGGCACCCCTCGGGCGTTCTGTGCCCTCCTGCTCTGCCTCTCTGACTTGGCCGTCTCAGCCCCTGCCCTGGTGTGCCCCCCAGCACAGCCTGGCCTTGGGAATCCTCCCTGCCCCCTGATGCTGCTCCTCTTGCTCTCTTTTCCCTCCTCTTCTTCTTTCCCTCCCCTTTTTCACTATTTTCTAACTTCTACTTGTGCCCCTTTTCTACCAGTTCTCTCTTATTGTCATTTGCTCACTTGTTTGTTCTTTCTCCTTTCTCTTCCCCAATATGAAAAAAAAAAAATCCCCATTTGAAACACTAAAACCTCTTAAGAAACCCCAAGTTTTTAATTTTCTGTGCATTCCCCCCAAAACAATACCACAAACCAATACAACACACAGGTTTTGTGTCTGTCTCATTGACTTTGGAATTTTCACTTGATTTCTGTATTGCCTTAAGATAGGCATGCACACACAAAATGTGTTTTTCCTGTTTTTCCTTTTTCCTTTCTGGACCAACTGAAAAATGAATTGAAGTTCCCAAAGTTAACTTGTAAGAAAAGGTATTTTCACTGTGTAAGCTGTGAGCAGGACCTGCTGAATTGTGAAGATGCTTTGTTTTCTTCTTCCTGCCCTACAAAGAATGTTTCTGTTCCACACAAGCCCCAGATGGGCCAGTTATGTTAAAAACCAACCCAAACTCTTTTGGAAATTCCATGCTTGCTTGTCCTCTTAAACAGGTGACCACTTTTACATCCATGCATTTAGATACACAAATTTCAGCCCAAATTATTTCAATTTTGTTGATCATGATTTACCTGTTAGTCGGGAAAGTAGAAGTGCTCATTCTTTAATATCTGAATCCATCCATCTGAATGTCCATCCATATTTTAACAATCCAAAGTGACTTCAAATAAAACTGGAAAATGGAGCAATACATTTACTCTTTATGGCAGGAAAAAAGCAGTGAAATTCTTCTTCATCCCCTTGGCTTTCTGAGGTTTTGGGACCTGCTTTCTCCATGCCATTCCAATCTTTGGAATTGCTGTATGATAATAAACATAAATGAGAGTTTGAATTACAGTGGTTGTCTTCAGAGATGTTCAGTGGTTCCCTCTCAGTTAGTAAATAAAATCACTGCCCATAAATGCTGGATCTGGTGAGTCACAGCTTCACTGATGATTTTCTTCCTTCATTTTCCTAATCCCTTGGAGTGGTTTTGCAGTGAGCTCTGTCCATCCTGTTGGTTCCTGGGTGGGTTTTTCATGGCACTGCTCAGTTCCAGGAGCAGCTGAGCTTCCTCAGGCCCAGAATTGTGCTCTGGTGTTTGGTGCTTGTCTTCCCTCCTCCATCCCCTTTTTTGGCATTCCATGGCATTTCTCCTGATCCAGATTTCTCTTTTCCCTCAGTTGCTTTGGGTTGAAATATTTCAGACAAAAATGTCCGAGCAAAATAAAAAAGGGCAAATTCCAGGCCTTGGCTGCTGGATCAGAGAACCCCAGAACCACTTGGAAAATGGTTGGGAAAGCCCTGCCAGCCCATGCAGTGCCAGCTGTGCCCCATGGGCACCACCCTGTCCCCAGCCCAGAGCACTCAGTGCCACCCCAGGGGACACCTGCAGGGATGGGGACTCCAACCCCCCTGGGCAGCCCCTGGAATGTGTCAGGAGCCTCTTTTGGAGCTGTTCCAAGCATGGGAGCAGCAGCAGCAGCACCAAAGTTCCCTTTTCCCAGCAGCTTTAAGCAGCCCAGCCCATCATCCCAAGGAATGCACCAGCCCAGGGTCACTGGTACCAAACTAAAGATCTGCTGGAAAAGTGGTTTGGAGTCTTTCCATCCATCCCAAGCTATTCTTGGGAGTGAGAATTTCAGTGGGACACTAAAGCTTTTCTTGCTTTTTTATTTCCTGGGTACCTTGGACTTGGCAATCCTGAGTGCTCTTTGGAGGGTTGTAAGGTCAGCATTTAAAAGCTTTTTTTTTTTATTTGTCCTCATTTCCTTCCTGCAACCTGCTTTATTAAAACCATTTTAGGAATTGTTATCAAGGAAAAAAATGCTACAGGAAACCAAACTTCTCTGGTGAGGCCTTTACCACCTTCTGATGCTGGCAGAGATTATTTATTTAATAAAAATTGTACAGTCTCACTGTGACCTAGATACTTAACTGGATAAGTTTATCAGAGATTTAGTGCAGTGGCTGCTTCTTGAACAAATGAGGAGAGGAGCATCCTGGAGAGCATCACACTGACCAGTGGAACTCCACATTGGGGTGCTGGAATTGGGGAAGTTCCCATAAACTTGTCCCAAAAGTTCAACTTTTTCTGTTTCTCCTCCTAAAAGTTGAGTTGGACCAAATGGATGTGAGAGAGCTCAGCAAGAGAGACTTTTCCTGGCCCTTTGTGGCACTGAGGGATAAAAATCTCTGAAAACTTTTATCTTACAGCTGCCATCAGGGAATCAAAGTGAATCCAAAGTGAATTCCAAGCTTCTCCATAGTGCCCGCTCTCAGAAAGGGATTCAAGCCAAAATTAACCCAAATTTACAGGCTGAGCTTGAGCTGCACCCCAGGACCTGAAGCTCAGAAAATCATTGTTTTTAATTTTAATGAGCAGGAGATTGTCAACTTCTGGGGGTGATGGCCAGTCAGTTCACTTGGGAGAGAGTCGTGGCTTTGTGGTCACTGAAGGCTTTAAAAATGATGGATTCTTTTTGGGTGGATGAGGAATTCCTGGTGGAAATTGTGAGGAATTTGGGTAGGAAATTGTGAGGAATTTGGGTAGGAAATTGTAAGGAATTTGGGTAGGAAATTGTAAGGAATTCCTGGTGGAAATTGTAAGGAATTCCTGTTGGAAATTGTGAGGAATTTGGGTAGGAAATTGTAAGGAATTCCTGGTGGAATTTGTAAGGAATTTGGGTAGGAAATTGTAAGGAATTTGGGTAGGAAATTGTAAGGAATTCCTGGTGGAAATTTTAAAGAATTTGGATAGGAAATTGTAAGGAATTCCTGGTGGAATTTGTAAGGAATTTGGGTAGGAAATTGTAAGGAATTTGGATAGGAAATTGTAAGGAATTTGGATAGGAAATTGTAAGGAGTTCCTAGTGGAAATTGTAAGGAATTTGGATAGGAAATTGTAAGGAATTTGGGTAGGAAATTGTGAGGAATTTGGGTAGGAAATTGTGAGGAATTTGGGTAGGAAATTGTAAGGAATTTGGGTAGGAAATTGTAAGGAATTCCTGGTGGAAATTGTAAGGAATTTGGGTAGGAAATTGTAAGGAATTCCTGGTGGAAATTGTAAGGAATTCCTGGTGGAAATTGTAAGGAATTTGGGTGGGAAATTGTAAGGAATTTGGATAGGAAATTGTAAGGAATTTGGGTAGGAAATTGTAAGGAATTCCTGGTGGAAATTGTAAGGAATTTGGATAGGAAATTGTAAGGAATTCCTGGTGGAATTTGTAAGGAATTTGGGTAGGAAATTGTAAGGAATTTGGGTAGGAAATTGTAAGGAATTCCTGGTGGAAATTGTGAGGATTTTGGGTAGGAAATTGTAAGGAATTCCTGGTGGAATTTGTAAGGAATATCACATTATAATTACCACATTCTCATCTTATTTTTTTTTAACATTAAAGACAATGGTGTTATGTAACAGAACAAATATTCTGGAGTCTCCAGTGAGCTACCATCACTAAATTTTGGGGGTGAATGTTTGATAATTCTCTGTTCAGTGTGATAATAAATGTACCCAGTGAAGCTTTTGCTGCTTGATCTGCAGCCAGTGTCTGCCCTGGCTTTTCTCCCTTGCATCCATGTGTTTTTATCACTTGGGTAGGATGCCTGAATTATTCCCAGGGATTAGAACACCACTTAAAAAGGAGGAATTTGCAGCTTATCACCTCCCCCTGCCTGGAGCTCAGTATACCTTGGGATATACCAAGATTTGCTTGAATATTATGCTTAACAGCAGGGATGGATGGAGCTGAAAAGATAATGCAACAAAACCTTGTGATTGTGAGGGTGAAAAAGGTGTTTGACTCCATCCCTGGATGATGGGAGAATTTCCTGAAGTTCTCAGTTTATCTCCTCCTCCTCCAGTGAGAGATTTCTAGGTCAGTGCTTCCTGAACCAGGGAATAAGGCCATGGCAAATGTGCTGCAGATGGGACACAGACCCATCCTGAACCATGGCAAGTTAACAAATACCAACCCAGGCATGATTCACATTTAGGGAAAAACGTTTGGAGCTGCTGAGGGTGTGTGTTCTGAGAAATGGAAGGGCTGGGAGTGAACAATGTGAGGAAAATGTGGCAGCAGCTTGATTTATTGATGGTGTTCGTGCAGAGTGAATCTTTAGGAGGGACCTTGAGATGCTTGAGCGTGTCCAGAGGAGAGCAGCGAGGCTGGTGAGGGGCTTGGAGCACAAGCTGTGTGAGGAACGACTGAGGGAGCTGGGGTTGTTCAGCCTGGAGAAAAGGAGACTCAGGGGTGACCTCATCACTCTCTACAGCTTCCTGAAGGGTGGCCATGGTGAGCTGGGGTCGGTCTCTCCTGAAGGGTGGCCATGGTGAGCTGGGGTCGGTCTCTCCTGAAGGGTGGCCATGGTGAGCTGGGGTCGGTCTCTCCTGGAGGGTGCCTGTGCTCAGCTGGGGTCGGTCTCTCCTGAAGGGTGCCTGTGCTCAGCTGGGGTCGGTCTCTCCTGAAGGGTGCCTGTGCTCAGCTGGGGTCGGTCTCTCCTGAAGGGTGCCTGTGCTCAGCTGGGGTCGGTCTCTCCTGAAGGGTGCCTGTGCTCAGCTGGGGTCTCTTTCTCTGGGCAACAACAGACAGAACAAGAGGACACATCTCAAGCTGCACCAAGGGAGATGCAAGTTAGAATTAAGAAGGAAGTATTTTACAGAAAGAGTGGTCAGATACTGGAATCATCTACCCAGTGAGGTGGTGGAGTCATCATCCCTCAAAGAATTCAAAAAAAGACTGGATGTGGCACTTGCTGCCATGATCTAGTCGAGGTGTTAGAACATGGGCTGGACTTGATGATCTTAAAGGTCTCTTCCAGCCTTGAATTTCTGTGATTCTGTGAATCTGCCCCTCTGCTCCTGGAATGGGGACCCCACCTTGGGGTGTGGGGGTGCTGGACAGAGCCCAGGGAGGGACAGAGAGACAGGGGACAGCCTGGGGACAGCCTGGGGGTCCAGGGACACCTCAGAGCCCCTCCAGGGCCTGAAGGGGCTCCAGGAGAGCTGGAGGGGGACTGGGGACAGGGATGGAGGGACAGCACCCAGGGAATGGCCTCAGAGTGGGATTTGATGGCAGAGTGGCAATGAGGAATTGTTCCCTGGCAGGGCTGGGGTGGAATTCCACCCCTGCATCCCTGGCAGTGCCCAAGGCCAGGCTGGGCCCTGGGGCTGGGAGGGGACAGCGGGAGGTGTCCCCATGGCAGGGTGGCCCTGGGTGATCTCTGAGGTCCCTTCCCGGGCAGGAATTGTCCCCGAGCTCCCGGGGCTGTGCAGAGCCAGCAGGGCAGTGACCAAGGGCAGCCCGGGGCTCTCACAGCGGGCACTGCCAGGGGTGGCACAGGGAGGGCTCTGCCAGCACAGCAGCCACAGCAGCACCACCTTTGGCTTTTGGGACACTTCAGCCTAAAATAATGATTTTACTGAAATAATCCCATTGATTCCCATGGAGTTGGGTGCAGCTGATTTTTGTGGAGCTGAATCTGGCACTGTCAGTTTTCTGAGCTGAATCCACAGGAGCTGCTGTTGGGAAGTGGGGTGAGCAAGGATTTTAAAGCTGGTGCTGCTGTCCTGGTATGTCTGGAGGAAGCTGGGGCTGCTCTGGTGTTTCCAGGAAGAGCAGTTTGAGAGGACCCAGCCATGTCTGAATAATGAGAGACAATTTTGGCAGTGCAGCGTCAGTGGGAGCTGCCTCAGGGGCAGCATTCAAACAGCAGGTCCTGGTGTGTTTGAAAAGGTCCAAAAATCTTTAAAAGTGCTCCCAAACCTCTACATGGCTTAAAAAAGGGCCACTAACCCAAAATCTTACAAATTAGCACCATTTCTGTACAGAGCCAGCCAGCACTTCCACCTGGGTGTGATTGGTTTTGTGTGTTTGGTTATTTAATTGTGGTTTTTATTTGGTTTTGTTTTTTTTTTTTTTTAATTTGAGAGACTAAATCTGTGCCTATCTCCATGTATGAAAATATTTTGGAAACTTTCAAGATTAAAAGCAGAGCAACAAACATCTCCATTGTTATACTTGAAATAAGTGACTTTCAATCTTTGAGAGCAACACCAGAACTGTCTGGTGCCAGAATGGAGCTGGAGAAGTTTTATTTCATTTAAACATGGGACAGCAGCTGCACAAAATCTTCATATAGAAATACTTTCTATTTTTGTTTCTATACTTTATATTGTTTGTTGTGGTCTGAGTTAGATGGGGTTTGGTTTTTCCAGCTCCAGTCCTGGATGGAGAAGTTCAGGTGGCTGCACCTGAGTCCCCTCCCTTGGCAGGAGACACAGAGCCCAGTTTGGAAATAAAAACACCACCAAAAATGAGAGGAGCAGCAGTGACTGCTGGACTGGGACAACAATCAGCTGTGGTGGCATCAAAGCTGCAGTAAAAATCTGTAAATGGAGTGGTTCTGTGGAAATTGGAGGCAACTTTAGGTGTTGCTGTCATTCTCCTTCCTTTGTGGCTCAGAAATTCAGGGAGGAGGAGGAGGAGGAGGAGGAAGGTTGTGCTCCCCTGACACTCCTGGCTCTGAAATTCTGAAGTGCTGAATGCAATTCTGCAGGTTTGGCTTTGCATTGCTCAAGTTCTTTTCCCAACCACAAGGAACAGAAAAGAGTTTTTGTACGTGGAATTATTGGCCTTGTTGAGGACATGTGTAGGAAAAAAAAATACCTGCAGGAAAAAATCTCAGTTCTGCAAAAAATGTCATATTCCTCTGGATAAATGAATTAAATTAGTTTACAGCCCTCATGTGTGGTTCATTTGGGGACTTTTTATTCCTGATATTGCAGGGGATGGGCAATTCCAGCTGTGGCATCTTTTCCTTTTGTTTGGTGCAGGGAGGGAGGGGAATGCAAATCCAGTGCTTTGACTTTTGTCTGGCTCTGTTAAGTGGGTGGGAAAAGGAGCCACTCCCCCCTCTAATTGGAGGTTCCTTATAAGGTCAGGGGACTGGAAATATTTGAAGTTTGTGCTTCTGAAATTAATTTTTTTTTTAGTCAGTGAGTAAGTAAAGCATCAGATGCAAATTATCTAAAAAATCTCAAGTATTTCAACCTTTGTTGTGGGGTTTTTCTTGCCCTCCTCTCCCCCCTCACTGTGTCAGTTTAATTCTTCTAAAACCACAGGCTTTATTCTGGGGTTCACATGAATTAATGAATATTTAAAAAACCAAATCCCGACTTCTCTGGCTGGATGGGTCAGTTATAAATTTAACATTTCAGTTCCTTCAGACACCTGGCAAGCAATTCATGTTTAGAAGTGATGCATTTCCTAACTAGGCTGTAAAAAATTGTGTATTACAGAAGAATGGGTGTGTTATAAATCAGGTTTTGCAGAGACTCTGAGTGTGCCTGGGTTAATCCTGAGGGATGATCTGTAAGGTCCCTTCCATCCCAAACCATCCCAGGATTCTGTAGTTTGAAATATTTGCTGTTCCACTGAAAACATTGAGCTGAAAAGTGTTCCAGGATCCCACAGGACTCAGAGCTGGAGAAGGGGACCTGTGACTTCTTTGGGAGCAGGGCAGATGTGGTGCTGGTCACAAATTCATTTATCTGTATTTTAGTACATAGGAACCTGCAAGTGCCCAGAAAGGAAAGGATATATTGGTCACAGTGAATTTGTGCTGGTCACAAATTCATTCCTTTGGGACAGCACCGCTGCAATGTGCCTGTCAGAGCCCCAGCTGGGTTGGAATTGTGGCTTTCTGCTGCTCCCCATGAATCCCCCAGTGCTCTCTGCTGTCCCTCTGCAGCAGGGCCAGGGCTGAGCTTCGCTTGTGCCGCTGCTGCTGCTGGAGAGAAATCCCTGCTCCGAGTGCCAGCAATGGAACTGGGTGAGAACTGGGCGATTTCAGCAAAGCCGCTTCCACCGGGGCTGTCACACCTCGGCGCTGGCTGCCGGCATCCCGTGCTGAGATTGAGCCCGAGAGTGAAACCGTGAAACCAGGCACTCACAGCGCCTGCCTTGGGAGGAACCGGGGCTTTGGAATCGTTTGCAGCACACAGAAAATCGGGAATTTCAGAACGCCGGGAATCATTTGCAGCACACAGAAATTCGGGGCTTTGGAACGCTGGGAATCGTTTGCAGCGCACAGAAAATCGGGGCTTTTGGATTGCTGGGAATCACTTGCAGCACACAGAAAATCAGGAATTTCAGAACACTGGGAATCATTTGCAGCACAGAGAAAATCGGGGCTTTGGAACGCCGGGAATCACTTGCAGCACACAGAAATTCGGGGCTTTGGAACGCTGGGAATCATTTGCAGCACACAGAAAATCGGGAATTTCAGAACGCCGGGAATCATTCGCAGCACACAGAAAATCGGGAATTTCAGAACACTGGGAATCGTTTGCAGCACAGAGAAAATCGGGAATTTCAGAACGCTGGGAATCATTTGCAGCACACAGAAAATCGGGAATTTCAGAATGCCGGGAATCGTTTGCAGCACACAGAAATTCGGGAATTTCAGAACACTGGGAATCATTTGCAGCACACAGAAATTTGGGAATTTCAGAACGCTGGGAATCGTTTGCAGCACACAGAAATTCGGGAATCTCTTGCAGCACACAGAAATTCGGGAATTTCAGAACACTGGGAATCATTTGCAGCACACGGAAAATCAGGAATTTCAGAACGCCGGGAATCGTTTGCAGCACACAGAAATTCGGGAATTTCAGAACGCCGGGAATCATTTGCAGCACACAGAAATTCGGGAATTTCAGAACGCCGGGAATTGTTTGCAGCACACAGAAATTCAGGAATTTCAGAATGCTGGGAATTGTTTGCAGCACACAGAAATTCGGGAATTTCAGAACGCTGGGAATCATTTGCAGCACACAGAAATTCGGGAATTTCAGAACGCCGGGAATTGTTTGCAGCACACAGAAATTCAGGAATTTCAGAATGCTGGGAATTGTTTGCAGCACACAGAAATTCGGGAATTTCAGAACGCTGGGAATCATTTGCAGCACACAGAAATTCGGGAATTTCAGAACACTGGGAATCATTTGCAGCACACAGAAAATCGGGAATTTCAGAACGCTGGGAATCGTTTGCAGCACACAGAAAATCGGGAATTTCAGAACGCTGGGAATCGTTTGCAGCACACAGAAAATCGGGAATTTCAGAACTCCGGGAATCATTTGCAGCACACAGAAATTCGGGAATTTCAGAACGCTGGGAATCATTTGCAGCACACGGAAATTCGGGGCTTTGGGAACGCTGGGAATCGTTTGCAGCACACAGAAATTCGGGAGTTTCAGAACGCTGGGAATCGTTTGCAGCACACAGAAATTTGGGAATTTCAGAACGCTGGGAATCATTTGCAGCACACAGAAAATCGGGGCTTTGGGAATGCTGGGAATCATTTGCAGCACACAGAAATTCGGGAGTTTCAGAACGCTGGGAATCGTTTGCAGCACACAGAAATTCGGGAATTTCAGAACACTGGGAATCGTTTGCAGGATACAGAAATTCGGGAATTTCAGAACGCTGGGAATCATTCGCAGCACACAGAAAATCGGGAATTTCAGAACGCTGGGAATCATTTCCAGCACACAGAAATTCGGGAATTTCAGAACACTGGGAATCATTTGCAGCACACAGAAATTCGGGAATTTCAGAACGCCGGGAATCACTTGCAGCACACGGAAAATCGGGAATTTCAGAACGCTGGGAATCGTTTGCAGCACACAGAAATTCAGGAATTTCAGAACGCTGGGAATCATTTGCAGCACACAGAAATTCGGGAATTTCAGAACTCTGGGAATCATTTGCAGCACACGGAAAATCGGGGCTGGGCCTGTTGGGGTTGGGCTGGGCTTGGTTCAGGAGCTGCTCACAGGTCCTGGTGAGGAAACTCCGGGTGCAGCTCCTCAGGGGGGTCAGGGCTGAGCTGGGCACTCTGCTGTCAAATCCGTTTCCTTGTTGTTGGCTTCTCCCCAGTGATGGAGGAAAATGCTCAATTCCCAGATTTTTAATGTTCTTTTTCCATGTTTAAGAAGGAGAAACATTCAGCCCCTGTGTGAGGGTGAGGTGCTATCAGAGGTGACTCTGCTCATGGTTCTGTAGGATACACACTGTCACCTGAAGAGAGAGACTTTAATTTTACTGAATTCTGAGTTTAAAAACCTAAAGATTGTGAGTTTTAAAACCTTTGCCCAGAGCAGCTGTGGCTGCCCCTGGATCCCTGGCAGTGTCCCAGGCCAGGCTGGATGGGCTTGGAGCACCTGGGACACTGGAAGCTGTCCCTGCCCAGGGATGATCTGTAAGGTCCCTTCCATCCCAAACCATCCCAGGATTCTGTAGTTTGAAATATTTGCTGTTCCAGTGAAAACATTGAGCTGAAAAGTGTTCCAGGATCCCACAGGACTCAGAGCTGGAGAAGGGGACCTGTGACTTCTTTGGGAGCAGGGCAGATGTGGTGCTGGTCACAAATTCATTTATCTGTATTTTAGTACATAGGAACCTGCAAGTGCCCAGAAAGGAAAGGATATATCGGACTTTCATGCTGGAATCATAATTTACTTTTAATTTCCTGCTGTGATTTTGCAGGTGCTCCTTAGTTGTTGCACAGAGCAGAACTCAGTGCAGCTTGGCCATTTTTTTTTTCCCTTTTCATGGTCATGAATTATTCCTTAGCTGGATCATCACCTGTGTTGGCCACAGGAGCAGCAGTGAGCCTGGGTGTGTTCAGCTTGGCCACAAACACCCGGGATTCCCTGGGAACAAAGCACACTGATGTGCTGGGTGCTGCCAGAACAATGATCCTGGAGGCTGGCACTCACTGAGCACCCTGGCACATTTATTGATCTGATTCCAGTTCCACTGACTGTACTTCACATTTGAAATAAAACACCACATCTGTGTCTTTGAGGAACCTTTTGCTCAGTTTGTCTTACACCAAACCTCATCACTCATTGTCTCTGCATAGTTCAGATGTCTAAATCCATTATATTCCAGTGTGTTAATAACCCCAGTTTCATGGTGGCTACCTCAGGATCATTTTCCTAGTAAATAAATAAAAAAATTTGGTTTCTAAGTAAGTATTTATATTTTATGTTGCTAGCAACAGGCCTGCCTGTGTTCACCGAAGGTCAGTGACCTGAATTATGTTCAGCTCTGCCAGCAGTGTGTGTAGTCATGAGAAATGCAAGGGTTTCTCTGGATTCCACCAGTGCGACTTGAAAAATTACAAAATAATCTTTTCACAGAGGAAAAACTCCAATTTGGCTTTGCAAAAATATTCCATATTGAATCTTACAATACAGCGATCCTGAAGAAGGAAAATAAGTCCCTCTATGAAGGGTTTTAATTAGGAAGATGTAAAAAGTAAACCCCTCCCCAGCAGACTTCTCTTTTAATTAAATTTTCATGTTAATAATGGTTTTTGCACTTTAACTTTTAGGGGTTTAGAAATCTGATTGCTCTGAACCCACCTTTGATCTGCACTGAACCTATCGATGTGTGCTGGGTATTGAGCTTTGCAGGAAGGGCTGGATGCTCCTGAGGAATACAGGGAATAAAACTTGAATTCTCTGAGAGGCCAGCAGGGAAAGCAGGTCTGGGGTGTGAGGAGGAGTCAGAAACGTCAGGAAGGTTTGTTGTTCAGTGTCCCCATGCCCACAGTGCTGTGGATTTATCTGGGGTGGAGCTGCTCAGCACCCTCGGTGTGTCTGAGCCTGGTGTGGCTCCACTGGGATTGCTCAGGGCAGGAGGGGTTTGGGGGGGATCCCATCCCTGGGGCTCTGGGGGGGATCCCATCCTGGGTGTGCAGGGATCCCATCCTGGGTGTGCAGGATCCCATCCTGGGGATCCCATCCTGGGTGTGCAGGGATCCCATCCCTGGGTGTGCAGGGGGATCCCATCCTGGGGCTCTGGGGGGGATCCCATCCCTGGGTGTGCAGGGATCCCATCCCTGGGTGTGCAGGGAGATCCCATCCTGGGTGTGCAGGGGGATCCCATCCCTGGGTGTGCAGGGATCCCATCCTGGGTGTGCAGGATCCCATCCTGGGTGTGCAGGGAGATCCCATCCTGGGTGTGCAGGATCCCATCCTGGGTGTGCAGGGGGATCCCATCCTGGGTGTGCAGGGATCCCATCCCTGGGTGTGCAGGGATCCCATCCTGGGTGTGCAGGGATCCCATCCCTGGGTGTGCAGGGATCCCATCCTGGGTGTGCAGGATCCCATCCTGGGTGTGCAGGGAGATCCCATCCTGGGTGTGCAGGATCCCATCCTGGGTGTGCAGGGATCCCATCCCTGTGTGTGCAGGATCCCATCCTGGGTGTGCAGGGAGATCCCATCCTGGGTGTGCAGGATCCCATCCTGGGTGTGCAGGGATCCCATCCTGGGTGTGCAGGGATCCCATCCTGGGGATCCCATCCTGGGTGTGCAGGGATCCCATCCTGGGTGTGCAGGGATCCCATCCCTGGGTGTGCAGGGATCCCATCCCTGGGTGTGCAGGGATCCCATCCTGGGTGTGCAGGGATCCCATCCTGGGGATCCCATCCTGGGTGTGCAGGGATCCCATCCCTGGGTGTGCAGGGATCCCATCCTGGGTGTGCAGGGATCCCATCCTGGGGATCCCATCCTGGGTGTGCAGGGATCCCATCCCTGGGTGTGCAGGATCCCATCCCTGGGTGTGCAGGATCCCATCCTGGGTGTGCAGGGATCCCTGGGTGTGCAGGGATCCCATCCTGGGTGTGCAGGATCCCATCCTGGGTGTGCAGGGATCCCTGGGTGTGCAGGATCCCATCCTGGGTGTGCAGGGATCCCATCCTGGGTGTGCAGGGATCCCATCCTGGGTGTGCAGGGATCCCATCCCTGGGTGTGCAGGATCCCATCCTGGGTGTGCAGGGATCCCATCCTGGGTGTGCAGGATCCCATCCTGGGTGTGCAGGGGGATCCCATCCTGGGTGTGCAGGGATCCCTGGGTGTGCAGGATCCCATCCCTGGGTGTGCAGGGATCCCATCCCTGGGTGTGCAGGGATCCCATCCTGGGGATCCCATCCTGGGTGTGCAGGGATCCCATCCTGGGTGTGCAGGGATCCCTGGGTGTGCAGGATCCCATCCTGGGTGTGCAGGGATCCCATCCCTGGGTGTGCAGGGATCCCATCCCTGAGGAGATCCAGGAGTAAATCAGAAAACAGAAGCACCACGTAAAGTTTAGCACAGATGATTTCTAAGAATTGGTCTCTTTGTTTTAGTAAAAGACTTCAGCTTTTATTCTTCTCTTTGCTCTAGCACTTTCAATAATTTGCTTTTTAACACCTTTCCTGTCATCTGTTCCTTCCTCTCCTCCTTTATTTCCAATTCTCTTCTGTTCTGTGCTGGTAAGGAGATCAAACTGGGTTCCTGAAGCCCAGTAAATGTTATTACTGAGGGGATTCTTCTGGTAATGATCTTACAGACTGTGTGATGAGTGGATTTGCTCTTGCCTCCTCTTATCATCAATTTATTATCTAACCCAGGCAGCCTTTGTGCAGGCTGTCTGAAAGGCCTTTTGCTTCCAGAGCTTGGCGGTGCCGGCACAGCTGGGGACCCTGAGTTAAGGTGCTGCCCCTGCAGCCACGGGGTGTAATTTTTGTACCTATTTAAAAAAACCTAAAATTGTGACTTTTTAATGTTGTGTGACCCTGTTACTGTCACAGGGACTCAGTGGCTTTGGGCTCTGCTGAGATTTCAAACCCCTCCTTGGAACACAGGGATTGTTCCACCCTGGAATTGTGCAGTTCTCCAGGATGGGCTGATGGGAGCTGCAAGGAGGCCGGGCTGGATCTGAGTTCTGGTCAGCTCTCAGATGCACCATGTGTTGATTCCTGTTAATTGCCTGTTAATGACTTTCTCACATCAGCGGCTCTTCCTCAGTGCTGGTACCTCTTAAAGTGTCTTCTAAACTCTGAAATAACTCGGGGCTCGGTGCTTCCCCTGCTGCTGCTGTGGGAGCCCAGCGTTCCCACTCTGGGACGGGCAGGAAGCAGAGCTTGAATATTCCAGGGTGTTTTGGCTGAAAATTCCTCAAACTCTGGTGATGGTTTGGGCTAAACTGGGTCAGCATGGAAACTGGTCTGGCACTGGTGGCACTGGGAGGGGTCAGGCAGTGCTGGAGCTGAAGGAGGGTAAAGACAAGAGAATCCTCCAGTCCTTGAGCTGCTGCTGCTGCTGGCAAAGGCTTCCTGTAATCCTGCTGTAAAGCCAGCGATGCTGCAGGTAAAGGGAAAAAAGGATTTTGGCCAGGGAGAGATTGCAGAGCTGGGACTGAGGCTCTGCAGCCTCTGGGCACCTGTGTGGGGTGGACAGACCTGGTGATGCAGAGAGCCCAGAGGAGGCTCCAGGATGGGCAGAGGGATGGAGCAGCTCTGCTGGCAGGAAAGGCTGGCACAGCTGGCATTGTTCACCTGCACAGGAGAAGCTTTGGGCTGAGCTCAGGGTGGCCTTGCAGGGCCTGGAGGAGCCCCAGGAAAGCTGGAGAGAGACAATTGCCAGGGGATGCAGGGACAGCACACAGGGAATGGCTCCACACTGAAAAATTTACAGGTTTAGATCAGATATTAGGAACAATCTTCTCCCTGGCAGGGTGGGCAGGGCTGGAATAGAATTCCCAGAGCAGCTGTGGCTGCCCCTGGATCCCTGGCAGTGCCCAAGGCCAGGTTGGACACTGGGGCTGGAGCAGCCTGGGACAGTGGGAGGTGTCCCAGGTGCTGTGGCAGGGGTGGCACTGGGTGATCTTGAAGGTCCCATCCCACCCAAACCTCTCTGGGATTCCACTGTTGGTTCGTTTAAAGAAGAGTTTGCTCTTCCTTCTTGTTGCTGCTGAGTCCCGGGGCTCTGGGCTGGCTCAGCCCCTTTCCCTCACACCACAGTGATTCAGGCACCAGAGTGCCCGGTGTGTAGAAGCTGCTGTGGCCTCAGCAGTGCCCCTGGCAGCTGTGGATGTGGCAGTGCCATCCCAGGGCACTGCAGCCATAAAAAGGCCATGGGTTCAGGATGTGGCATGGACACTTTTAGGGTTCCCCTTTTTGGGGGGGCACAGCAGCAAAAATTCACCCACTGCTAAAACACCAACTCAGCACTGCACTGGCTGCCCCTCCACAGCCCCAACAAGCAGCTCCTTGTCCTGCTGCCCTTCCCTGTGCTGGGGGTGACACTGGAGCTGCACAGGGACGGGCTGGAGTGGCACAGGGACAGGAGGGACAGGCTGGAGTGGCACAGGGACAGGCTGGAGTGGCACAGGGACAGGAGGGACAGGCTGGAGTGGCACAGGGACAGGCTGGAGTGGCACAGGACAGGCTGGAGTGGCACAGGGACAGGAGGGACAGGCTGGAGTGGCACAGGGACAGGCTGGAGTGGCACAGGGACAGGAGGGACAGGCTGCAGTGGCACAGGGACAGGCCAGCATGTGGCACAGGCCAGCAGCCCCGGGTGGCTCTCACCCTCGGGCCATGCCGCACACGGCGCTGGGGCTCAGAGCGTTCCAGGCTCTCACTCTCCCTGCAGTTCCGTGTTTCAGGAGCTGTTTCAATAATAACAACTCCAGTTGCAGCTGGTCACTCGTTTGCAGAGTTCTCTGAAAGTCTCAGGAATTCTCAGTGGGTTTGGTGTTCCCATAGGTTGTACAGCACCAATGATTGCTGGAGAACAAGGGAAAAAGAAATGCTTGGGAAATACTTTACCCAGGCTTAGTTGGTGGGTGTTGTGTTTGAGGGTTTAATTTAATTTTTTTTGTTATAATCCTACTGTTCTGCCTAATTTCTGTTGGGGTTGTCTTAAAAAAAGACAGAAATATATAATATTTATTATAATATATAATATATATCATATAATGTAATATATGATATATAATACATGATATATAATAAATAACATTACATAACATAGAATATGTTATATATAATATACAATATGTAATATATAATATGTAGCACATAATATATAAAATATATAATATATTATAATATACTATATTATATATTGTATATAATATAGAACATTTCACATACAATATATAATGTATAATATACCATACATAATATACCAGATATAATATACGAGACATATATAATATATAATATGTAATATGTAATATGTAATATATAATATATAATATATAATATATAATATATAATATATAATATATAATATATAATATATAATATATAATATATAATATATAATATATAACATATATAATATGTAATATATAATATCTAGACAGAAACTCCTGTCTATATCTCTCTGTCTATGGAAAATACAATTTTATTTTTCTGAGCAGATTTTAATTACTTGCAGCTAGCTGAACCTAATTTAATTTCATCAGACCACGAGGAGAGTGAATGTTAACATTTAGGGATTGATATGCATTTATAGTTCTGTATCTTGTAGATTTGGGACAATCCCACAAGTTGAGTTGTGTTTTAGAAATTTTGTACTGAATTTCTGTGAAAATTCAAATATTTAAGGGCTTGGCAAGGATGGGTGACTGACAGTTTTTGGGATGATGATAATTTTGAGATATATTTAATGGCCAGTTGAAATTTAAGTTAATAGTTGCCATTTTGACACTTTGAAAGTTTTTCTAGAACCAGATATGAGTAGAAAACAAATCTTTGTCATGCCTGTCTTTGCTTTTTCTGTTGGAAAACTTCATTTTTGTTTGGATTCCTTGGTTTAGCTGGGGGTTGAGCAGCTGTGGCTGCAGTTTCAGAAGTTAATTTTTGTTTTTTCTCCCTTTTTCAGTGTTGTTTGCTGCTGGACTCCCCTGTCCCCACAACCCCGCAGGATGATATGAGACTTGAAAGAAGACGATGCATACAGGTGATTGATGTTCAGGATTTTTACAATGACAAATGTTGGATCTTCTTGATGTGCTTCTTGTTGCTCTTCCATTCTCTGTCCCCCCAAATGATGTTGTTCCAACTTAGCAAAATATTGAAGAATTTTGGAATCTTTCTTTGCCTTTCAAAACTCTTCTGCAGCTTGGAAAACTCTTCTTCTCCCAGGAGGAAAAGGGTTTTCCTGAATGGAAATATTGTTTTCAAAGTTTTTCTGGGAATGTTTGTGAAGGTGCTGATTGATATTTTTAGGGAATTCTCCCTTTTTTTGGCTAATCAGAAATCCTGGAAGTGCCAGGTGTATTTGCAGCTTCAATGGCTGATTTTTACTTTTGCTGGAAATACGGTCAGGGAAAATCACAAGCTGTGGAAATAGAATAAAATTAAATTTGTCCAAGAGGGTTGCTCCAATTTCTTATACCCAAATACCCCAATTTCAACCAGATCTTTGTTTTCTTGTTCAGTTTAAACCCCAGGAATCCTTAGGGCTGGGGAAATAACAAATCCAGCAGATTTCTGTGAGCATGGAGCTCATCTCCTGATTGACAGTTTTCAGTTGCATCAGCTGTTGCTGCATAAACAGCTTTGGAGGCTCTGTTTACATGGAGCCTTTGGATCTGGACCAAGATGCTGGAAGTGGAGATTTCATTCCCTGAAAACCAAACATCTCTCATTCCACTCCCGTGGTTGTGAGTTGTGTGCTGAAAGCTCAAGTCAAAGCAGGTCTAAAGAATTCTAAAATTAGGTTGGGTGAAGGAGAGGAGAAGGGAAAACTTCTCCAAAGGGATATTTCGTTTTTATGTTTCATTTTCAATATCTTAATCTAAAGGAGCAGCATTAAAAGTGTAGAAAATTGATGTCCCATCAGATTTGGGGAGCTCTGTGTAGTAGGCAGTGACAGATTAAAATAGAACCTAAATATTGAGAAAATGTTTTGAAAGCTTTAAAAATATTCATCCCACAAGTGAAAGGAGAGATAATGTTATGAAATTGTACCTTATGCATGACAGTGTTTGAGAGAATTCAGTTTCACATTGCAATGCTTTATTCTGATTTAAAACTCCCAACTTAAGCACTTTCAGTTTTGGTCAGAATTTCTGATGGTGTTGAGCTTCTTAGAATTGTGAGCTTGTGGAATTGAAATGGATACAAGATTTTGAAATTTAAGTGGTAATTCTGTCTCCTGCAGCCCAAATTCTTGATTTACAAGTCCCTTGATAAATACAGATGAAAAACCAGGATAAAGACATTTATGCCTGTGATGTGTTGAAAGTTAAAGAATTCAGATTTATTTGCATTTTCTGTTTATTAGGAGAGCCAGGCTTGGTGTGCTGAGGTTCTGAGAATGAACAAGAATTGCAGACCTTCAAATGAGACCTTGCCCCCCTGAGATAATTCTGGGACAGGAGTCATTTGGTGACTGCTGATCTTGGTCTCAAGTTCAGAGTGCCTGGGGAGAGCTCAGGCCTGAAATTGAAAGTTCTTGTGGTTCTTGGGGATGGCTCTCTTGTGTTTTTAAAGGTTTCTCGAGGGTGATGGATCAGAGGTGCCTGGTAATGTCTAAACTGCCTTTGGTTAAAGGGGGAAGCTTCTCCAGGGTCAGTAAATTCTGTGTTTTAATGAGCTTCACTTCATTGTCCTGGAAGCTGCTCCAAAGCCCAACAGTTAACCACAGCAGAACTGGGGAAGCAATCCCCTAAAGAAGAAGATTGTTTCACTTCTGCCATGGAACACTTTAATTTTAGATCACCACCTAGGCTGAAAACACAGAAATGTTTTAAGGTCCTCTCCTTTCTTAAAAAAAAAAGAAAGTGAAAATTTGAAGAAATGAGGATATTAAATGCTGTTTTCCAGTTTGAATCACCAGGAAAACAAACTTGCAGCACATTGGACTTGTCTTTTTGCCCTGGATAATATGTGGGACACCCAGCAAAAGGGCACTTTTAAGGTGCTGTTTGGAGAAGTGAAAAATTTTCAGTAATTTTATTCATGATCCAGAGCAGGGGATTGAGAGCACCCTCAGTTTGTGGGCAGCCCCAGTTTGGGCAGGAGTGAGTGAGGACCTGGAGGGTGGCAGGGTCAGGACAGGATCCAGGGATGAGGCAGCAGAGTGAGGGTCAGTCCTGCCCTGGGTCAGAACAGCCCCAGGGAGCTCCAGGCTGGGCAGAGGGGCTGGGAAGGCCCTGGGGGTGCTGTGACAGGGCTGGACACGAGCCCAGGGGTGCCCAGGGGGGCAGGAGGCCCCTGGCAGCTGGGCTGGATGGGGAATTGTGTGTGCAGCAGGAGCAGGGCAGGGATTGTCCCTCTGTGCTGGCTCTGAGAGGCCCCTCCAGGGCTGGGCCCAGTTCTGCTCCTGCAGGAGAGCCCTGGAGGGGCTGGAGCGTGTCCAGGGCAGGGAACGGAGCTGGGAAGGGGCTGGAGAATCCCTGAGGAGCTGGGCAGGGGCTGCAGAATCCCTGAGGGAGCTGGAAGGGGCTGCAGAATCCCTGAGGGGCTGGAAGGGGCTGCAGAATCCCTGAGGAGCTGGAAGGGGCTGGGGCTGGAGCAAAGGAGGCTCAGGGGCCCTCGTGGCTCTGCACAAGTCCCTGCCAGGAGGGCACAGCCGGGGGGGTCGGGCTCTGCTGCCAGGGAACAGGGACAGGAGAAGAGGGAGCGGCCTCAGGCTGGGCCAGGGCAGGCTCAGCTGGGACAGCAGCAGCAATTTGCCCATGGAAAGGGAGCTCAGGCCTGGGAAATGCTCAGAAATCTGTGGCTGTGGCACCTGAGCTCATGGCCTAGAGAAGGACCAGGCAGAGCTGGGTAAAGGTTGGACTTTGAGGGTCTCAGAGGTGTTTTCCAGCCCTAATGATTCTCTGATTCCTGTTTACTTGTGGGTTTTTAGGCTCTGTTCTGCTTTCCCCTGAAGCAGGGCCATAAGCAAAGCTGGGGTTCAGCTCTTTGCAGGCAAAGCCAAGTTTGTATTTCAGTCAGGTTGTGGTGACACAGGTGACACCTTGTTCTCAGAATGGGATTTTTTCACTCCTTTGTCCTTTGCAAGTCCCTCCAGGAACTTTGGGGAAGGCAAGGAACCAAACTCTGCTGGGTGTGGTGAGGCTGGTGA
The DNA here is from genome assembly GCF_028018845.1 of Melospiza georgiana. NCBI lineage: Eukaryota > Metazoa > Chordata > Aves > Passeriformes > Passerellidae > Melospiza > Melospiza georgiana. Next base: position 118,070,961 of record NC_080431.1, on the reverse strand, counting down.
TGGATCATCCTGCCCATATCCACTTTTCCACTTTTCATGCTGTGCTGGCATCAAATTTGGGATTTTACTGAGTCCCTACAGGCAGGGATTCATCTTGGTTAAAGTTGGTGTGTCCAGAGTTCTGCTCCCCCTTGTCCTGCTCCTGTGTAACTCAGTGGTTGGTTGTTCTTTTTATTTTCCTCTTTTTTATGGAGATTTCTTATAAAAATAATTTAGTTTTATGACAGCTTTCTGGTTTTGACTTTTGTAGTTATACTGGAGCCTGAGGAATATGGATCTAAAAACACTGACTTGTCTGATTTTTAGGCTTTTGAAGAGCTCAAAGCTTCTTTTTGTAACCTTTGTAAGAAAACAGAGTAACATCATGGTTACAGCAAATTATTCTCATCAACGTGGAATTATCTTGGATGCACCAGAGATGTTGAGAACCAAGGAAATGTGATAATGGTGGTGTCAATTTTGAGGTGTTCATATTGCTCTTAATTTTATTAAAAATGATCGTTTTTGGAGAAGAGAAAAAGCCAATTCAATACTTTTCAATAAGGACACTGCAAGGGCAGTTAATCAGTTCTCACCCAGGTCCCTGTCCTGCCCCAGCTGAATTCCTTATTAACATAAAACAAATCCAGAGGAGGATTTCTGGGAATTCCTGGGCTGAGTTTGGGGCCTGAAAGTGTCCAGGTGTTTGTTTGATGGAAGTGGAGAACTGGGCCATGGCTCTCACACCTCCTATTTCACATTTCAGTTGCTGATTTCATTGAGCCTGTAGCTGTTTTAAAGGATGTTTTTATATGTCAGTAGTGAGAACATCCCACAGACCAAAGCAGAAAACCCCTCTGTTGTTGTGCACTCAGAACAAAGTGTGTGGAGCTCACCTGTGTTACCTGAACTGGAAGTTTTACCAGGAAAATCCAAAATTCCGGGGCCAGCACCAACTTATCCCTGCCCTGGCTGTTCCTGGGGTGGCCAGGTGACCCCTGAGGGGACCAACACCAGCGGGTGGCAGAAAATCAGGTTTGGAAAGAGCAGAACAGGCCCAGGTGCTGATTCCCTGCTGGCACAGACTGGTTTGTTACTGGTTCCAGTTGGATTCTGCCTGGCTGGGTCCTCCCAGGGGGTTTGTGGGGGAGGTTCAGCTCCTGGCTGGGCAGAAATCCCACCCAAATAAATAGAAATAATATCTGAGACAGAGCTGCTCCTGAGGAGGGGAGCTTGGAATACAAGGGCTTGGATATTCCTGGGATGATGATGACATTATTATTATTATTATTATTATTATTATTATTATTATTATTATTATTATTATTATTATTATTATTATTCCTATTATTCCTATTATTCCTATTATTCCTATTATTCCTATTATTCCTATTATTATTCCTATTATATCAATATCAATATCAATAATGAGGGCTTGGATATTCCTGGGATGATGATGATGACATTATATTATTATTATTATTATTATTATTATTATTATTATTATTATTATTATTATTATTATTATTATTATTATTATTATTATTATTATTACTATTATTATTACTATTATTATTACTATTATTATTACTATTATTATTACTATTACTATTATTACTATTGTTACTATTACTATTGTTACTATTATTACTGTTATTATTCCTATTATATCAATATCAATATCAATAATGAGGGCTTGGATATTCCTGGGATGATGACGACGACAACAACAACAACATATTAGTATTAATATTAATATTATTAATAATAGTGATAATAATATCAATATCAATATTATTTTAGTATTGTTATTTTAGTATTTTAGTAAATGTTTCTATTATTTTTATTATTATAATTTTTTATTTTTATTTGCCCTTGGATATTCCTGGGAAATATTTTTATTTTTTATTTTTATTTTCTCTTGGATATTCCTGGGAAATGTTTTTATTTTTTTATTTTTATTTTCCCTTGGATATTCCTGGGACATATTAATATTTTTAGTTTTAGTTTTTCTTTTTACTTTAATGTTTCCTTGGCTGTTCCTGGCATTAACCCCTGCTTTCCCACGGCTAAATCAATCCCTTTGCAGCAGGGTTTGCTGCTGCTTTTGGAGTTTTTGTGCTGCTCAGGCTGCAATGGAAGTTCTGCTTCTCAGAGATGGAGTCATTGACCTCAATGAATGATAACCTTGAAGTCAACAGACTAAATTAGTGCTCCACTTTCTGCATTTGAGAGCAGCAGTGTGGAAACCTGGACAGCTAAAGTTAGACTCCTGCATCCATATTTAAGAAGTTGCCTATTTAAAAGAAAAGGTTTTTTTCCCCCTCCTCCAGAAGGGCTCAGTACCTGTGATATTGAAAATTGAACTTTTCAGCCTCAGCCCCCATCTAAGAGGAAACAAAACTCCAGGATTTTGGTGTGGGATTGCAGCCTGGTGGGGGATGCTGCTTTCCTTATTCAGGAACAGAGCAGAGCATGTAAACCAGAGAATCTTTGGGTGCTGCTGTTCTTGTGTACAGTTCCAATATTCTGGAAAAGTCATTTCTATTAACTTTGCCTCCCAATACATGTGACCCTCTGTCTAAAACCTGTTGAGAAAACTTCCAATGAAGTTATAAATTGTGAGGAGATTTCTTTATTGAAATTTATTTCTGTTGCTGATTTCTAAGAGCAAAGACAAAAAACTTATTTTGAACAAAACCAAATGAAAATTCAGCTCAAAAATGGCAATAAGAACTATTAACAATTATTTCCCATTTCCCGAATGATTGGTCAGTACACTGAGAATGCCTGAGCTCTGGAATGAACAGAATGCTGGAAATCCAGAGGTTTTCCTGCAGCCTTTAAAGTCAGTGTTCAGGGTGGGAACAAAAGGAAAGGTTCTCCTGGGCAAGGCTGGACTTTCAATGGAACTTTAAATTGACTTGAGCTCCTGAGCATTTGCTGTGCTAAATCCAGGACAGCAGCTTTTGCAGGAGGCGTCCTTGATAAATCATGGAGCCAGGTGGAAACCTCTCCCTCCATCCCAAAGTTCTGTTCCTTTGGGGTCAGGTTCTAAAACACAGACAGACACCTTAGGATGGCTCTCTTAAAGGCCAGGTAAGAGAGGGTTGGTAAGGATTGGTAAGGATGGTAAGGATTGGTAAGGATTGGTAAATTCTTGGTAAGTTCTTAGCAAGTTCTTGGTAAGGATTGGCAAGGGTTGGTAAGGATTGGTAAGGATGGTGAGTTCTTGGCGGTTCTTGGTAAGGATTGGTGAGTTCTTGGTAAGGATTGGTGAGTTCTTGGTAAGTTCTTGGCAAGTTCTTGGTAAGGATTGGTGAGTTCTTGGCAAGGATTGGTAAATTCTTGGTAAGTTCTTGGTAAGTTCTTAGCAAGTTCTTGGTAAGAATTGGTGAGTTCTTGGCAAGTTCTTGGCAAGTTCTTGGTAAGGATTGGTGAGTTCTTGGTAAGGATTGGTAAGTTCTTGGTAAGTTCTTGACAGTTCTTGGTAAGGATTGGTAAGGGTTGGTAAGTTCTTAGCAAGTTCTTGGTAAGGATTGGTGAGTTCTTGGTAAGTTCTTAGCAAGTTCTTGGTAAGTTCTTAGCAAGTTCTTGGTAAGGATTGGTAAGTTCTTGGTAAGGATTGGTAAGTTCTTGGTAAGGGTTGGTAAGTTCTTGGTAAGTTCTTGGCAAGTTCTTGGCAAGGATTGGTAAGTTCTTGGTAAGGATTGGTAAATTCTTGGTAAGTTCTTAGCAAGTTCTTGGTAAGGATTGGTGAGTTCTTGGCAAGTTCTTGGCAGTTCTTGGTAAGGATTGGTAAATTCTTGGTAAGGGTTGGTAAATTCTTGGTAAGTTCTTAGCAAGTTCTTGGTAAGGATTGGCGAGTTCTTGGCAAGTTCTTGGCAGTTCTTGGTAAGTTCTTGGTAAGGATTGGTAAATTCTTGGTAAGTTCTTGGCAGTTCTTGGCAGTTCTTGGTAAGGATTCCATGTGTAATCCTTCATCAGGCAGGTGGAGGCAAGAACTGGGCAAATGTTGCTCCTAAATGCTGCTGAAATTGGACATTGTCCCTTGGAAGGTTTGTGTTTCTCTTTCCCTGCTCAGGCTGGTGCTCCCTGTTCTGTTCAGTTCAGTTTGTGCCCTGGGGGTTTGGATTTTCATCAAACCTCTGGCAGGCAGGGGTGCCCAGGTGTGTGTGTTTGATATCTGACTGGGATCAGGCTGATCCTAGTGGGTTCCAGATGTGTGTGATCCCTGTCTGGGATCAGGCTGATCCTGGTGGGTTCCAGATGTGTGTTTGATATCTGACTGGGATCAGGCTGATCCTGGTGGGTGCCCAGATGTGTGTGATTCCTGACTGGGATCAGGCTGATCCTGGTGGGTTCCAGATGTGTGTGATTCCTGACTGGGGTCAGGATGATCCTGGTGTGTTCCCAGATGTGTGTTTGATGTCTGACTGGGGTCAGGCTGATCCTGGTGGGTTCCAGATGTGTGTGTGATCCCTGGCTGGGATCAGGCTGATCCTGGTGGGTTCCAGATGTGTTTGCTTCATTCCTGACTGGGATCAGGCTGATCCTGGTGGGTTCCCAGATGTGTTTGCTTTGTTCCTGACTGGGATCAGGCTGATCCTGGTGGGTTCCAGATGTGTTTGTGTGTGATTCCTGACTGGGATCAGGCTGATCCTGGTGGGTTCCCAGTTTCCCAGAGCAGCCCAGGCTGTGCTCAGCTCGCTGACAGGGTTACACACAGGGTGGAAGTTGCTCTGCCCAGGTTTCAGAGTTTCCATGTCCCAGTGTGATCAGCTCTCCATGCACACCTTGGGTATTTCCAGGGATATCCAAACTGCCCCTGGGTGCAGCTCAGACATATCTGAGCAGGGCTGCTCAGACCCTGCTGGATTTAGGAACACAGTTAAGCTTGGAAAATGGAAAAGTGGCAAAGTTTGACTCTCAGATTTCTGCTGTGACGCCACAGTCTCAAACCACGTTTGTTGATAAGCTGTTAAGGACAGAGATGAGATTGGAGAGCAAGAAGCAGAGTTTGTTTCCAGCAGTGACACATCAGATTGGAGGCTCTGACCTTGCACTCGTCCTGGGAGGAGCAGGGAATGCCCAGCCCAAGGGACAGCCTGGTTCTGGGCTCAGCACTCCCTGACACTCACACCCGGCCCCTGGTGCCTTCTGGCTGAGTTAAATTATCCCAAAATTCCTTTGGGGACCTTGCTTTGGGTTCATGGCACATAGAGGCAGCTGCTGGAACAGGGGCAGCAGTTTGGTTCCAGGCTGAGAAGAGAGATTTGTTCTGGATTTCTCGTTCCTGTTGGTGCTGACATTTTCCTAAGGAATTGGTTATTGAAAATGCCTTAAAAATCTGGGGATCCCAGCAGAGAGCAGAGTATGAAGTTCTGCTTTACTGGTTAACTCTGGGTCTCCTAACTGGTTTATTTTGGTGCATACTCTTACCTTCTCCTTCACCTCATTGAATCCACTTTGTGAACAGAGAATCCAATATCAGGTTTGCTAAGCCATCCAACACTTTGCTTTTTCTTTGCTAAAATCAGTGAAAATTTTAATATTTGAGCATCTTGCCTGCTGGAGCTCAGTATTTTCTCCTTCACTTCATTGAGTCCACTTTGTGAACAGAGAATCCAATATCAGGTTTGCTAAACCATCCAACACTTTGCTTTTTCTTTGCTAAAATCAGTGAAAATTTTAATATTTGAGCATCTTGCCTGCTGGAGCTCAGTATTTTCTCCTTCACCTCATTGAATCCACTTTGTGAACAGGGAATCCAACTTCAAGCCTGCTAAGCCATCCAACACTTAGCTGTTCTTTACTAAAATCAGTGAAAATTTTAATATTTGAGCTCAGTATTTTGGGGTGACCCTGCCACTTGTTTGTGCTGCCTCAGATGTGGAGGACACGGATCAGCAGATGTGCTGGGCCAGGAAATAAACAGAGGGATGATCTCTGTAAAGGTGGATGAAGTTGTTTCATTTCTACCTGGTTTTGTAGGCAGTGAGGCCTTTAAATAGAGAAATATTGAATATTGTTATTAAAGTCCACAGTTCCTCAGGAGTGCCTTGCCACTCCAGGACAAGAAACTCTTTCTGGCAACACATGGAGATCCAAACATGTTTGTTTTAGCTTGGCTGTGCCAGGGCTGACATCTTCATGCTCCTCCAAGGTCCTGAAGGTGCCTAACAGGAATGAACTGCTTCTCCAGGATTTCACATATTGGTAAATCCATTAATGTGGATTTCCACATACTGGAACTCACCTATCAGTGTGAGCTCTGGCTTGCTGTTAATGCTCTCAGTAGATCCACAATTTAAGCTGAATATAAAACTGATTTTATCTTCATGTAGATATGGAATAATGGCTTACATAGATTATATTAGCTTATAAAATATAAAATAAATTACAACACCCCACCAAATCTATTTACCAGGTATTGTACCTTCCAGTAATGCAGAGGCTTTGTGCTAGTTTGGAATAAAAGTGGGAATTAAGCCCTTTGAAATATTTCACTTAGTGAAGTTTAGCAGAAGATCTGAGAGGCTGCAGATGTCCACCAGAATTCCATTTCCAGCTTCACTTTAGGTGAGTTCCAGATGTGCTTGGGAGGCTCTGAGTTAAGGACTGTGTAAAAAAGCAGCAGTCTGGTAATTGATTTATTCTTGTTTCTAAACCTTTGTAAAATAATTTTACAGTAATCATTTCACAATGCTGAGCAATTCCTGGAGACTTCCCTGAGTGCCGTGGTGGATCCAGGTGTGGAGTTTTAGGGTATTTCTGGTGCTGGATGTAAAAAAGGCAGTGTTTGTTTCTAGGCCTAAATGTTCACATCTCTGGAGTTTTCTCCAAAATTCCATTTTTCAAAATTGCCTTGTTGAGGTCATGGAATCCCAGTGCAGGGACATCTCCCAGTGTCCAGCCTGGCCTTGGCACTGCCAGGGATCCAGGGGCACCCACAGCTGCTCTGGGCACCCTGGGATGTTGGAGGGAAACTTTAATCCCAGCATTAAGGTAATTACAACAAATAAATAGCTGGGGGAAAAAATACAAGTTAGTCTTGGGGGCTTGAATTGAGACCAGTTTGTGATGATGTTGTGGTTTGTCACTTGTGAGCCTCAGAATTATTCCTCACCTTTACTGCCCCTGGGCAGGTGTTTGATAAGAGCACGAGACTCCTTTAAATCCTGCAAATAAAAAGAAGGAATTCTTTTCACAGCCCAGAATCTGGAGGTGAGCAGAGCAGTTGTTGGCCAACATCTGATATTGCAGTTGGGGTGCAATATCCCAGCCAGTGCTGTTGGGCTGTTTTCCTTTCTCCACCCCCCAGGATTTCACAGATTCCGTGCCCAGCTGAGCCTCTCCTGCTCTGCCCTTTGCAGATTGGTCACTGCAGGTTTCTGAGCACCAGCTCCCAGACCCAGGAGCTGTTTCCCTGTTGGTGTCTGGAGAATTCCCATCTCTGCTGCTTCCCTGCCCTGCTGGGAAGGGTTCCTGGCATGTGCTGTGTCGGTGTTTTGGCTGTTTAGGTGGTTTGGAAAGGTTTAGGGTGGCTTTGGATAGTTTGGCGCTTTAAAGGATGAGGAGAGATTTTAGATCTTTTTTTGGTTTCGGTGTTTATTAATTGTTTATCTAAAAGATTTTCTTTTAGCTTAACAGAGGTTTGTACAGTAAGCTAGTTATGAGCATACTGTAAGCTTCTGGGGTGGTCACTTATTTTTATATTTGAAGTTACGTGTACAATATTTATCATTTTTCTCTAATACTTTTTACTCTTATTAATTGGTGTACTTTTAGTAATAACTAATCTTAAAGTGCTACTATCACTACAGAAGATGGAGGCTAAGAAGAAGAAGAAGAACAGGACACGCTTCAATTCTTCTATCTTACTTCTTTAGACTTCTTTATACAGAAATATTAAACTCTGTGTTTTATACTTTAATTAACTTATTCTTTCACTATTTACTTAGTGAAATCTTCTCAGTCTTCATACAGGTGTTGTCTTTTGTGTAGGATCAAAGTTTAGCTACTAGACACTTTTGGCAACGTTTTAGGACTCTTGAGCTCTTTAAGGGTGGTCTCGGCCACTCTGCACCTCCATCTTGAGGTGCTGAGATCTTACAGTGCTGGATCCAGGGGTACCCAGCTGCTGCTTCCATCCTTCCTCAGCTCTTGATTCCACTGTTGTCCTTCAATCCTTTTCCCTTTCTCTTTGGACTTAGGATGTCTCAGGAGAAAATTGCTTTTTTCCCCCTCTTGTCAAAGCAAAAAACCCCAGGGTTGTTCTAGCTTTTGTTATATATACATAATATATAAATATATATATAGAAATATAACTTCTTTTTTCCTGACCTGCAGCTGCAGGAATATTCCTTTGCTTCTTTCTCCCTTACAAAGCCTGGGAGAATTTTGTGTTGCTTTCCTTGGAAAGTTCAGCTTTTCTTCCATCTTCAGAGAAATTTTATCTGTAAAGTTGTTCTTGTCCTCTGGCTTGGGCTGACTTCATGGACTTCAGGAGTCTTCATGATTTCTTTTGTGAAGAAAAGAGATTTTCCTCAGAAAAAAAAGAGGCTGTTTCACACCCAAATCAATGGGTCAGTTTTCAAGTTAGGATTGTGCACCTTCAGCTTAAATTCTGTGTTCAGCTTTGTTTTCCAACAAAGATTCTGGTAGCAAAAGGCCCCAGGCAGCGACTGTTTGGATCCTGAGAAAGGCAAAAGGAGTTGTTGTGTTTTTTCTTTGTTTGGTGTTTTCTTTTATGTCTGGAGGCATGTGGAGCTCCAGGGGAAGGCAAGAAGCACAACTTGGTTTTTTCTTGGGAGAAATCCAGGCTCTATAGGCTGCCATCCAAATGCAAAAATTCTGACACTTCTGTGCTCAGAAAAAAGTGCCACCAAAAGGGAGCCAGCTGAATACTCCACTTCTTCAATAGAAGGCTCTTTCCTGAAATAGAATTTGGGAGCTAACTTTGTCTGGAGCAGGGATTTGGGTTCAAAACACTCCCAGAGCCGTGGTGACGTCTTTGCACTTTTTCAGAGTCTTTCCCTCTGGCTCCAGGTGTTTGGGTAAACACTCAGTGCATGTTCAGACACCTGAGGAATCATTTGTGTCCTGCAATTCCATGAACTGCACACCATGAATGAAAAATCTGCTTCACTTTTTTTTCTGGGAAGGAGTTGATGGAGGAGAAGGGAATTTTTGCTTTCATAGAATCCTGGAATGGTTTGGGTTGGAAGGGATTTTAAAACTCATCCCATCCCCACCCCCTGCCATGGCAGGGACACCTTCCATGATCCCAGCTTGCTCCAAGCCCTGTGCAGCTTGGCCTGGGACACTGCCAGGGATGGGATAGCAGAACTTCTCTGGGCACCCTCACAGGGAGCAGCTCCTTCCCTACAAATAAATAAAATACCCTTGGCATTTACAGGTTGGTCACAGCATTTTGGTGTTTGACTTTGTGTCACCCTTTGTCCCATGGATCCCAGTGTATTAGCAGTGTTTTTTGCCATAAAAATCCACATTATCCTCGATAACAGATGAGCTCTGTCTGCCCAAGAAGCTGCCCTGCCTCATGAGGAAGATGGGCAGTTCCCTCCTGGGTGAGCCTTTTGATCAACTGGGAGAAAAGGGAATTGGTGTCTTCTGAGCAAGGCTGGGTAGCAGCTCCTTAAACAAAGGGATTGGGGCTCCTTTCAGCACCAGCTGCTGATGAATGGTGGGGATTTCATTCATGGATGGATGGCCCCTCTGCCTGAGGCCTGGCTTTCCTCGTTCACAGACAGGAACTGAGCAGCTCTGGAGAACACCAAACACCTCAGGATGTTTTTGGAAGCCTCTGGACAAGGTGCTCCATGATAAGCATTGCTGTGCTCAGCTTTGGAGAGCCAGGGGGACTTTCCTGCAGCCCTTTCTGGGGTGCTCAGCACAGCTCCCAGGGAAGGGACAAGGCCAGGACGTTCCAGCTGTGACTCTGTGCCTGATGTGCTTCTGGCCCTCAGCAGTGAAATCCAGGATTTCAGAGAGGCCTGGTGTGTGAGCTCCCCAGGGCACAGGAGCTCTGCTCACAGGGAACAGGACAGGACAGGAGGAAAAGGCTCAGGCTGTGCAGGGGGGGCTTGGGTTGGACACCAGGAGGAATTTCTTCACTGGGAGGGTTAAATATTGGTGTTCAGGATTATCAGGATTATCACCCCAAGCCCTGTCCCCAGGGGCCACATCCAGACTCTCCTGAGCACTCCCAGTGACTCCAGACCTCCCTGAGCACTCATCCCAAGGCCTGACCATTCCTGCACGGAAAGTTTCTCCTGGTGGCAATCAGAGCCTCCCCTGGCAGCATCATTTCATCCTTGGTGATGTCCTGAAACATTGCAGTGTTGGCTGAGGGCGCTCAGTGCCCTGCCCTCTGAAGGGACTGCCGTGCTTTCCTCTCACAGATGGTGGCGAGGACAATTTTCCACCTCTGTCCACTCCCCTCTGTTAGCTGAGAAATTGGGAAGTTTCCCCTTTGTGGGGCAGAAAAGGAAGGGAAATCCTCTCTGCTCGGACTTGGTTGGGCTCTCTGGAGCTGCAGAGAAATCCCAGCAATCCCCCACATTCCCAAAGAGGTCCTGAGCAGCTGTGGGAGCTGGGGGGACATTTGGGAGCAGTTCTGTGCTCTCTTGGCCAGCAGGGCCAGAGAAAGCCCCGTGGTGCTTTGGCAGAGCCCAGCCCCGAGTGTCAGCACTGCTGGGCAGGGCAGGAGCAGCTGCTCGGGGCTCCTGCTGCCCCTCCTGCACCAGGACCTGCTTTCTGCACTGCCTTTGGGGCTCAGAAATGATGTTGGTCTTTGCTCCTGGTAAGGATTTGGGCTCTGCATGGCCTTGGTGGAAAGCTGGGCTCCGTGGCAGTGATGAGAATAAAGAGTTCCGTGGCTCCTGTTTTGTACAGACATCTTAGAGCTGGCACATCCTGGGCTTCTTTTGAGCTTTCTCCTCCAAATCCATGGAACCACAGAATGGTTTGGGTTGGGAGGGACCTCAGAGCCCACCCAGTGCCACCCCTGCCATGGCAGGGACACCTCCCACTGTGCCAGGGATGCAGGGGCACTGCCAGGGGTGCAGGGGCAGCCACAGCTGCTCTGGGCACCCTCAATCCCATTACCTTGGGGACTGTTTGATAACTGCCCTCAGTGATGTCCTGCTGGGACAGGGACATTGCTTTGGGGTGGCATTTCTTGGGGTGGCATTTCTTCGGGGTGGCATTTCTTTGGGGTTATACTTCTTTGGGGTAACATTTCTTTGGGGTGGCATTTCTTTGGGGTAACATTTCTTTGAGGTGACTTTTCTTTAGGGCAACATTTCTTTGGGGTGGCATTTCTTTAGGGTTATACTTCTTTGGGGTAACATTTCTTGGGGTGGCATTTCTTTGGGGTAACATTTCTTTGGGGTGGCATTTCTTTGGGGTAACATTTCTTTGGGGTGGCATTTCTTGGGGGTGACGTTTCTTTGGGGAGACTTCTTTGCATCCTTTCTCAATCATCTCAGCCTGGCACAGCCCTCACTCCAATGAGTTTTCCCTCATGGCAGGAGGGCACTTCCCTCTTCTTTCCCTCTTCTTTCCCCGTTCTGCCCAGGAGGAGTGAGGCTGTTCCACACTCCACTCTCCTCCTGCGTGGAGCTGTGTTCTGTTCCCTGAGAACACTTCCAAAACCTCAGTGCTGAGGCTTTGAAGCTCATTGATACCTCAGCTTTCAAATAAAGAGTTTGTGTGTTATTGTTTCACTTGTCTTGACTTGCAGTGACCTCACCCTTGGTGACATGGCCTTGTAGGAGGCCGTGGTTCCCTTGCATTGCAGGACACTCGTGTCTGGTGCCCGTAAATGTGGATTTCAGTGTCCTCAGGAGCTGGGAACATTCCCTGGCCACACCAGGGCACATTTTGTTTGGATTAAAAGCCTTTAGGGGTGAACATAGGGGTGAACTCCATGAACATTTCTGCTGTGAACAGAACTTGGGGTGATCTTTTCCCAGAACAATTGTTGGCTGAACCTTGAAGATTCTCTTTAGATCCTGTAAATAATTTTCCATCATCACCTTTCCTTGGGAACATCCAAGTCCCTTTCCTCAGGTGGAACGGTTCCTCTGCACCTCTGTGGAGGTGAGGAAACCAACCCAACACCAAACCATGGCAAATTATCCGCTCAGCTTTCCCTTGCTGTGGTTCATACATCCTGCAGGAAGGGCTGGGGTGGTTCCTTCCCTCCTGCACCTGCTTGGTGACCACAGAGGTGCAGGTGGCCCTCAGGAGTTTGGCATTCCAGAACAACCAGAGACTGATGAGGGAGAGGCTCAGATGTTCCAGCCTTTGCTTCGTGCACCTTCCTCGGTGTCCCTGCAGGGGACAGGTGGCAAAGGAGGAGCCCAGTGATGGCAAGTGGGGATTTTTGTAACTGGGAATCAGATTTATGGAGCAGAGGAGCTGAGGGAAAGCAGGGTCAGGTGGGATAAACCAGGAATTGTTCCTTGGGAGGGCTGGGATGGAATTCCAGCCCTGGATCCCTGGCAGTGCCCAAGGCCAGGCTGGGCACTGGGTTTGGAACACCTGGGGCAGTGGGAGGTGTCCCTGCCATGGCAGGGGTGGCACTGGGTGATTTTTAAGTCTCTTCCAACCCAAACCATTCTAGAATTCTATAAGATGCAGACAAAAATTATTTTTTTAGAATTTGCACAACTCTGATATTGGGTAGTGTTGCTCTCATTGTTATTATTAGTGTGAACAAAGCCCCAATTCTCATAGTTAGCTTTAATACCTACTCCTTATTTTATGCTAGAAACAATAAAGCCTTACAAGGAAAAATGCAAGATACACTTAAAAATAATTGTATTATCCTAAAGGAATAATGATATTTTTTCTTTGTTTTGTGGATGGTTTTTGTTGTTATGTTTTAAATTTTTGGGGGGTGAAATCTGTGTTACTTGAGAGAAATCAGCACAGTTCCCAGCGAGCCCCACTTTGGGCTCACGTGTTTGGATTAGTGAAGTTTGGCACCCCCAGGTTTTGGTGGTTTCCAGCTGCAAGCACAGATCCAACCACACTTAAGGATTTTTCTCCTTAAATCTGCTGCTTCAAGGTGAGACAAATCAAAAGAAGTAATTGCCAAACCTTGGAAGTGTGTGTACTAAATACAGGAATTATTACAAAGGCAGGAAATTGGCTTTCAGATGTGAGCTTTGACTGGACTTGTCAACCCCCAAATCAATCTTGCCTGGAGTTATTTCTGATTTTTTATTTATTTTTTCTGTGATGAGCACTAAACTGGGCATGGAAATATTGAAACTTTTTAATGATTTATTGTTTGGTGACTTGGGAGTGGAGTTTGTCAGGACTGGCTTCAGATTCCTGCTGTAAAATGCAGAATATCAGAATATCATGGAGAGAGCAGCACAGAAATGGTTTAGGTGCAGTTCACAACCTGGGAGGATTTTATGGAACTGTTCTGGTGCTTCCAGGCAACTTTGGAGTGAGGAAAAACCTGGAATGTTGTTATTTTATGAACTGTGATGTGGATTTATAAGGACAGAGTGCCCGAGAGTTTTAAAGTGTTCTGGTTTTTAGGAACTCTGTCACAATTTGTGTGATTAATACAGAATATTCTGGTTTTTAGGAACTTTGTGTTATTAATACAGAATATTCTGGGTTTTAGGAACTTTGTGTTATTAATACAGAATATTCTGGTTTTTAGGAACTCCATCAGAATTTGTGTTATTAATACAGAATATTCTGGATTTTAGGAACTCTATCAGAATTTGTGTTATTAATACAGAATATTCTGGGTTTTAGGAACTCTGTGTTATTAATACAGAATATTCTGAGTTTTAGGAACTCCATCAGAATTTGTGTTATTAATACAGAATATTCTGGGTTTTAGGAACTTTGTGTTATTAATACAGAATATTCTGGTTTGTAGGAACTCCATCAGAATTTGTGTTATTAATACAGAATATTCTGGTTTGTAGGAACTCTATCAGAATTTGTGTTATTAATACAGAATATTCTGGATTTTAGGAACTTTGTGTTATTAATGCAGAATATTCTGGGTTTTAGGAACTTTGTGTTATTAATACAGAATATTCTGGTTTGTAGGAACTCCATCAGAATTTGTGTTATTAACACAGAATATTCTGGTTTTTAGGAACTCCATCAGAATTTGTGTTATTAATACAGAATATTCTGGTTTTTAGGAACTTTGTGTTATTAATACAGAATATTCTGGTTTGTAGGAACTCCATCAGAATTTGTGTTATTAACACAGAATATTCTGGATTTTAGGAACTTCGTCAGAATTTGTGTTATTAATACAGAATATTCTGGATTTTAGGAACTTTGTGTTATTAATACAGAATATTCTGGGTTTTAGGAACTCCATCAGAATTTGTGTTATTAATACAGAATATTCTGGATTTTAGGAACTCTGTCAGAATTTGGGTTATTAATACAAAATATTCTGGTTTGTAGGAACTCCATCAGAATTTGTGTGATTAATACAGAATATTCTGGCTTTTAGGAACTCTGTCAGAATTTGTGTTATTAACACAGAATATTCTGGATTTTAGGAACTCTATCAGAATTTGTGTTATTAATACAGAATATTCTGGTTTGTAGGAACTCCATCAGAATTTGTGTTATTAATACAAAATATTCTGGTTTTTAGGAACTCTATCAGAATTTGTATTATTAATACAGAATATTCTGGTTTGTAGGAACTCTGTGTTACTAATACAGAATATTCTGGGTTTTAGGAACTCCATCAGAATTTGTGTTATTAATACAGAGTATCAAAGCAATGTCTTCAAATGCAACAGAACTGCTCTGTAGCTAAAATTTAAGTGCTATAAATTTCTCTTGGAGTGACATGAATTACTCCAAACTCATCCATGAAATCAGCCAGCCAGGGAATTCCCTGGAATCATCACAGCAGCAGCTTCCCCATAGTTGAGGTGGAATTTATAATGGTGGATATTTTTTTGTAGTTCAGTTTTTCACTGCAAAAGCCTCTGTGTGTGTGTGTGTGTGTGTGTTAAAGATGTGTGATAGGTTCACAGCAATCTCAAACCCAATCCCAAAAATCCCAAACTCAAACAAAGGAAAGGAAAAAAGACTTTTCGTATCAATAGGGCTGTGCAAGTCCTGCAAGTGGAAGGAGGGGACAGCCCAAATTCTCAAAATACACACTTGCCCACGTGCCAAGTTATTTTATTTTTACAGTTGGTTTTATTTTAAAATTGTCATGGCTGTGTTAGATGAAATCCACCTTTATTTATGGGAGACACCAGAGCTGGGTGGATGTCACCCAGTGAAATAGCTGGGAAATACATGGGATTATTGAACAGCGTTAAAAAGATTCTGCAGCAATTCCTAACCCTGCCTGTATTCAAACTACAAAAGTACTTTGAGATCCTCCCCCTCTCTCCTGAAAGCTGTTCTCTTTGGTCAGGTATTGAATAATTTATATCATGTGAGACTCTTGCACATGATGTATTCATCCCTTGTTTAGCACTTGCATTCATGGTTTGGCATGCTGGCTGTACATTGATATGGGAGATGCTTCCCATTTTTTCTCTACCAACTGTTTAAATATATCTTGTGCCTCAGTAACTACAAATGGGAAATAGAATAATTCAAGTTATTTCCCTTGATGGGTTTGATGCATAGCAAAAGATTTCTTTTAATTTTTTTTTTTAAATATATATCTGTTTGTACAAAAGGAGAGCTTTAAAAACGATGCTGATATTTATGCTAACTTTATGTTCAGCTGGAAATGCTGGGTATTGATTTGGGATAAAATATTGGGTGTTATTCACCTCTCATGCTGCCATGCAGCAGGTAATTTATTCCATCTCTAATTAGTTTTGTGTTACAAACTGCAAATTGTGAGTAATGTTCTTTGGAGGTGGGGGAAGGAGGAGTGCTGCACCAACACCAGGAACTCTGATGAAGTGCTGATAAAAGTCTGAAAGAGCCCAGCACGGGGATTAGTGCTGCAAAGTGCCAGCCCAGCCCGGATTGCTGGGGAAATCCTGTAAGCCCCTGTCAGGTAACACTGCTGCTGCAGGGGCTGCAAGTGAGCACAAAATGAATGCAATAAATGCAATAAATGGGTTCCAAAAGCTGCCAGGAGATAAGGAATGGGCAGCACTGATTTTTGGGGTGTGTAGTGCACGCACACTGTGGAGTTGCTGGTGGTTTAGGGCACGTGGGGAGAGATTTCAGTACTTTCACTACTGCTAAAATGTCCAAAATGAAGTTGTTGAATGAGGGAGATTTCAGGAGCTTCTCTGAGGGAGTTGCCGGTGTTCAGGGCATGGAAGCTGAAATTTCAGTAGTTCCACTACTGCTGAAATGTCCAAAATGAAGTTGTTGAATGAAGGAGGGATTTCAGGAACTTCACTGAGGGAGTTTCTGGTGGTTTAGGACACGTAGGGCGAGATTTCAGGAGCTTCACTGTGAGAGTTTCTGGTGTTCCAGGGCATGGAAGCGGAAATTTCAGTAGTTTCACTGCTGCTGAAATGTCCAAAATGAAGTTGTTGAATGAGGGAGAGATTTCAGGAGCTTCACTGAGAGAGTTGCTGGTGTTTTGGGGCATACAGGGAGAGATTTCAGTGGCTTCACTGTGAGAGTTGCTGGTGTTTTAGGGCATGGAGGGAAATACTTCAGTAGTTTCTCTACTGCTAAAATGTCCAAAATGAAATTGTTGAATGAGGCAGAGATTTCAGAAGCTTCTCTGAGGGAGTTCCCGGTGTTCCAGAGCATGGAAGGAGATATTTCAGTCGTTTCATAACTGCTAAGGTGTCCAAAATGAAGTTGTTGAATCAGGGAGAGATTTCAGGAGCTTCACTCCTGAAATCTGAGGGAGTTGCTGGTGTTCTGGGTCATATAGGGAGAGATTTCAGTAGTTTCATAACTGCTAAAATGTCCAAAGTGAAATTGTCGAATGAGGAAGAGATTTCAGGAGCTTCTCTGAGGGAGTTGCTGGTGTTTTGGGCTATATAGGGGAGATTTCAGGAGCTTCTCTGAGGGAGTTGCTGGTGTTTTGGGCTATATAGGGGAGATTTCACTAGCTTCTCTGAGGGAGTTGCTGGTGTTTTGGGCTATGTAGGGGAGATTTCACTAGCTTCTCTGAGGGAGTTGCTGGTGTTTGAAGGCATGGAGGGAAATACTTCAGTAGTTTCTCTACTGCTAAAATGTCCAAGATGAAGTTTTTGACTGAGGGAGCCGGTAAAACTCAGAAGTTCTGTTGGAGCTGACATTTTAAAATCCCGCTGCAGCTCAGTGCAGTTGGGCCGGGCCGGGCCCCTCAGAGCGGCTCTGGCTCTGCCCGCGCCCCTCCTGCCCCAGCCCAGGTTCCGAGCGCGGCCGGGCTCCGGTGCTGTCCCCGCCGTGCCCGGGGGCTCCGGGGG
This sequence comes from Melospiza georgiana, assembly GCF_028018845.1. Lineage (NCBI taxonomy): Eukaryota > Metazoa > Chordata > Aves > Passeriformes > Passerellidae > Melospiza > Melospiza georgiana. Next base: position 118,053,553 of record NC_080431.1, on the reverse strand, counting down.
CTCCGTGCCGTGTCCCTGGCCGGTGGCACCTTGTCCCTGTCCGGTGGCACCTTGGCGGAGCCCCGGAGAACAGGAAGCCCCCCCCACCCCCTCGGCAGGTGAGTGACTCGCAGCGGCGCTGGCACATCGCTGCCGGGCTCGGCAAAGTGCAGTAAAACATGCCCGGCATCGCCGCGGCCGCCACGGCGTAGAGAGACACAGAGAGAGGGGGGACAGTGCTGCTGCTGCTGCTGCTGCTCTGCTGCAGGGACAGCCGGGGGCTTCCAGAGTAAGTCTGTCTGTCTGTCACTCTTTGCATTTCCAGCCGCCGGTTTTCCACAGCCGCATCCCCCCTGCGCGTGGGAAGGGGATCTCCCCAGCAGGAGCGGTGCTGGTCAGTGATGGATTCACGCCGTCACAGGCACACAGACACCAATATGCTGGCAGATAATATTTTATTTATTTTTTTTTCTTTAAAAGAAAAAAAAAATCTGCTTATTTCACCTAGGATGCTTCAGCATCGCTCATGTTCAGTCGTTAGCGGCGGTAGAACGAGCTGAAATTTCATTTGCTTAAAATCTGTCGGGGAGGGGGGTGAATTATAATAATAATAATAATAATAATGCATGTTGTGTCTTTAGGGTTAAACCCAAACCAGTGAAACATAAATTCAAAAGGGAAGGACAGGAGTGGCCTGACACAGTAATTTTAGGAGGTGACCTGCCTAAGGAAGGCAGCGACAGGGAACTTTAGAGCTTTTTAAAGCCCCGGCAAGAATTCCAGCCGGGCTCGCTCCCACCCGGCAGCCTTGGGGGATCTTTCGCATCCCAACCCCGGAGAAGGCGTCCCGGAGCCGGGCAAGGCGAAATCCTAACGCGGGCGCGCTTATCCGTAAATCCCGTGTATCATGGCTGCGCCGCCCTGCCCTTGCTGTGGGGGTGAAATGTAGAACATGAGCCTGATCCTCGGGAGATGGAGCTAATTTCGCCCTAAACTGGAAAGTGTTAACAGCGCCCGGCGAATGTGACAAAGCTCAATCGCGCTCCTTGTTTATGGAGCCCGCGCCCATTGGCCGCCGCGCGCCAGCTCTGCCCTGGCAACTGCGCGCCCGCATTTGCATAGCGCGCCGCCATTGGTCCGCGCCGCGGCGCTGCGGGCCAATGGCGCGGCGCGGCCCGGGGTGGGCTATGCTAATGAGGCGCTGTTGCTGGGGCGCGCTGCGGCAGCCGGGGATGCGCTGAGGGGAGCGCCGGGATCGGCTTCCCCCTCACGCGCGGGGCCTGCGCGCTGCGAGCCGCCCTCACGCCGGGCCCGGCCCGGCCGCCCAGCGTTTCGGCTAATTGCTGCTTGCCACCTGCTTCCCCCCTGTTTTAAAATTTATTATTTAAATAAAACGCCTTAAAGTAGCCAGCTTCTTGTAGAAAGCAGAACGCCGGTACGCTCACCAATCACTCGATACACCACAGCCCCTTCTCGCTGTCCGAGATCGGGATCTCAATCTGATTTTTCTTACGATACACCACAGCCCTATCTCGCTGTCCAAGATCGGCACCTCAATCTGATTTTTCTTTAGAATAATCTATTTCTGGAACAAACGCACTCACCTTTCAAAAATGCTGTATTCATATCCCACCCGACAAAAAAAAAAAAAAAAACTCCACACCAATAACCAAGCCCCTCCTCAGCTCTAAGTTGAGTCCTGGTTTTTTTTTCTGTCCTAAATATCATTCCTGTCTAAGAATATTGGGGAATCTGAGCTTAAAATATATTCTGCTGCTTAAATCTGCATCTGTATCTGGCCTTTTTTCCTTTCCCTGCCTTCCCAGGCAGCTTTTTCTGCTGTTCAGTCATGGATCACTTTCCTCAGTCCTGTTCCCTCTCCCTCCCTCCCTCTTCCTCAGTGTACAGTTCCTGTATTTTCTTCCATAACTGCTCAAATTCTCTTCTTTTAACTCACCAAAACTGACTGTAAGGATAATGAATTGTTTAAATGAGTAAATCCAGCTACATTCTCTATTTTTTCCTTTTTTCTCCCTTCTCTTCCACATAAATATCAATATGTATCTGTGTTCTGATACCATCTGGCATTTGCTAGTAATAGTGGGAATTCCTGTCACAAACAGATTTTTGGTTAAATCGGATTTTTACTTTGGTGACATTTTAATTTTTTGACTGTTTTCTAAACCTTCAGAAAACTTCAGGTTCAGCAGAGGCAAATTTAGTTTTTCTTGGATAAAGCCAACATTTTCATAGAGAAACTTAGCGATTTCTAGAACAAAAAACTTAGATTTAATAAAGTTGTGTGTACTTGGAGTTTGCTTGAAGCCTTCTGAAGAATCAGTTGAGAGGTTCTTTTATAGCTTGTTTAAAGGACAAAATAATGTGAATTTAAACTTTTTGTCCCTAAATTTCTGCTATATTAGGGGATTACCGTGGTTTATAAAAGATTTTCTCCTTATTTACTGAATTTGACAGAATTTTTTGTTTGTGTTTGTGGTTTTCACTCAGAACAGAGGGGCAGGTGTGGGTCTTCAAGCAGGATTAAAGATGCAGAGGTAGCTGGAGTTAAGTAATTATTGGAAAACCTGTGTTTGGAGTAATATTCACACTTCAGTCTTTATTTCTGCTTTAAGAGTTGTTATGTTTGTTCGGTCAAAGGTTGGACTTGATGATCTTAGTGGTATTTTCCAATATTATTGCTTCTGTCAGTCTTTGAACTTTCACCATGATCATAAAAAAAGTTTATCTCCATTTCCCCCTCTCCTTTATATTCCTTCCTTTTAATGGCAGGCTTTTCACTCAATTAGAAAAATTATAAACCTTAGAATAATTGCATAAGATCATAAATTACACATGAATTTGTAGGGGGAGACAAAAAAAGAAGCCTCTGAACCTCAACCTTGGCGCATTTTCACCAATATCAGTGAGTTTGGATAATTTTTATTTGTCAGTTTTAAAATAAAAGTTAGTCTCTTCTTGAAATAGAGGTTATTAAATGTTCAGCAATAAAGTATTGACCGCTGAGATATTGTTTCACTCACTGATTTGTCATTAAATCAACAAATACACGCTGGGGTGAATCAGCAGCCAAAGTACTCGGGTTTGCCCAGTGCTCCTGAGCAGCTGGACAGAGTTCCAGTGTGCCAGGAAAACTTGGGAAGAACTTGAGGAGAGTTGGAAAAGGGGAAAAGCTTCCCTAACAGTTGGTGTGTGTGCAGCCATTTCCTCTCTAAATCCTGGGATATGCTCTCTTGGAGGATCACAGAGGTCAAAAAGGAGCTTTTTTTACCTAACCTCAAAGCTGCTCCTCTGTGGAGCTCTGTAAAACACAGATTTACCTGCTAGGATGGGCCCCTTGTCTTTGCAAAGTACAAAAATTTAAATTATGGAGCCCTTTGGTGTTTATCCCGTGTCTGGATGTTTTTCTGCAGAGCAGGAGAAAATGCAGAATTGTACAGAAGGAAATGATTGTTTGTGAATTCCGAGGATGCAAAAACAATGAGCACTCTATAGAATGTATAAGCAGCCAGGAATAATTTTATTTGGAGCACAGTCTGAAGAGTGGCAAGGGATATTATGTTAAACACAATGAAAATCAAAAGATCTATTGTGTGGCCACCTATTGAGGCAGCACTGCTTCCATTCTGCCCCTAAAACAAACAGGGCATTCATGGGGCTAAACAGAATCATAACTTATTGACATGGAGGCACAGAATGAAAGCTGGGCAAGGATTCTGGCCTTTCCTCATTTCTCTTCATTTTAGTGGCTTTTCAGTTCAGTTTGCTGTTTCCTTGTGGAATTCCAGGTGGTTTTTAGCTGTGCTTTAAGGCAGGTGCTTGTCCAGGGCAGAAATGGGCAAGCAGAGGTCTCACAGAGCTTCATTTGGCCTTTGAAAGTTCAGAGTGCTTGTGTTTCCTGGAGGTTTTAACTGAGAATTTTGGCAATCTTGGGCTTCATTTATTAAAAAAAAAAATAGTTTCACTTTCACAACATTTTCTCAGTTCTGAGATTCTCTGGAGTGTACTCAAAGTCATATTTATAAGTTAATGAAACCCACATTTATATACTGTGTTGCCAGTTGATTAAATGAGTTTTAGAAACTTCTTTCTCTTGTAGTGGGAGAATTACAATGAGCAGCAGCATTCAGCCCTTCTGCTACCAAATTTTTATTTTTCAAGTGGCTTTGTTTCTTTTTTGGTAGATTTTTCCCACAGTGTTTCCCTGAGACAAATCTGAGCTGCAGTTTTTCTCCAGGAAAGGGAACTGGAGTTCTCTGATTGCACAAAAGGCACAGAGCACAAGTCCTGCCCAAAGTCCACATCCTGTGCAGCCCATCCAGGGAAGGAACTGGCCAGGACAGGCTCAGCAAGGCACAGCAGCTCATGAACCTGCTCCTGGCCCACTTTTCCTCCAGGCTGGGAAAAGATGGAGCTTGGTGTCACCTCCTGAGCCCTGTGACCTCCTGCAGCTCTGGCCAGTGGGGACGAGCAGGAACAGGAGCAGGAACAGGAGGAGGAACAGGAGCAGGAACAGGAACAGGAGAAGGAACAGGAGCAGGAACAGGAGCAGGAACAGGAGCAGGAACAGGAACAGGAGCAGGAACAGGAACAGGAGCAGGAACAGGAGCAGGAACAGGAACAGGAGCAGGAACAGGAGCAGGAACAGGAGCAGGAACAGGAGCAGGAACAGGAACAGGAGCAGGAACAGGAACAGGAGCAGGAACAGGAGCAGGAACAGGAGCAGGAACAGAACAGGAGCAGAGCAGGAACAGGAACAGGAGCAGGAACAGGAACAGGAACAGGAACAGGAGCAGGAGCAGGAACAGGAACAGGAATAGGAACAGGAACAGGAACAGGAGCAGGAGCAGGAACAGGAGCAGGAGCAGGAACAGGAGCAGGAACAGGAACAGGAGCAGGAACAGGAGCAGGAGCAGGAACAGGAACAGGAATAGGAACAGGAACAGGAGCAGGAGCAGGAACAGGAGCAGGAGCAGGAACAGGAGCAGTAACAGGAACAGGAACAGGAGCAGGAGCAGGAACAGGAGCAGGAACAGGAGCAGTAACAGGAACAGGAACAGGAGCAGGAACAGGAGCAGGAGCAGGAACAGGAACAGGAGCAGGAGCAGGAACAGGAGCAGGAGCAGGAACAGGAGCAGGAGCAGGAGCAGGAACAGGAACAGGAGCAGAGCAGGAACAGGAACAGGAACAGGAACAGGGGCAGGAGCAGGAACAGGAGCAGGAGCAGGAACAGGAGCAGGAGCAGGAACAGGAGCAGGAACAGGAACAGGAGCAGGAACAGGAGCAGGAGCAGGAACAGGAACAGGAATAGGAACAGGAACAGGAGCAGGAGCAGGAACAGGAGCAGGAGCAGGAACAGGAGCAGTAACAGGAACAGGAACAGGAGCAGGAACAGGAGCAGGAGCAGGAACAGGAGCAGTAACAGGAACAGGAACAGGAGCAGGAACAGGAGCAGGAGCAGGAACAGGAGCAGGAGCAGGAGCAGGAACAGGAGCAGGAGCAGGAACAGGAGCAGGAGCAGGAGCAGGAACAGGAACAGGAGCAGAGCAGGAACAGGAACAGGAACAGGAACAGGGGCAGGAGCAGGAACAGGAGCAGGAGCAGGAACAGGAGCGGGAACAGGAACAGGAACAGGAACAGGAGCAGGAACAGGAGCAGGAACAGGAACAGGAGCAGGAACAGGAGCAGGAACAGGAACAGGAACAGGAGCAGGAGCAGGAACAGGAGCAGGAGCAGGAACAGGAGCAGAAACAGGAACAGGAGCAGGAACAGGAACAGGAACAGGAGCAGGAACAGGAACAGGAGCAGGAGCAGGAACAGGAGCAGGAACAGGAGCAGGAACAGGAACAGGAGCAGGAACAGGAGCAGGAACAGGAACAGGAACAGGAGCAGGAGCAGGAACAGGAGCAGGAGCGGGAACAGGAACAGGAGCAGGAACAGGAACAGGAGCAGGAACAGGAACAGGAGCAGGAGCAGGAACAGGAGCAGGAACAGGAGCAGGAACAGGAACAGGAGCAGGAACAGGAGCAGGAACAGGAACAGGAACAGAGCAGGAGCAGAGCAGGAACAGGAGCAGGAGCAGGAACAGAGCAGGAGCAGAGCAGGAACAGGAACAGGAACAGAGCAGGAGCAGAGCAGGAACAGGAGCAGGAGCAGGAACAGGAGCAGGAACAGGAGCAGGAGCAGGAACAGGAGCAGAAACAGGAGCAGGAACAGGAGCAGGAGCAGGAACAGGAACAGGAGCAGGAACAGGAACAGGAACAGGAGCAGGAACAGGAGCAGGAACAGGAACAGGAACAGGAGCAGGAGCAGGAGCAGGAACAGGAACAGGAGCAGGAACAGGAACAGGAGCAGGAACAGGAACAGGAACAGGAGCAGGAACAGGAACAGGAACAGGAGCAGGAACAGGAACAGGAACAGGAGCGGGAACAGGAACAGGAGCGGGAACAGGAACAAGAGCAGGAACAGGAGTAGGAACAGGAGCAGAGCAGGAACAGGAGCAGGAACAGGAACAGGAGCAGGAGCGGGAACAGGAACAGGAGCAGGAACAGGAACAGGAGCGGGAACAGGAGCGGGAACAGGAACAGGAGCAGGAACAGGAGCAGAGCAGGAACAGGAGCAGGAACAGGAACAGGAACAGGAACAGGAGCAGGAGCAGGAACAGGAACAGGAGCAGGAGCAGGAACAGGAACAGGAACAGGAGCAGGAACAGGAACAGGAGCAGGAGCAGGAACAGGAGCAGGAATAGGAACAGGAACAGGAACAGGAACAGGAACAGGGGCAGGAGCAGGAACAGGAGCAGGAACAGGAGCAGAGCAGGAGCAGGAACAGGAGCAGGAACAGGAGCAGGAACAGGAACAGGAGCAGGAACAGGAGCAGGAACAGGAGCAGGAGCAGAGCAGGAACAGGAGCAGGAACAGGAACAGGAGCAGGAGCAGGAGCAGGAGCAGGAACAGGAACAGGAACAGGAGCAGGAACAGGAACAGGAACAGGAACAGGAGCAGGAACAGGAGCAGGAGCAGGAGCAGGAGCAGGAACAGGAACAGGAACAGGAGCAGGAGCAGGAGCAGGAGGAACCCTAGGGGTTGTTTCTGAGTTCAGGGTTCCATTCTGCTCTCCGGGCAAGCAGCGTTTGGCATTTGCGTACAGGGAAGTTGGCTCAATGGTTATTGTAGGAGAACTTTGGAGCAGCCGTTCTCAGTAATCCCCCCACAATAATAAAGTTCCTCCTCTGGGGGATATTTATAACGGGATTGTTCCCCGGGAGCTGCCCCAGGTAATTCCCCTTTGTTCCCTGGGCTCTCCCAGCCTTTCCCACTGCCGGCCGAGCGCAGGGCGGTCCCTGCAGCCCCACGATGTCACCGCGTGGGGACAATGGGCAGGGCAGGGCGGCAGGAGGTCACGCAGAGTTCAGGCCGGGCTTTGCTCATTGCTCAGAGATGATTGTTCCAAACCCCGCCGTCCCCAGCGCGGGTGAGCTCTGCTGGCTCTGACCCGTCCTCAGCGTGGCTTTGTGTGGACAGAGAGCTCTCAGATCGCAGGGCTGGTGCTGGTTCTCCCTCCCTGGCTGTTGCAGGGTGTGCTGGTGCCCCTCAGAGTGCCAGAGCAGCGCAAGGATCTGCCTCCCTTCTCCAGACCCCCTGCAGTGCTCATGGGTGCTGAGAGCTTTTCCAAGCTGAGATGGTGAAAAATAAAATTGACCAGAACTCTGCAAAGCAATGAACTTTGCACAAAAATAACCTTCTGTGGAGGAAGAGGGTTGTACAATTCCTCAGCTAACACAGGGTTTTCTTAGAGTGGACGTTGGGTGGCTTTCACATTGTGAAAAGCGCCAGTGCCTTGTTTGTAACATTTTAAAAGTTTAATAAGAATAAAATGGTTATGAAACTAGTAATGCAATTAGAGTAATAATAATTTGGACAATTTGAATATGGACAATAGGAGACAATAGAAACAAAAAGTTATGGATGTCTGAGTACCTTTTTCTGGGCAGCATGAGCCCAAAAAAGGACACAAGTTAATGAAGGATTAACCCTTAAAAACAACAGCCTGTTGCATATTCATACACCTCACACATGATGCATAAATTCCATTCAAACCCAGGATTCTGGCTGGGCAGTGTCAGCTTCTTCCTCTGGATCCTGACAGCGCCTTCGAGGCGGGAAGAAGTTCATTTCTCCTGATAATGGGGAATAAATTACCTTTCTCTGAAAGATTCAGGTGTCCTATGGCTGGTATCTCACTGCCAGTCCTTTCTTTAAAAAAGTATCCTACATAGCATAGTTCCTATTTTAACAATTTTTATAACCTAAAACTCTATTTAACACACTACTTAAGAGAATTAATACAGCATCACTTTCCAACACAACACATATAATATTCATGTTAATATTTGCAAAAAGCCAATCATAAAATAGGCATTTTCCACACACATCACTAACTTAAACACAGAAAAAAGCAGCAAGAAGTGCTTGGCTTCACCTGTGATGCTTTAGCAGGGGTTGGAAACAAAAAGATTTAAAGTCTGAGCCTGTCCTGCTCAGTCAGAGCCGTGTTTGTTCTGTGGTGTGGCCCCAGCAGCTGTGAGCTCTGGGTGTGGGAAGCAGAGCAGCCTTTGTGGCCAACGAGACCCTTCACACTTGTGGTCCCTGGTGGTGTTTTCTGGCAGGTTCTCACTCGGCTGCCAGCACATCCCTGAGGGGGAATGCAGGGAATGGCTGCACACGGGGGGAAAGGGAGAGGAGCTCGCAGCATCTTGGGTCAGAGCAGTGATCTTAGGAGGGAAAATGTTGAAGAAAAGGAAGAAAAGTTGTAGCAAGGCAGAGAGAAGGGCAGGTGAATTGTGCAGAGGAAGTTTCACACTTTATTAATCATCTTAATTCCATTCCCTGCCACGGGCAGGGACACCCCCACTGTCCCAGGCTGCTCCAGCCTGGCCTGGGGCACCTCCAAACTTGGGGAATTCCTGCATTTAAACTTCCAAACGCTGATGGGACTTCACTGCTTTTACCTCTTCATCTTGCACAGCCATCAGCAGGCGGGGAGGTGTTTTCAGGCTGTTGCAGAGGTTCTGTTATCAGCAAGATAACTCTTTATCTTGTCATGGAACCGAGATCTGCTGCTGCTGCTGCACTTGGGAGATGCTTTGTCAGTCCTGAAGCAGATTTGCATCACTCACAGCGTCCAAACTGTCACTTTTTGGGGGCTGATTTTTAATTGGGAGGTGAAAAGTAGGAAGAGATATTAAGGAAATGTCACTTTTTTAATTCTCTAATGGTTTTTGTCTGACTTTGCCTCCCTTTTTTATATTTCACTATGAATACTCCTCAGTAGAACACTGAGGTAGAAGTGTGACAGAGGGACAAAGAGAGTCACAGAGATACTTTGAGAGGCAAAGTAGATCTGTAATGAGCTGGGTGGCAGGAATGCAGAGAAACCTTGGAATCACTGTTGGGATTGTCAGGTGCCGTCCCACCCAACAGAGGAGCTACTCTAACAACTGATCCAGAGAGAAAACTCACTTTGTGCTGACTTTGTGATGCAGGAATGTGGAAACCTGAGGCTGGAAGAAACCTTTGGAGGTTGCCCAGTGCTGTGGCCAGTGGGTTTTGGGTACAATCCACTGATTGCAATCCAGTTTACAATGCACTGATTGCAATCCAGTTTACAATGCACTGATTTCAATGCAATTTACAATCCATAGATTTCAATCCAATTTACAATCCACTGATTTCAATCCAGTTTACAATGCACTGATTGCAATCCAATTTACAATGCACTGATTGCAATCCAATTTACAATCCACTGATTTCAATCCAGTTTACAGTGCACTGAATTCAATCCAGTTTACAATGCACTGATTTCAATCCAATTTACAGTCCATAGATTTCAATCCAATTTACAATCCATAGATTTCATTTACAATGCACTGCTTTCAATCCAATTTACAATGCACTGATTTCAATGCAATTTACAATGCACTGATTTCATTTACAATGCACTGATTTCAATGCAATTTACAATGCACTGATTTCATTTACAATCCACTGACTTCAATCCAATTTACAATGCACTGATTGCAATCCAATTTACAACCCATAGATTTCAATCCAATGTAGAATCCATTGATTTTTTCTGGGTTGTTGATCCACTCTTGGGATCACTCAGTCACCCACAGCTCTTCCCCAGTGAATGCTTGTAGCTGAAAGGGAAGGCCAGGGATGTGTTTTACCACCAAAAATACATTTTTAGGGAGGAGGTTTAATGTCTGAATGAGTTCTGTGGACTGATACCAAAATGGGAATAACAAGATCTCAAATGGATGAGAGAGGAAATTGAATCTGCATGGAGTTCTTAAAAAATCTATGCAAAAATTTAAAAATTTACACAAACTTTTCCAATATTACACCAATTGTAGTTCATTTATAGATTCCTCAATAATCACAGTCTCAAATATTTGTTATGCTTGCAGTTGATAATTTCTTTGTTGCTTGGAAAAATCATAAAATCACAAATGGTTTGGGTTGAAAAGGACCCTGAAATCATCCAGTGCCACCCCTGCCATGGGCAGGGATAACCCAGCCTGGCCTTGGACACTTCCAGGGGTGGGGAGGCCCCAAAAATCCATTTTAAGAAAAACCCAAACATTTAAAACACAGCTATTTTGAATGACAAAAGTATTTCCCATCCTTCCCAAATAAACAAATAAATATATTCTTGAACTTCTTCCACGGTGTTGAGAGGATGCTTTAAGAAATAAACCTTCTCCTTTATGAGGGGATCCATTTCTGCACTGTGTCTATTTTCAGAGAGCTCTGGGAGCCTTGTTGAGTGCAAATACAAATCAAGGTGGGTATTTTTATGCCTCCCCTGAACTAACATTAGGTAAGGCTTATTTGTAAGACAATTCTGCCCACTCCAAATCCATAATCTTTTCCCTTAATGTACTTCATGCTTAGAGACCTTGGCATATGTTTGGGAGTTTTTTAAAAACTTCATTTTCTTCCCAAGGTGGGATCACTTGAACTCATAGTGGTTAAAAAGGAAAATTGATGCTTTACTGCACCTTTTTCTCAGATATTTCTGTCCTGTGTGGAAGTTCTGGATGTGCTGTGGGAATAAGTTTTGGTGAATTTTAGTCCTGCCCTGGTGCTCAGCAGATCCTTGATTTTTTGGCTGTCTGGAGCTCTCCAGGTGAGCCAGAAACAATCTCAGACCCATCTAGTTCTGGATGTGCTGTGGGAACAGGTTTTGGTGGATTTTAGTCCTGCCCTGGTGCTCAGCAGATCCCTAATTTTTTTTGGGCTGTCTGGAGCTTTCCAGATGAGCAAAAAATCAATCTCAGACCCATCTAGATCTGGATGTGATGTGGGAACCCATCTAGTTCTGGATGTGCTGGTGGATTTCAGTCCTGCCCTGGTGGTCAGCAGATCCCTGATTTTTGTTTTTTGGATGTCTGGAGCTCCCCAGATGAGCCAAAAAACAATCTCAGACCCATCTAGCTCTGGATGTGCTGTGGGAACAGGTTTTGGTGGATTTTAGTCCTGCCCTGGTGCTCAGCAGATCCCTGATTTCTTTGGCTGTCTGGAGCTTTCCAGATGAGCAAAAAATCAATCTCAGACCCATCTAGATCTGGATGTGCTGTGGGAACCCATCTAGTTCTGGATGTGCTGGTGGATTTTAGCCCTGGCCTGGTGCTCAGCAGATCCCTGATTTTTTGGCTGTCTGGAGCTCTCCAGATGAGCCCAAACCCAATCCCAGAGCCACCAGAGGCTGTGTGAGCCTCAGTTAATGGCTGTCACAAATGTCCCTGTTTCTGGAGCGACTCCTCGACCTAGAACTAAAGGAGGTCAGGATTTCTATTCTAGCCAGTCCTTCCTTCCCCTCCTTCCCCTGCTGTGTCCCCAGCGTTTCTGGGAGGGTTCCCTGGGGCTGGACTGGGATTGCAGGGACAGGGATGGGGCAGGGACAGGGATGGGGCAGGGCAGGGATGTGGCAGGGACAGGGATGGGGCAGGGACAGGGATGTGATAGGGACAGGAATGGGGCAGGGGCTGGGATGTGGCAGGGGCTGGGGTGTGACAAGGACAGGGATGTGGCAGGGGCTGGGATGTGGCAGGGGCTGGGATGTGACAAGGACAGGGATGTGGCAGGAGCAGGGATGGGGCAGGGATGTGACAAGGACAGGGATCCCAGCAGGGCCTGGGATGTGACAAGGACAGGGATGGGGCAGGGACAGCGATGGGGCAGGGACAGCGATGTGACAAGGACAGGGATGGGGCAGGGACAGGGATGGAGCAGGGATGTGACAAGGACAGGGATGGGTCAGGGGCAGGGCCTGGGTTGTGACAAGGACAGGGATGTGGCAGGGCCTGGGATGTGACAAGGACAGGGATCCCAGCAGGGCCTGGGTTGTGACAAGGACAGGGATCCCAGCAGGGCCTGGGTTGTCACAAGGACAGGGATGTGACAGGGATGTGGCAGGGGCAGGGATGTGACAGGGACAGGGATCCCAGCAGGGCCCTGGGTGTGTGGAGCCCCAGGGGCTGCAGTTCCTTGGCTGCTGCTCCTTGTGCAGAGTTTCAGCTGCCAGAGCTCTGCCAGGGCTGCTCAGCTGGGTGGGCTCAGTCCCATCTCAGGGGGACTCAAAGCCTTTTCCATTTGGGGTGGGAGCACAGGGATGAGTTTGGCCAGTTCCCATCCATCCCCTTGGCGTCCTTGACATCAGCACAGGCTCTGATCCTGTCCCTTTGCTCTGGCATTTGCTGGGGAGCCATTGGTGCCTCTGGGTGAAGAACCTTCTTGTTTGGATTTATGGTGTCACATTTGGTGTGGGATCGTCCTCCAAGCCAACAGGAACCTCTTTGGCACTCGCCAACAGCAAATCTCAAAAATATTCTAAACTAAAAAATCAAAATTACAGATTTGGGTGCAGGTGGACTTGGGAGGAAAAGGTCTACAAGCATGGAAAGTTTCCAGCTGAAGCCAAACATCACATCACAACATTTGTATTACATTACAAGTGTTGTTTTGTGGGATAATTACACTTTAACACTCTTCTATTTTGCATTTTTACTTTATTTTAAATCATTGTTCAGTCTATCCTCAGACTTGTTGTGATTTTTGGAGTGTCAGAAGATCCTGTGGAGTAAATGAGAACCCCACAGTGCCAGGATTTTTGGGGTTATATATTTGAGCTTTCTGCTTTTTGAGGAACACATGGAAGGGCAGAATTTTTAAAATAAAATTTGTGTTTATAAAGTTCTGTAATTGTCCAGGTAATTCTCTACTGGAAACCTGTGGCCTGAGGTAAGAAAACACAAAATTGAAACTTTGAAAGTGACTGGCTCCACACTTCAGAATCAGTGGTATTTTTGACTCTCTGATTTAAATATTGTTTTGACTTTTACTTCAGTCACCATGATGTTGCTAAGTGAGATTATGAATTTTTTTCAGGTTAAGCAGAACCTCAGAAATTAAAAGAGCAAAAAGTAGAGATAGTGGATGATGTCTTACATATGTTCAGCCATTCTTACAGGAGTGTTCAGTGAATCTTGAACAGGAAATGTTCACTGAATCCACCAAGTTGTGGAGATGGGAGATAATTCTGATTCTCAGTTTTTAATGGACATTTTGTAGAAGAGTTAAAAGTAATTTTCTGTGCAATGCTAATTTAAAAAGGTTAATATTTTAACATAATCAATGTAAAATGGTGTTTGATTCCATCCATGCAGTTCTGTTGCCCTGATAGGTGTTGAGCCAATGTGCAGTATCAATTTTAATATTTTAGTTTTCTTTTGACAGTTATTTTTAAGAAAGCCAAATCTTGGCTGCACTCATCTGCTGTTTTCTAGTGCTTGTGTTTTCTGCAAGGTTTGGACTGCGAAGGAAGTGGGGATTTCCCTTGGCTGCTCAGGTGCTTGGCTCTTTAACACCTTCCTTCTAAATTTAATCTTCAGTGATAATTTTGCTTTCAGATTGCAGCTGCTCTTTGTTTGCTGTGCTTTGTAGGGAGGCAGAAACACAGAGGACAGGGAATCAGAGATTCAGGAATTCAGGGAATCAGGGATTCAGGAATTCAGGGAATCAAGAATTCAGGGATTCAGGAATTCAGGAAATCAGGGATTCGGGGAATCAGGAATTCAGGAATTCAGGGATTCAGGGAATCAGAGATTCAGGGATTCAGGGAATCAGGGAATCAGGGAATCAGGGATTCGTGGAATCAGGGATTCAGGGAATCAGGGATTCAGGGAATCAGGAATTCAGGGAATCAGGGATTCAGGGAATCAGGAATTCAGGGAATCAGGGAATCAGGGATTCAGGGAATCAGGAATTCAGGAAATCAGGGATTCAGGGAATCGGGAATTCAGGGAATCAAGAATTCAGGGATTCGGGGATTCAGGAAATCAGGGATTCAGGGATTCAGGAAATCAGAGATTCAGGGAATCAGGAATTCAGGGAATCACGAATTAAGGAAATCAGAGATTCAGGGAATCAGGAAATCAGGGATTCAGGGAATCAGGAAATCAGAGATTCAGGGAATCAGGAATTCAGGAAATCAGGGATTCAGGGAATCAGGGAATCAGGGATTCAGGAAATCAGAGATTCAGGGAATCAGGAATTCAGGGAATCAGGGATTCAGGAAATCAGGAATTCAGGAAATCAGGGAATCAGGGAATCAGGAAATCAGGAAATAAGGGATTCAGGGAATCAGGAATTCAGGGATTCAGGGAATCACCAGGGCTGGAGGAGCCCTTTGGGATCATCCCAGTCCCACCATCATCACCCCTGAACCTCATCCCCAAACAAAGATGAGCTGCTGAGGCTGGACAATGGATTTTCCTTTGGTACAGTCAGACCAGAATGCTGGGAGCAGCCCTGAAAGGCAGAATTGGTGTGGTGTTCTGGCTTTTTGGGATCCATACACAGAACTTGTGTGTTTGGAATAACCCCTGTCTAATTCTGACTGAGCTGGGACACCCAGGGGGAGCTGTGAGGAAAGGGATGCTCAGGATCAGAGTCCCAGCATGGGTTGGGCTGGAAGGGATCCTTAAAGATGGGGTTCTGATGGTCAAGGACACCTCCCACCTGACCAGGGTGTTCCAGCCTGGCCTTGGGCACTGCCAGGGATCCAGGGGCAGCCACAGCTGTGCCAGGGCCTGCCCACCCTGCCAGGGAACAATTCACTGGGAGCCATTCCCTGTGTGCTGTCCCTGCATCCCCTGGCAATTGTCTCTCTCCAGCTTTCCTGGGGCTCCTCCAGGCCCTGCAAGGCCACCCTGAGCTCAGCCCAAAGCTTCTCCTGTGCAGGTGAACAATGCCAGCTGTGCCAGCCTTTCCTGCCAGCAGAGCTGCTCCATCCCTCTGCTCATCCTGGAGCCTCCTCTGGGCTCTCTCCAGCTCCTCCCTGGCTGGGGCAGGGCTGGGGCAGCTCTGCCCTCCCTCAGCCTGAGGCCATTCCCTGTGTCCCTGTGAGAAGTCCCTGCCCAGCCCTTTCCCTGAGGGTGATTCTGGGATCCCTCCCTGTGGAATCCCCCATGTGTGACAATAATCTGATGGTCAAGGACACCTCCCACCAGACCAGGTGCTCCAGCCTGGCCTTGGGCACTGCCAGGGATCCAGGGCAGCCACAGCTGTGCCAGGGCCTGCCCACCCTGCCAGGGAACAATTGCTAATTCCCAATATCCCATCCAATCCTGCTCTCTCTCAACCTAAGGCCATTCCCCGTGTCCTTGTGAGAAGTCCCTGCCCAGCCCTGCAGGACAATTCTGGGATCCCTGATCCCTATGGAACCCCCCACGTGTGACAACCCTCGGGTGCCAATGATCTCCAGGATCCAGGACTCAGAACCCAGGACAAGATTGTCCCCCCATCCCCTGCTTAACCCTGTCCTTGGCAGGGTCACTTATACAATACAGAGATCTTTTACTGCCATACATATATTTACTCAGGCCCCTATAAAACAGGGCTTTTTTTTCATCTGAGTGGAGTCATTTTCAGGTGGGTGTTTTGATGAGAAATCTCAGTCTGGAAGCAAGATGTCATTCCACAAAGATGCAGTTCTCATCTGTGAGGTTTGGCCTGGCTGAATCATGATTTTCTTTCCCTCAAACAGTACCAAGTTTGAGTAGTAAGTAGCAAGGCAATTCCTGAACAACTTCTGTCAACAGGTGTCTCAATGTGGACTTTTTGCCTTGATATTCCTGTCCTTCAAGTAATTTGCTTGATGGACAGCATGTTTGGTTTATTTCCCCCTGTGCTGCAATCAGCATTTATCCTTGTCTTTGCAGGAGGAGAGACTTCAGCATGCAAACCTTCATCTGTTCGGCTCGCACCATCGTTTTCATTCCATGCTGCTGGCCTTCAGATGGCTGGACAGATGTCCCATTCGCATCAGCAGTACAGTGACCGGCGGCAGCAGAGCATCAGTGACCAGCAGGTCTCGGCCTTATCCTACGCTGAGCAGCTCGAGCAGCCGATCCCCCTGACAAACCAGGTATGGCCAGGGCTGCTCCTGCGCCTGGCAGCTCCTCAGTGGGCAGGTGTGCACTCACTTGGGGTGGAAGGGACCTTTAGAGATGAGCTGGCCAGGGCAGGGACGCCTCCCACTGTGCCAGGCTGCTCCAGTGTCCAGCCTGGCCTTGGGCACTGCCAGGGATGCAGGGGTGGAATTCCATCCCAGCTCCTCCTCACCCTGCCAGGGAACAATTCCTCATTGCCAAGAACCCATCCAGCCCTGCCCTCTGGCAGTTTAAAGTCATTGCCCCCATGTCCTGTCACTCTGAACCCCTGTGAAATGTCCCCAGCCATCAATTACAGCATCAGGGCTTTTATTCTTGTAGTTTTTTTTTTTTAAACTAATTAACTCCCAACTCTGTAAGGATAGAATTAACACACAACAGTATATTTAAAACTATTTATATTTTATATATTTTATGTGTGTGCGCATATATATATATGTGTATATATATAAATATATACATATATAAATATATGTACATATACATAATATATACACATATATACAGATATACTATATTATTACATATATAAACATATGTACATATACATAATATATACACATATTATATACATATATACTATATTATTACATATATAAATATATGTACATATACATAATATATACACATATTATATACATATATACTATATTATTACAACATATATACTATATTATTACATATATAAATATATGTACATATACATAATATATACACATATACATATATACTATATTATTACATATATAAATATATGTACATATACATAATATACGCACATATTATATACATATATACTATATTATTACAACATATATACTATATTATTACATATATAAATATATGTACATATACATAATATATACACATATTATATACATATATACTATATTATTATATTATACCATGTCTATATATATTTATATATATTTATGTATATTCATATTTATATATATTGTATTATATATTATGCTATATTATATATTATATACTATATTATATATTATATATTATGTGTATATATTATATAAATAACATATGTATATACATATATATGTATTATAAGACATAATATATATTATAATATATAATGTATAATGATATATATTACATATATATACATATAATAGATATATATAATATGTATATTATATATGTATAATATATGTATATTATATATATATATATAATATATGTGTATGTATATCTATCTATATATGTGTATATTTATGTATATGTATACTGTAACTTCAAAAAAAGTTTTAAAAGTTGATTCTAAACTTCTGGAACATATTTATTCTACTTGCAACGTTTTTTTAAATAAGGGGAGAGAAAGATTGGCCAAGTGGAGAACTGTGCAAAGCTCTTTTTTAAAATAATAACTGGTGTCAAAAGTTTTGGGTGGTTTGTTAGCTGCTGATTGCTTTGTTACTTATCCTAATGGACAGTTGTAGTGCAGAATCACTGGTTGGTGTATTTGGAATACAGAAGTTTGCACAAAATAGATTTTATTTGAATAGGTAGGACTGCTGAAGGAGCCCCCCAGCTCAGAGTGCCAGGAGCCACAAGAGCTGCTGTGGCTCTGGATAAGTGAGAATTCTGTTGGTTTTTAAAAATTCCATGGCCCAGTTGTGGAAACATAAGGGTAGAGGGGTTCCAACAAAACCTGTAATTTAGAAACTGAAAATTTGCTGCAGACTGATGAGGAATGTTTCACTAAAGAGGGTGAAGGTGAGGGGTGTTTGCTGCTCAGGATGTTTTGGGCAGAAAAGTCTCCAGAAGCATCAGGAGTTGCTCTGGGGCTGTGGGGAGATGCTTTGGCAGGAGGAGGAAGGGATCAGAAGGCATGAGAATGGCCAGGGTTTGGAGATCTCCAGTGACTGGAGATGCCAGGGATGGGTTTCCTGTCCAGGAGGAAGAGGAAATCTCTTATATAATAATATAGAGCTTGAGGATCTACAGAGACATTTTATTTTGAGTTTTTTGAGTTAAAGGTCTCCCAGAACTTCTGCAATGAGGCTGGTCAGTCAAGAAAAGTTGCACCTGAATCCTTTCAAGGCACTTTGGAAACAAACTCAAGGAATTTTAGGTTGTAGGGACATGATCCATGTGAGGAAATAATCAGCTGGACACCTTGGCCATGGCACTCAAGCTGTTCTTGCACCACCACCAGCACAGTTTTATAGAATTCATGTTCTTGGCTTTGATGGTGGCCAGCTGGCTGCTTCCCTTCCCTGCCTCGTTCCTCCCTCGGGTTCTTGAGCCTCTGCCATCACCCAGTCCCACCAAGAATTCTCCTCACCAGGCTCCTGCTTGGGGTGGAGGTTCTGTGTGAGCCTCTGGGGGGATTCCCAAAGACTTTTTGTCTTTGCAGTGCATTTCTGATTTTATCTGCACAGCCAGATCCAGCTGAGACCTTCCTGCTGATGGCTCAGATCATCTGCTCTGGACCTGGACCTCTGCAGAATAAATTCCTTGTTCTTTCTTTTGGGCTGCCCATTTACAGCTCTGGCTCATCTTGATTAAAAAATAACTTTTTTTCTTGTAAAAATTTGACCTCTGTAGTTAAAGGCTTTGTGCTTTTCTCTCCAGATGTGATCTGCCAACATCTGGGGGTTTGTGTCCCACTGATCCCTGCATGTTACAGATTCTTTCTTTATGCCATTCCTACAGGAATCCTTTTTATTCAAGGCATTGCCATGAATGTGCTGCCACCTCTCTCTGGCCTTGAGAAAAGGTTTTTATCCAAATACTTGATAAAGTTCTGTCCTGTAAATGTCAATTCTGGGAAGGAACCTTGCAGAGAACATTGTTGGAACCATCTTTAGGTGGTTTTATTCAGGTGGGATCCCACCACTGGTTCTCTCTGTCATCTCCTTGTAGAGTTTCTAACACAGAGCAGCCTTTTGGAATGGCAAACTCTCTTTGGTCACACAAAATGGCTTCTGCCTTTGTGAGTTCATACCACAGAATTTCAGGATCATTTAGGTTGGGAAAAATCTCCAAGATGAGTCCCAGCTGTGAGCAATGCCCACCTCGTCCCCAGCCCAGAGCTCTCAGTGCCACCTCCAGGGCACACCTGCAGGGATGGGCACTGCAAAGCTCCCTGGGCAGCCCCTGCCAAGGCCTGAGCTCCCTTTCCATGGGCAAATTGCTGCTGCTGTCCCAGCTGAGCCTGCCCTGGCCCAGCCTGAGGCCGCTCCCTCTGCTCCTGTCCCTGTTCCCTGCTCAGAGCCACGAGGTCCCCCCTGAGCCTCCTTTCTCCAATGTTTATCATCCAGAAATTCCAGATTATAACATGCATCCAGAGCCCAAACCCCACTTCCCAAGACCAAACTCCCATTTCCCAAGCCCAAATCCTCATTTCCAGAGCCCAAATCCCCATTTCCCCAGCCCAAATCCCCATTTCCCGAGACCAAACCCCAATTTCCAGAGCCCAAACCCTGATTCCCCTAGCCCAAATCCTGACTTCCAGGTCCCAAATCCCCATTTCCAAATCCTGACATTTCCAGAGCCCAAATCCCAATTTCCAGAGCCCAAATCCCCATTTCCAGAGCCCAAATCCCCATTTCCAGAGCCCTCTGGAAGGGCTCACCCTTCCAAACAAGTTATTTATGGGGCACCCAAATGGGCTATTTTAGGGCACCCAAATAAGTGACTTTTAGAGTACCAAATGGCGTTTTAGGGCACCCTAACAGTTTACTTTTAGGGCACCCAGAGAAGTTACTTTTAGGGCACCCAAAGAGGTGACTTTTAGGGTACCTACTTGAGTTACTTTCAGGGTTGCCAAAGAAGTTCTGGGGCCCCCAAACTGATTACTTTTAGGGTACCCAAATGGGGTGTTTTAGGGCACCCAAAAAAGTTACTTTTAGACCACCCAAACTGGGTATTTTAGAGCACCCAAGAAGTGACTTTTAGGGTACCTAAATGAGTTACTTTTAGGGTATTCAAAAAGTTCTAGGAAACCCAAACTATTTACTTTTAGGGCACCCAAAGAGGTTATTTTAGGACACCCAAAAAGTTACTTTTAGGGCACCCAAATGGGGTGTTTTAGAGCGCCCAAAGAAGTGACTTTTAGGTACCTAAATTAGTTACTTTTAGGGTGCCTAAAGAAGTTTTAGGACACCCAAAGTGTTTACTTTTAGGGAACTCAAATGGGGTGTTTTAGGGCACCCAAAGAAGTTACTTTTAGGTACCTAAATTAGTTACTTTTAGGGCACCCAAAGAAGTTATTTTTAGGGCACCCAAAGAGGTTATTTTATGACACCCAAAAAGTTACTTTTAGGGCACCCAAAGAGGTGACTTTTAGGGTACCTGCATGAGTTACTTTCAGGGTTGCCCAAGAAGTTTGATCCTTTAGGGTTGGATCCTCTCCATGCAGTGGCTCCCACCCAGTCAGGCAGACAAGGATTGGGTCTGGGAGCTGCAGTTCTGGAATTTCCCAGCATCAGCAGGGACCTGGACCATTGGGACAGCCTGGGTGCCCCAGCTTTGCACAGCCCAAAACTCACTGCTTGGGTGCCCTAAACCACCCTGCTTGGGTGCCCTGAATAACCTGCTAGGGCACAGATGTAAAAATAATAATCTGTTAGGGTGCCCTAAAAGCAACTTCTTGGTGTGCCCTAAAAGTAATCTGAGTGCCCTAAAAATAACTTCTTAGTGTGCCCTAAAAGTAACTTATTTGGGTGCCCTAAAAGTAACTTATCTGGGTGCCCTAAAAGTAACTTATTTGGGTGCCCTAAAAATAATTTCTTGCCCTAAAACAACCAATTTGGGTGGTCTAAAAGTAATCAGTTTGGGGGCCCCAGAACTTCTTTGGCAACCCTTAAAGTAACTCAAGTAGGTACCCTAAAAGTCACCTCTTTGGGTGCCCTAAAAGTAACTTTTTGGGTGTCCTAAAATAACCTCTTTGGGTGCTCTAAAATACCCCATTTGGGCGCTCTAAAAGTAAACTGTTAGGGTGCCATTAAACTTCTTTGGTTACCCTAAAAGCAACTCATTTAGGTACCCTAAAGTCACTTCTTTGGGTGTCCTAAAAGTAAACTCTTTGGGTGCCCAAAATCTTCTTTCAGTACCCTAAAAGTAACTCATTTAGGTGCCCTAAAAGTATCTTCTTTGGGTGCCCTAAAAGTAAACTGTTAGGGTGTCCTAAAATAACCTCTTTGGGTGACCTAAAAATAACTTCTGTGGGTGCCCTAAAAGTTAACTGTTTGGGTGCCCTTAAACTTCTTTCAGTGCCCTAAAAGTAACTCATTTAGGTAGCCTAAAAATCACTTCTTTGAGTGCCATAATTTACCCTGTTTGGGTGCCCTAAAAGTAAACACTTTGGGTGTCCTAAAACTTATTTGGGTACCCTAAAAGTAACTAATTTAGGTACCTAAAAGTAACTTCTTTGGGTGCCCTAAAACACCTTATTTGAGTTCCCTAAAAGTAAACACTTTGGGTGTCCTAAAACTTCTTTAGGCTCCCTAAAAGTTCCTTCTTTGGGTGCTCTAAAACACCCCATTTGGGTGCCCTAAAAGTAAACATTTAGGGTGTCCTAAAATAGCCTCTTTGGGTGCCCTAAAAATAACTTCTTTGTGTGCCCTAAAAATAAATAGTTTGGGTTTCCTAGAACTTCTTTGAATACCCTAAAAGTAACTCATTTAGGTACCCTAAAAGTCACTTCTTGGATGCTCTAAAATACCCAGTTTGGGTGGTCTAAAAGTAACTTTTTTGGGTGCCCTAAAACACCCCATTTGGGTACCCTAAAAGTAATCAGTTTGGGGGCCCCAGAACTTTTTTGGCAACCCTGAAAGTAACTCATGTAGGTACCCTAAAAGTCACCTCTTTGGGTGCCCTAAAAGTAAACTGTTAGGGTGCCCTAAAACGCCATTTGGAACCCTAAAAGTCACTTATTTGGGTGCCCTAAAATAGCCCATTTGGGTGCCCCATAAATAACTTGTTTGGAAGGGTGAGCCCTTCCAGAGGGCTCTGGAAATGGGGATTTGGGCTCTGGAAATTGGGATTTGGGCTCTGGAAATGTCAGGATTTGGGCTCTGGAAATGTCAGGATTTGGAAATGGGGATTTGGGCCCTGAAAGTCAGGATTTGGGCTAGGGGAATCAGGGTTTGGGCTCTGGAAATTGGGGTTTGGTCTCGGGAAATGGGGATTTGGGCTGGGGAAATGAGGATTTGTGCTGGGGAAATGGGGATTTGGGCTCTGGAAATGAGGATTTGGGCTCTGGAAACTGGGATTTGGGCTCTGGAAATGAGGATTTGGGCTTGGGAAATGGGATTTTGGTCTCGGGAAGTGGGGTTTGGGCTCTGGAAATTGGGATTTGGGCTCAGGAAATGGGGATTTGGGCTCTGGAAATCGAGATTTAGGCTATGGAAATGGGGGTTTGGTCTCAGGAAAGGAGGATTTGGGCTCGGGGAATGGGGATTTGGGCTCTGGAAATCGGGGTTTGGGGTTGGGAAGTCAGGATTTGGGCCTGGGAAATAGGGATTTTTGCTCGGGAAATGGGGATTTGGGCTGGGGAAATGGGGATTTTGCTCGGGAAAGGGGGATTTGGGCCCGGGAAATGGGGATTTGGGCTATGGAAATGGGGATTTCGCTATGGAAATGGGGATTTGGGCTATGGAAATAGGGATTTGTGCTCGGGAAATGGGGATTTTGCTCTGGAAACGGGGATTTTGCTCGGGAAACGGGGATTTTGCTCTGGAAATGGGGGTTTTGCTCTGGAAATGGGGATTTTGCTCGGGAAATGGGGATTTTGCTCGGGAAATGGGGGTTTTCCCGCTCGCAGCCGTTCCCGGGCCGCCGCCCCCCTCTGCTGGCCGCGGCGCCGCGCTGCTCCCGGGCCGCCTCAGCCCAGGCCCGCCCCGAGCTCCCTCACGGTGCTCTGCCCCGTTATTCCTTTCTTCTGACTCCTTTTGTTATGGAGTGTCTGGTTCAGGTTCCTGGAATGATTTTAATTCATAAGCAGAGAATAAATGTGAATTTATTGGTTTTATTCCTGCTTGGATTTGGGGTTGTAGTGATTTGCAGGCCATATGCTGGGTTTTGGGGAATCATTCACAGGAATCATCAAAAGTTAGGGAACAATAATGACAATTGATATTCAAATTCTATACAATCTATGTATTTAGATTACATTAGATTATCAGGTCATTTCTGTGTCTTTGCTCCAGACTGACTCCTATTTTTTTATGGAGTATCTGTTTCAGGTTCCTGGAATGATTTTAATTCATAAGCAGAAAAAGGGAATGTGAATTTATTGGTTTTATTCCTTTCCTACTTCCATTTGGGGTTTTCGTGACTTGCAGGCCATACTCTGGTGTTTGGGGAAGCATTCACAGGAATCATCAAAAGTTAGGGAACAATAATGGTAATTTATATTTTAATTCTATACAGTCTATGTATTTAGATTACATTAGATTATCAAGTTATTTTTGTGTTTTTGCTGCAGACTGACTCCTATTTTTTTATGGAGTATCTGGTTCAGGTTCCTGGAATGATTTTAATTCATTAGCAGAGAATAAATGTGAATTTGTTTTACTCCTGCTTCCATTTGGGGTTCTAGTGACTTGCAGGCCATATTCTGGTTTTTAGGGAATCACTCACAGCTGCAGATTAAAGGTTAGGGAACAATAATGACAATTTATATTCAGATTATATAAATTATCTGGATTTATGGTAAATGTAAATAATAGAAATAATTACATATAAGTTGGTCTTAAAAATTATTTACATCATTTTCTCTTGCACTTATTTCTTCTGGCTGTGGTCCCCACACCCATCACTGACAAGGATCAAAGAATTCCAGGAAGATACTCCAAGAGCAGCCAGATTGTTTTGTTTTTCTCTTATTTATGAGGTTTTAAATTACACTTTAAACCTTCCAGCTCTGTCTTTTTACATTTTTTTCCTTCAGGAGTTCTTTTTTAAGGCTTTTGTTTCCCAGACTGTGCTGGCAGGAGGGGTCCTGGCTGTGGCTGCTGAGTGTTGGAGTTTCAGGGAGTGTGGGAGCACACGGTCCAGGGAGAACACGAGAGTTGGGATCTCTGGGATCTTTCTCCTGCAGTGCCAATAAATTCACATTTCTCTGTCCAGTTCTGACTGGTTCCATCTTGAGTTCAACACAGCCTGATGGGAATGAAAGATAAGGGCTTAAAAGTTGTCACAACTTCAAAGTTTCTCTTTTTTGCTGCTCTGTTTTGATGCTCAGATTGCCTGAAACTCTTTTCATTTAATTACAAAATTATTAGAAAATTGATTTACCTGATAAAGGAGCTGAGGTGAGATTTTGGTGACAAATTCCAGTGGTTCAGCTTTTGTGAAACACCTGGAATGGGAAGGTCAGGCTGAATGTTAAACACCTTTCCAGCTCTGATTATCTAACATCATTTGCATATATTAAAAGACAGATATACCATATATAAAACTAATATATATAATATATAAAATAAATATCTAACATAATGTAATACAATGTAATACAATGTAATACAATGTAATACAATGTAATACAATGTAATACAATATAATACAATATAATATAATATAATATAATATAATATAATATATAATATAATATAATATAATATAATATATATAGTATATAATATATGTAGTACATAATATATATAGTATATAATATATACTATATAATACATAACATACAATATATAATATGTAACCTACAATATATAAAATATGATCTTGAATATATAATGTGATATATATTATATACTCTAAATTTTTTTTATATATATATAAAATTATCTGTAAAATTTGAGGTTTTCTAACCATATCTTGGTCAGAGATTTTATTGACCTCATCAAGATCATTGCCAGGTTCATGCTGTAGCACCAGTTTAAAATCCTTAATTCAGATATTCCCACTACCTGTTCAACATTATTGTTGATGATGGTTTAACTTTAGCAGTCTCTGTCATCAGTGAGGCCATGCAAGTCAATGAAACAATTAAATTTGGAATTCTTGCCAAAAGTTGACCTGACACAATGAAATCTTCATTATTTATTTTGTTTATGAAGTGGAACATGTGCTATGCACAAGTTGAATTTATCTTTTTTTTTTCTTTCTTATTTTAATGAATGTGGATATTGGTGGTTCTTTCTTTTTTTTAAAAAAAAATCTGAATTAAAGCATCCCATAGACAGCTCAGGATTCTCCATAATAAAAATATTTTTTAAAGGAGCAATACCATCTGTTTGGACAAAAAAAGAAAATGCCCATGAAGAGAGGAATTTGTTGTGTGTTCCATCCCCAATGGCTGAGTTAAAAGTCACAGTTGCCATAAAATGTGCTTTGTCACCAGTGTGTTGAGGACACATAAATGGGACATTTTTATGGCTATTTCCTTATTATTTAATTACAATTTAAAATTGTAATTAAAGTAGTTTCTTGTCTCTCAGACCTGAGATGCAGCAGCTCATTGAATTGTGTTCTGGTTTGAGGGAGGTCTGAGCTTGCAGTGTGGCTGTCTGGCCACCAGATAGAGACTGAAGCTTGTGAAATGGGAGCTTCCCTTCCCTTCCCTTCCCTTCCCTTCCCTTCCCTTCCCTTCCCTTCCCTTCCCTTCCCTTCCCTTCCCTTCCCTTCCCTTCCCTTCCCTTCCCTTCCCTTCCCTTCCCTTCCCTTCCCTTCCCTTCCCTTCCCTTCCCTTCCCTTCCCTTCCCTTCCCTTCCCTTCCCTTCCCTTCCCTTCCCTTCCCTTCCCTTCCCTTCCCTTCCCTTCCCTTCCCTTCCCTTCCCTTCCCTTCCCTTCCCTTCCCTTCCCTTCCCTTTTTCTTTTTTTTCCCCTTTTTTCCCCTTTTTTTCCCCTTTTTTTCCCTTTTCCCTTTCTTTGGTGGTTGAGCATTCCTTAAATCCAGGTGAAAAATCAGAGTAACCCCAACAATAAAGGATTGGACACTGTTGTTGTATAAAACACAAAATTATTTTGTTCCCTGCTCCATCATCAGGAGTAAAATTCTGTACTCCTAATGATGGAGCAGGGAACAAAATCATTTACTTGAAAAATAATTTACTTGAAAAATAATTTACTTGAAAAAAGAAGTGAATATTGCAAATTTCACAGTATAAAAGTGTGAGGAAAAAGATTCATCCCAAAACTTTGTGAACCCAGTGGAGCAAAATTAAACTTCTGAGAAGTTCATACAGGTTCAGGAATGTGCTCAGAAATGCGTGATTGTAAAAATGCACAATTGTTAAAGAAGGGACTGGCTGTAGCAGTCTGCAGAATTTGAATTATTTACAATTTTTCAATTATGATAATTCAGATTTTTTTTTCACCAGACTGTTTATTTCAGAGTGGGAATTAGATCTTTATTTTCGTAGTAAGCCAGCAAATTTGACTTATAAATTAAAAAATAAACATCAAGACTTGGCATACAAACTCTCTTTCCAAATCAGAGCAATTTTTTGTGGGAATAGTTGGTCTGAACTATGGAGTTCTTCCACATTGAGACTTTTCCCTCAAAAATCAAATCCCCTTCTGCTCATGCAGCCCTGCCAATATTCCTGATACTCCTTTGCCACCTCCTGGTTTCTTTCCCCAGCAAGCCCCACCGGTGTTCCCATATCCCAACAGTTTCTCTCAGTCAGAATTCAGGAATTTGAGGGAAATATTTGGGTTTGAAGCTGCTCTATCAATGACAGCTGGGTCAGGACTTGCTGCTGCTCAGTGCTGAGGGAGAGATCCTAAAGATCCCCTTGAGGTGGGGTTTATTTCATGGGCCACATTTGTTTGCCAGATGAAAGGAAGAAACAAAAATGTTTTGTAAATGTCTGATGGTTTGTTTAGGAAACTTTCAAACAGTTTCCTGATGTTTACAAAGTGCTTGTACTTGTAATAAAATAAAATTAATGGTTTTTCCCCTGCCCACACAGGAGGAGAAGGGGAGTTTGGCTTTCTAGGGTGGTCCCTCTGGTACCTCAGTGCATGTCCAGTTTCAGAAGCACAAACTCTCTATAATTTCTTTCTGTGAGACCTTTTTTGGGTCACTTTGATGTGATTCTTTTTATTTTGTCATAGAAGGAAAAGTAGTTATTTGTATAGCAACTGTTATAACTATTAGGTTATTGTATAAAAACTAGAAGGTAGACTTGGCAATGGCAAACTCTCCTCAGTCACAGGAGGTGAACTCTGCTTCTTCAAGTTGCTATCACAGAACTCCAGGATCATTTAGGTTGGGAAAGGTCTCCAGGATGAATCCCAGCTGTGCTCTGTGCCCAGCCCAGAGCTCTGAGTGCCACCTCCAGGCCTTCTTTAGACACCTCCATTTAATAACTCATTTATTAGTTCAATAATTCTCATGGAAAACATGCACAGAACAGGCTTTTCTCTGGTGGAGTTGCTTAAACTCACACTGGGGTTTTGTCCTGCACCCTGAGGGGACCAAGCCCAGGCTGGGGAAGGACCTGGGGACACCGAGCTGTCCCTGGGCCAGCAAAGTGTCCTGTGGGGCATAGGGATGGG
The DNA here is from genome assembly GCF_028018845.1 of Melospiza georgiana. Lineage (NCBI taxonomy): Eukaryota > Metazoa > Chordata > Aves > Passeriformes > Passerellidae > Melospiza > Melospiza georgiana. The sequence goes on along the minus strand of NC_080431.1, from coordinate 118,025,553 downwards.
CACTGCCAGCAGGTGAGGGCTGACCCTGCCCCTGTGCCCAGCCCTGGGGGCACCTCTGGCTGCTGTGCCCAGCTCTGGCTCCTCAGCACAGCAGGGCCAGGAGCTCCTGGAGCTGAGCAAGGGCCTGGAGCAGCTCCGTGCCCAGGAAAGGCTGAGGGAGCTGGGGCTGCTCAGCCTGGAGAGGAGCCCCAGGGACAGAGAGGGGCTGAGCCCTGCCTGGGCCTGCCTGGGCCTGTGTCTGTCCCTGTGTCTGTCCCTGTGTCTGTCCCTGTGTCTGTCCCTGCCTGTCCCTGTGACTGTCCTTGTGTCTGTCCCTGTGTCTGTCCCTGTGTCTGTCTCTGCCTGTCCCTGTGTCTGTGCCTGTGTCTGTCCCTGTGTCTGTCCCTGTGTCTGTCCCTGTGTCTGTCTCTGCCTGTCCCTGTGTCTGTCCCTGTGTCTGTCCCTGTGTCTGTCCCTGTGTCTGCCCCTGTGTCTGTCCCTGTGTCTGTCCCTGTGTGCAGAGCTCAGAGCAGGCCCAGGCTCTGCTCCAGGCCCAGCAATGGCCCCAGAGCCACGGGCAGGGCCTGAGCCCAGCAATTCCCCTCACGGGAGGCACAACTTCTGCCCTGGGCAGTGCCCAGCCCTGAGCAGAGCCCAGAGGGGCTCTGGGGGCTCCTCCTGGGGACATTCCAGAGCCACCTGGCCCCAGCCCTGTGCCCTGTGCTCTGGGATGGAGACAGGGGCAGGCTGAGGGATCAGCCACTCTCCAGAGTCCCCATCAGACTCCGGCTGGGTGGGACAGAATTCCCAGAGCTTGTCCAGCAGTGCTGGGCACAGCTTTTGGAGATGGTTTGTCTCTTGGTAGTCCTGGATTTTGGTTTTATTTGATTCCAATATTTATTTGGAATTTAATGCAGTTGAATGTGATGAGCTGGCCCAGTTCTCCAGCAGTTCCTGTGAACTTAAATATGTGTGTACCTTAAATGTGGTGACAGTTCATGTGTCAGTCCTGAGGGGGAGGAGTGATGGAGGAGAGTCTTTGTTGTCAAAGGAGATTTGGATTAAACTTTTTGGGTGTAGTGGCAGGAGAGGTAGGAATCTTGGAATTTACCCTTATTGAAAAATTCTTAATACATTAAAAATGATGAATATATCAAAAAGCAACTAAACTGGGTGTAGGCTTTTTCTTATTGTTAGTTTAAAAAAAAACTGTTGCATTTAAATAGCTCATTTTTGTGAGGAATTTCACAGTTTGATGCAGTAACTATACGATTAAATTCCTATTTTTATTCTAATTTCTGTCATATTCCCATTCCAGAGGCGGATGCCCCAAACTTTTCGTGATCCAGCCACTGCTCCACTGAGGAAACTCTCCGTAGATTTGATCAAAACTTACAAGCATATTAATGAGGTAATGCCTGCAGCTGCCTTCAATGCACTGATGTTTGTTACAACACGTGATTTAAATGGATTTTTTACAAATAATCTCATCAAGAGATCCAAAAAATCAGGTTTTCTCTCAGTTGTTCACGTCCTGTTTGAGGTCATGGCTGTCACAGTCCTGCTTTCTGTCCAGCACACAGGAAATCTTTTATCCTGGGATTTATTTTCTGTTGTTTTATAAACAAATGTTGAGCTTGTAGGACAAGGAGCTCAATGAGTGGCACAAGCACACTTTGAGCTCAATAAAACTTTATTAATGTTTCTAAGAGCTTAGAATGAAAATGCTGAAGTGTTTTCCCTTAATTATTGAATGAAATATTATAGACAAATGGAAAATACAAAGTTGTTCAGGTTAACACAGGAAAGCATCAGTTAGTTTGAAATTTTTGATAGTTAAAGGGATTGTGAAGATACTTTTATGGTGATTAGCTTATAAGGAAAATGCTGAAGTGTTTTTCCTTAATTATTGAATGAAATATTATAGACAAATGGAAAATATAAAGTTGTTCAGGTTAACAGAGGAAAGCATCAGTTAGTTTGAAATTTTTGACAATTAAAGGGATTGTGAAGATATTTTTATGGTGATTAATGACTTCTTGGAATTCTTTCCCAGTTTTGTGGGAACATCAATGGTAATTCTTGTTTCCAGGCTAGTGAACATTTTGAATTTTACTGTGTGCACATTGTGCTGGGGTGTTTCTGTTCCTTTGGCACCCATGAACTCCATATCAGTATTACTATGTTTATGAGTGTTATTGTTACTATTTATTAGTGTTAGAACATTTATCAGAGTTATTATTTGTTAGTGTTAGTACATTTATCAGAGTTATTATTATTATTTATTAGTGTCAGTACATTTCTTCAGCTCTGCTTTCCCAGTTTTTCAGTTATTCAAGACTTTCCTTTGGAATTATGACCTGACTCAACCACAGCAATAGGAGGAGAGGCTTGCTTGGTTTTCACTTGTAGAAATTCCACTTTCAAAGCACAGGATGCTGAAGAAAAGTTGATTTTCCTCTTTTCTTGAGCTGCAGTTCTAAGCAAGGCTCTTAAGGAAGTTCCTTTTCCCCTCCAGGTTTACTATGCAAAAAAAAAACGGCGGCATCAGCAGGGCCAGGGAGATGATTCCAGTCACAAAAAGGAGAGGAAAGTTTACAATGATGGTTATGATGATGACAACTACGACTACATTGTGAAAAATGGGGAGAAGTGGATGGACCGCTATGAGATCGACTCCTTGATAGGCAAAGGATCCTTTGGACAGGTAAAGGCTCCTTAGGTGTTCTCATCATTACTGTGGATCACAGGTGTGGTTCATTTGGAGTGTTAGTTCTGCTTTATTTTGAAATTAAAACCCTTTTTTCTCACTCTTGTTATCCTGAGTGCCTGTTCAGACACTCAGATCTTGTGCTATTTCATGTTACTACAGAAAACATTTAATTCTATTTCAGTGCGTGTTGCATTTTACAATGAGAAATCCTCCACCTTTTGCCATCTGTGACGTTTTTAACTTGAGTTTGTTTTTAGTTTGAGTTAGATTTTTACTTTGGTTTTAGTTTGAGTTAGGTTTTTAGCTTGAATTGGGTTTTTAACTTAAAACAATAGTTAGTGCTGGATCTTACCTCCTATAAATGTCATTAGCAGCATTTGTTTTGTCTGGTTGCAGCTTTAGCCAAGGCTGCAGCCTTGGCTAAATTTGCAGCCAACACCTTCTCTCAGTCAGAATTCGGGAATTTGAGGGAAATATTTGGATTTGAAGCTGCTTTAACAATGACAGCTGGATCAGGATGGAGATTTTATTTTGTTGGTTTTAGTTTTTCTCAGATTTACCAGTCCTTTTACAGTATTGGTTTAGATAATTTTATTTGCATATAAAGTGACATCACTGCAATAAACATCAAATGAGTTGTAGCTTTATTGTATCATCAGAACAAAAATAAGATTAAAAAGAAGAATTCTGAATTCAGAAACTTGAACAAGGGAGTTTGGATGGGTTTGGAAGTCGGGTTTTCCTGATGGATTTTTCTCTTGCAGGTTGTGAAGGCTTATGACCGAGTGGAGCAGGAGTGGGTGGCCATCAAAATCATCAAAAACAAGAAGGCTTTCCTAAACCAGGCCCAGATTGAAGTGAGGCTGCTCGAGCTGATGAACAAACATGACACTGAGATGAAATACTACATAGGTATGGGATTAATTGCTCCTCATTTTTATTGCATTATGAACGGTTTGGATCTTGCTGTGGAGCTCAGGCTGCTTCCAGCTGATTGCCAGATCTGTTGTGGAATATTTGTGATGATATTTGGTGGTTCCTGCCAAGCTGGTGGGTCCAGCAAGCTCAGGAACTCTGGGGAGGAGCTGGAACCAAGGTGAGAGAACAGGGATTTGGACAAGGATGTGTGGCAGGAAATGGCACCAGGGTGGGAGCAAAATGTTCCATCTCAGGTGAGTTGTAAAGGACACAGAAGGAGCTGCTGTGGGAGAATGGAGAAAACAAATCCATGGGCACCAAGCTGACCAAAAATCCACCTTAATTAAAAGTATGAATTCTCATGGTGCTCATATTCAAGATTTTATTCTCCCAGAAAGGGGAGCGTGTTGCTTTTTCCCTGAAATGTTTTTCCTATTTCAGTTTTCTTGTGGCAACCTGAAGGTTTGACAGTGGCAAACCCTGCTGGCCTCTGAACAGAGGAATGTGATGAATATTTCAATTTATTTAATAAAAAAAAAAGTCTTGGATTGGTTCCTTTCATAAACTGAAAGGAAATTGATACAATTCCTTGGGATTATTGATCAGTTTTATTAATTGAAGTAATCAGCTTATAAATTGCAGTGATGTCATTGTGTATTTTAAATTCTTCTCACAATTAAATATTTCCTCTGTATATGTAAGAGAGTGATAACTTACTTTGATAATAATCCTTTCACCAGGTTTTGGTTAATTCAGCTTTACTGAGGTGCAGCCATGGATGTGAAAATGCCCTCTTGTCCTCCAAACATGGCAGAAATATTTTGTAAATAACACAGAACCAGGAAAAAACCCAATGCCTTTATTTTACTCAGTGCCCCGCTTTCTACAGATTGATTAAAGCATTTAAAAGATGCTTTTAAATAAACTTAAAAGATGCTTTTAACTTAAATAAAATGCTTAAATAAGATGCTTAAACTTTCAATAAACTTAAAAGATGCTTTTGAAAAGATTTCACAAGATTTTCCAGTTTTACTGAGGTGCACCTGAGGATTTGGAAATGTCCTCTTGTCCTCCAAGCACGACAGAAATATTTTGTAAAAACCATGGAATCAGGAAAAACCCAATGCTCTTGTTTGACTCAGTGCTCAGCTTCCTACATTTAAAAGATTTCACAAGTTTTTGCACCCAGGGGTGTATAAAATGTCCCTCTGTACCCCAGGCATGGCAGAAATATTTTTCAAACACCACAGAACCAGGAAAAAACCCAGCGCGGTTATTTACTCAGTGCCCAGCTTCCTACACATTGATTAAAGCATTGAAAAGATTTCACAAGATTTTCCAGTTTTACTGAGGTGCACCTCAGGATGTGGAAATGTCCTCTTGTCCTTCAGGACAGAAATTTCTGCCTCCTTGGCAGAAATATTTTATAAACACCACAGAGCCAGGAAAAAACCTGATGTTCTTTCTTTACTCAGTGCTCAGTTTTCTGTACATTAATTAAAGCATTTAAAAGATTTCACAAGTTTTTGCACCCAAGGATGTGTAAAATGCCCCTCTGTACCCCAGGCATGGCAGAAATATTTTTCAAACACCACAGAACCAGGAAAAAACCCAGTGCTCTTATTTTACTCAGTGCCCAGCTTCCTACACATTGATTAAAGCATTGAAAAGATTTCACAAGATTTTCCAGTTTTCCTGAGGTGCACCTGAGGATGTGGAAATGCCCGCTTGCCCTCCAAGACAGAAATTTCTGCCTCCTTGGCAGAAATATTTTGTAAACACCACAGAACCGGGAAAAAACCTGATGTTCTTGTTTTACCCAGCGCTCAGCTTCTTACACATTGATCAGAAGCATTTAAAAGATCTCATAAGTTTTTCCAGTTTTACTGAGGTGCACCTGAGGATGTGGGAATGTTCTCTTGTCCTCCAAGCGTGGCAGAAATATTTTGTAAATTACACGGAACCAGGGAAAAAAGCTGATGTTCTTATTTTACTCAGTCCCCAGCTTTGTATACATTGACTAAAACATTTAAAAGATTTCACAAGTTTTTGCACCCAGGGGTGTATAAAATGTCCCTCTGTGCCCCAGGCATTGCAGAAATTGGCAGAAATATTTTATAAACACCACAGAACCAGGAAAAACCCAATGCTCTTATTTTACTCAGTTCCTACACATTGATTAAAGCATTGAAAAGATTTCACAAGATTTTCCAGTTTTACTGAGGTGCACCTCAGGATGTGGAAATGCCCTCTTGTCCTTCAGGACAGAAATTTCTGCCTCCTTGGCAGAAATATTTTATAAACACCACAGAACCAGGAAAAAGCTGATGTTCTTGTTTCACTCAGTGCTCAGCTTTCTGTACATTAATTAAAGCATTTAAAAGATTCCACAAGATTTTGCACCCAAGGATGTGTAAAATGCCCCTCTGTACCTCTGGCATGGCAGAAATATTTTTCAAACACCACAGAACCAGGAAAAAACCCAGCACGGTTATTTACTCAGTGCCCAGCTTCCTACACATTGATTAAATCATTTGAAAGATTTCACAAGATTTTACTGAGGTGCACCTGAGGATGTGGAAATGTCCTCTTGTCCTCCAAGACAGAAATTTCTGCCTCCTTGGCAGAAACATTTTGTGAACACCACAGACCCAGGGAAGAAAAACGACGCTCCGTTATTTTATTGACGCTCCTCCTTCCTCCGTGCTGTGTTGTAACAACCCCTCCTTCCCAGAGTGCATTAATGCCATTTCCTCCTTTTTCCCCAGTGCATTTGAAGCGTCACTTCATGTTCAGGAACCACCTGTGCTTGGTGTTTGAGATGCTGTCCTACAACCTGTACGACCTGCTGAGGAACACCAACTTCCGCGGCGTGTCGCTCAACCTGACGCGCAAGTTCGCGCAGCAGATGTGCACGGCCCTGCTCTTCCTGGCCACCCCCGAGCTCAGCATCATTCACTGTGACCTAAAACCAGAGAACATCCTGCTCTGCAACCCCAAAAGGAGCGCCATCAAGATCGTGGATTTTGGCAGTTCGTGTCAGCTTGGGCAGAGGGTGAGTTTGGGGGGAAGTCGGTGAGAATTCTGTTTGTGCTGGTGAAAAATGCAGGATTTTTATGTTGTGGTACTCATCTAGCTCATTGAGCTTCATTCGTGATGGTTTTATGTGGCATTCACATTCTCTGAAAAATCTCTTTGCTTGGGATTTTTCTCCTGGGAAGCTGAGAAGCCTCAGAGAAAAAGGAAAGCAATTCTTATCTCATTTGCTTCTGCTGTGCTTTGCTCCTTTGGAATGTGTTTGGAGATTGTTTACCCACAGGTGATTGTTTCATTAGTTTAATGTGAATTATTTTCACTCATTGACCAATCAGTGCCAAGTGGTACCAGGACTCTGGAGAGAGTCACAAATTTTTCATTATTATCTTTTTAGCATTCATTAACTATTCTTTTTGTATTCTTTAGTATAGTTTAGTATAGCATTCTTTAATACAATATATTAAAGAATACTTGAGAGATTGTTTACCACAGGTGATTGTTTCATTGGTTTAATGTAAATTATTTTAACTCATTGGCCAATCAGTGCCAAGCTGTGCCAAGACTCTGGACAGAGTCAGGAGTTTTCATTATTATCTTTTCAGCCTTCTGTCTGCATCCTTTCTGTATTCTTTAGTATGGTTTAGCATTCTTTAGTATAATATAATATCATAAAGTAATAAATTAGCCTTCTGAGAACATGGAGTCAGATTCAGCATTCCTCCCTTCATCTAGGGGAAATGCAAATACAACAGTTTTAAAATAATAACTCAATTTTAAATAGAGATCCACAGTCCACAAGAACTCAAAATCCCAGAATTGTCAAGGCTGGAAAAGATCTTTAAGATCAAGTCCAACCATGAAGCAGCAGCACCACGTTCACCACTAAACCAAGTCCAAAAGTGTCACATCCACACCTTATTTTGAACAATTTGACAATCTACCACTTCCTTTAGTGTCCCAGTAGATAAAAATCCACCATATTTTAAATTTTCCATGGTTTTTTATTTCTCCTTGGCTCTCAGGGGAGAATGCACCAGCACTTGTTGGTAGAAATCTGCAGTGCTAATAAATAAAACAAAAAATTAAGTATAAATAAATAAAGATACTCTTTTATTATTGTCTTATTCCATTTATATTCCTCTTTCCCTGAGCATTCCTTTAGCATGTCCCCTGTTTATGATTATGACACTGCAGCTTGGATCTGTAGGAAAAGAATTCAGGAATTCATGGACTGAGGTCACCAAAAGTGCCCCAATCGTCTCTTGAGGAGCTGGCACTGGTCAGCAGCACCCCATTGCCTTTTCCCAGGATAAATTTAGGAATAGTGGATCAGAATATGGAATATTGGATTGAAAGCAGCAATGAGACAGATTTAGATTAATAAAAAAACTTTTTGTTATAAACTAAAAGGAAGGGCTGAAGGAACAGACCAGGTGAAATCATATCTGAATTGTTTATCCAATTCCATTATTTATCATTAATAAGATAATTTTGAAATATTAAGAATCACAATTACAAAAACATGACATGACTCAAGCTGAACTTTCTGCTCTTTTTGTGCAAATTAACAATTAGATACTTTTATTAATGTAATACATGTATATATTTTATTATCCCTGACACCTCCTCTTTCCCTGCACCAGAATGGGATTTCATGGCAGCTGTGTTTTGTCTCTTGGGATTTTCAGTCCCTTGGGGTGCTGTGTGTGATGGTGACTTGGAGATGCTTTTCTTGCAGATATACCAATATATCCAGAGTCGTTTTTATCGATCACCAGAGGTGCTACTGGGAATGCCTTATGACCTTGCTATTGACATGTGGTCCCTTGGGTGTATTTTAGTCGAGATGCACACTGGAGAGCCTCTCTTTAGTGGGGCAAATGAGGTGAGTTATCTCCCAGGAATTGGGGTTTTTGTTGTTAATCCCCATCATGATTTTCATCTGTTTAATTAGAATGCATAAATTAGGAAAATCTGGTAATTCTGATCAATAACAGGACTTTTGTCAGGACACAAAATTATCTATTCATCATTTTCTGTGTCTCCCTCTTACTCCTTAATTTGGTTTGTCCATATTAAATTTTTCTTAAATTAATTAGCTTAGAACTTGTGTGAATAGCTGACATTTGTGCCACAGCTGGGCTGGCTGTCACTTGTCCTTCACCAACCCATTTTATTTGGGACAGGTGGATCAGATGAATAAAATAGTGGAAGTTTTGGGGATTCCACCAACCCACATCCTCGACCAAGCACCCAAAGCAAGAAAGTTCTTTGAGAAGTTGCCAGATAGCACTTGGAACTTGAAGAAGACCAAAGATGGAAAAAGGGTAGGTAAAACAATTAGATTAATAATAAATATATTAAAAAAACATATAAAATGGTGAGTTGTTACTTTGTTTTGCGTTGTCAACGCAGCTGAGTTGTTTGTTTTGCGTCATCCTACTGAAAATGCAGTTTTGTTGTTGATTTTGTTCTGTCTTGCCAATTAAATAACATTTCCAGTTGTGTTGAACAGTTTTCTGATTTGATTTGAGTTTTTGTACAGAATCTGTGCTTCACACACTGATTGCCAGCCATTCCTCCCTCCCCACAGGAATACAAACCACCGGCAACTCGCAAACTCCACAATATCCTGGGAGTCGAGACAGGAGGGCCGGGCGGGCGCCGTGCTGGGGAGTCAGGTCATACTGTAGCTGACTACTTGAAGTTCAAAGACCTCATCTTAAGGATGCTTGACTATGACCCCAAGACACGAATCCAGCCCTACTACGCCCTGCAGCACAGTTTCTTCAAGAAGACGGCGGACGAAGGTACCAACACGAGTAACAGCGTGTCCACGAGTCCTGCCATGGAGCAGTCACAGTCTTCAGGAACCACCTCTAGTACATCTTCGAGCTCAGGTGGGTTTTGGTCATCAACAGGTTTGGGGGGCACTGAACAGGCTCACCAGGGAATGGGCACGGCCCTGAGGCTGCCAGAGCTTCAGGAGCCTTTGGTAGCACTGCCAGGGGTGCCCAGGTGGGATTGTTGGGAGTCTGGATGATCCTTGTGGGTCTCTTCCAACTCAGAATATTCCATGATTCTCTGAAATGTTAATTTTTTTCCATACTGTCAAAAAAATACCAGTCATGATCGCTATACAATTATTTTAATCAGCTGGAACAGGTAAACAGAAAACCCCCAAAAACCCAACTAGATGAGCAAAAATGTGAGTGATTAACATAGATCTTATACTTTTCCCTTGAAGCACTTTATAAACCTTCCATGCTGCCATTGTTTGATAGCTGTAAATTCTGTGTCCCTTGGGTCACTGAGCACGTTGGGGTTTTCCAGGTGGATCTTCTGGCACGAGCAACAGCGGAAGGGCGCGGTCGGACCCCACGCACCAGCATCGACACAGCGGTGGGCACTTCACTGCTGCTGTGCAGGCCATGGACTGTGAGACACACAGCCCACAGGTAATGCAGGGCACTCAGAACCATGGATTCTCCCCAGTGTAGATCATTCATTGCTGTGTAGACAAAAACTGCTTTTTTAGTAGCCTTTAATCAGCTGTGTTGTTCCAGTGGTTCCTCTAATGCTGTTGGCACCTTGCAGGGTATGAGCTACAACATTTTAATTTCATTTGCTTTGCTGATTCTCTCCAGGCTCCTGAGCCAGAGGTCAGGGCTTTATTTTACTAAGTGTTATACAAATGCTGTTATTATTACTATAATGTAAAGCTGCTCCTATAATTTTGACACCAAAGTCACTTATCAGACTTCCTTTAAGTGTTTGAAAATAACATTCAGGATGTGCATTCATTTTCCATAAGGTATATGTAGAAAGGTATTGGAAATTCATTTTAAGGGCATGCCTACATTTCTAGAATAATCCTGCAGCTTCAAGGCTTGGTTAAGATTTTTAAAAAATGGCATAAATGCAGTAACTTAATCTCTCACATGTTGTTCAAGATAGAAAGGTATTAGAAATTATTTTTAAGGGCATCCCTGAAATTCTAGAATAATTGTCCAACTGCAAGGCTTGGTTAACATTTGTAAAAAATTGGCATAAATAGAAATAATCTCTCATATATTGTTCAAGATAGAAAAGTGTTGGAAATTATTTTTAAGGGCATGCCTGAAATTCTAGAATAATTGTGCTGCTGCAAAGCTTGGTTAAGATTTTTAAAAATTGACATAAATATGAATAACTTAATCTCTCATGTGTTGTTCGAGATAGAAAAGTATTGGAAATTATTCTTAAGTACATTGCCTGCATTTCTAGAATAATCATGCAGTTTCAAGGCTTGGTTGATGTTTTCAAAAATTGGCATAAATATGATAACTTAATCTCTTGTGTGTTGTTCAAGATACAAAAGTATTGGAAATTAATTTTAGGGGCATGCTTGAATTTCTAGAATAATTGTGCAGCTTCAAGGCTTGGTTAAGATTTTAAAAATTGGCATAAATATGAATAACTTAATCTCTCATGTGTTGTTCAAAATAGAAAATATTGGAAATTAATCTTAAGTACATACCTGAATTTCTAGAATAATCATGCAGCTTCACGGCTTGGTTGAAATTTTTTAAAAATTGGCATAAATAATCTCTCATATATTGTTCAAGATAGAAAAGTATTGGAAATTATTCTTAAGTACCTTGCCTGCATTTCTAGAATAATCCTGCAGCTTCAAGGCTTGGTTAACATTTTAAAAAATTGGCCTAAATATGAATAACTTAATCTCTCATATATTGTTCAAGATAGAAAAGTCTTGGAAATTAATTTTAAGGGCATGCCTTCATTTCTAGAATAATCGTGCAACTTCATGGCTTGGTTAACATTTGGCATAAATATGAATAATTTAATCTCTCATGTGTTGTTCAAGAACTGACTGGATGTGACACTCAGTTGACAAGGTGGTCAGAGGTTGGATGGTCTTGGATGATTGGATGGTCTTGGATGGTTTTGGATGGTTGGATGTTCTTGGATGTTCTTGGATGATCTTGGATAATTGGATGCTCTTGGATGGTTGGATGGTTGGATGGTCTTGCATGATTGGATGATCTTGGATGGTTGGATGGTTTTGGATGGTTTTGGATGGTTGGATGGTGTTGGATGGTTGGATGGTCTTGGATGACTGAATGGTTTTGGATGGTTGGATGGTTTTGGATGGTTTTGGATGGTTGGATGGTGTTGGATGGTTGGATGGTGTTGGATGGTTGGATGGTGTTGGATGGTTTTGGATGGTCTTGGATGACTGAATGGTCTTGGATGGTTGGATGGTTTTAGATGGTTTTGGATGGTTTTGGATGGTTGGATGGTCTTGGATGGTTGGATGGTTTTAGATGGTTTTGGATGGTGTTGGATGGTTGGATGGTTTTGGATGGTTGGATGGTGTTGGATGGTTGGATGGTCTTGGATTGTCTTGGATGGTGTTGGATGGTTGGATGGTCTTGGATTGTCTTGGATGGTTGGATGGTTGGATGATCTTGGATGGTTGGATGGTCTTGGATGGTTGGATGGTGTTGGATGGTTGGATGGTTTTGGATGGTTGGATGGTCTTGGATGGTTGGATAGTTTTGGATGGTTGGATGGTTTTGGATGGTTGGATGGTCTTGGATGACTGAATGGTTTTGGATGGTTGGATGGTGTTGGATGGTTGGATGGTTGGATGGTGTTGGATGACTGAATAGTTTTGGATGGTTGGATGGTTTTGGATGGTTGGATAGTTTTGGATGGTTGGATGGTTGGATGGTGTTGGATGGTTGGATGGTGTTGGATGGTTGGATGGTTTTGGATGGTTGGATGGTCTTGGATGGTTGGATAGTTTTGGATGGTTGGATGGTTTTGGATGGTTGGATGGTCTTGGATGACTGAATGGTTTTGGATGGTTGGATGGTGTTGGATGGTGTTGGATGGTTGGGTGGTGTTGGATGGTTGGGTGGTGTTGGATGTTTGGATGTTTTTGGATGGTTGGATGGTGTTGGGTGGTTGGATGGTCTGTCCCAGCCGTTACGATTCTGTGCTTGGTGGAAGGACAGCTGTGAGTCAGCGTTGTCTCTGGCATTCTGCAGGTTCGGCAGCAGTTTCCCCCTCCCATCGGTTGGACAGCCACCGAAGCTCCCACCCAGGTCACCGTGGAGAACCACCCGGTTCAGGAAACCACCTTCCATGTCAACCCTCAGCAACAGAACGCATTACACCATCACCACGGCAACAGCTCCCACCACCACCACCATCACCACCACCACCACCACCACCATGGACAGCAAGCCTTGGGCAGCCGGACCAGGCCGAGAGTCTACAATTCTCCAACAAACAGCTCCTCCACCCAGGATTCTATGGAGGTGGGCCACAGTCACCACTCCATGACATCCCTGTCTTCCTCAACTACTTCTTCCTCTACATCTTCCTCCTCTACTGGTAACCAAGGCAATCAGGCCTATCAGAACCGCCCAGTGGCTGCTAATACCTTGGACTTTGGACAGAACGGAGCTATGGACATGAATTTAACAGTCTACTCTAATCCGCGCCAAGAAACTGGCATAGCTGGACATCCCACGTACCAGTTTTCTGCTAATACAGGTCCTGCTCATTACATGACTGAAGGACACCTTGCCATGAGGCAAGGCATTGATAGAGAAGAGTCTCCCATGACAGGAGTTTGTGTTCAGCAAAGTCCTGTGGCTAGCTCGTGACTAAACTGAAACTAAGTTTGTTTCTTGTGTGTTTTTATAGAAGTGGTGTTTTTCCAAAAAAAAAAAAAAAAAAACAAAGTGCAAAGCTGCTTGAATCAGAAGGAGATAAACTCACTGAACCGCTACAGGAGGGCAAAGTTGACTATTTTTTTAAACTTGAAAAGATTGCAAAGGGACAATGAAGTTCTTTGTTTTGTTGGTTTTTTGCTGGGGGGAGGTTTTTTTGGTTGGTTTTTTTTTTAAGAGCCATGTCTGGACCCACCTTAACGGATAGCTTAGTGGTGTTCACCTTTTGCTTCCCCCATTTTAACTTGCCACAACCTAGTCATAGTTTGGTTTTTTTGGGGAGGGGTTTTGATTTTTTTAATTTTAATTTTAACTTTAATTTTAATTTTAATTTTTTTTTTTGCTCTCATTCGACAGGGGTTATTGTTCAAATGTTAGTCATAGTTGCAAACTAGTTTCTTTTTAAAGGCATTGCACATGATTTCTAAAAAAAGGCCCTTTGAAGTTTTTTGGGTGGGAGGGGGAGTGAGTAATATATATATTTTTTTTAGTTCCCCAAACAACCATGGGCACAGAAATGCAGTACTGTAAGAAAGAGGGACCTTCAGATTACACAAATATATTATTCTTCAGCTGTAAAAAGGGACGGTTGTGACGGAGTTTGTGAGGCACATTGAGCATGCGAAGTGGCGGTGAGCAGAACTCTCCTTTTCTGAATCTACTGAGGATCAAAGCAGCAATTGTGATGGGAATTCTGTGGGTGCCACCTTTGGGAGCCCACGGGCAGTTAGGATGGAAATCTGACTGGTTTCATAACTGAGGTGCACTGAGAAGCAATCAACGGGTCGGTCCTGGCCAGTCCTGGGGAGGTCTAAGTGGTGGTCTTTGGGATAACCTTTGGCCTTATGGATTTGGACTCTTAAGTTAGAAGAGCCTACCATTTCAGATGCAATCACTTTTGGACATGCTTTTGCAGACAGTCCTTAATGCTGAAAACACAGAGAATGGGTAATTCAAGAGGCCTTTCTTTTAAAAAAATAGACTTTTGTGACCCACTTATTGTAAGGTATTGCAAGGTCACTTTGCGTGTGTCATAAAGTTGACTTCCTTATTGGTTGAAGGTCACAGGAGTAGTGGTTTGCGTTTGATGGAAATAGCTACAACTGTGTCCCTTCCTGCTTTTTACTTTTTTCTTTTGCTTTTTTCTCGGCACGTGGTTTTCTCCACCATTACTTCTGCACAAAGACGTCTTCTGTTCATCCTGAACATTTTTAAAAAAAAAAAAAAATGCAGAATTTTATGTGACTGCTTTTTTGCCTCACAATTATGCTGTGAATTTTACAAAAATTTATTTTCTTTTTTGATAATTTATTGTACCAAAGCTGTTTTTATAGCACATAGATGTCTGTAACCAATAATGTAGCAGTTCTGCACTTTGACACAAGGTGTAACTAGACCATTTTTAAATGTCAGTTGAAAAATTATGGCTGTACTATTGCTTAAACAAAACTGGAACTGTTGTTGAATTCATAGCCAATACATTTACAGCAATCTGTGTACTGAAGATAATAGATTGACATCTACTTGGAGACTATAACATCTGTTACATTATCAATGTGTTCAGGCTTCTGAAGGTTAAAAGGGACACTAGATCCAGAAGCTATGAAACCAGCAGTTGATTCTTGTATTCCTTATTAACAAAATTGTAAACTTGAAGGCAAAGACCTTGATTGCATGAACAGGTCCAAAAAAAAAAAATAATAGGCTGAGTAAAGCAAAACCCTCAAGGGAGACCTGAGGTTAGCAAGCTGTATTTAACAGGTGCCTAATTTTTGGGTAACGCTGCCTTAATATAACACAGTCAGCTTGGCAGTTGCAAAATTTATGGGCCCATCCAAGAGATTTTATTTTTAGTTCTATTTTGTGGGAAAAGGAAAAAAAAAAAAAGCTGCATGAGGAAAAAAACACCTTGGTGAAGGAATGAAGGTGAGTTCTTGCTTGCCCATCCCAGATGAACAGTGTTGCCCATCCTCTCTTACAGAAGCAGTGATCTACCTCTGCCAGTCAGCCCTTGGAAAAGTTCATTTCAGCAGCAAATGGTCAATTCCATGCGGCCAAGTCGTTTTTTCAGTCAAAAAGGTGGAATTTTTTATATTCACAGTGGCAACACAGCAGCTGACTACCATGTAAATGGGAATGAATCCTTGGGATTAGGTTTTCTTTTGTAAATCATGATTTTCCTGACCAAATATTTCATTTTGTACCGACACATCATCCCCGTGGATGAAAGCGGATTTTTTTTTTCCCCCGTTTTTTTTTTTTTTTGTCGTTTGGTTTTCTTTTGAAGCTCAGTAATTCAGAGAAGTTTATGGGATTTGGAAGGCTGTCACCTTAGAAAAGAATGCTGAGTTTAGCAATATCAAATCAAAGGAATCCAGTTTTTACTGCTGTCTAGGAACAGAAGGGTAATGTGGAATCTGGGTAACACCACGCGCCACCCCTTAGCAAGCGCCAAAAAACCCCCACCAAACCTAAAGCAGTTCAAAGAAATAACCTCTACATCAAGAAGAAAAACAAAACAAAACAAAAAAAAAATCATAAAATCCAGTGCTTCTGCATACTGTGTTATGTTACAGTCCAGTTTTGTGTGCTTTACTACACAGTTTGGTTACAGGACTTCTGTGCATTGTAAACATAAACAGCATGGAAAAGGTTAAATACCTGTGTTCAGATTGTAAGATCTAGTCCGGACTTGCTGTGTATATTGTAACGTTAAATGAAAAGACAAGCCCTTTGTATTATAGTCATGCAGTCTTATGTATGATAAACAGTTGAATAATTTGTCCTCAGACTCTTTACTGTGCTTTTTAAAAAGGAAAAAAAAAAAAAAAAAAAAGAAGGAAAAAAAAATAAGAGTAATTTAAGGAAAAAAAAAAAAAAACAAAGAAGAAAAATGTAAACGTAGTAAGTCTTCCTATGCAATTAACCTACTCCAAGCCATGGTATGGTAGGTATAATTATACTATAATGTGTAAATATCAGATACATTGAAACAGACTTAAAAATATGAAAGTAAAAGTTGGAGGCGTAACAGCTAATTTGGAGTTTTTAATTGAAAACCAGCGAGGTCTGCAAGTCACTGCTGTGTGAGCACAGCTCTGCTCGATGCCCATGGACTGTGCTCGTAGCTGGAGGTCTTTCATCCTCATCTCTCAGTCTGAGTGTTCTGATGTGCTCTGCAGCTTCCTCCCCGTCCCAGCTGAGCTGGTTTTGGGGCCGTGGAATGGGATTTTGGGGCTGGCCTGGTGTTATCCCCCGAGCCCAGCCCAGCTCCTTCTGCATCACCAGTCCCTGGCTGGGGGTGCAGTAGGACCTGGTTGGGAAAACACTGATTTTCCTGCAGGTTCTGCCAAGTTTTCCAGGAGTTTCCTGTGTCTCTGGAGTGATTCAGCCAGGTTATTCCCAGGTCCTCCTTCAGCTCTGGGACTGCTGAGCTACAGCTGGTGGCCACCAGAGCCTGGCAGAACAGGAGTAACAGCTCCAGTTTGAAACTATTCCACGTAAAAATATATTCACTTGATGAACCTCCTCAAATCCTTTAAAGCTCTTGTGGCTCTTCTGAAACCTCAGATGTTTTCCAACCCGTGGTGAAAGCTGGAATTGCTGCACCCAGCCCTGGAGTGCTGCCAGCCCTGCTGGGCGTGTGCAGGAGGTGCAGGTACATCCCTGGGCCTCTCTCTTGGCTCCTTGTCTGTTCATCCCTGCCAGGATTGCAGTTTTCAGCCTTTCAGCCTCAGTTCTTTGCATTAAAAGGTTGTAAATGTAGATGGTTCTCCATCCTGATTGCTCCTTGGGCAATGGCTGCTGTGCCAGGGTTTAGGATTCCATCCTGTAAGTGCCGTGGTGTCTGCAGGGGCCTGCATGCCACAAGGCTTGGACTCGCCTGGAAATGTGACTTCACCTCCATGATTTATCACTCTGCCATCCTTGTTTTCATCACACCACCCATGTGCTTAAACTTTACACTGGACAGCTGAAAAAATATCTGAAGATCCTCTGTGGAAGAATTCCTGTTGAAGCCCATCAGGAACATCCTTCCTAAGGAGGGAGTGAGTGCAGACTCCAGCCTGGTGACACAGAACCTGTTGTGTTGGTTTATAGAACAAATTCATCCCAGTAAGATCAGTCTGGAACTTCTGGACAGAAAGGAAATGTCTGGTCAAAAACACACAGAGAAGTGGCTGCAGAGAGATAGAGATACTGTAGAACAGTAGAGATACTACTGATCTCCTGAGGGTAGTTGGTGTTCAGCCTGACTTTTGGATGATTTATTTATTGGAGTTTTCTCAGGGGGGCCCTTGTGGCTCTGCACAAGTCCCTGCCAGGAGGGGCTGAGGGAGCTGGAAGGGGCTGAGGCTGGAGCAAAGGAGGCTCAGGGGCCCTCGTGGCTCTGCACAAGTCCCTGCCAGGAGGGCACAGCCGGGGGGTCGGGCTCTGCTCCAGGGAACAGGGACAGGAGCAGAGGGAGCGGCCTCAGGCTGGGCCAGGGCAGGCTCAGCTGGGACAGCAGCAGCAATTTGCCCATGGAAAGGGAGCTCAGGCCTTGGCAGGGGCTGCCCGGGGAGCTTTGCAGTGCCCATCCCTGCAGGTGTCCCCTGGAGGTGGCACTGAGTGCTCTGGGCTGGGGACAGGGTGCCCATGGGGCACAGCTGGCACTGCATGGGCTGGCAGGGCTTTGCCAGCCTAAATGATTCTACAGCTAGGACTAAATTCAAAAAGATCTTACAGCTCATCCAGTCCCACCCCTGCCATGGACAGGGACACCTTCCACTGTCCCAGGCTGCTCCAAGCCCCAGCCTGGCCTTGGACATTTCCAGCCACAGCTGCTGTGGGCAGAAAGCAAGCTGATAACCAAAAGCACATCACCAATCTCTATGAAAAGGTGTATTTTCAATAGGATATGTTTTGACTCCTTTCCACTTCTCTGATGGTCCAAGTTTTACCAACCATGAGCCCAGCCTGCTTCAAGTTTTGCTCCTTTCCTCAGTCTCTTGGGCCTAATATTTGATAATTTGGGCAATGGGCACAGCTGGGACTCCATGGGCTGGGAGGGCCTTACCAGCCTCAGGGATTTGGGGATTCTGTGATATTTTACTCGGAATGATTCACGTTAAAGTGCACAATACCTGCACAGCAAAGCAGTCAAACACTGGTTTTCTGTTCCATATCCCCGTTTTTGTGGGGTTCAAGAGGTTCTTCATGTTGGAAATTTGCAGTTGGTTTTTAGTTTTCCACCTCATTGATGATTGTTGAGCTGCTCCTTCCTCACTGATGAAGGTGCCTGGATTTGCTTTCAGCAGTTCTCCATAGGAGCCCTGGCAAATTTGTGGGATCTGCCTAAACCTGAGGGGTTTGCAGTTGCTGCTCATTAAATTTTATGGTGGATGTTCTGGAGCATCAGGGTTAATCACAGCTGGGGTTGTTCATCCTGGAGAAGGCTCCAGGGGCACCTCAGAGCCCATTCTGGTACCTAAAGGGGCTCCAGGAGAGCTGGAGAGGAACTGGGGACAGGGGATGGGGGGACAGGACACAGGGAATGGCTTCCAACATTAAGGAGCTGAATTAGGGTAAATATAAGGAAGGCATTTTTTACCATGAGGGGCAAAACACTGGCAAAGGACATTGGGACAGTGGGAGGTGTCCCTGCCATGGCAGGGGTGGAAATGGATTTTTAAGGTCTCTCCCAACCCAAAGCTTTCTTTGATTCTGTTAAAAATGAGTTTAAAACTTCTCCAATCTGTTGTGTGATCACTGAGTCCTGCTGAGCACTGACTAATGGATTTCTTTCAAAATCACAGGAATTTTAACAATTTCTTGAAACTTCAGGTTTTATGGGTATTGCTTGTGGTGTTGAGTAATAAAAGAGGAGCATGGCTAAGGCAGGAGAAATTAATGACCAAATTAATAACCAAATCCCCCTCCTGCAGGCCTCCCCTTGAGAAAGGAGATGGGTTTGATGGATGCTGGTTGTCCAAAACCAGGGAGTTAATGATTGGAAAATGATAGATGGAAAATCAAATGTTTGTTATAAAGAAATTAACGGAAGATGTCAAGCAGAAAATCAAAAAAAAAATCTTTTTTCAGGATCTCTCTTCCCCTTCCCTGGCTGGGGACATCTTTACCATTTCCTGTCATTTCCCAAACTCTCTTTTCCTTCAGATTTTCCTGCCAGCCAGCTCAGGCTCCGGCAGGAATCCAGGACTCCTTCCCATCAATAGCAGCAGCGGTGGATGGAATTGATCATTCTGAGGCTGCAGGGATGATGGTGATGGTGGTGATTGATGATGGTGGTGATTGATGATGATGATGATGATGATGATGATGATGATGATGATGATGATGATGATGATGATGATGATGATGATGGAGTTTCCTTTACCCAGGACAGGAAGAAAGGCTCATCCTGAACGGAGCACATTGAGCTGAACTCAACAAAAGCTTTCCTGATTTTTACTCCAAGGAAAGTCCCAATTTGGAGACTTTTGGAGTCAAGAATAAGCTGAGGGAATTCAACCACAGAATCATGGAATGTCCTGAGTGGGAAGAATCCACAGGGATCATCCACTCCAGCTCCTGACCCTGCCCCGACCCCCCAACAACCCCGACCATCCCAATGATCCCAACAACCCCAACAACCCCAACAATCCCAACAACCCCAACCATCCCAACAATCCCAACGACCCCAACCATCCCAACAACCCCAACAATCCCAACCATCCCAACCATCCCAACAACCCCAACAACCCAAACAATCCCAACAACCCCAACAACCCCAACAACCCCAACCATCCCAACAACCCCAACAACCCCAACCATCCCAACAACCCCAACCATCCCAACCATCCCAACAACCCCAACAATCCCAACCATCCCAACAACCCCAACAACCCCAACCATCCCAACAACCCCAACAACCCCGACCATCCCAATGATCCCAACAACCCCAACAATCCCAACCAACCCCAACCATCCCAACAACCCCAACCATCCCAACCATCCCAACAACCCCAACAACCCCAACAACCCCAACAACCCCAACCATCCCAACCATCCCAACAACCCCAACAACCCCAACAATCCCAACAACCCCAACAACCCCAACAATCCCAACCACCCCAACAACCCCAACAACCCCAATGATCCCAACCAACCCCAACCATCCCAACAACCCCAACCATCCCAACAACCCCAACAACCCCAACAACCCCAACAATCCCAACAACTCCAACAACCCCAACCATCCCAACCATCCCAACAATCCCAACAACCCCAACAATCCCAACAACCCAAACGACCCCAACAACCCCAACAACCCCAACAATCCCAACCATCCCAACAACCCCAACAATCCCAACAACCCCAACAATCCCAACAACCCCAACCATCCCAACAACCCCAACAACCCCAACCATCCCAGTCCCTGGCAGAGCTTCCAAACTCTCCTGGAGCTCTGGCAGCCTCAGGGCTGTGCCCATTCCCCATTTGGGAATGAAATTCTCAAAGCTGGAGTGTCACAGCCTCAGTGACCTGGAGGAGAAATCAGGAATCTCAGGAGCCAGGGCCTGGAAAAGCAGGATGTCTCAGGGTTCCTTCATGGGAAGTTCTGTCAGAATCCAACATTGTCACTTTGGCTAGAAGAATTTCAGTGCCCTTTTCATTTGGTTCTCAGTTGAAGCTGCAGTTCATTTCCCTCTTCAGGAGCCCTTCAAAGTCTTTTATGTCCCCCTCCCAAATTCCTGTTCTTTCTCAGTGCTTCTCTTACCCCTTCCCTGCTTTCCACTCTGACCCTTCTCCCCTTCCCTACAATTTTTCTCCCTTTTCACATTTTCCCCTCCTTTTCCCATCTTTCAGCTTTGAATTTTCCCTCTGCTTTTCTTTCCCCCCTTCTTTTTCCATCTCTGCCTTTCCCTTCTTTCCCCACAGATTTCCCCTGTTTTCCCTGTTGCTTTCCCAATCTTTTCTGCTTTTCCTTCTCCCTGTATCTCTATATTCTCTTCCTCTCTTTTCACAGCTTTTCCTGTGCCTTCCTTGCTTTTGTTTTCCTGCCATTCTTCTCCTGTTTTTTCTTTGTCCCCATCCCCTGCTCTTCCCTTCCTCTTCTTCCTCCTTTCCCTTTTGGTTTCCTCCCAAGTATTTCCTTTTCCCCCTTTTTCTTCTTGGTGCTTTCAGATTTTTCCCTGCTTTGACTTTTCCTTCCTTCCTTGGAGTTCTCTTCCATTATTTTTTCAGGATCTTTCTAACCCCCCTTTATTTTCATTATTTTCCCTGTATTTTCTTTTCACTTCCCATTCTTTCCTGCTTGTTTTTTTCCTGCCTTTCTTTCCCACTTCCTTTGCCCTCCTTGATTTGCATTTGTTCCCCCCCACTTTGCTTTCCCTTCAGGTCTTTCCCTCCTCTTCTTTCCAATCTTTTCTCCTTTTTTCCTTCTTTTTTTCTTCATAATTCCACTATTTTTTGGTGCTTCTGTGCTTCCTTTCCTCACTTCAATGCTTTTCAAATTTTTTCTCCCTTCCTCCTCCACTTTTTTCCGTATGTTTTCCAGGTCCATTTCTTCTTCCCTTTGCTCATTTTTCCATCCCCTCCCTGGTTTTCCCTGCTTTGACTTTCCCCATTTTATCCCATCTCTTCCATGCTTTTTCTGGGTAATTTAATTTCTTTCTCCCCCCCTTTCTTCCTTACCTTTTCCGTGCTTTTCTATCCTTATATTTTCCTTTTGTTTCATGCTGTTATTCCCACTCCTTATCCTTTCCAATACTTAAGAGACTTTTCTCTGCTTTTCAGGTCTTTTCCTTGCTTTTCCCTTCCCTTTTCTCTACTTTTCCTTTCCCATTCCCACTGCCTGCAGTGCTTTGACTTAATTTTCACTGATTTTTCAGGTTTTTTTTTTCTTCTCCCCTCCATGAAAAAAATCCTTTTTGTAACCCTCTTGATTCCTTTCTTTTTCTTTTTCTTTTTCTTTTTCTTTTTCTTTTTCTTTTTCTTTTTCTTTTTCTTTTTCTTTTTCTTTTTCTTTGTTTTCTTTCCTTTTCCTTTTCCTTTTCCTTTTCCTTTTCCTTTTCCTTTTCCTTTTCCTTTTCCTTTTCCTTTTCCTTTTCCTTTTCCTTTTCCTTTTCCTTTTCCTTTCCCTTTCCCTTTCCCTTTTCCTTTTTTTCTTTCCCTTTCCCTCTCTCTTTTCAATCCTTCTAACTCTTCCTGCTTATTTTCACTCCTTTGCAGATCTTTTTCTCCCCCATCCTTTTCTTTCTTTATTCTTACTTCTGAAGAAGGAAAGAAAATCCTTTTTTCCTTGGTTTTTTTTGGTGCTTTTTTTCCCTCTATAATTCTAATCAGATTCCACTGGACTTGTAAATGCTCCATTAATACTTCTTAGTTTTTATTCAACTATTTCCCCATTTTCTGTTTAGTTTTTTGTCTTTATAACCTTTTGTTTTCAGGTGTAAATATGATTGAGAGAGCTTTTCTCCCTAAATTTCCAGGGGAAAAAATCTTGGGAGTCCCAGCCTGTCCCGGTGCAAAGATTTCCTCATTTTCCGTATCCCCAGCAGCCATTTGGGAAGGGAGTGATGGCAAACCCCAGAAATGATGTGGCAAACTGGGACAGAGTTCAGGGAAGCTGTGAGAAACCCGAGGAAGCTCCCTGGGGCTGGAATGCAGGGAATGGCACTGGGACATCTGCAGCTCCATGGAAGGGCCCAGGGGGAGGAGAAGAAATGAAGGGAATGGAAAAGCTCTCCTGGATGGAGACTGGAAGGCAGAGGTCTTGATTGCATGGACAAATCCAAAAAATACAATAGGCTGAGTAAAGCAAAAGGTCAGCAGGCTGTAATTAACAATGCCTAAGTTTTGGGTGGCTTTGGAAAGACTCGGGCTGATTATTTAATGAGAAAAGACAAAAAAAAAAACCCTGTAGAAATTAAAAATACACCTGGTATTTATATTGGTATTTATATGGGTATTTACACCCATATAAATTTATCAGACCTTCTGCACAACATTGTCTTTATGAGGTGAAATTGTTTTGCTTGAAAAGTTGCAATGGACTGGAATTTTTGAGTGGGAAAACCCAAATTTTTCCATGTGATGTAACTCACTGCCATGGGTCCCACAGGATCCACTGATGGATAATGGAAAATCAGAATTAACTCACTGAGGAGAACCCCCTCAGCCCTGGGGGCATCAATCCCAATTTTTGAAGGTTAGGAAAAACTTCCTGGCTGCTTCCAGGCCCAAAAAGCTGCTTGAGCCATCCTTGCTGCCTGTGGAATTTGGGAGATCCCAGGAGATCCCAAACTGTGTCCATGTAAGGGCACAGATCCCAAAAAAAAATAGGCTGACTAAAGCAAAAGGTCAGCAGGCTGGATTTAACAGGTGTCTGATTTCTAGGTAACTTGGAAAGACTCAGGCTGATTATTCAATGAGAAAAGACAAGAAAATGCTGTAGAAATTAAAAATACACCAGGTATTTATATTGGTATTTATATTGGTATTTATATCAGACCTTCTGCACAACTTTGTCTTTATGAGGTGAAATTGTTTTGCTTGAAAATTTGCAATGGACTGGAATTTTTGAGTGGGAAAATGCAAATTTTTCCATGTGGCGTAACTCACTGGATCCACTGGGGAAGCATCATGATGGATAATGGAAAATCAGAATTGAGACACTGAGGAGAGCCCTCTTCAGCCCTGGGGGCATCAATCCCAATTTTTGAAGGTTAGGAGAAACTTCTTGGCTACTTCTAAGCACAAAAAGCTGCTTGAGCCATCTTTGCTGCCTGTGGAATCTGGGAGGGGATCCCAGGAGATCCCAAACTGTGTCCATGTAAGGGCACAGGTCCAAAAAAAACAATAGGCTGAGTAAAGCAAAAGGTCAGCAGGGTGTATTGAACAGGTGCCTGATTTCTAGGTAACTTTGGAAAGACTCAGGCTGATTATTCAATGAGAAAAGACAAGAAAATGCTGTAGAAATTAAAAATACACCAGGTATTTATATTGGTATTTCTATGGGTATTTACACCTGGTATTTCTATCAGACCTTCTGCACAACTTTGTCTTTATGAGGTGAAAAACTTTGTCTTTATGAGGTGAAATTGTTTTGCTTGAAAAGTTGCAATGGACTGGAATTTTTGAGTGGGAAAATCCAAATTTTTCTATGTGATGTAACTCACTGGATCCACTGGGGAAGCATCATGATGGATAATGAAAATCAGAATTGAGACACTGAGGGGCATCAATCCCAATTATTGAAGGTTAGGAAAAACTTCTTGGCTACTTCTAAGCACAAAAAGCTGCTTGGCCATCCTTGCTGCCTGTGGAATCTGGGAGGAGATGCCAGGAGATCCCAAACTGTGTCCGTGTAAGGGCTCCCAGGGCTGCCCTGCAGCTCCTCCCTGAGCCCAAACCCAGGCCCAGCCCCAGCTGCGCCCCACAAAAAGCTCCCTGTCCCCCTTTTCCTGAGCCCTGCCCAAAGAGCCACAGCTGGGAGCTGGGTGTGGTGTAAGGTCCAACCAAGGCTTTAGGAGGGGTCACAGGAGAAGGAGGAAAAAGCAGATCTGAGCAGGGCCTTTTCTCCTGACTGGTTTTTCCTCAAATTTGGAAAAATTCTGAGCAGTGACTCCCCATCATTACCTGAAATAAACTTCACTCCGCCTGGGTGGAAGGCCCTGCTTGAAAAACATTCAAAATATTGAATTTGCAGTGGGTTCCTGACACATCTGACATGGGCTGCTGGGCTCTAATTTTAGCTGCTGCTCTGGCAGCCCTCAGCACTCCCAAATTCTGAGCCTATCTTTGGAAGCAGCAGCCTTCCAAATCCTGCTGGGCCTCATGCTTTGCATTGAGGCTGCAGAAGTTAAAGCCAGTTCAAACAAGCGCCTCAGCATTCATTCTTTTCACTTTTAGTTGGTTTAACTTCACTTTAAGGTGCTCCCTTAAAGGGAAAATTTAAATTAAATCTGATTTGGCCTGGGACACTGATGGTGCATTTATGAACTGGGATGATGTTGGTTTAATCCCACACACCCTGGTGGGATTTCTCCTCAAGTATTAATTTAGGAGAAGGAGAGAATATTTATCTGTGCCTTCATCCAAAGGTGTGTGGGCAGAAGGAGGGGGTTGGGATTGGGATTGGGATTGGGGATTGGGATTGGGATTGTGTCCCTGTGTCCCCTCAGGTGATTTCCCACCTGCAGAGCTGCCCTAGCGTAGGGAGCTGCTGCAGAGAGCCCAGAGGAGGCTCCAGGATGGGCAGAGGGATGGAGCAGCTCTGCTGGCAGGAAAGGCTGGCACAGCTGGCATTGTTCACCTGCACAGGAGAAGCTTTGGGCTGAGCTCAGGGTGGCCTTGCAGGGCCTGGAGGAGCCCCAGGAAAGCTGGAGAGAGACAATTGCCAGGGGATGCAGGGACAGCACACAGGGAATGGCTCCACACTGAAAAATTTACAGGTTTAGATCAGATATTAGGAAAAATGTTCTCCCTGGCAGGGTGGGCAGGGCTGGGATGGAATTCCACCCCTGGATCCCTGGCAGTGCCCAAGGCCAGGCTGGACACTGGGGCTGGAGCAGCCTGGGACAGTGGGAGGTGTCCCTGCCATGGCAGGGGTGGCACTGGATGGGCTTTGAGGTCCCTTCCAACCCAAACAATTCCATGATTCTGTAAAAGGAAATGTCTTTGGACACATCCCCTTGTCATGTGCAGCTCTGAATTTACCCAGAATTTCCTTCTGCTCTGGAGCAATTGTAACCCCTGATTTTTGTGTCAAGGCTCTGAGCTGATTCTTGACAGTGAAGCTTCAAACCAACTCCAGTTTTTCCTGAGTTACAAACCCTGCTGCAAAACTCTGTGATAAGGGAGCTCTTTGTAAAGGATTGTTTCAGTCTTTTTGGTTCTGTTGGAATAACTTCTCTTTTGGGCACAAAGTGACCCAGCATTTAAGACAAATTATTCCAGTTCTGCTGGATGGGTGTCCCTGCTCCTTCCCTCTGGGAAAAGGGAATTTACTGAGGAATTTGAGACTTATCTCAAGTAAGAGACAAAGGAAAAGCTCACAAGACTCTGCTGAAAAAGGAAAAATCCCAGAGTACAAACCCAGAGTTCTGGATTTTGTCTGGGTGTGCCATGGGCAGAGAAACTTCCCAAGGCTGAATTCCACAACTTGGGAAAACCAAAAAGATGTTTTGATGTTCATTAGGGAATTTTAAAAGCTCCAATGCAGCCAAAGTGGAATTTGTGCTGTTTCTGGGGCAGGAAGGCAGAAGTTCTAACTCAGGCCAGGATGCATCAGCAGAACAGAATTCCAGAAGGGGGAAAGCCACGCTTGATGGATCAGAGAAAGTGCAGAGGCTGCAACTGTCAACACAGAAATAACTGAGAGTGGATTTGAGGTAAGAGATACGAAGGAGGAGCAGCTATTAATAATGAGAGACACGGGAAAAATCCCAGAGCCAGCCAGGGGGGAAACCTGAGAGCACAAATGCTGCTGGGGGGGATCTGCAAAAATAGCAAAGGCATCTTTGCTATTGGGGATGCTTCTCAGTCCTGCCGCTGCAGGAATGGGACACAAAATGCAGATTTCTAGAGCTGGAGCTCCCTTAGCAAGGGAAGGTTTCTGGAGCTGACCAAACCCAGAGCAGAGGAAAAACCCTGCAGAAACAGCTGAGCTGTATCAGGTGGCTGGGTCTGATCCAGGCTCCAGAGCAGGAGCACTTGGGCACATCAGTCAAGGGTGGAACGTGACAGGAACAGAGGGGAGGGGACAAAGCTCAAAGAAAGGGGAGAATTTAAGGGAGCCACAAAAAAGAGAGGAATAAAACCCTTAGGAGATCCATCCACCCTTCTCATGCAATTCTGAATTTTAGTAGGCAAGGACAGGGGCTTTTCCTGAGATAGGAAGGGGATATGGAGGGAAAAAAATGAGTGGAAAAGGGAACACCTGGCTGGTAACAGGGATCTTTCCATGAAATACAGCTGAAGGAAGAGTCTGGCTGAGAGTTCCCTCTTTTCTTCCCATATCTGTGAGTGATTTGAGCCTCTCTGACTGATTTGCACTTTATAGGAGAAACATTTACCAAAAAAAACCCATTTTCCTCTGCTTTTCAGCATTAATATAAAAATCCAGGCTGTCATGGAGGAGGTTTGGAGTCCCTGGAATTGTCCCAGGGCAGTCTGGATGTGGCCTTGGGGACAGGGATTGGGGTGATGCTGGTGGGGCTGGGGTGGCACTGGGTGGTCCTGGAGGTCTTTTCCCACCTTGATGATTGTCCATGTCCTCAGTGGCCATACCAGGTGCCAATATTCAAATCTAAGCACTATTGGTTTGACCACAGCATCCCAAAAAACCTCACTTCCTCTCAAACCACGGCACTGATTCCATGTGAAAATGGTAAATTGTGAACCAGTGGTGGCATGGACGCTTCCAAGTGCTCAGAATCTTAAGACATTGAGAGGAAAACATCAATTTTCATGGACCAGAACAAAACCAAACATAAAAATTCATTCCTCCTAGGAATGAATTGTTCCACATAAAATCTCCTTGTGTTTCCTGCTGTTCGCCCAGAACCACCAGGGCTTCTCCAAAGCAGCAACGTGAGCAGCTCTGCTGGCACTGCAGCTCTAATGTGGGGAAGGAATCCCTGCACAGCCCTGAGCTCAGCGCACGACTCCGCTCCTGGGCCCCAGCACCAAATTTCCTGATTTGGAGTCACAACTGTTCAATTCCCTTGAGAAAAAACCCAAAAAAACCAAAACTAAAACCAAACAAAAACCAACCAACCAACCAAACAAACAAACAAAAAACCCACCAAAAAACAAAAACAAACAACCAAAAAACACCCACACAAACAAAAACAAACAGAAAACCACAAAAAACCCACAAAAACCCACAAAAAAAGAAAGGAATAAAAGAAAGGAATAAAACCCTTAGGAAATCCATCCACCCTTCTGATGCAATTCTGATTTTTAATAGGCAAGGACAGGGGATTTTCCAGTCTTTGAGACAGGATGAGGATATGGAGGGCAAAAATGAGTGGAAAAAGGAGCACCTGGCTGTGTGGGTTTGGTGACATTTTCTACAGCACGAGCTCTCTCCACATCTCCCTCCTGCTCCTCCCTCAGCAGTGACAGAACATCGTGCTGTCCCTTGTCCCCTGTGCTGTCCCTGGAGCAGAAGGGATGGGAGAGATTTCCCTGCAGGAAAATCCTGGGATGCTCCCCCGTGTGGCATTCACATCCTCTGAGAAATCCCTTCGCCCAGGGTTTTTCTCCTGGGAAGCTGAGAAGCCCTCAGAGAAAAAGGAAAACAATTTTTATCTCATTTGCTTCTCCTGTGTTGTGCTCATGTGGAATGTGTTTGGAGATTGTTTACCCACAGGTGATTGTTCCATTGGACTCTGCTGTGAGTTGTTTTCACTCTTTGGCCAATCAGGGCCAGGCTGTGTCAGGACTCTGGAGAGAGTCACGAGTTTCATTATTATATTTTTAGCAATGTGTAAATATCCTTTCTGTATTCTATAGTAGAGTTTAGTACAGCATTCTTTAACATAATATAGTATAATAAAATAATAAATTGGCCTTCTAAGAACATGGAGTCAGATCCATCATTCCTTCCTGCCAGGGGGCACCCCGAAAATACAATTCCCCCGTGTGCTCCAGCTTGGTGTTGGAGCCTTTGGAACACCCAAACCTCTGGAGCCAGTGGAACACTCCTGGAACCTTGGGAGCACCAAATCTCCTCGAGCCTTTGGAACACCCAAAATTCCTGGAGGTTTTGGAACACCCAAACCTCCTGGGGCCTTGGAAACACCCAAACCCCTTGGAGCCTTTGGAACACCCAAACTCCTGGAGCTTTTGGAACACCAAACCTCCTGGAGCCTTTGGAATTCCCAAACCTCCTGGAGCCTTAGGAACACCAAACCTCCTCCTGGAGGCTGTGGAACTCCAAAATTCCTGGAGCCTTTGGAACACCTAAACCTCCTGGAACTTTTGGAATTCCCAAACTCCTGGAGCCTTTGGAACTCCAAACCTCCTGAAGCTTTTGAACACCCAAACATCCTGGAGCCTGTGGAACATCCAAACTTGTGGAGCCTTTGGAGCACCAAACCTGGAGCCTTGGGAACACCAAACCTCCTGGAGCCTTTGGAACACCAAACGTCTGGAGCCTGTGGAACTCCAAAATTCCTGGAGCCTTTGGAACACCCCAAACTCCTGGAGCCCTTGGAACACCCAAAACTCCTGGAGCCTTTGGAACACCAAACTCCTGGAGCCCTTGGAACACCCAAAACTCCTGGAGCCCTTGGAACACCAAACCTCTTGGAGCCTTTGGAACACCAAACTCCTGGAGCCTTTGGAGCATCAAACCCCTTGGAGATTTTGGAACACCAAACCTCCTGGAACCTTTGGAACACCGAAAACTCCTGGAACCTTTGGAACACCGAACCTCCTCGAGCTTTTGGAACATTGAACCTCCTGGAGCCTTTGGAACACCAAATCTCTGGAGCCTTTGGAACACTCCTGGAGCCTTGGGAACACCAAACCTCCTCCTGGAGCCTTTGGAACACCCAAACTCCTTGGAAACTTTGGAACACCAAACCTTCTGGAACCTTTGGAACTCCAAACCTCCACCTGGAGGCTTTGGAACACCCAAACCTCCTGGAGCCTTTGGAATACCCAAAACTCTTGGAGCCTTTGGAACACCCAAACCTTCTGGAACTTTTGGAACACCAAACCTCCTGTAGCCTTGGAAACTCCAAACCTCCTGGAGCCTTTGGAACACCCGAAGTCCTGGAGCTTTTGGAACTCCAAACCTCCTGGAGCCTTAGGAACACTCAAAATCGTGGAGCCTTGGGATCACCCAAACTCCTTGGAAACTTTGGAACACCAAACCTTCTGGAACCTTTGGAACTCCAAACCTCCACCTGGAGACTTTGGAAAACCCAAACCTCCTGGAGCTTTTGGAACACCCAAAACCCCTGGAGCCTTTGGAACTCCAAACCTCCTGGGTTCTCCCTCCCTCTGGGTTTCTGCAGTGGCACCTCCTGGAGATCTTCCCTCTGGAGCTGCTCCTGCAGCTTTTCCTCAGAGGATTTCTCTCCAGAGAGTGCTGGGGGAGCTCCTGTGTTCTCCTGGATCCCTTCTCTCCTCCCCACCTGTCCCCATTTCTGTCCCACCCCATCCTCTGACGTGGGGAAAACTCAAATCCTTCTCCCTCCTCCCTTGTCTGTTCCTACTGCTGCACTCACACTCAGGGCCCAGAAATTCAAATGGAATTTATATTTAAATGCAAATTTCTACATTATAAATGAAAAGTGTAAATTATCAAAAGTGTTCTTTTCTTCTGCATTGGAGAGTAACTCTCCATAAATAATAAACATTATAGTTTTATGTATAGATCTAATGTTCCTCCTTGAAACTTCTATGTTTTTAGCGTTACAAAACCCATAATAATGGTATTCACTGATATTGAGGCCTTATCTAATTTAACAAAAATTCTGCACTGCTGCCTTTTCATATTGTTCTGTTATCTCTGTCTCTCTTTGTAGCTGAGATTTGTCTGCTTAGGGGAATTTATCTAAATTAGCTGCTGGAATAATTTGAAGTGGATTTGTTTGATTGCACAGAATCAGTTTGTGGCACTTCACTCCAAATTTCAACGGCTTCAATTCAGTTTATTCCACTCCAAATAATGATCAAATAAGGTTTAGAGCTCATTCTCATGGGTTTTCCAGAGGTAAATTCTGAAGAATTTGAGCAGTGAGGAGCAGGGATGTGGCCCAAAGGATGGGCAGGATTTAGTGCAGGACAAAGACCAAGGACAAGGGGTGGAATAAAAAGCTGAGTTCTCATTGAGAAAATGAGTCCTGGTAAATTAAAATTAAATTTTCCCCTATTATACAGCACATTTAAAGAAACATTTTGTCATTTGAAAGCTGATTGTAGTGTTCCATGATAATCTGCTGGTGCAACATTTAGAGGAGGCATAAAGAGAAATAAACATTGATTTAATGGGAGAAAAAGCTCCCTGAAACAGTGCAAAAGCAGCTTTCAGGTTGTCCCAGAGACTGAGATCACCTCGTTTTAAACTATTTTCCTACAACACATTTTCACATATTTTTTTCTTTGATTGGCTCTCTAAATACATTATTTCATGTGCTTTTTAAATGGAATACTCTGATCTTTACCCACTGCAGGTGTATTGGAATTATTTCTGCCTCAAATCTGCTCTTACCTGACAGGACAGGGCCAGGGAGAGCCAGGAGTGACCCAAACTTCCCTGGAAAATCAGGGATTTTGATGGTTCCTGTTTATTTACTGAGATGATTTGAGCAAACATTGTTTTATTACTTTATTCCTAAATTGCTCTGTGAGTATTTTAAGGCAGATACAATTTCCTGAGTTTCTAACCCAGTCCTGTTATTGTTCAACTTCTGGGATTCAGGCAGAAATGCAGAAAAAATGAGTTTTATATTTGGTTATACATTATTATTTCTTATCCTTCTGGGAATGAGTTTTTCCTTTCTGTCTTCCCCTCTTTCCTTTCTCATTTTTTGCAGATTTTCCATTTTCTCTCTTCTCCTTCTTCCCTTTTACCCTTTATTCCCTTTTCTTTTTTTCCTTTTCCTCCACTTCCCCCCTTCCCCTAATCTTTCCAGTTTCCTTTCCTCCTCTTTCCACTTTTCCTCTTTTCCACTTCTTCCCTTTCCTTTTTTGGCAATTTTTCTTTTTTTAATTTTCTCCCTTTTCCCCCTTTCCCACCCTCCCCCTTTTTTCCCTTTTTAATTTTCTCCCATTTTAAATTTTCCTCTTTTTTTCCCCCCTCCTTTGCCTTTTCTCTTTCTTTTTCCCTCTTTCTCCTTACTCCCATTTTTCCCTCTTTTCTCCTTTTTCCTCCTCCACTTTGATAATTTGCACCCTGCTGGGTGGAATCTGCCAGGTGAGGAAGGAGATGTGCTTTGAGCATCTGCAATTCCATATTTAAGATATTCCAAGATTAAAAAAACTCTGTCTGAGTCAGTTCCAGCAGGAATTTGAGCCTCCACTTCCTAAATCCCAAGTGGGTCCTTGACATTTTGGTGCAAACCCTTCCCAAAACCCATTTTTTTGGGATGAAAATGTTCAGAATGTCAGATCGGGAATAGAATGGAATAAATTGTCAAATTTAATTTTATCTGTGATCAAAGTCTGGCAGTGACTGACTCATTTTAAGGGTAGATTTCTTCATTTCCAGATATCTCCAGCAGTGTTTTTTATTAAAATAACAAAAATTAATGCCTATTCCATTTTAAAGTAGGAGATCTGATTTCATTTGATGCCCGAATTTGTTCATTATCTGCAAAGTTGAGCAAAAATGGGTTTTTTTCAGCTTATTTCAAGCAAATCTCCAGATGAACAAAACATTTGTTCTCACAGCAAAATGCTTCATTAATTTATTTTGGAAATGTGAGGGGGGAAAAAAAACCAACTGTGAATGGAAGATTCTGTTCTGATCTGTGAAGTGCTGGGATTTAATTTTTGGGATTTTTTTTTCTCTGAAACAGTTCACTGGATTGCTCTTGTTTTAATTATCAGCTCTAATCTACAGATTCCTCAGTAATTAATAATTAAAGACCTAAAACAAATGACTTTGTTACAAAACTAGAAATACTCTTGGAAGGTCACGTTTTAATGGCAAATCAGTCAGAACTGACACGAAGAGAGAACAAACACTGCCTAAAAAAGAAAATGGAATTTATTATTTAAATTTGATGAAATAAAGCCACACCCACCCTTTTCTCTGACAGTTTCCTGGGGAATTTCAGAGTCACTTTTGGTGACAAAAATGAAGTTGGAGTCTTGGAGAGGCCAAATGATTTTTGTGCATTGAACAGATCCCTCTTCCTTTTGAATCCAGGGAATTTAGAAACAATGGCTTCTCTCTTGGAGTCACTTTCCTGCATTTCACAAGGGGGAAAAATTCTGTGTGAGGTTGAAATTGTGAATTTTCTCCCTTGTCTGTCCTCATCATGGAGATTTCATGGTGGTGACTTGTCCAGCCAAGAATTACGAGCAATAAATTTGGTCGTGCTTTATTTAATGCATTTATTAATAGGAATTCTGTGGTGATGATTTGTCTGGCCAACATTTTTAAGCAATAATTTTGGTCATGCTTTATTTAGCATATTTTTTAATAGGAATGTTGTGCGTATCAGAGAAATGACACATTAAGCTGTGAAAAATGGCTCGGCATGGCTGAACTTTGAATTTCTGATTCCTGCCCTGTGCCCAGGAATTTTCTTGGCTCCATCTGTGGGCTTTGCACTCATTTTTATTCCTCTTTTCCAGGAATATTTTGGGTTTCCATCCCTGGCAGTGCCCAAGGACACTGGGACAGTGGGAGGTGTCCCTGCCATGGCAGGGGTGGCACTGGGATTTGAGGTCCCTCCCAACCAATTCCAAGGGATTTTGGGAAGAGCTGGTGCATGTTCAGCTCCAGGATCCCACCCAGCTGAACCAGGAATGTTGCTGGGAAAAGGAAACAACTTCCACCACTATCTGAGCAGCATTCCGTGGAGTGGCTCCAAACTGTGACAGTTTGGGCTCCCCAGCGCAAATCTCACTGATCTTCTCACATTAGAGACTTCTCATTGTCTCATCATAATCTTCTTTATTCAAAAAAAGCTATTTTTAATTTGATCAGAGTTACATTTTGGGAAGATTTGGGAAGACTGAAGAGCTGTGGTAGGGATGGGATGCTCCAGTGAGGGATTTGGGATGTGATGGTGGGGATGTGGCCAGGGAAGGTGACTGTGAGGATCCATCCTGGTGAGCCAGGAACGCTCCTTCCCTGAGCTGGAAGGAGTCCAGAGGACTCCAATCCAACACATGAAGGAAAACTTGGTGGGATAACACTTCTCCAGCAGCTCTCACAGCTTAAATTCTCCAGGAAAGTCGGTGCAAATGATTGCCTGTAATCATCTGAGGGAAAACAGCTTCAGCTGTGAGTTTGGAGCTGCTGCCTTTGATTTACAAAAAGAAAAAAGGAAAAAAAAGTAGGGAGAACTCTCCCCATCCCTGCCCTGTGAACAAAAAAATCCCTAAAAGCAGCTGATGTTACCAGAAACCCTGAAGTTTTTACTCTGTGTGGATGGCACGTGAGCTGGGGGGAAGGAGGGATGAGCTGTGGTTTGTAGCTGTGAATTTGCCTGGAATAGGAAGCAGATTTCACACTTGTGGTGAAACAGGAAGATCCCAGTCCCTCTGGAACTCTATTTTTGGATGTGATGTCTCTGGGCTCTCCATGGGAAACTCTTGGAGCATTAACAGGCAACAAACAGGGCAGCGGAAGGGGTAAAATAACTTAAAATAACTTAAAATAACTTCACCTCTGTGCTGGAGTTGCCACTGGATTATAATTTCTGGAAATCCAGAGGATCTGATAAAACTGTGAGAATAAATCAGGAGAAAGAAAAGCTGAACCCACAAAATGACTTTGCGAGCGTCTGGCACCACCTCTCCCCTCCAAAATACCAAAGCCTAGGAGTTTAAAATCCACTCAGGAAATGGTTAACAAATAACTACAGCTCTCAGGTCTTGTCTTTAACAATTATTTACAGCTCAAACCCAGATTTATGCTTGCTCTCCATGTGCTTCTTTCCAAAGAGGTGTTTGGGAGCTGAGGGAACAAGAGGGGAAGAGAAGCCAACTCCTCCTGTTTTAGGTTTGATTTATGGCCTAAAAAAAGTGCCTGAGTGGGGTAACCTGGTGTTAGGGAGGTTGATATTCTGAAAAGAAAGATATTTTGATGGGCAGGGAGTGCCACAACAGTAAAAAATTAATGTTTGACAGCCAGGAGTTCTGGCGGTGGCTGCGGAAGGAATGTCCGAGGTGCCCAAAGCACGGGAGACGAATTATGCTGAGCCTCTCATCCACACCCACATCAAAGAACTGGAGGAAATGAAATAAATTCACCACTTCAAATCTCCCAAAAAGCAGGAGGGACAGAGATCCCAGGTTTTCTGGGGATGACAGAGTGCATCCTCCCAGGGCTGTGCTCTGCTGGACAGTGAGGAGGTGACAAACCTGGGCATTATCCTGAGGGCTGCCTTTTACCTGGAAATGCCTTGGTGGGTGGGCTGGGCCCAGGGAATGGGGGATTTTCCATTCTTCCATTAAAAAAACCCCAAAATTTCACAGAAACCTGGAATTACAGGATCACAGCATCCTAGAATGGTTTGGGTTTGAAGTCTCCTTAAAGATCATCCAGTTCCACCCCTCTGCCAGGGGCAGGGATCATTCCGCACCCAAAGGTGAAGCAAGTTGGGCCTTTGGGAGAACTCCAGAGCAAGGCAGCCCTTGGCAGAGGGGCTGGGGCTGTCAGTGCTCTTGTGGCTCTTGGATTTGTTTTTTGGGAGAAGTGGGATGTGGTTTTGGACATCTCTGGGCTGAAGGGAGCTCTGATTCCAGACCTTCCCCTTGCC
Source organism: Melospiza georgiana (assembly GCF_028018845.1). NCBI lineage: Eukaryota > Metazoa > Chordata > Aves > Passeriformes > Passerellidae > Melospiza > Melospiza georgiana. The sequence continues at coordinate 117,989,716 of NC_080431.1, read as the reverse complement.
CTGTGGCTGGGAACAGAACAGGGATTTCAGGAATTTCATCCTTCCCTGGTTTTGGAAGGCCTGAGTGTCCTCTTTAACTCCAACAGAGGAACATGAGCAACCCAGACTTGAAACCAAAAACCTGAAGTGAACTTCAAGAGCTTTTTTGTCCCTCCTGGGTTTGGCAGCTGCTGAATTTGTTGGAGTGGCTCCGATGGCTTTGGTGCTGTAGGGCAAAGATGCAGATCAGAACAGCTATAGACACCCACCAGGACATCTGCATTCTTCAAATTCATTTTGGTGATTTATTTTAATTCTGATAAGGTGGAACTTGTTGGTAAATGGTAAAGCTGAGCTTGGGTTATTTGCTGAAGGTCACATTCTCAGTCAGCAATTTAGTGAAGAAGGAATTGAGAGCTCCAGGAGGTAACTGAGAGCTCACATTTACCTCTGGAAATCCTTTCTCTCCTAGAAATCATGAGATAATCCAAGAAAAAAAACATTAAAATATATTAGTAAATGAATATTCACTAATATATAATAGAAGTGTAATGGGTCTGGATTAATTATGAACACAATAACATTAAGATGTTACATTAGCCACATCCCTTAATTGTCATTTGCCACAAATATTCCCACAGGGAATATTTGAGCTTTCCTCAGAGATTGTTCAGGACTAAGAGCTGAGATTCCTGGGTGAAATGATTGACTGTCAATGAAAACACCACTCAGGATATACGGCTTGAAAATCCATTGTTAATTAACAGCATTCAATTCTTAATTGTCTTCGTACCAATTCAGTTGAAATCATTGACACAAAATACATTGTTAAACTGCTTAATCAATCATTGTAGAAAAATAGAGGTGTTTGATAGGGACATTCTAGTACAAAGTTTACGTGAAGCTTCCCCGTTTGAAAGCTTTGGAGGCTTCTATAATATTTTTTTTTAAAGCTTATGTTACAAAAATGAGATCTCATAAACTTTACAGTCCGTACTACATGGATACCAAAGACAAGAAAATACAGGGGGGGGAGAGAAAGACAGAACACACACACACCTTAAGCTGTAAGTGCCCTATTCACAGAAATAAAGCTTACACATGCGCATGCCCCAGTGGCGGAAATTCTCTTTTTCCGTGCTGAAGGACACCAAAAAAAAAGGTTTCATCAGGGCCCTGAGCTGCACCATCAATGTTCTCAACCTGCAGCAACGACTTCTAGAGTGGCCCAGTGAATTGTGAGAGCAAAAAGCAGGTTTGTCCTCGGAGGGAAAGCTTTGCTTTCAGCTCATGCACCTTTGGCGGGACGGACGCGCGCGAGCGGCCCCAACGCTTCCAGAGGGGCTCTGGAGCCCCAAAACCCCCCGAAAAACCCTAAAAAAACCCTAAAAAACCCTCAGCAGCCCTGCTGGGGAGCCACGGGGGTGGGGATGGATGGGCTGGAGCACGGGGCTGATGCTGGGGCAGCAGGATGAGCTTGAGGCCTAGATCTGTCTCAGAAATGTTCCAACCTTCACCAGAATCATCCGCCCAAAAATCCTCATCCTGCACCATTCCCTGCATCCCGGGAATGCCTTTTAGGGGAAAATGGTCAACACTAAAACCATAAAAACCTCTTCCCATCCAGCCTGATCTGCCCTGGTGTGCAATCCTTCCCATCCCTTCCCCAGGCCCTCCTCACCTGGAGGCCCACCCAGATCAGCCACCCTCTCTGAAAATTAGCAAGGGGCAGTTGTACCAGCAAAAAAGAAAATTAAAAATAAAGAAAGAAAAGAGGTGTGAATTTAATGCCAAAGCTATATCACAGTGCAAATTTTCCACCTGCCCACCAAGTTTCTCCTGAGGTTTATTTTTTTTTTCTCTTTTATTTAAACGTAAAGTTTTCTGTACAAAAAAAACCAACAAAATAAAAAGCTTCGGATTCTCTTCAGTGTTTTCTTTCTTCGTGGAGTAGGCAGGCATGAAACAAACCCCCCCCAAAATTAAGGAATTAAGGCTGCAGCTTCTCCTCCTTTGCTGGCAGAAATGCTGTTCTTGGTGGAGCTCTCCCACTCCCGTGGAAGTGATGTGAGTTCCCTCTGCCCAGGGATGAAATGCCCAGGGATTTCCAGGGATTTACAACAACCAGGAGCCACCCAAGGTGGAGGAACTCACTGAGGAAGGGCTCCCCTGAGCCAGGCAGGACCCTTCTGTGTGTTCTCCTGGGAATCCTGGTGGAAGGACACCCCCAGGGACGTCGTGCCCCCCGCGCCCTCAGCACCAGCACACTGCAAACGTCACGGATTCCAGCTCCACACGAAATCCAGCTGCTTCTTTCCCAGCTGAAGTGGCTAAAATCTACTGGCTGAGGTGCAACATTCATTTTTCAATGGCTTGTGTGTGTGTGGGTATTTTTTGTGTGTAGCAGACTGCTCCACTGAGATCCCACGGGAGCAGATTCCCTGGATATTGCACGTTAAGGATAACACCTCCACATGACACATGCTTGCTCTATGGAGAGTACACAGGAAATTCTGGTTAGCCATGAGTTTGCCACAGCCTCAATTTTTCAGTTGAACTGCCCCCAGAAAAGAGTAACCGGGAAGGGCTTTGCCTTATTTGTAAACATTTTCACAGTATGTCAGGAGTACAATTCTCTACCCTGCCCTCTCCCAGACTTATGGCTTTTTAGAGTGAGTGAAACAATCTGTTTGGCCAACAGTGAGGTACTCTAAATAGCTGCCAGTCTGGTACACTGAAGAAAATGTTACCCACTCGAAGAGTCATAGAGGGGAGGGGAAAGAAAAATAAATTAAAATCAATTTTACACTGCAAATATTTGAAGAGAAATGCCTACTCGACGGGTAGTTGGTTTTTGCATCCCAATATTTCTAGAGCTCTGTTTCTAAACCTACATTAATTACACAGCTGTGTACATTATTTAGAAGTTCTTTACTACAGTACTTTTGTACATGCGGCGTTTATTACTAAATGTAGAGAGAAATAGTTACATAAGGCATATGTACAGGGTCGTGGGGGATTGCAGGTCCCTCTGCTCACCTTCCTCTTAAAGCTGCAAGGCCCATTCCACTGTCACCCAGTCTATGAAAGTGTCCTGAAATACATAAAAACTCAGTCAAGGCCCATTGCTTTGATGGGCATTAATTAGTCTCTCCTTTAAAACCCCTTGCATCCATTTCCTCTGCGTTCAGGGATTGGTTTTTGTGTGGTTGATGTGGATAAACCTGGAGGTCTGCACTGGAGAGGGGCCACCAGTCACTGCCACGGGGAGATTCCACCATCCCTGGTGGGTGTTGCAGCTTTAACCCACGCCTTGGCTTAGTCTGGGGTTGAACTTGGGATTTCTGATCTAAAATGTTTATTTTCCGTGAGTTACCAATAACAGGAAGAGAAAAAAAATTAAAGGCGTGTTGCAGAAAGGAACAGGGAGCAGAGAGGGAGGAGATAAAGGAGGTGGCCTTTATTTCTCCCCTGGTCCTACACTTTGGACTCATTCTCCAAGTTGGCCACGTCTCCGTTTCTTTCGTTTTGGTCTTCTTGGTTCTTCTCCTCCTCCTCCGTTTCCAGCTCGGCGTGTTGGTCCAGCTTGCTGGAAACAGACCAGGTCAGGGGCAGTTCTGCTCGGCTGGCCATCTCTGCCAGCTCTTTGGCACTGTAAACGGGGGTGTTGGTCTCGTAGGTTTCGTGAAAACTGTTGTAGTCAACCTCGTAAAACCCGTCCTCCAGCGTGAGCACGGGCGTGAAGCGATAGCCCCAGAGGATCTCACTGGTGATGTAGGAGCTGCGAGCCTGGCACGTCATCCCTGCAGCAACAGAGAAGGAGCAAGGGCTGTAAGCAGGACCCACGGCTTCCCCAAGACTTTAATTTATTTATTTTTCTGTCTGTAAGAAGGACAGAATGAGGTTTGACATCACACGAGGCGGAGCTCACCAAGCAGGTTTAGGGAGCGTAAATTGACGCCTGGGCATGGCTGATAAGGGCTCAGCCCAGGCTCCGCCCAGGGGAGGAGCCAAGCATTCCTACCTGGATCCAATCTGAGGTGCTGGGACAGCAGAGCAGCCTTTGCCCCCTGCACTGCCAGAGGAGCAGCTTTCTGCTGCCCTGCATGGCCAGAGGGAGCCCAGGCCCATCTGCAGCAGCCCTGGAGCTGCAGAGGAAAACTCCCCCCTTGTGCAGGATCCCTGCTGCAGCAGAGCCACAGCTGGCACTGCAGGAGGGCTGAGCCCCCCTGGGATGGGGCTGGGACACCGCCCTGGCACACAGGGACAGGGCACGGTCTCACTCTGGTAGTGGTTTTTTGTATTACTGCAGTTTTGTTTTTATATTTTCTTTTTTATATTTTTCCTAATAAAGAACTGCTATTCCCATTCCTATATCTTTGCCTGAGAGCCCCTTAATTTCAAAATTATAATAATTTAATGGGACTGTGCCACCACCCTGACCCACAGCGTGTCAAGGCACGTTTCCACTCTGGCAGTGCTGCTTTGTATTATTGCCTTTTGATTTTTATTTTTTCCTTTTTTTTCTTAATGAAGAACTGTTATTCCTATTCCCATATCTATGCCTGAGAGTCCCTTAATTTCAAAATTATAATAATTCAGAGGGACAAGGTTTACATTTTCCATTTCAAGGGAGGGTCCTGCCTTCCTTAGCAAACCAAGGCTTTACAAACCAAGACAGAACCTTTTGAAACCAAAATTAAATGTGGAGGAAGTTCTCAACCCCTTGAGGTAAATTCCTGCAGCTGATTCCTGATGGAGCCGTGGCACTCAGGAAGCAGCAGAGGCCCTGAACTGTGGCCTCAGAGCTGAGTTTTGCACCTTGTCCAGGGCAGGGGGAGAAAATGGGAGAATTCTGCTTCATCACAGTGACCAAAGAATCCCAGACTGGTTTGGGTTGGAAGGGACATCAAAGACATTCCAGCTCCAACCCCTGCCATGGGTGGAGGTCTTCTCTTAGGTCAGGCTGCTCCAAATCCCAACCAACCTGGCCTTGGGCACTGCCAGGGATCCAGGGGCAGCCACAGCTGCTCTGGGAACTCTATTCCAGGTCCTCCCCATCCTCACAGGGAACAATTCCTACTTCCCAACATCCCATCTGATGAGCTCTTTGGTGTCAGGATGACTCTGAGGTGTTAGAAAGTTTCTTTTTCTCAGCTTTGAGACTGAAGAAGATGGGATTATTTGGCTCTCATTCCCAAGGTTGTTTATTTGCAATTATTTAATTCATTGTCTTTTTGACTCACTGAGGTCTGCTTGGTAGGTTGGGTTGAGGGACTCTGACCACCCTCTGGGTGATGTTATTTTTTTATACAAAGAACTTCATGTGCTTTATTTACAATAATTTTTCAATGCTTATCGTTTATGTTAGACAGTCTGTCTCTACTCTAAACTGTGGTGTTATTTTTTTAATACTAAAAACCACATGTACTTTATTTACAATAATTTTTCAATAATTATCACTTCTGTTAGACACTCTGTCTCTACTCTAATTTAAAAGTGTCACTATCACAGCAGAAGATGGAGGACAAGAAGAAGAAGAAGGAGAAAGATTTGACATGCTCAGATTCCTCCATCTTGCCTCTTGAACCCCCATTCTAAAAACCCCAAAATTCTACTTTTCTACTTTGTGGTAAATTCACTGCCATTCTACTCAAACTCTTGGGGCTTGTAAATACTCACACAAAGTTGGGAATTTTTTCCACGGGCTAAAATCAAAGGCACAGGTGTTTCTGACTCCAGGCCAAGGTCTCTGAGCCCCTTGCAAGGGTCTGGAGTCCTCCAGGTCAGCCAGAGGGATGTCCTGGGTTCTGACACCCATCCATCCATCCATCCATCCATCCATCCATCCATCCATCCATCCATCCATCCATCCATCCATCATCCATCCATCATCCATCCATCATCCATCCATCCATCCATCCATCCATCCATCCATCCATCCATCATCCATCCATCCATCATCCATCCATCCATCCATCCATCCATCCATCCATCCATCATCCATCCATCCATCCATCCATCATCCATCCATCCATCCATCCATCCATCCATCCCTCTATCATCCATCCATCCATCCATCATCCATCCATCCATCCCTCTATCATCCATCCATCCATCCATCCATCCATCATCCATCCATCATCCATCCATCCATCCATCCATCCATCCATCCATCCATCATCCATCCATCCATCCATCCATCCATCCATCCATCCATCCATCATCCATCCATCCATCCATCCATCCATCCATCCATCCATCATCCATCCATCCATCCATCCATCCATCCATCCATCCATCCATCATCCATCCATCCATCATCCATCCATCCATCCACCCATCCATCCATCCATCATCCATCCATCCATCCATCATCCATCATCCATCCATCCATCCATTCATCCATCCATCCATCATCCATCAACCATCCATCCATCCATCCATCCATCCATCATCCATCCATCCATCCATCCATCATCCATCCATCCATCCATCCATCCATCCATCCATCCATCCATCCATCATCCATCCATCATCCATCCATCATCCATCATCCATCCATCATCCATCCATCCATCCATCCATCCATCCATCCATCCATCCATCCATCCATCCATCATCCATCCATCATCCATCATCCATCCATCATCCATCCATCCATCCATCCATCCATCCATCCATCCATCCATCCATCCATCATCCATCCATCCATCCATCCATCATCCATCCATCATCCATCCATCCATCATCCATCCATCCATCCATCCATCCATCCATCATCCATCCATCATCCATCCATCCATCCATCCATCCATCCATCCATCCATCCATCCATCATCCATCCATCCATCCATCCATCCATCATCCATCCATCCCTCCCTCCCTCCCTCCCTCCCTCTGGCAGTGGGAGCCATTCCCTGTGTCCCGTTCCTCTACAACGACCCCAATATTGAGGGAACGGGATGAACCTGCACCTTTCCTGCAGCTCCAGGAATCCCGGGTGGATTTCCAGCATCCCACCTCAGCCTCACCCCGTGCCCTGCTGACCCTTTGCACTCCAATCTGTGTGCTGAAGGATTTGTCACATTTTTGGGCTATTTTTGGGTGCTCAGGAGAAGAGGAAAGCTGCGTGGGCTATTAAAAACAAGCCAAAGGCTTGGAGTCAGGACCCCCTGCTTGATCCCCCTCTTCTCCTGCAGACCCTGTGTGGGCTCTGGCAAATTCCCCAGCTTTGCTTTGCTGGCTTCGTTTCTCTGCTGTGCCACCAGGAACACGCCGAGATGGAAAAGCAGAAAGCAGGAGATGTGCTGGCACTGGATTCTCTTCCTCCTTCCTCCTCTACAATTTTTTTTTTTTGCTGTCAAATTTGTACTAAACAGCTCTCCCTAGTGTGAAAATGATTGCCTCAAGGAAAAGAAATAAAAAGAGACAGAAATTTGGAATAAAATTTCCAGAGTGCCACCAAGTCGGTGTCAGAAACATTCCATGGGAGTTAACTGGTCCTCTTTAATCAAGCTAAAAAGAAAGAAGCAAAATGTTGTGTTGGACCCTGAATTCCCTGCAGTATTTTAAAGCTGGGAGCATAAAATCATAGAATTTAGGTACAGCTGAAAATAAAGCTATGGTAGTTTAGTTTATTTGAGTAAACACCCCACAAATATATATATAAATACATTAATGTATATAAAAATATATTTTAAATATATAATATATAGAAAATTATATGAATATATATAAATATATCTATCAACATATATGTATATATGTATATATACATATATATTTATATATAAATTTATATATAAATATAAATATATTATAATAAATAAATAGATATAATATATTATATATTATAATAAATAATTATATGATATAATTATAGATAATTACAATATAATATAATATAATACATAAATAATAATATAAATATAAAAATAGATAATATATAAAGTATGTAAAAATATATAATATGTATTAAAATATATATTTTATACATTATATATATATATATATATAAAAAATCTCTCATTCAGTGGTAGCAAAAGGGAATAATTCCCAGGGGTTCTGATCACTTGGTTCAGAGCACACCTGGGAATTGGTTGTTTATCTCACCCTGAGAAATGTCAAAACGTCCTGAAAGAAGTCAGAACTCTACAGGTGCCTGGGAGCCTTTTAAATATTTTAAATATCTTTGCTTCAGCATGTCTGGTGTGGAACCCTTGTGCAGTGGATTGTGAGGCAAAGGGAGTGAGGACAGATTTTTTTTATCCTTATGAGAATACAAAGAGTTAACTTTTGCTGGGTTTTGTTTGTTTTCTTTTTCCTTCTATAACGTTAAAACAGGTGTGGGTTAATTTTTTTTTCCCTGCCAACAATACGTGTAATTTGATATTTCCATTTCCACCTTTCTCACTCGGAGGGAGATCACCGTATTTGAGGTTTTATTTGCTGCCACCATCTGTGAGTGCTGCTCAGGGGTCTCTGTGGTGGCTGGGGAGGGAGCAGGGACCAGCTCCATCCAGAAAATCCAAATTTCCACGGAGTGAGTGGGCTGGAGCAGCTGCTCTGACCACCCCACCCCAAATCACAGAAAATCACAGCTCTGCAGGAGAACGTGCAGATTATCAGCTCCCATTTGCACAGGGATGAACGTGCAAAGGAAACTGGAGCCATAATTTCAAGTCAGTTGAACTTTCTGATGCTCTGAATTATATTTCTTGCTAAAACAATTAACAGGCATTAAAAAAAAGAAGTTTATATTAAGTTAAATTCTAAACAAAATCTAAATTGAATTGGTCAAAGCATTCTGGTTTCATTCTGACTTCTTCAAGTGTGATATATTGTGTAATGCAACACCTAAATAAGAAAAAAATGGGCATGCTTTAGTCCTTTACAATCTGTTAAAATGCATTTTTTGCCCCAGCAGGAGATCTCAATGCCAGTGAAATGATATTTTCCAGGGGAAAAATTCTGAATTGGAAATGCTTGATTTACTTGGGTACTGTTTCTCCTATCTGGAATTAAATACTGGGTAATTTGTGTCTAATTTTTGCTTTCTGACAAGTGGTACCTGCTGAGGCAGGAGAGTTCTTCTGATCCAGCCTCAAATGTGCTGCCGCTTTCAGCAAAATGTACCAACATATTCTCAATAAACTGCTTGTAAAGAAATGGTAATTTTACCCAAAAAATTGCAATTTTACCATAAATTTACAATTCAACCAATATTTAACCTCAATTTAGCCTCATACCCAGGCTGTGCCCAGCAAATCCTGATGTGTCTGAATTTTGATGTTGTTTTTCAGCTGATCTTTTCCCAATGGGTGATGATTACATTTTTCTGCCACCGAAATCTGGGAAATTGATTAAATCCAATAATGCCTGACCAGGGAGAGAGGAGCTGGTTCCAGAACTGGCATTCCAGAGCTGGGAGCTCAGTTCAGAGGAGCTGGAGCATGGAATGCCTGGATTCTGTGCCCTGCTCTGTGTTTGGTTCTTGGGATGCATTTATGGATCCAGAGCTTCCCCAGATTTCAGATCAGAGCTTTGTTTTTCCTTCTGGGTGCCCAGCACGCGGGGATTTGGGGGAATTTTGGTTAAAAGAAGCTGCAGCCACCAGTGAGGGGCTGAAGGGACCCTGGATGGATCTGGATAGAGCTGAGATGATCCTGGCTGGATGTGGATGGAGCTGAGAGGATCCTGGATGGGTCTGGATGGAGCTGGATGGAGCTGGATGGAGCTGAGAGGATCCTGACTGGATGGATCTGGATGGAGATAAGTTGATCATGGATGGACCTGGACGGAGCTGAGAGGATCTTGAATGGACCTGGATGGGGCTGAGAAGATCCTGGATGGATCTGGATGGAGCTCAAATGATCCTGGATGGATTTGGATGGAGCTGAGAGGATCCTGGCTAGATGTGGATGGAGCTGACATGATCCTGAATGGATCTGGATGGAGCTGAGAAGATCCTGGGTGGATCTGGATGAAACTGAGAGGATCGTGGGTGGATCAGAAGCAGGTTCCTCTCTCTCCAATCCTCACAGGGGAGGCAGAAGTTGGGAATTGGGCACATATAAAATAAAATAAAAGTAGGAAGTGAAGAATAGAAAATTCCTGACTCAGAGATGTGCATTTGCATCCCAGAAAGGCAAATGTCACCTGGGCTGCATCCACAGCTGTGTGAGCAGCAGGGAAAGGGATTGGGATTGTGTCCCTGAGCCCCTCAGGTGATTTCCCAGCTGCAGAGCTGCCCCAGCGCAGGGAGGAGCTGGAGCTGCTGCAGAGAGCCCAGAGGAGGCTCCAGGATGGGCAGAGGGATGGAGCAGCTCTGCTGGCAGGAAAGGCTGGCACAGCTGGCATTGCTCACCTGCACAGGAGAAGCTTTGGGCTGAGCTCAGGGTGGCCTTGCAGGGCCTGGAGGAGCCCCAGGAAAGCTGGAGAGAGACAATTGCCAGGGGATGCAGGGACAGCACACAGGGAATGGCTTCACACTGGAAAATTTACAGGTTTAGATCAGATATTAGAAACAACTTCCTCCCTGGCAGGGTGGGCAGGGCTGGGATGGAATTCCAGCCCTGGATCCCTGGCAGTGCCCAAGGCCAGGCTGGGCACTGGGGCTGGAGCAGCCTGGGACAGTGGGAGGTGTCCCTGCCATGGCCGGGGTGGCACTGGGTGATCTTTGAGGTCCCTTCCCACCCAAACCATCCTGGGATTCTGAGATTCTGTGAAATGCATTTGGCTTTGGGAAAGGATTGAACATTTTTTGTGAGGAGCTCTTCCAAGATGGCATCCTTCAATGAATGTGTATGGAAAGTCAATCTTTAATGGAAAAATGAACACCACCCTCAACATCTGCACCTCTCCTGGGGAACAGGAACTCAAATCCCAGTGCAATGGGACTGACACCAACACAAGGCACTGCTCAGTTCCTACTCGTGGGGATTAATGCCAAAGGACGTCTGGGAGAAAAAATCCCTTTCCTTGCAATGGTGTTTTCTGCAAAAGAAACACTTTCTGTGACACTTTGTCCCTGCTGCACTCCTGTGCTGTCACTGCTGGGGGATAAACATTTCATTAAAATAGAAGCGTGATCTATTCCACCACCTCTTCCACACCTAATTCCAGCCTGCATGTTTGGGTGGCTTTTGTTCCTCTCCTTAAAATCATCCTGAACATCCAAGGTTTGCTCCGTGCTGAACTTTCCCGACTTGGAGCTTTTTATAAAAATGTCACATTTTCCTGTTTGTAACGCCAGGATTAAAGACAAAACAGTGTGAACACGCAGCTTGGCATGCTGCAAAATCCAGGAAATAAGGCAGGATTGGGAGCTTTCTGACAGCAAAATCTGTGAATCACCCACCAAATATTCTGGGGGTTGTTTTGAGGTTTGTGGCTGAAGAGAGCAGAGGGGGAGATGAAAGAGAGCCCAGGGTAAAGCACTTGATCCTGCCAGGCAGATCCTGTGAGAAGGGATGCTTGGAAATGCAGCACAGGCAAAGGTTCCAAAATCACTGGAGATTTTGGGAAGCAGCAGCCCAATTCCTGTTCCAAAATCCCTGGGATTTTTGGGAAGGCACAGCCCAATTCCAGTTCCAAAATCCCTGGGATTTTTGGGAAGGCACAGCCCAATTCCAGTTCCAAAATCACTGGAAAGCCACAGTCCAATTCCAGTTCCAAAATCACTGGAAATTTTGGGAATCCACAGTCCAATTCCAGTTCCAAAATCACTGGAATTTTTGGGATGCAGCAGCCCAACTCCAGTTCCAAAATCCCTGGAATTTTTGGGAAAGCACAGCCCAATTCCAGTTCCAGAATCACTGGAAAGCAGCAGCCCAATTCTAGTTCCAAAATCCCCGGAGTTTTTGGGAAGCCACAGCACAATTCCAGTTCCAAAATCACTGGAATTTTTGGAAAGCCACAGCCCAGTTCCAGTTCCCAAATCTCTGGAAATCCACAGCTCAAATCCAGTTCCAAAATCCCTGGAGTTTTTGGGAAGCCACAGCCCAAATCCAGTTCCCAAATCCCTGGAGTTTTTGGGAAGTCACAGCCCAGTTCCAATCCCAAATCCCTGGAATTTTGGGAAGGCACAGCCCAGCTCAGTGGGGTCCCCAGGGCGGTTTTGTAACTCTGCCTCCTTTTAGGTGGGCTGGGACGAGCCACACTCGGGTGGGTGGAACTTGATTTTAGAAGAGAAAACTTGAAGAAATCAGATTTTCTAAAGATACCCCGTGTTCAGAGATGATATTTCTGTCTTATGCTTCACCTGAAGGAGTGGCAAGAGGGCTGGGGGAGAGGAGCTCCATGGTTTGCAGCAGGAAGCTCTGAATCCCAGGCTCTGGGAGGAGGAGGAGGAGGAGGAGGAAGATCTGGGCTGGTTTTGTTCCTATTTTAAGTGAAGGACTTGGGTTGTAGATCTTCTCCCCTTTAATTTTCTTGGTGGGAGAGAATTTAAGCAACCTAACATTTGTTGATGTCATTATTTAATGTGATTGATCAAGGCCTTAATAAAAATCTCTTGAAGGGAAACCATTGAGCACGTTAAGCTCCAAGTTCATCCGACACAGCAATGCTCTTTAATTAAAATTAAAATTTAAATTTAAATGAGGGTTTATTGATATCTTGATCACAACAAAAGACTCAGCCAATGCCAGGCTCCCTGCAGCTCTGATTTTTGATGAACTTTTGCAGGCCTTCTTGCAGCTCTGCACTGAAAATCATCTGTGCTGCAAATCCTCCCACTGAGTAGCAAGTGGGTTTGGATTTTTATTCTGAGTTGTGTTTTTTTTTTTTTTTTTTTTCTGTTCATGGGATGAGACTTATTAAGTTGATGCTTTCAGGTTAATAATATTTGGCTATCTGACAATGTGAGCAGCATATTTTTGAGATGCAGAGAGTGGCTGCCTGGGGGAATGAGATGCAAAATCTTTCACTTCTGAAATGCTATTTAATATTTAATATGTCAGAGTTTGTATCCATATTTATCTGCTTGGCATCCTGTCTAATAGTAGAGGCTATTAATACACCTGCTGGTAGATCAATGACCATTTTGGAAAAATAAATATTCACTTGGTTTTCACTGACTGTGGTTGTATTGGAGGTGGTGTGGAAGAAGCCGATTAATCTTTAATTACTGCCCACATTTAGCAACAGGTCCAATAAAGGAGAAGAGCAGGAATAGGGTTGGAGTTTTAGGAAAGCTTCAGTTCTACTCTCCTGTTGTTTCTATTATGGAAAAAAATAGGAACAACACCTTCAAGCTCTGGGCTTTTCAGTCTGGCACTTTCCTCAATGCCTGAATTAATTTAAAGTAGGGAAGAGGGGACCAAAAAAAACCAGCTATATTTTTTCTATTTCTTCATATTTAAACTGATAATATTTAAACTAATTGTTTCTGTTGTAGAGCAGACAAATCAATCTGTGGCAAAATGTGTCAGATTTTCCTCAAACAGTCCAAACCGGTGAGGGAGCAGAGAAATTCTAAGTTTCTTTGACAGCTGCACCTCACTTGTGGAAGCAACAAAGAGTCATTAGGACTTTTAAATTTTCCTTAGTTTAACAATAATTATATTGGATGAAAAATTTCAGGAAAAATAGTTGATTTTAGTAAGGAAAAAATAAAGAACTCGAGACAAGTGGAAAATAAAGAACTTGAGTGTGTGTGGAAAGGGAAGTAAGGTGAGGGTGCTCACATCCAAACTGCAGAATTCCCAGAGCAGAGGTGCTTAAGATGATGGAAAACAGTCTGAAATTAAATGAGGGGGCTTTCAAAGCAGGGAAAACTTTCTACAAAAGCCTCCATAATGTCAGCTCTGCTGAGTAATGAATGAATTCCTGTTCAGTCCTGAGTTTTGTGTCCAGCAAAGTGTGACGGTGTTTACAGGGGTAAAGAGACTTGTATCTGACTCCATGTTTCAGAAGGCTGATTCATTATTTTATGATATATATTACATTAAACTATACTAAAAGAATAGAAGAAAGGATTTCATCAGAAGGCTAGCTAAGAATAGAATAGGAAAGAATGATAACAAAGGTTTGTGGCTCGGCTCTCTGCCCGAGCCAGTTGGGCTGTGATTGGCAATTAGTTACAAACATCTAACATGGGCTAATCAAAGATCTGCCTGTTGCATTCCACAGCAGCAGATAATCAATGTTTACATTTTGTTCTTGAGGCTTCTCAGCATCTCAAGAAGAAAAAAAATCTTAAAGAAAAGATTTTCTATAAAAGATGTCTGCAACAGCAAAGCACACAACCAGGAGTTTTGGAGGGGGTGATGGTCTCAGGGTGCTGTGGTGATGGGTGAAAAGCTGCTGGGAGCCCATAGCTGTCCCTGCGCTGCTCAATCCCGGCTTCCCTGCTGGGGCTCCTTCCATCCTCAGCATCAGTCATGAGGTGGCACTCTTCTCCCAGCAGAGATGCCTTGGAAGTGAGACTGTGTCTAAGGGAAAAAAAATAAAAAGGCAGCAATGCCTGGAAAATATTGAAATATTGTCGAGGGATTATTGTAAAAGTTCTTTGGGAATGTCTGGGCAGGGAGGATTTCGTGTGGTGCGGCAGGGATGGGTTATTTGGAGGATGTACCTTGCTGAACTCTCTCTGAGCTCACGATGGGGCTTTCCCTGATTTCCTCCCGGTTCCCAGGTGGGTTTGGGGCACTCATGGCAGCAGCTGCAGCCCAAATCCTCCTGCAGGACAAGCACAGTGCCACAGGGTCCCTCCTGCAGCTCTCACTGCTGCTGCTGCCAGGGCACTGCCGCTTTGGAACCCTGTCCTGATCCAGACACTGGACTGGAGCGTAAACTGGACACCCCTCACTGCCAGGCCTCACCCAAATCAGGGCTCCCAGGCTCAGAGGTGAACAGGGGAAAAACTAAATCTGGGCATTTCTGGCTAAAACCATCTGTATTTAATGCTCATGTGAGTGTTTGATGAGAAATTTTAAATTTTCCTGATTCTTGCCCCAGTGAGCAGCGGTTCAAACCAGCAGCACCTTCCAAGGAAGGGCCTTGGGACACTGAGCACACCCAGAGGGGACAACGAGGCTGGAGAGAGGCTGGGAGCACAAACCCTGTGAGGAAGCCCTGAGGGAGCTGGGGGTGCTCGGCCTGGAGAAAAGGAGACTCAGGGCTGCCCCCATCACTGTGCACAGCTCCTGAAAGGTGCCTGTGCTCACCTGGGGCTGGGCTCTGTCTGCAGCAGCACTGACACACCCAGAGCACACAGCCTCGAGCTGCACCAGGGGAAATACAGGGTGGAGAGCAGGGAAAAGGTTTTTCCAGCAAGGGTGAGAAAGTTCTGGAATGGCTGCCCGGGGAGGTGGTGGAGTCCCCATGCCTGGGTGTGTTTAACAAAGCCTGGATGTGGCACTGGGGGCCAGGGTTCAGTTGGGCTGTTGGGGCTGGGCTGGACTCAATGGCCTTGGAGGTCTCTCCCAACCCAGAGATTCTGGGAATTCTGTGATTCTGTGAATGGGGATTTTGCTGTTCCACACTGCAGACCTGACTCAGATCTCCACGTTTTACATCTCCATGGGATCCTTGCTAAATCCCAAGCAATCTAACCTGTCTGCTCGTGGGGCAGCATCCCCTGGCTCCTGCTGGGTTCCTGAGGTCTGTTTAACCTCCAGGGTGGAAAAGAGAAATAAAATTTGATGTGGTCTCTTTGAAAACTTGCAAAGTCCTTAGACAGGACAAGGGGGATGTCTTCAAGCTGACAGAAAGTAGAGTTGGATGGGATATCAGGGAAGAATTCTTCCATGGGATGGAATTCCCAGGGCAGGTGGGGCTGCCCCTGGATCCCTGGCAGTGCCCAAGGCCAGGTTGGACACTGGGGCTGGAGCAGCCTGGGACAGTGGGAGGTGTCCCTGCCATGGCAGGGGTGGCACTGGATGGGCTTTGAGGTCCCTTCCAACTCAAACCAGTTTGGGATTCCATGATTCTCTCCATGCTTGCAGTGGATCAGGTTTGGGTACTGGGGGAGCTCAGGGATGGGTTTATTCCCTTTGGTGCTTCCTGAAGAGTGAATCACAACATCTGTGAGGACTCATGGGACAGGCTGGACACAAGGCAGGTGTCACTCTGAATTTTGAAGATTTTCTAAGCCTTTCTGACGTTGACATTCTTGCGGCGAACTTTCTCACACACTTTCTGTAAATAACCCATTGTTTTGCGTTCCTTTATGGAGGAGGAGAAAGTTGATAGACTGTTAGTCTATCCAGTGTCATTGGAGAGGTGGCACTGTCACCCTCCAATCCACTTGCACTCTTAGAAAACTATAAATGTTAGAGTCAGAAAATAAACTTCCCTTTTTCTTCACCTTGAGAACAGCGGTGCGCGCTTGTGTTCTTTCATGTCCTATAGTGACATCCAGGTGATAAAAGGGATGTGAGTCTGGGAGATGTTCAAGAAGACATTAGGATAATGCTCAGTCCAACCAGCTCTGAGCCCTTCTCTCCTCCCACCACAATAAATTTTTTCCCTGGCTGCCAAATCAAACACCAAAGTGAGCACTGCCCTCACTGTGTACTCCGAGAAGAGGAGTTTATTTTATCCAGAGAGACAAAAGGAGCAAATATTGTGCACAAAGCCCTTTGCCTAAAACTGGGAGGTGCTCTGGGACAGCTTTAAGATTAATAGGGCCACCTTGGCTTCTCCCCAAAGCCCAGCTGAACATCTGCGCCCTGAGGTGAGGAAACGCTCAGTCACCACCAAGGCTGAGCTCCCGCCTGGCCAAGCTGAGCTCAGCCTCTCACAGCTGTCTCAAAATCTTTATTCACCTTAATCACACATTTCTAAAGGGAAAAAGGAGACAAACCAGCAATTGCTTATTCCCAGTAGGAATGTGAGTACTGGAAATTAATTGGAAATGTAACAACCCCATCCCAACCTAAATCCTGACATTCCACATGGCACAAGCTGGGCCCTGCTTCCACAGAGCATTAACTGCAACTCACTCAGTGCAACCAGATCATTTTGTTCTTGTGTTTCCTATCAATTTTCCAATTACATTTTATTCCAATTCTGCTGGAAGTGCAGGTCAGTGGAAACACAACAATACAGGCACAGAAATTATTTTGCCTGCAAGTTTGCATGGGGACCCAGCAGCCCAGCAGGGAATGAATTATTGAGGCTCAGGAAGAACAGGACCAGCAATATTTGGCTCTTATTTCATGACCTCTTATTTCTTATTTCATGACCTCTTATTTCCTTTTTCATGACCTTTCATCTGAAGGCCTCTGAGGTAGGGATTTGTTGTTATTTTTCTTTTCCAGTGTAGAAGTTGAGGAAGGGAACAGCGAACTTGCCCTGAGGCCTCATGGAAGGTGGGCAGCAAGGAAAGGCTGTGGTGAGGATTTGAACAACCTGATGGCCAGGTGGAATTTTGGCCAGCTGGATTTTTGCTGGTCTTTGGTGGAAACAGGAGGATTTTTTTGGCCTGGAGCACTGATTTGGATTTCATGGGGAGCTACAATTTTGGAACAATTTTTTTTTTTTCTTTTTTTTCAGGTCCTGCAATTTCAACCCAAATTTTGGCTCAGTGTTGGGGTCTCAGCAGATCTCAGCATCTTTCCCTTTTCTCTCCTCTGCTTTATGGGAGAGTATGGGTGGCAAAAGTGGATGGGTTGTTTGGGGAGCAGAAGGAGGATCAGATGAAACAATCACAGAACACCAATGTGTTTTCCTGGAGCAGAATTTGCACTTCCTCAGCCTTTTCCTGTTCTCTGTGCAGTGCAGCTCTCTCCTCCTTTTAATCAAGATTGAAAAGTCCCTGCTCCCAGAATAATGGAGCCTTTGCCTGGGGTGACACTGGGGGGCTGTGGCAAGTGCAGGGACACCAGGGCAGTGACTCCACCTTCCCCTGTGCCCAAAATCAGCAAATCCTTCATGTGGGAGCCTTGGGAATCCTCAGTGCCTTCAAATGCTTAATGTGACCTGTTGATTATCATCAAAGGAGAAAATTCCTTGAGTCATAAGAAGGAAAGAGAAGAGAATTTAACTGGCAGCAGGGAGAAGACAACTAACAGACCTCAGAGCAGCACTGGGAGGGTTAAGAAATTGTTACAAGAAAATATTTGGGAAATCATGAATTAATTTCCAATTAATTGGTTGGGTTCTGTGGATGCCCCATCCCAAGGCCAGGTTGGATGGAGCTCTGAACAACCTGGGATAGTGGAAGGTGTCCCTGCCCATGGAAGAGGCTGGAACAAAATGATTTTTAAGGCCCTTTCCAAGCCAAACCATTCTGGGATTCCATGATTGCAAACACATGGTGAAACTGAGCAAAAAAATCACAACATATCCATGGTGACAGGATTAAATCAGCTAAGCCAAGGAGTGAATCTCTGCTGCACCACCACAGCCCAGAAATGTTTGGGGTTTTGTATTTTTGCTGAAGTCTAATGGCATTTCCTCACTTCCTCCCTCTCCCCACTCACAAAAACGTTTGTAGTGCTGAAAGCTTCACTCCATTTCTAATTTGGGAAGATGCTGTGGCAAAGCTCATAATTCTTTTGCTGCAGTTTAGCAGGGTAGTGTTACACAATTTGGCTACAAGAAATCCCTGTAATAAATGACAGCTCTTTCAGCCTCCTGGCAGTGTGAGGCCCAGCCATCAGTCTTGTAAATGTTCCCATAACCATTGAAAAGTTGAAATAATTTGGAACTGTGGCTTAACACATTATTAATCACAGAGCAAAGGGTTTGCTGTGGTCTCAGCAGGAATATGGATGTAACCTCCTGTGATTCTCTCAGGTGGCAGCTCAGGGGTAAAAGCCCAGCTAATGACTGGACACAGAATTCAAGGCCAGCATTCCTCAAAATTCAGTCAGCTATGAAGGCTTTCACTTAATAAATCCCCTTGGGAATGCGGACAGGTTGTTTGTGTGTCCATGGGGGTGTTTATCACTGAAAGAGGAGGTGATTAATGATTAATGAATCCTTCACTGTCCTCAGTGACAATGAGAAACTGAGGCAGCCCAGAGGAGGCTCCAGGATGGGCAGAGGGCTGGAGCAGCTCTGCTGGCAGGAAAGGCTGGCACAGCTGGCATTGTTCACCTGCACAGGAGAAGCTTTGGGCTGAGCTCAGGGTGGCCTTGCAGGGCCTGGAGGAGCCCCAGGAAAGCTGGAGAGAGACAATTGCCAGGGGATGCAGGGACAGCACACAGGGAATTGATGAGTTTGTGAGGGTCTCCAGGACAAGGGAAGAGATGAGAATCTGACCCCATGTTCTCAGAAGGCTGATTATTATATATATATTATATTATATTATATTATATTATATTATATTATATTATATTATATTATATTATATTATATTATATTATATTATATTATATTATATTATATTGTATCGTATCGTATCGTATCGTATCGTATCGTATCATATTATATTATATTATATTATATTATATTATATTATATTATATTATATTATATTATATTATATTATATTATATTATATTATATTATATTATATTATATTATATTATATTATATTATATTATATTATATTATATTATATTATATTATATTATATTATATTAATATCATATTATGCTATACTAGAACTATACTGAAGAAAGAGGAAGGATACATCAGAAGGCTTAACAAGAATGGATAATAAAAAACTGTGACTGACTCCTCAGAGTCTGACACAGCTGGCTGTGATTGGCCATTAAGTAAAAACAAATCACATGGAACCAATCGAACCTGTTGGCAAAAAACCTCCAGCCACATTCCAAAGCAGCAAAACAGGGAGAAGCCAATGAGATAATATTGTTTTTTGTTTTTTTTTTTTGTTTTTTTTTCTCTGAGCCTTCTCATCTTCCCAGGAGAAGAAATCCCGGGCAAGGGGATTTTTCCAGAAAATGTGACAGTGACAGGGAAGGGCTGCCAGTGCCAGAGGGCAGGGCTGGGTGGGATCTTGGCAATGAGGAATTGTTCCCTGGCAGGGTGGGCAGGGCTGGGATGGAATTCCATCCCTGGATCCCTGGCAGTGCCCAAGGCCAGGTTGGACACTGGGACTTGGAGCAGCCTGGGACAGTGGGAGGTGTCCCTGCCATGGCAGGGGTGGCACTGGGTGATCTTTAAGGTCCCTTTCAGCCCAATCCTTCCTGTGGCTCTGTGAGCTCTGCTCCCCCTCACTCTGGGCTGGGATTCCCTCGGGAACAGGCTCCCTGTGGTTGGTGTTTTGGGCCCAGCAATGATTCCATTGTCCAGTTTCCATCCAGCCAAAGGGACCAAAGTCACCAACCAGGCAATGACCCAAACCAAGCTTCACAAAAACCCAAATCATCTTCTGGCTGCATCACTTGGCTTTCAGGATGAAGTCTGGATGGGAGCAGGTAGCAAAGCTCTCTGAGGGGATGGAATCACTCCTCAGGATCCCATTTGGGATCTTTGGGGAAATTCTCCAGTTTTTCCTGTGGCTGCTTAATCACATGGGTGTTTTCTGAATGCAAATGTGTCACAGTGACAACAGAAAGAACCTTCCAAAGCAAACAACCCCAAGATGGGGATGCCATTAATGGTGTTATTCTCCTCTAAAAGGTTTAATTCACCCCATGAAAAATGTGGCAACAATCCCACAAATTTCCACTTTTTACTGTGCCATGTTCATGCCAAACCAGCCTGGCCTGTGGTACCTTGAGCTAAATTGCTGTGAACAATTCTCTCCAAAGAGGGAGAGCACAGTCAGAGCCCTGACACCGCAAAACTCCGGGATAATGCTGGAGCTTGTTGCTAACAGGAGAGAGATGGAGATTAAGATGACAACCGCGGGAGAAAATCCACTTTGCAGCCTTTTTTTACCCTGTCATCTGTAGGAGAGAGAGCTCCAAGCACAGCTGATGAGGTGTGATGCTTGAGAGGAGGAGAGTTTGGATTTGCAAGGAGCTCTGAATGTCTTGTTTTCCCACCAGCGCTGCCATCTCCCTTGATAAGCTCATTTCAGAAGTTAATGGAGCAGATCCTTCCCTGTGCTAATGCTGCATTGTGCAGCTTCAGAGGGGCAGAACAGCACCAAAGCAATCTGCTCCTGCTCCTGGAGCTCTGCCCTCTCCCAGAAACAGGGAGCAGCCAGAAGGGACCATCCAAAAACCCAGAATCTGAGCAAATCCTTCAGGGGAAGGAGTGGGGCGAGAGGTGCCACCACCCCCTCTGGTTCTGAGGGCAAAAATGATTTTACAAGCTACTGATGGAACAAACACCATTCCCCAGGACTGGAAAAGCATTGAAAGAGTCCAAGTTTGGCATCACCACCACTCCTCCACCCAAAGCAGGTCCCTGTGCTTCGGACTGCACGCTCAGAGGGAGGCGTGAAAAGCAGAGAGGGATAAATTGCTTTTTGCTGATTCCCTCAGCTGTGCTGACTAAAGAGACAATTCCCTCTTCTCTTGTGGTGCCAGCACGTGGCTGTGCTCGGGGCTGAGGGGGCAGCAGCTGCTCTGGGCTGCGAGGGGCAGGAGGATGACCCAGCAGGGCCCTGCCACATCAGCTGCGACAACTTCAACTGGACAATTCTAAGTTTAATTTTAATTTTAATTTTAGCCTGCTGCTCTAAATCAGACTCCAAGCCAGGGAGAGACACTGGAGGAGGGATTGTGCTGCTCTCCCTTTGGCTGTCCCTTGCCATGAGGACACAAGCCAAGCTGACCACAGCAGCTCAATCAGGAGCAGCGGTGAATGGGCAATCAGGCTGGGCACTGCCACGCACAGCCAAGGGTCAGACCTCGCTGCTGCAGCTGAATTCTGCCCCCAGCCAGGCTCCAGACAGGCAATCTGCTCTCCAGAGATGTTTTCCACACCAAGAGCTTAAGGCTGCTGTTGGTGTTTTTCTCCTGAAGGAAGATTTTCATTGGAATTAGTCCAGAATTAAGGATTTTGGGCAGGTCTCAAGAGCAGCTGGTGGTTCCCCTGCATTTCAGGTGAACCAAATGGCTTTGGGCCCTTCTTCATCTCCTACCCAGAGCAACACTGGCCATAAATCCAGGGGTCCAATCCATGCAGGATGCCAAACACCTCACCTGCCATTCCATCCCGAGATAGAATCTACACCTGTGCTTGTGTTCAGGGTGATCATTCTGTGGCACCCAAATCACCGTGGACTGTTCCCATCCTGGGGAAAGGTGGTCAAAAATGGAACTTTTTTGTTTGTACAGAGGTGAGACTGAGGAATAAACTCCTGTGACAACTGAAACTCAATAGCTGTGCCAGAAGTGCCAGATATTTTTAACTCTATCTTTTTAAAACAAAACCAAAATAGAATAGATCAAAGTTAAAAAAAACAACAGCCATCACAGCTAGCATACAATTCTGCTGATGATGGGGAGGGATGGATGACTTCTGATATTAAAAAAAAACCCCTTTATTTCATTTTCCTTTTTGTCTGTTCTTTTCTCTTTCCTCACCAAAGGATGGCAGAATGTCAGACTGACACACCATCAGGTGTAATCCTGAGCTGAGTGAAGGCTGTAATTTGATTAAGGTGCTCTGACAGGTTTTGAAACAAGGAATGAATGAACCTGGAGGATTTAATTCATTACAAGTGTAGGTGCTGCATAATGCAGTTTGCATGAACCTTCCCTGCTGCAGCAGCTGGAGCATCCCTCCACTTTCTGATCCTGATGAATTCAGTGGAACATCCCTCCACTTTCTGTTCCTGCTGAATTCAGTGAAGCATCCCTCAATTTCTGATCCTGCTGAATTCAGGGGAGCATCCCTCCACCTTCTGATCCTGCTGAATTCAGGGGAACATCTCTCCACTTTCTGTTCCTGCTGAATTCAGTGGATCATCCCTCCACTTTCTGTTCCTGCTGAATTCAGGGGAACATCCCTCCACTTTCTGATCCTGCTGAATTCAGGGGAGCATCCCTCAATTTCTGATCCTGCTGAATTCAGGGGAACATCCCTCCACTTTCTGATCCTGCTGAATTCAGTGGAGCATCCCTCCACCTTCTGATCCTGCTGAATTCAGTGGAGCATCCCTCCACCTTCTGATCCTGCTGAATTCAGTGGATCATCCCTCCACTTTCTGTTCCTGCTGAATTCAGTGGAGCATCCCTCCACTTTCTGATCCTGCTGAATTCAGTGGATCATCCCTCCACTTTCTGTTCCTGCTGAATTCAGTGGAGCATCCCTCCACTTTCTGTTCCTGCTGAATTCAGGGGAACATCCCTCCACTTTCTGATCCTGCTGAATTCAAGGGGACTGAGCAGGACTTGTGAAAGGGCAGCTAATGAGGTGAAAATGCAGGGAGGTGGATTCAGCAAATGAAGCCCTGCAGTGATCTGACAGCTGCTGAGGAAGCTCCGTGGAAAAGGAGCTGAAACTCTCCCAGAACACTGAATTGCTTTGAGATTAATTCCTCATCTCTCAGCTCAGTGGCACAAAGTGAATAAACCTGAATAAACCACTGTCCCTTGACAAAGCCTCTGCTTGCACAGGGGGCTGCTGCAGAAACTTGTTGAAACTCAGTGAAGTTGATTAAAGCCCACAATGTGTCAGCACAGACACAGAGCTGGAGATGAACAGCTGCAGGTCAGCACTGAAGGGATTTTTTCCAATTAAAGTATTAAAATTTCCTTCTTCTGTGTCCAATATGAGGGGCTTAGCAGCTGGGTGGGAATCAGGCAGTGGATTAGGCCTAATTACTCTTGGCTGTGACAAATCAGGGCTCTGGGTGGCAGATAAGGAGATGGGATGGCCTTGTGGAGCCTCCAGGGGGAAGTTTGGTTCATCCATTGCCTTTTTTTTTTTATAGTATTTTGTATTTTGGCTAGAAGAACACATTAATTAACACATTTTGGCTCTGAACACATTAATACCCAAGTATTTTTCCATTCATCCAGCACCAGGAAGGACTGGTCCCTAGTTTTTGTTTTTTGTTTTTTTTTTTTTCCTGATGTAAATTCAAGTTTGGATCACTGTGGAACAGACAACACTTCTGAGCTGGTTTTCAGACAGAAAGAGCATCATCATAAATACAGGTGTAGTCTGGCCCCAGAGAGAAGGGAGGCTCAATCCTCTGGTAGAAGTGAAGGAATCTCTTTTTTCATTCCTGAGAGTTGACTTCAGCAGCACCCACACACTGTTCCTTGTGTTGGAAACTTTAATAACTTCACTTGAAAATCCTGCCTTTTTGATGGCAGTGGAAATAACATGACTTTTAAACAAGTAGAGGAGACTGTCATTGAAGTCGAGCCAGCTACGTGGGAGTCAGATGATTAAGGTAGATGTGGTGTAGGAGGGGAGAAATACTATCATTTGGAAAAAAATACTGTATTTTGAACAGGTTTAATGTTCTCTTCCAGGAAAGGGGGGTTGTTATTATTAAGAGCATCACCAACATTAGATGCAGGGCTTGATTTTCTGTTGATGTGCCTTGGCTGTAATTGCTCCCATCCATGCAAATTGCCTAAAAATGAGCCTCAGTTATCACTGAGCTGTGCAGCTGAAGTCTGGGGGAGCTGTGTGCTCACTTTTTCAGGTGTGGGAGCAACGAGGCAGAGGGTGAGATGGGAGGGAGGGACCTGCTCTGTCCCCCTGGGCCACGCCAGTGTCTGTGTCACACCAGGGATCCATTTCTGATCCTGCCAGAAAGCATTTCACTCCTGTGGCCCAATCTGAGTTTTCTCTCAAGGCTCTGTGATGCTGTTCCTTTATTTTTTGGGCAGAAATTGCTGCTCCAGCAAGGATGTCTCAGGTTACAAGATGTAACTGGGGCTGTGTGTTCCATTCCCATCTGTCAGAGCTGGGGCAGTTCTCTGCTGTTCCTGGGGCAGTTTTTCCTTTCTCTCTCCCACAGCCAACCCTCCCTCCAGGAGATCTCTGCTGTCCATGGCCACTGAGTGTCCCTGCAGGGCTGATCCAATCCCAGCATCCCATGGGGAGATGCTCCGCCCAGGGGAGGAGCCAAGCATTCCTGCCTGGATCCAATCTGAGGTGCTGGGACAGCAAGGACAGCTTTTCCACTGCATTCCCAGGGGAGCAGCTGCCTCTTCCCCTGGAACTTCAGAGGAAAACATTGGGCTGATGCTGAAAGGTTCTGTTCTTGTTTGAAGCAGGTTCCACCTCTGAACCTGCAGCCCCTCTGCTCCTCTCTTTCCTGCCCATCCTGCTTTTTGGAGCATGGAACCTGGGCTGGGCTTGTCACCGCTTTCTCTCTGTGGGATCAAGCCAAAGCCAAACGAGGCCAAAAGACTCAGATCTGAACATTTCCCCTCCTCAGAATCTCATGCCAATGTGGGAGAAAAGCCCATTGTGCGAAATTTGGGCGTTCAAATTCAGAACTTGAGTTACTGCTCACAGTTTTTTCATAATCAAGGGATCTTTCATTCCATTGTTCTGACAGGAGACAGAGGGGAGGAAGTAGAAAACCTGCACCAACCCCTAATAAACAGAACATCTGAGGTAGATTTAGTGGGATATCTCTTGGTCTGGATGTGAAATCTCAGTGCAGTGATTATGCAAAATCCCTGGTGGTGACGTGGTTAGACCTGAGTCAAAGCAGCAAATCTTTCTGCTGACTTAGTGAACTCAAGTGCTCTCACATGCCCTGAAAACTGCTCCAGCTCAGGATCTTGGCATTCTGAGGCAAAAAAGTGTCCTCTGGGCTGCAGCAATGCCTTCCAAATTGCTGTGTTTTACCATCAAAATGCTTTTGTGCCACAAACAAACCCTTCTGCAGCAGAAAAATTCCTTTTCTCCTCCTTGACAGATTTGTCCAACGTTTAAACTGGTAGGAAAAGAAGATAAACCATAATTTGAGCTGAAAATGCTTTATACTGAGCAGATACTTCCTTTCTCAGCACAATTATTGGTCTCTGAGTCTACAGTGGAGGAATTGGTTGATTTAAACCTTAACCCAAATGACAACCACGAGGTGCTCTGTGTTAGAAATGAGTTCTGATTTATATCAATCCCTCTGTTTTCCTCCAACCTTTCTTCCCACACATCCACAAAAAGAATTAGAGGACCCTGTTACTCATTTTGCCTGGGATTTGAGTGACCATGTGCATTTGAGTGGCCTTTTCCTGGTGTTTATTGCAATCTTATGAACTCAGAGCTTTTCCAGCAGTCTGTGGCTCAAAACTCACTGAGAAAATCACATTTCTTCCTTGACAGACTCCAACTGTTCCCAGGGTCTCTTTAACACCAAGCCTTTGGGCTCACAATAATGAAAAAAAAGCAAGATTTTACAGCCTGGAGAACAGAAGGGAACTACCCCAGCACAAATAATACTTTTTTACAAGATTTCCCAGCCTGAGCTGACTGTAATTACACGACATCTATGGAAAACACAGTTGCTGCCTAATGCCACCACCTGCTTGGAATATCCTCTTTATATCAGCATGGTTTCATCATTTCCTTCCAGTGTGATGGCACGGGGTCTCATGATAAACACTTTATAACACATATTATAAAACACCAGCATGGATTAATAGCACAACCTGCATTTTCTGGGCTTTAACAGCCCCAGTTGCACACCAAGTGTCATTTTTGTGCCACCACACCTGCTCCTCCTGCTCTTTTCTTCTCCTTTTGTCCAAACAACCTACAGGTAAGTTGTGTGTTTTGTCCATTTGAATAAGTTATGGCCATCCTCCATGAAATTGCTTTAAAATGGATTTTTCCTTATCTCCTGCAGTCCTGCAGTAAGTAGAATAGTGCAGATAAGGTTTTGTGGTGCTGTGTTCACCCGGAAGGTGTCTGGATAAAGGGAACTGCTCTCCCTGTGACATCCCTGGGCTGGGGATCCTGACATCAGCCTGGGGATGCTGATACCCCTCTGCAATTTTGGGGAATTGACACTGAAGGATGTCTCTACTCCAGCTCTCTAAGCACTGCCTGGAGTTCTGGGGGTTCCATGGGGTCCCTCCTGCATCCCTGAAGAATGGTGCACAGATTTTGGTGTCCTCACCTCTCCCAGGTGCCTGTGGGATGCTGAGGGGGAAGAGAAGGGCCTGGTTACCTGACATGGATGATATTGATAAAATATTGTCCAGTCATGGAATGGTTTGGGTTGGAAGAGGCCCTGAAGGTCACCCAGTGCCACCCCTGCCATGGCAGGGACACCTCCCGCTGTCCCCAGTGTCCAACCTGGCCTTGGGCACTGCCAGGGATGGAATTCCATCCCAGCCCTGCCCACCCTGCCGGGGAACAATTCCTCATTCCCAATATCCCATCCAACCCTACTCTCCTCCATTTTTTCCTTTTTAATCCTTTCCCAGTTTTCCTCAGTCCCAGAGCTCCCCTTTACCCTCAAATTTCCACCTCTGTCTTGGCAGCTGTTGCATCCTTGGGGATTTGTTTCAGCCCCTGAAGGATGCTCAGGCTCATTTTGTGCTGCCCTCAGGCTGTGTCCATGTCCCAGTGGGTAAAGCTGGAAATCAGAGCTGGCTGAAGAGCGAGGGGTGAACAGCCCCAGCCCCTCGTGCCCTGGCTGTGGTGCAGCCCTTGGGGGGAAGGTGCTGGGCAGAAATTGCTCTGATTATTTAAAGCTTTCCTAGCATTGGATTCTGGCCACTTTGTGGACATCAGTAAAGCTTGGCTGGTGTCTTTCCCCCATCAGAGGCTCTTCAGAAGACTACTTTGAAATTTTAGGATTCTCTGTCTCCTGGATCCTGCCAGCAAGAAGTGAAAGAGTTTAATCTGCACAAAAAAAATCCAGAGGAACTCCTGGAAATGTTTTAATTTTTTTTTTCCTTACCATGTTACTCTGTTCTGCTGGGTGTGATATTTATAGAATATAATGAAAAGAGTTTTGGGAGAGATGTGATCTCTGTCTTGGCTGCCATAAAGAGAATCAGCCCTGAGATCTGTGTTTCCAGAAATCTCTGCTCCTGTTCTGTTACCTTTCCAATGGAATTCTTAGCCCATATTTCTGGGGTTATTTATTCTGTTATCTTTCCAATGGAATTCTTTGCCCATTTGTAATGGACCTGCTACACCTGCTGGAATTTTGGCTTTTGGTTCCTTCCTTGAGGGCAGATTAAGCATCAAACCACAGATGATAGATGGGAAGCATGGTGGGAGGGATGAACTCAGAACCCAAGGAAGGGCAAAAGAGGGAGGAGAATTTCCACGGAGTGAGAAATTTTTGTCCATTCCAGTGTCTCTGTTTGCCACGGACAGTTTGTACAATGAAAAATCTCAGGATTTCTGGGTCTGTCCCTGTGGAATGGCTCTTTCCATCCCTCTGCAGGACAGATTTCCTGAGGGAAGGACACTCTGTGTGGATCCACCCTTCCTCCTCCCATGGCTGTGAAGTCACCTCATGGTTGTGCAAAGCCAAAACTTCCAGTGTGGGCACTTTATCCAGATTATAAACATTCATCTGCTTCTAACCTTCCATTTGCCTCTTAATTAGAGCCTTAATTGCTTCTTCTCTGAGGCCATTAAGGAGCTGACAGGCACAGCACAGCTCAGTTCAGCCCTTCAGGGTCCCAATTCAGAGGCCACCAGAGACTGAGTCCTGCTCCACAGCTTTGGGAGGGCTTTGGGAGGGATCAAAACTGTGCATTAAACCTTAGATGGTTTTGGACTGAATTTCTATCTCTGGTGGCTTTTGAATGATTGATGGGTATTTTATATCCCTTTGGAGGGTAAAGGAAGATGTAGCAGGGTTAAAATTAATATTTTATGTCTTAAACCTTGGGTCTTGACTAATTATGAAGGGTTTAAAATCCTGGTTTGGTTGTGATCAAGCCCTGATGGGAGTGCCTTAAGGAGGAGATTCAGCCCTTGACTCATGGTGGGAAAAGAGCATTTTCCTTAAAATGCAAAGCAAAACCTCCTCCCCTTCACAGCTGTGGAGCTGGGGCTGCTGCCTTTGAAGCAGATTTTTGGCCAGGCAGGAACCTTTGACTGCCTCAAAACCTTTGGCTTTGGACTCTTCTGCACTTTTTCATGGCACCTGTCACAGCCCTATTGGCAGCTGGAGACTCATTGCTGCACTTAATACCTGAAAAAGTGGCTAATTTGTTGTCTTCCCACTGGAAAAAGGGGTTAATGGAAACAGAATTGGAAAACGATGAAAATGGATGGGGGTTTTTCCCACTCTGGAGAATCGAAGTGTAATAAATTAATACTATGCAAGGTTGCAAAAAAAAAAAAAAAAAAAAAAAGAGAAAAAAGCAGCTAATGGCTGGTTAAAAAAAGTGCCAGCACAATTTAATTGGAGTGGCTGACTCATAAATCTTTGAATCTTTTTTTGTTCTGGTGGTGCCTGGCAGCTCTGCCACAGTCAGATGGATTTATTTTTCTTTAGGGAAGTCCCCCCCCCTCTCTCTCTCCCTCTCTCCCCAGCTCACATTGGTCTGCAGCAGTCAGAAATGGGGAATCAAAGTTGTCAGCCTTGATGTTGTTTAAGGCTGGAAGTCCTGTTAGACACAGTTGTGATGACAATAATGATAATAATGATAATAATGGCAATTCAGCAATTGTTTGTGGCTGGGTTATTTTGCTGGCAGCTGGAATCACAGGGAGCCTCTCCCAAGGAGAGAGGAGCAGCCAATCCATGGCCAACCCACGCTGGACACTCATCTCAACCTCCAGAGGGGCAAAAAGATGTTAAAGATACATAATCCACAATTTTTTCAATGGTGACAGAGGAGAACAATGAAAGCTCTGAGCTGGGGTATGAATTTTTCAAAGCCATTCAGTTCTTCACAGTTATTAAAAACAAGGAAGAGCCAGCTTGGAGTTTTATAATCACAGGCAAATTTAGGCTGGAGGGGATCTCTATCCACTTTTGCGATATCAGGCACATCCTGGTATCCTCTTGGGTATTTTCACCCTCTTCCAACTCTGTTCCTGACAAATCTGTGGAACTCTGGCTCCCCTTTTAGCCTTGACCCCTGCCATGGAAGGTCCTCCACAAGAAATTTGGGGGCTCTGACCTCACCTTGCTCCTGGTGGGAGATAAATCCTGATCAGACCTGCCAGTGGAAATTATTTGTCCAGTTCATCCCTTTGTAAATTCAAACTCCTGGGAGGAGCCTACAAAATACCCCAGAGTGTGAGTTACACTCCCCACTACTCATTTCTGGGAGGTTCATGGAATTCAGCCAAATATTCCCTCTGAATTTATTTTTCTAAATCAAATTTTAGCATTCCTCAGGTGTCTCAAACATGTTCTGCATAAGCACTGGAAATTTGGTTTTGGAGATCAATCTCTTTCCTTTCTGCTTTGTTTTGGATGTTTCTTTAAATCAGGTTTCATTCTGGTGTAAGTTGTAAGAATGGGATATCTCATATTTAACAATCCTGTATTTATTAAAATCCTATTTTTTAAAGGTAGAGGTTTATGCCATTCTACAGAAATCCAAACTAAGGAAAAAGTGTAAAAATCAGGAAGAAAAGAAATCTTGGAGAGAATTGTGACTTTCTTTAAATCATTCTTGGGAATATTGGGAATGAAGGAAAGGGAGTGAGTGAGCAAGGGCAGGGAGTCCAAACTTTGATTTTCCTTGGAATGCTGTGATTGAGACCACTGAGATCACTGCAACTTTTTGTGATTTGTTTTTCCTTAAAGCCCTTGAGGACTTTTTTCAGAGGCCTTGGGTATCCCAATAACTGTGCCACGATGGGAGTTTTTAGTGCTGGCAGCTGCTTTCTAGGATAAAAAAATTTAAACTCATGAATTTTCTGTATTTTTTCATGTCCTTTATGTAGCCAGTGGTGTTTCTGCAGTCCACAGCCTTGTTCTTTTTAGTCTATCAACTGCTGAGTTTGATTTTCTGCTTTGACTCATAACTTTTCTCATTCTTTAAACTTTGAGGTCACTTCTGGCTTTACAGCTGCTGCTCTATTCAATTTTGTGACAACTTTCTGCTGAAGGTGAGTAATCTTTCTGCTCACATTCTTTAGAAACAGATGTAAATATCTGTAATTTTAGAGGGGCCTTCTGGTTATCAGGGTGTGTAATGCAAAGTGATTCCAGGCACTTTAACCCTTCTTAAAATCCCGTGACTCCAGACACTTAAAATCTTAAAATCCCGTGATTCCAGACACTAAAAATCTTAAAATCCCGTGACTCCAGACACTTCAACTCTTCTTAAAAACCTTCATTTTATCCTTCATTACAATTCAGGGAGACAGGAGGAAAGAATATTATACAGCTGGAAGTAGATAAGCACCAAGGAGAGAAGTGAAAAGATCTTTTAGAAATATGGGAGGGAGCAGAGTTCACCAAAAATACTTCCCAGGCTTTCGAACTGCAGGCTACCCAGACAGACTTCATACCTGGAAATCAAGCTGAGCAAACAAGGTGATCAGCCTGAAAGAATCAGTTCATTCCAGCAAAATTCCAGGGGTGAGACCCTGCCCTGACCCGAATCCGTGCTGGGATATCACCACCATCCTCTGCAGGCAGGTAACAACCCAAAAGGGAAAGCCTAAAATTAGAAACACCAGCAAAATATTTCATTTAGGATAAGGATGGGCTGCCCCCTGCTCGGCATCCTCCCTTGGCTTTGCCAGCTGGGGATTGGGCTGGAAGCAGAGGAGATCAAGGGTCTGGAATCACAGGGGTCTAGGAAGGGTTTGGAGTCACTGGGATTTTAGGAAGAGTTTAGGTGTCTGCAATCACAGGATTTTAATAAGAGTTTAGTGTCTGGAATCAAGATTTTAGGAAGAGTTTAAGTGTTTTGCATCACAGGATTTTAGGAAGAAGAGTTTAAGTGTCTGGAATCAGAGGATTTTAGGAAGACTGGAAGTGTTTTAGATCACAGGATTTTTGGAAGAGTTTAAGTGTTCTGGATTACAGGATTTTTGGAGGAAGAGTTGAAGTGTCTGGAATAACAGGATTTCAGGAAGAGTTTAAGTGTCTGGAATCATGGGATTTTAGGAAGAGTAAGTGTCTGGAATAATGAGATTCTAGGAAGAGTTTAAGTATCTGGAATCGCAGGATTTTAGGAAGAATTTAAGTGTTTGGGATGACAGGATTTTAAGGAGAAGAGTTTATGTGTCTGGAATGACAGGATTTCAGGAAAAGTTTATGTGCCTGGAATCACAGACTTTAAGTCGAGTTCAAGTGTCTGTAATCATAGGATTTTAAGAAGAGTTTAAGTGTCTGGAATCATAGGATTTTAGGAAAAGTTTATGTCTGGAATCACAGATTTTAGGAAGAATTTAAGTGTCTGGAATCAGAGGATTTAAGGAAGAGTTGAAGTGTCTGGAATCACAGGGTTCTAGGAAGTTTTAGTGTTTTGCATCAGAGGATTTTAATAAGAGTTTAAGTGTTTTGGATCACAGGATTTTGGGAAGAAGAGTTTAGGTGTCTGGAATAACAGGATTCTAGGAAAAGTTCAAGTGTCTAGGATCACAGGATTTCGGGAAGAGTTTGAGTATCTGGAATCACAGGATTTTAGGACGTGTGGAAGTGTCTGGAAACACGGGGTTTTAGGAAGAATTTAAGTGTCTGGAATCACGTGATTTTAGGAGGAGTTTAAGTGTTTTGGATCACAGGGTTTTAGGAAAACTTTAGGTTTGGAATCACAGTATTTTAAGAGGATTTTAAGTGTCTGGCATCATGAGGTTCTAGGAAGAGTTTAAGTGTCTGAAATAATGAAGTTTTAAGAAGAATTTCTGTGACTGGAATCAGAGGATTTTAGGAAGAGTTTAAGCATCTGGAATCACAGGATTTTAAGAAGAGTTTAAGTGTCTGGAAACAGAGGATTTTAAGAAGAGTTTATGTGTCTGGAATCACAGATTTTAGGAAGAGTTTAATATTTGAAATCACAGGATTTTAGGAAGAAGAGTTTATGTGTCTGGAATCACAGGGTTCTAGGAAGAATTTAAGTGTTTTGGATCACAGGATTTTAGGAAGAAGAGTTTATGTGTCTGGAATAACAGGATTCTAGGAAGAGTTTAAGTGTCTGGAATCAGAGGATGTTAGGAAGACTTTAATAGTCTGGAATAATGAGATTCTAGGAAGAGTTTAGGTGTCTGGAATCACAGGGTTTTAAGAAGAATTTATGTCACTGGAATCAGAGGATTTTAGGAAGAGTTAAGTGTTTGGGATGACAGGATTTTAGCAAGAAGAGTTCAGGTGTTTGGAATCTCTGGATTCTAGGAAGTGTTTATGTGTCTGGAATCACAGTATTTTAAGAAGAGTTTAAGTGTCTGGAATCATGGGATTTTAGGAAGAGTTTAAGCATCTGGAAGCAGAGGATTTTAGGAAGAAGAGTTTGAGTGTCTGAAATCATGGTATTTTAAGAAGAATTTATGTGACTGGAAGAGGATTTTAGGAAGAGCTTTAGTGTCTGGAATCACAGGATTTAATGGTCAATGAAGAGGGTGCCAGCCCAGCTTCCCACTGTGCCTTCCTGTCTGGAAAACAGGAGCAGGGCCAGAGTAAAGCAAATTTTGGGATCCTGTCATTGCTCTGGCTGTGGAGATCATGAACCCTGCAGGGAATAACCTGTGTAGGCTCAGCAGTGATGAGCAAAAACAGGATTTTGGGGCACCTCTCTGTGCTTGGCCCTGGTTTAGGAAGGAACAATGCTGACAGGGGAGGCTGTGGGAATATGGAAAGAACTGGGATCTGCCCTTTGTCCATGCCCAGAGAGATCTTGGAGGGATTGCAAAGACAGGAGGGGCAAAATGAAGCTCTTCTGGAGCAAGTCTGATTTGTGGTGAGCACAGAATTATTTCATAATATCTGATCTGTTAGGTAATCCCTAAATACCTGTCTTTTAGAGATCTTACCTTTTAGTATGAGTTACTGCTTGAATCTGAATATTATATGTGAACACTTAGGGCTGAGGGAGCAGCTGGAGTTGTAAAGAGCCGAGGAATTAATTGGTGAGAAAGGTGTGAGAGATGGACAAAAAGCCATTCTCAAACATTCATAACAGGCTTGCAAAGTACAGCACTACCCAGAGAATAAAGCTGTCAAACAAATGTGTAATCCCTTTTCCCTGAAAGTGAGATACAGCAACACTTTAGCTGAAATATTCCTAATCAGCACCTCCTTTTTATTTCCCACAAACACTGCTGCCTGGTTTCTTGCTATTCCTCGTAGCTTTGACTATTGTGAAATTGTAATTGCCTCCTCTAAGTCTCACAATCCTCTTCAGCAATGAAACTCATCTTTTTCCACCTGTAGAGAAATCTTCCTGAAGGAAACATGAAATGAGATGGGAATTCCTTTTCCTGCTGGCATTTAGCACTCCCCTCCTGCTAATGCCTGTAATTTTCTGTGTGAGAATAAATAACAGTGGAATGCTTCTTTGTTAAGACTCGGTAAAATTAAAATGGGATGGAAGTGAAAGGGATTGCTGGCAGCTCCAGGGAAGTGGGGATGTGTGAGAAGTTAAACCTTGTCCAAGTCTGGCACCCAGCAGCAGGAGATGTTAAAACCCTTAAAAACAGAAAGGAAAGCTGCAGCCTGGAGAGCCCTTGTGCTCTGATCATTTCTGGAATGAAGATGATCCCGTTGGGAGCAGAAGCCACTTGTTCCTGGCCCTGCTCAAACTGCATTTCAGTCACATCCTGCAGCACAATGAAACCCACTCTTGTCCTTTGTCTTGCAGGAGCACTCAGGTGGGAGAAATCCTGGTGTTTTTCTTCCTGTCACCTCCGTGCCCTCAAGAAGCGCTTGGAGAGGATAAATATTTCTTCCTTGAGGAGCAGTAGAAAATTCAAGTGAGAAACTCTAACCCCAGCAATTTTTATTTGGAGAGAGAGCAGAGTCTGCTGAGAGGTTTTGGAAGGGTTGGAACTGCTTAAATCCATATCAGAGGGAGATATTTGCTAGGACTGGGCAAGGCCAAGGGGCAAACACAGCATTTCATCCCAGAGAAATCAAACCCACAATAAACCAGTCAGTCAAAGGGGCTGCAGTGAAGAGGGCAACAGCTTTATACAATATTTGTCTGGTTGATAACACTGTTTACTGTATAAATAACCATCCAAGTGAACATTTTATTGCTCTGCGCACGTGTTTTCCACAGCTGGCAAGTGTGGTTGTTTCTGTGCCTGTAAAACCTCCTGCAGATGCTGCTCTCAGTGCTGCCCCAGTGTCAGAATTATAAATGCACCCTATTCTGAGTTTATTTGTAAAATTATCCCTCTGAACCTGAAGTTCTCTGGCTGGCTTTGTTGCTTGGTTTTTTGTTTTTTCTTTTGACAGCTACAAATGTGCAGATCATTTTATTTCCTTGGAACTGTTCAATGCTCAAATGTTTATTTTTAGGCAGAGGGAATTGCCAGAGTGTCACCAAGTGCATCCCACTGGCCAGATACAACTTCACAAGTCTAGTTCAGAATTTTTCCTCTTTCTCACCCTTTCCCCCCCCTTTTTTTTCATCTTTTTCTCTCTCTCTTTGATTTTATTTCTCAGTTTCTCTCGCTACTGTACACTACCTGACCTTCCCACTACACCTTCCAAATTTAAAAGGCTTTCCTTTCCTTCTTATGGGTCTATTTCCTTATCAGAATTATACATTTGCCTAATTTTTTTAAAATGCCTACTTCGCTTGTGATAAGATTTCCCTTAGAAATACACTTCACCAGGTGAAAAAGGCTTAAAAAATTTAAGCCTATGGCTAGGATCCAATTATCATAAAATATTCCTAACTGTAGATTATTTTACATTTAAAACTCTGGGAAATGGGGGCTGCAAAATGTGGAAATACCAGATGTGCCCTCCAGCTGCAGTGAAGTTTGGTTGGATTTATTTTCCCCATTCCTCAAGGCTCCTCAGTGGTTCCACAGCAGCCTAATGTGCTTTTGCTGTCCCAAAATCAATGTTTTTGGACACTGGAGAGATGTGCACCACTGCCAGGGAAAGCACAGAAATAAATCTTCGCAAAAGTTTTATCCTTTGAATCCAAAGAGATATTTTTGAATGTTGTTGTAAATAAATAAATCCAGAAAAATGCATATTGAAAGGATCCATAACAAATATTTTTAAAAACCAACCTTATTCTGAGTGTTGGATGGTGCTGGATGAAGGAATCAGACTGACTTCATGATTTTGGAAAATGCCTTGCTGAGGATTCTCCCTCAAATTCATTTTCATGGCAGAAAGAATGGGAATAACCAAGGTGTAGGGATTGTCCCTGGGATAATACTTTGCTATGTGCCTTGGAAAAAACACATCCACTTCTTTTTGCATCTCAGGAAGTTGTGGCAAAGCTTCCATGGGGAATTAAAGGGGTCCTTGAGTTGAACTTTCTGCTGAATTTTAATTTGGTTCATTATTTTAATGCCATTTAAGAAAATGCATTATTCTTAATTTCCCGTCCTAACACACAATGCAGAATTCCCATGACAATCTATAAAAATTGCGTTTCATACAACAGATAAATGTGATTTTGGAGCACTTAGGGTGGAAAGCATTATAAATGTATTTACCTGTTGGGCCAAATTTAAGCAGAATCAATAATTAATAACAACATTAGCAAAGGTTTACCCTTATCATTTCCCATTTTATTTCTCATTGAAGCTATATCTGAGTGGGGAAGCTCTGAAAACAGAGAAAGGATTATTTTTCCTGCTCAAATTTGGGAGTGGCTTTTCTGATGGATGACACAATCTCAGTCTGGTCTGGATCTCTCAGCAATGACACCAAATGAGGACACTGTAGGTGACATCACATTTTCCTGGCTTCAGCTTTTATAAATTTATAACTTTGAATTCCATAACAACTCTGCTGGCAGGAGTGCAGGGCTGGGCTTTGCTGCTGGGAGCAGCTTCTTTCCCTGCTCTCACTCTGCAGCCGGTGGGAGAAGGAAAGGTGAATATCTGACTGCCTAAATTGGCTTTCAGTGTCTGCCAGGATGCAAATAAATATAAACGTTTGTAATATTTGTGTAATATTTGTGTGAATATTTGTAAACTGAAAGAGTGAAAATTCCAAGTGCTGGTAGAAGGTTGGACTGATTGTACCTTCAACAAAAACAACTCAGTCCAAGGGGTCAAAGCCCAGCACAAGAAGCTACTTCTGCACAAATATGTTTTAGAAATTGTGCTGGTAATTCTGACATTATTTGATGCCCTCTGCTCATATCTCACTCAACAGGAGACTCTACCCAAACAGAACAGTTTAAAATGTGAAATGGAGCCATCTAGTGCAGGGGAAACTCTTTAATCCTGGATGTCTTCTGTGGGTTTCCAAATCACTGCATTCAGTTTCTCTCTTGATAAGGACTGGAGAGGTTTGAGATAACGACAAATGTGATTTTATCTCCAGCCCTGCCAGCCCAAGCAGTCTGAGGGGTTTGTGCTGCAGGGGAGGCTGAGTGGGAGAGGTGGCCAGGCCAGAGCAGCAAATAAAACCCCTGGGAGAGAGCCCTAGGATGTGCAGGGGTGAAAATGAGGTGAGAGAAGGGGGAATCACAAATAGAGAAAGATGAGACTCCAAACCAACAAATCCACATTTGCTGCACTGCAGGAATATTCTGCCTTTTGATCTTGTAGGTGGTTTTGGTGAGACATTTTTTATTCTGCCACTACTTGCCAATCACTTTGCTGGAAAACACAGTGTTCAGCAAACCTGAAAATATCCCACACCCTCTTGGGATGTCAAGTTCCTTCAGCTGCAATTCTGAGATCTCAGGATGGTTTCAGGGAACAAACAGCAATTCCCTCATTGTCTCACCCCAAGGTGGTGCAGATGCTTGAAATCTCAGATCAGGAGCTCTTAACATTGCATCTTGATTTCTCTTCAGTACCACCTACTTCCTGGAAAATCTGGAAAGCCTTGCATTTACCACTTCAAATTCCCTGCCAAGTTCCCTTCAGTTTTTTGTTGTGTTTTTTTTTTTTTTTTTTTTTTTTTTCCCTCTGCTCCATTTTTGTCTCACACGTTTATTATATGGTGACAAATGCAGTTTTCTTCTGACACCACATAATAGATGTGTGAAACACACACACACACACATGTTCTAGTAAGAGACTGCTCTTTATTTCCTGGCTCCAGTTGCAAAACATGAGTCAGGGTTGGAAAGGTTGTGCCTCTGTCAGAGCTGTGGAATCCACGTGCCTGGGTTTTGCTGCAGTCGTGGGGAAAAATGGCAAATCTCATTGTTATAATTCTATAATCAGTGTTTTCTCATCCCCCAAGCACATCAAATCTTCATTTTATGATAGCCATTCCCGTGTGTTGATTATATTTACTCATTTCAGGCATTGATGCTGTTATTAACAGGAAAAAAACACCTCCAGCTTCTAAAACACAGATAAAAGTACCCTCCTATAATTCTGGCTTTAATACAAAAAAGAAACATTATTTTAGTGGCTCATTTGCTGTGGATTTCAAGCACTTTTTTCCCTTGCACCAAGTGATTTCTGCTGTTCTGCTGCATAATTGCAGGTAACAACCACCCAGCCAACGAAACTCCGGTGACACAACATTCCTTGTTTGCACATTCCAGATTCCAGTGTTCTGTGCACTCCTGTGGGGGCCCCAGTGAAACACCAACTCAGATGAGACCTTTTGTGAGCTAGAGTGGAACAAGCCCCACGTTACATGTTAAAACAAAAACCAAGGAAAACGAGCAGGCAAAGAAAAAAAAAAAAAGAAAGAACTGAACAGATCATCACTTCCTACTGGATCCAGCCCTGGAATGCCACAGGGCTGGCAGTTGTTCTGCAGATACCCAGGGGTGATTGGAAGCAGCAGGACCATGGTGCTTCCACGTTAATCACAAACAGAGTTTTTGCATTGAATTTTTTTTTTGGTTGTTTTTTTCCCTAAGCAATTTTATCCCACAAGGTCCCTGTGGTTGAGCTGCTCCTGCAATAGAATGACAAATAACTGGGTGACATGCTGTGAAAAATTCAGAAAATGAGAGATGCTATCCCATTTTCCAAACAGAGCAGAAACAACACTAATTCCGTTAGGCAAGATGGAACAGACAATTAAACTGGGCATGCTTTTAATTTTGAAGCTCACCAGAGAACGAACTCCTTTTTCAAACGCAACGACTGTGGAAGTGATTCCTTTAAAACGAAGCAAAACCACTGATTTTCCTTGCTAAAATTAAAGCATTTACCTCATACAAAGTATAAGAAATGTTACCTGTTGCCTCCACCATTCCTTCTAGGATTACAACAATTTCTAGCTCCTCTTTGGGCAACTGGGCTTTGGAAATCTCCCAGAAAGGACTCTGCTGGTTAATCTCATGGCTGATGATCAGTGGTGAAACCAAAAAGAGACGATCATCCCCTGTGTAATAACCTACGTTGATATCTGTCTGGTTGAGTGGTATAAATTCCCCCTCCTTTGTCTGTTTGGATTTGATCAACTTGGCTCGTATTGATGCCTCTACAATGTGTGAATTCCTAAGGTCTCCTACTCGGAACATCAGACACAGCTTTCCATCCCGCATGGAAATGACTGCGTTTGTAGAAAAAACCAAGGTTTCTGCCCTCTTCTTGGGTTGGGATATTTTCACAAACATGCAGCCAACCATGAAGGCGTTGACGATAGAACCTAGGACAGACTGCACTAAAAGCAGGATAATTCCCTCGGGACACTTGTCCGTGATGACCCGGTAACCGTACCCAATGGTGGTTTCGGTCTCGATTGAGAATAAAAAGGCTGAGACAAACCCATTGAGGTTGCTGACGCAGGGGGTCCACGTGCTGTCCCCTATGTGATCCATGTCCCCTCGCATGTAGGCAATGAGCCACCAGATCATGCCGAAGAAGAGCCAGGTCACCGTGTAAACCATGACAAAGATCAGCAAGTTGAACCTCCACTTGAGATCCACCAGGGTGGTGAAGATGTCAGTCAAGTACCGGTAAGTCTCTCTGACATTCCCGTGGTGGACGTTGCATTTCCCATCTTTCCGAACGTACCTCTGGATTTTCCTCTTGGCACATTCCTTGCTGATGTTTTTTGGCAGATCCTCTCGCGCTTGTTTGGGCAACTTTGGTTGATGGATTGTGACAGGGCTCTCGATGTCCTGCTCCATTGAGTCTTCTTCCAGGACGTTGGCTGCCATGGAAAACAAAAAACCACAGAAAAGTCATTATTCCTCTTGTTATTGCTCTAAGTCAACACACAACCTTTTCCTGTGTTAATCAATAAAATGATCATCCTTGTTCTTTGCTAAATCCATTGCGTTTTGCTAACACAAAAATTGAATGCCAAGCACCCTCATTTTATTGCTACACAGAAAATAAAATTAAAGCAAACTCTCGTTTCTTATCAGGTCATCCTACCCACACCCATATTTAAATTTCACAAGATGGGTTTAAGCAGATATTCCTTCCCCCCTCACCCCTTTGCAGTTTAATGAATGAAATTTTTTATGCACCAAAAAAGATCTTACGGAGATAAAAGATATAAATGAGGCAATGGATTCACTTGGGGGTGAGCAGAGAAAATGAGCTATGGCTGAGCTATTTTTTCCCATCAATTGCATTGCTGTGGGGAAAGTATTAAATAAGTACAAGGAGGTTTTTTTTTTTTTTAAAAAAAACCAACAGTTTTTAGAAAGAACCAATCCTCCTCTTGTTGAAGGAAAGTTGTAATATCTATCAAGAGCAATTCAAGCACACTTCCACAGAAAATCAATGTCTTGCTGATAATGAGACAAGGAATTGTGTGTCCTTCTCCCAGCAACGTAAAACCAATGGTACTTCAGATTTCATTTGAATTCTCTGTGCCTGTGGCCTTTAATTCGAGTGTACCTTGTCCTCTAATGATCTGGGCCTTTTT
Source organism: Melospiza georgiana (assembly GCF_028018845.1). Taxonomy (NCBI): domain Eukaryota; kingdom Metazoa; phylum Chordata; class Aves; order Passeriformes; family Passerellidae; genus Melospiza; species Melospiza georgiana. The sequence goes on along the minus strand of NC_080431.1, from coordinate 117,949,062 downwards.
TTTTTTTTAGTTTCCCAGCTTTTAGAGATAAATAGCTTTGTTATGGTTGTGTGCCAGGGAAAAAAAGAGTGCACTGAGGAGGAGAGTGCTTTAATCGAATGTGTTTTGCATGGAGCACATGCTGAGGTCTGGGGTAATTGTTGTTTTCAACTGATTTTCAAATCCTTCTGTTTTCTGGGGCTTCTTCCTGCAGGAATTTCAGCTCTTGAATACCTAATTCTTTCTCTTCTGGCTAGCTGCTGTCATTCTTCGGCCAGATTGTGAAGAGAAAAGTCTTCTGGTGGGTCTGCCCACATGCTTGACTTTGAATAGAGAATTTCAGAATGGTTTGGGTGGAAAGGGACCTTAAAATCACCCAGTCCCCACCCCAAAAATGGTCAGGGACACCTTCCACTACCCCAGGTTGCTCCAAGACCTGTCCAACCTGGCCTTGAACACTTCCAGGGATGGAGCAATCACAGCTTCTCTTGCCACTCTGTGCCAGGGTCCCATTGCTCTCACAGGGAAGGATTTCTTCCCAATATCCCATCTAAAAAGCAGCACTGCTGTGATTTTGTGCCATTCTTTATGGAGTGTTGCTCTCAGTTGGGTCAGTGTGGCTCTAAAAACCTTTTCCACTTCTAGAAACACGTGCTGTGCAGCAGATCCTGTGTGGAGTCTCACAGCACCTGTAGAGAAAGATCACAGAGCCTTGCAGAGTTTTATTGAAATATCCAGGGGAAAAAGGGTTGTGGCCTGGTTGTCTCTCCTCCTGACCTGCTCCCCTTTCACAGAAAGTCTCAAAGCCCTCTAGTAGCACAGAATCTGAGAGCAATTCCATGTTTTGAGGCCGTGCCCCCCATCCTGTCACCTTTTCAGCCTGCTGTGTGTCTCAGGAGAGCCTTATCAGGGCTGATGGCAGTGGCAGCACTGGGAGCTGTGTCCCAGGGCCCTCAGTTCTGAAGGAACTCCCCCAGCCAGTGACAGTGGGCCTGCTTGCGTTAGCCCTGATGCTGGGCAATGCATGACAAAACACAATCGAAAGGCATTGCAGGGTCTTTGTGAGGCAGACTTAAGCCAAAGCCAGAAAATTTGAAGTTAAGGCATCACATTTTATGCTCAGCTCTCCGTTGTGCCTAAGGAAATTCCAGTCCACAGGAGTTATCACATCACTGCAGCAACAGAATCCTCAAATAATTATGAACAACCTCTGAAGGCTCTGGCTTTTGAGGCTTTATGTTAAACTACTAATGCTGATATAATGGGGTTCATTATCTTGCAGGCATTATGAATAATTTGCTTTTCCTTCCTAGTCAGAGCCTGGCATGGACACAGAGACCAAGAGTGTGATAATTCTGTTGGTTTGGAGCATATTCCTTACTCCTGGCCCTGCTGTGAAAGGGAATCATGTCCCAGACCTCCCTGTCTGAGCATCTCTTACCAGAAATTATCCTGGGAGGGGACCCAGGTGCTGATTTTATTCCTGGCAGCAGGAAGAATGTGAAGGGACATCCAGGGCTGCCCTCCCACCACACCACTCCTGCTTTCCATACAATGTTTATTTCCTGTGGAACTGTTTTGAGCAGTGAAGCCCCTTTTATTCAGACAGCAAATTTTGAGCAGTGAAATACCTTTTCTTCAGACAGCAAATTTTTACTGATGCTTTCCAAATGCTCTGTGTGGATTTGTGCATCACAGCCAGCCTGATCTGGCTTTCACAGCGTGAGGGAAGGGCCACATTTTGTCAAGTGTCCACAAATTTTGTAGGAGCAGGGAGCTGCTGTCACAGTCTGTGGGATCAGCTTGTGACAATTCCAATGTGGGAGGGTTTTTCTTCACCTGGAGAAGCTGTAGTGGAGCTGGTTCTCATCTGGCTTTGTAAGGGGGCAGCTCTGCACAACAAACCCAGTGTTTAACCAAGGTCTCTCTCATTACAGCATTTATTTGACACTCTTGCAGACATTTCAATCTTCCTGAGGGCATCTGGCTATTTCTAAACTCTCCAGGCTCTTCCCAGTGCTGTCATTTCTCAATTCTCAGTCTCTGAGAGGAAAAAATTAAGGTCAAGTTTTTGTCTTTTCTTCTTTTTTTGCAAGATGCCCTTTCCTTCTTTCTCTCACCCCATCCTGCTACGAATGAATTCCTTTGTGGAGAGTTTCTGGATCAGAACCACAGTTTGTTACCCCCTCCTGGACTGAGTTTTCACTCCAGAGAGAACCTTGGGAGCAGCAATTCCCAAAATAAGTGATCCAAGGGTTATGCATCTGTGTGTTTCCATGGAAATGCTTGATGAATAAGTTTTAAACACATGGCAGGATCCCTGCTCACCACTGAGGCTGAGGAACAGCCACACACTATCAATGCCTTTGCCACAAAATACTTTGACTAATTATATTTTTACTTGATATCGACCCAATTAACTTCTGCTGTTTATTTCATCTAATTTTCCTTTTGGTTACATAATGGCTGTCATGGATCCAGGAACAGGGGAGTGAGTAGCAGCAGCCTCACTTGAGAGCTATTTTTGCTCTCTCTGCTTTTCTTCCTGACAAAAATATATACATATTATTAACCTGCACTGCAAAAAAAAAGTATTTCTGAACTCTTCCTTCTCTCCCAGTAAACATCATGTTTGTTTGAACACAACAGCCAGGTAATGAGCCAATCCTGGCCAATTTAGAGGATTCTGTTCTAATGATCTGCTTTGGTTATTCTCTGAGGTAAAACCTACAAGACATATGAGATTTCAGTGATTTGTTTAATTTCCCAGCAAATGACCAGGAGCTCTCCTAAACAAATCCCTCAACAGTTCACTTGTGTCCTGGCTGTGGCCAAATTAGCTAATTAAGTGTGCCCAGACCTATTATTTAGTGTGGAGGGTAAAGAGTGGAGCAGCCCACACTTGGATTATTGAACTCCAATTGTTTTCCAGGCAGGTTAGTGTCATACAATCTGCCAAACAGGAATATTCTGTGTCCTGAAAGGGAGCCAGGAGTTGTGTGTGCTCAGGTCTGCACTGGTCCAAACCGTGCCAGGGGCTTTTGAACTGTGCCAGTGCTCAGAACATTTTAATTTTCTACTAAAATTGCAGCAAATGTTGTTGTCATATTCTTGTCTACTCCAAAGCAGAACTGGAAAGGCACAGTCCTGATTTTCCAAGCACATCCTTTTATTTAGAGCCTGTAGAACAACATGAAACCAGTGTCAACAACAAAACAGGACAGGACACGCTCTCTCCCTTTGATGCTGTGAATGTAACACATCAATATAACCCTTAAGCAATCATTTTATCATCAACAATGTGATTTTTGGTGTATTTTGGTAGTGCTGCAGAGAACTTGTTGTGGTGCTATGCAAACAGAAAGCAAAAGGAGGAACATGAAGGGCCTGCACGTCCAATTTAAGTACTGTAAGCCTATTTTGGTTGCGAATGATTTGCAAAATAATGAGGAGTTTCAAAAGAGAATTTTGCAAATCATGACTGACCTTTCTGTAACAGAAGCTGACCTAGAAAGTTCTGTGGATGTTTCACTGCAATTTAGTGATTTCAACTCTTGTAACACGGTTCTGAACATGTGGTGTGCAAATTCATTGAAAATGTCCTGATTTCCAAAATAATTTACAATCTAAAAATTGCTCTCATGGGCTTTACTGCATGCTGAGAAATGTGTTGAGCAGAGACTGATTCCTGTCTGCATTCCCCCTTTCCTGGTGGGATGAGGGCTGCTTTTAAGTGAGGGTCCAAGTTTGGTTTTTGGGAAGTCTCGAGAGTTTTACCTCTCGTTTGCTGTGGTCCCCAACCTCCCTGGCACTGCATCCCTCTGTGGAATTTTTGGCAGGACCTGGTGGCTGTTTGGGCTCCCCTGTGGGGTTGTTGGGCTTTGCACAGCACAAGGAATTTCTTGTAGCCTTCAACACCCTAAATCCATATTGTTCTGTTTCTCCTCTTGATTGCAGTGGAAGAAGTCAGGGAAGGGAAGGAGAAATTTTGGAATGCTTTGTCTCATCTCTGGATGGCTTTTGTTTCAGAGCTCTGCAAGTCTCATTTGTGATGAGCACAGAGGGCACAGGAACACAGGAATTCTGGGAATAGAGGGGGATTTGTCTGTGGGATGAGCCCAGCCACATAATCCACACTGCAAGGCACCACAAGATATGAGGAGAAAGAGCCTTGTTTAGAGAAAAAAGTGGAGTCTTCTGTCATCAGCTAACAACTGTAAGCAGTCATTATCACAGGGCACAGATCCTTTTCCCTGAAAAAGAAAGGAATTAGGATCTGGTCCTGCGTGTTGAAATCAATGCAGGATTGACTATTCACTCAGCTGGAAGCACTGCTAGGCCTCACTTTGAAATGTTGGAGTGCTCAATAAACACTGACTTGGCAAATCTCTTCAAGACCCAAGTTGCTTCTTTGCACCCATGGAATCATAAACCTAATTTCAGAGGGAGCATGCATGTGACTGAGATTTATTTCAGCAGCAGCTTTCACTAAAAAAGACATGAAATGAGATATATTTATGATTAGAAAAGAGACTGTAAGGATGACACTTTGTTTTTTTCACATTACCTGCTTCATCACTGCCTTCTAATCCAACTTGATAAAAATAATGTTCTACTATTTTCATTTCTTTTAAGCCTGTACAGCTGCAAGAAATCAGTCTGAGTAACACTTTGTGTCTCTGCAGTACAAACATTTCCATTCATTCCTGATTCTTGTCCCTTTTATTATGGAGGGTGGAAAAATGAATCTGATAGCTCAAATTTAAAAACACATGACTCCATTTTTGGTAGTCATTTGACCTTGTAGTTTTCGTCTTGGATTCTAACCAACTTCATTGCAGAATTTACCACTGAAGCCTCCAGAATGCTGTTTTTACATCTGCTTTGCTAAATTTATCTTCACTTGAATCACAGGGAAGCCGAAGAGCCTTGGCTGGGTAACATTTGTGGGGCAATGTAAGAAGTCTGCACCTGGCTGTAGGGAGGTTGTGAGCCTGCAAAGATGTGCAGAGACAGTTGATTATCAACATCTTCAGCCTTTCACAAGGCTGAGGGTCCCAAATTAGATTATGGAAATTGTTTGCTCCCTGAAGCCTGAGCTCTTAGTGTTTATTCAGAGCCATCTCTAGAGCAAATGCCTGGCACTGAGCACTGATTTCTGGAGTAAGGAGAGGTTTCCTGTCAGATTAGTCTTTTACCAGGTATTTAGCTCCCAGAAAAGCTTGAGCTCGAGCTTCAGAGCAGGTATTTCTGTGTCCAGGGCCAGGCTGGACAGGGCTTGGAGCAAATTGGTCTTGTGGACAGTTCCCTGCCCTTGGAACTGGATGATCTTTATGGACCCTCCAACCCAAAACATTCTGTGATTTCATGATTCCATCATGTCCTTGTCCTATCCACAACCACTGCAGAAATCAGCATCCTCCTATTTCCTCTTAGAAGGTGACAAAGCTGAGGTAAAGCATTTTTTGCACCCAGAAAACGCTTACTATTGTCAGTGCTGCTGCCAGCAGTGGCACAAGGACAGCAGCTGTGCCTGAGGTTGGAAATGGGGCTGTGTGTTCTATCACCATCTGCCAGAGCTGGGGCAGTTCTCTGCTGTTCCTGGGGCAGTTTTTCCTTTCTCTCTCCCCCAGCCAACCCTCCCTCCAGGAGATCTCTGCTGTCCATGGCCACTGAGTGTCCCTGCAGGGCTGATCCAATCCCAGCATCCCATGGGGAGATGCTCCGCCCAGGGGAGGAGCCAAGCATTCCTGCCTGGATCCAATCTGAGGTGCTGGGACAGCAGAGCAGCCTTTGCCCCCTGCATTGCCAGAGGAGCAGCTTTCTGCTGCCCTGCATTCCCTTGTCTTTTCAAACCAAGACAAGCTGCAAATCCTGGCCACACTTTTGCCTTCTGATGCCTCTGGGTCAGACGTGTCCCTTGACTTGCTTGTCTAACATTATCTCTGAGACTTCTTTTTCCAGTTACTCAATCCCAATTATTTCTGCCAGTTGCTACCAGGTGTCTGACTGCCAGAATTTTTGTCAGTTACAAAATTTTTCCAAAATCTCCTGAGAACTCAGCTTTTCTTCTCCATGGGGTCTACCAGGAAAAGGAGAAAGCATGAAAGACTTGTATTGATCTTATTGTTATCAATTTTAAACTGTGTTTATATGCTTTAACTGCTAGAAATAATAAATAAATTCATTCAAAATCTGCTTAAATCAGTGAATATTCTGGCTTGTAAGGAACCTCTTAAGGTTTCAATGTGCTGCTCAACACAGAACAAACTTCTAGAGTGCACCTCTGGGAAGAGTAGGTCTTTATCTTCTTTGCAGCTTCATTTTTGCACCTGAGCTTAGACTTACAGAGAAATTACATGAGGACTGGTTAAATCCTGATTTCTCCTTGTATTCTCTTTACTGATTACATGGAAAAAGAGTATTCCCAAATTTGTGGGAAGAGATTCTCAAGATTTTTTTTCCCATCACAATTTTCCCAGCTGAAAACTCTGGGAACAAAAATGAGCTGATCAGCTGAGCTGTTCTGTGTAGATAATTCTGGCCCAAACATTTCACACAGATAATTCTGACTCATTTAATTCTTCACCATGTAATATCTCTGATATCTGGGGAGTTCTCTTAGTTCTTTCTAGAAGTGTAAATAGGAGTTTGGCTGCCCTGTCCAGTGGTGACTGCACTGCTAATCTAGCAAATTGATTGTTTTGGCTTTGGCCCAATTAGTGCTCCAAGAAAATACCTGGGAATAGCTAGGGAGACAGGATGTGCTTCCATTCAGCAGCATGGATGAGATTGAATCAGATTTGGCTTTTTTCACTCTTGTTTGCCAGCACAGTTCTACCTTTGCTCCCTCAGACACCACCACAGGCTCTCATCTCACCCCTGCTTAAATCAACATAAACCCCTGGCCTGCAATACAGACCTCACCTTGTTCCAGATTATTGGAAGTGGCAAAACCAATCACTGTTAATAAACTAATTATGTCTTAAAACCAAGAGAAAGTCCCCACAAGACTCAGGGTCAGGTGCTCTGCAGTATGACTTGGACATCTTGTACTGCTTGGTCTCAAGGCTGCAGAACCATTTCTGGTTTTATTTAACATTGTAGATGGTCAGTTTGGTGGTGAGGCTGGTGCACGTTCCAGCGTGGGAAAAGTTTGGAAATCAAGGCAGGCAGCTTGCCAAAGTCTGTGTGTCCAGTTAGGTCACCAGAGGGGAGAGAAATGCACCTTCTCAGAAGGAGTTGTTGTCACCAATTTTCATGCTGGCTGGAGAAGTCAGCCCCTCTTTCCTTGCTGTTTTCTATCCCAACTCTGTTCCTGTCCTTTCCCCCCTTTTCCCCCTGAAGTCAGGGTGTTTTCACTTCAATCTTTGTCCTTGGCACAGCCAAACCCAATATTTTCCTGCATTGCTGAACAACCTTGAGGCAACCTTGTGCCTGAATATTCACAGAGCTCCTTGGGCAGGTGCTGGAACCACCTTGACTATGCCAACACACTCTGACAGCTCCTTTGCTTTGATCAATGAACTCTCCCAAATAAAAGGCAGAGGAATGATGGAGAGGAATATTTTTGGTCAGAAAGGAAGCGCTTGATTCAATCAAGATGCTGAAGCAGTGGAGTGAAACCAATAACTTATGCAATGGTCTAAGGCTGAGGAGCAAGGCCAAGAGCTTCTAGCACTTTCCTACCAAAAGGGGCAGAAGAATTTAGATGTTGATAAAGACCTTGGATCTGATCGGTTTCAGGTTAGAGGATATCTGATGACTTTGAGAGAGTTCACTTTTGCTCTGCAAAACATTGTTCGCACTGAAGAACCTTTCCCTGGGTCAGGATGGGCACTGGCTGGGGAAAGCCCACTTGCACCAATGCAAAGCAAATCTTTCCACACTCCTGACTGCCCTTTGATACCAATTTTGCAGCTTCCTTGGGCAGCAAAATTTTGGGAGAACAGCTCAAATTCCACTGGTAAAGATGAAGTGTTTGAGCTAAGAAGAACTGTCAATTCCTATTTTTTTTTTCCAAAAAAATACAGACTACAGGGAACAGAATGACTTTGGAGTGCAGATATGTGATTCCTCCTGCCCTCCAGTTTTTGACAGAAGAATGAAAACATGTCAGAAACTTCCCTTCTGAAATTGTATTTTTTTCCTCAGTCAGTTTCCAGCCAATCTGGCTGCCCCCAGGACACAGACATTGCCCAAGAATATTGGTTTGCTTGCTGCTGTTACTGCTGCACAAAGTTAAAGAAGGAGTTGAAAACCCTGGAAAAATTGAAACAGAGAAGGATAATAATTACTTTTTAAATCTGGTAATGGAGATTTCTTTCTTGACAACTTCCCTGAAGCCAAAGGGGAATTTTGATAGCTTCTGCTTCTATTTCGGGAGAGCAGGATGCTCCTCCTATACAAAACTCAGGCAAGACTTTAATTTTTACACGTTTGAGAAGAAAAACTACTGTAATATTTCACTGGGGAAACAGCATTTCTGTGGCTTCTGCTTTCCCTCGTATTGGTGACTTGCTGGATGTTCACAGTTTTCTGTTGGTTGACGTGGCCTAAGATGCCAGTCCCAACTCTGGCATCCCAATGTTGCCTCAAATAATATCTCAGGGGCCAGGCAATTTCCCCCTTACAGTTAGTTTATCTCAACAGCTCTTGTGTTCTTTCCATGCTGCTCCTTCTCCATTTTTTCAGGTGATAATGGGATTTTGGATGCATTTTTAAGCTAAATAATGAGGCCATCACTGCCTTCATTCCCTTTCCCTGCCAAAAGAAGTCACAGTGAAATACAGAGACCTGGTTTCTTGCTGATGATTTCCCCTTTTGTGCAGTTTATAGACTGCAGAGGAGAAAATAACTGAGAAATCAGGCTGGAAGTGACATCCAGAAAAAAGACATTTTTAAAAAACCCTGCATAATTTCAGCTGGGTCAATGTTTGGTTTCAGGCCGTGGTGTTTTGATAACCTGGAAATGGTGAGTTCAGAATGGCACTTCAGCAATGTTTCCTAGGGAAATGAGCCTTATCCATCACCCTGTCTGGCCTTCTCGGAATCATTTCTGAAACTGTGGCTGGTATTTAGGCTTTTGGATCCCTTTCAGAACTTCAGTGAGATTTTGGAGCCCTCAGAAACACTAAATTCCTACCAATGTCATGAAAACAAGCTGAGCTAACCACACTACTGGACACCAAGAAATCCATCTCTATAAGAGGGAGCTGCAAGAAAAAATATTACTTTTTTCTTTTTTTTTTTTTTTTCATGAGTGCTGCTGCTCCCAAAGCTCCAGTGAAATATTTTTCAGTCAAATATTCCAGTCAAACATTTTTTCAAACCACAATTCTCCTCCATGTCCCTGTGAAGAATCTTCAAGACGAAAAACCCCTGCTCCTGCTTTGTGTGCTTGGATTTTCCAGGCTGTTTCTGCCTGATTCTCATTCTCCACCTTCAACCTCAGCTTAGCTTAGGTCAGACTTTGTGGGTTTGTCCACAAAACAATTGGAGTGCAAGGAGATAAAACTGACTCAATTCATACTTTTTATTTTTAAGCAAAAATTTGAGTAAACCTATGTTTGGTTTCAATCCAGATATTTTCTTACTTTTTTTTAAAATCTGAATGAAAAACTTCATATTTTGTCGGCAATGAGCATCTGCCCCACAGGGTTTTATACTCATTTTATACCCATCTAAGAAGTTGTTTAAAGGTGTATTCACACAAGGACAATATCAAGCCCAACAAGAGTAGAAATATAAGTTAAAACCACAAAAAAAGTCTTTCCATGTTAACAAATAACAACATTTTGTCTTGAAATGAGCAATTCAGTGGTGTCTAAATTACCATTTACTGTGCTATTTCACTTAAGATACATAATAAAGTAAATAGGTCTATAAATTTACTTGAAAAAATCTCAAAGGAGTTGCTGTGAAATTGCTATAATTGCTCTAATGGCCATTATCCTTTTCTATAGGGATATAAGTAGTGGGGGGAAAAAACTATTTAGAAGCAGGGAAATATTTTTTGTAAATTGGATTTGAGCTGCTCAACAGTATTTTCCAAAATACCTTATAAGGAAAATTAAATTTAATGTCAAACTTTCAAAAAAGTTTTATTTTGGCTGCGAAATGCTGAAATTCTGGTACTTTAAACAATAGTTTTGTAATTCAGATTTGCACTTCTTTTTCACAGTAATATTTTATCCAACTTTAGGAAACAAAGTTGTTCAGAAGAATGAAATAAACTCAAAATGGAGAGATTATATGAAAAATTCTGTAATCTCTATTTTGAGTGAAGTAGGGGTTTTCTGCTTGTTTTTCTTACTTTGTTAAAAAGTATAAAAGACTTTTTGTTTGCCCTTGATTTTTCCTGTAGGTTTTGCTAATCTGGCTAAAAATAATCCATCATTCCCCAGGATTTTTCCATGCACGAGTCACCAGTTTCCTCTCTAAAAATAAAGGTCCTTTGAGGGCTAACTGGAACCTTTTGGAAAAAGGAGAAAGATTTGGCAGTGTTGGATTTTCCCGTTACCCCGGATTGCAACATCCAATTTCTTGTAAATATCTGAGGGAGTCTGGGTGGCTGAATGGGGAGTTTAACACAAAAATAAAATTTTATTGTGGAATTATGTTTTATTTCTATGGTGCGGATAGGTCTCACCAGAACAGGCTGCACTGGTGTTATGATTTTTAAATAATTGAGATTTTTGATGGTACATTCAGCTTGCAAAGCCCATCTATCCCTTCTGGAACAGGCAAAACTCAGAGAAGCACAAATAATTCAAAGCTTTTGTACCCTTCAGATGTCTTGAGAGAAAAAGGGGAGTTTCTGCTTTTTCCATCTCTCCTGAGCAGTGCAGGGAAAGTGAAATGAGCCAGCTGCCTTTCAGGGATGTGGCCGTGGACAGCAGAAATACAGATTGCTCTTGTTAGAGCGGCTACGTGAGACAAGGAATGTGCTGCACTAAAATGTGAATTTCATGTCTTTTTTAGACAGGTACAGACTCACTTAAAGAAATAGCTGATAAAGGAGCTGACCTTTTCAAGAGAAAACAGTAAACAAAAATATTGAGCCCACGGAGGGGAGCTTTTGATAAATGAATAGACTGGTAACGAGAACGTGTTTCTTGTGCATCCAAACCCAAAATTAAATGGAGAACTGAGGTGGTAAAAATAGACTTTGGCTGCTTCAGAGCAGCTTTCAGTGCATGAAATAAGGCTTGAACATTTGCAAACAAACGAGGCAGTGTGTTGGGAAGGTTTCTGGTTTTCTTCTGTGTTAGGATAACTCATTAGAACATTTAAGATAACTCAAAGACCCATCCGTGAGGTGGAGGCCAGTGGCAGAATGGAAATGCTTCTCTAGGAATCTCAGATGGAATCTCAGAGTCATTTGAGCTGGAAAAGCCCTCCAAGATCATTGAGTCCAACCTGTGCCCAATGCCCACCTTGTCCCCAGCCCAGAGCTCTGAGTGCCACCTCCAGGCCTTCCTTGGGCACCTGCAGGGATGGGGATTCCAAAACTCCCTGGGCAGTTCCTGCCGAGACCTGAGCTCCCTTTCCATGGGGAAATTCCTCCTGGTGTCCAACCTGAGGGGGCTGATGGGGCTTTTTCTGCCTTCCCTGGTGCCCAAGCACCATGAAAGCCATCCTGGGTGGTCTAAAAGTGACACTGGTAGATTTGTAGATGCCCAGACTTCCTCAATATGGACAAGTTGCAAGTGAGGTCTTCCAGATCAGACCACATTCTGATGCCTTAAGTTTTAGTTTTCATATTTCCCCCAGATTCTGTACTGCATTAGTGTGTAACTCTGGACTTCATTTGAAGTGTTAGCAAGTTTTCCTCACAGTTTAGTTAGACAAAACAATCCTGTTCCAGGCTGAGAACCAAGGACACCATTGCAACTTCAGGCTCAAAAAATACAAACAGCAGAGAATTGAGGAGAGCAATCTGGGAGTATGGGACTGCATAACATGGAGCTGTAATTGGACAATTAACCCCAATATGGAAATGGACCAAACCCTATAAAAGTGTGAAAACTCGTGACCCAGGGTCCATCTTGGGTGCAGCCCCAGCTGGACTCTTGTGCCGCCCAAGGTGTGTCCTGTAAAGGCCTTTTTAATAAATCCCTGCTTTATTCCTTTAGCACTGCCTGGCCTCTGTTCCAGGCAGCCTTTCAAGGCCATGGCAGAAATGCACCTGGATTCATTTTTAGTGACAAAATCTTCAAAGGTCTGGTTGTGCTCTGGTTTGCATTGAAGCATCTGAGAACATGGATGTGAGGGAAAGAAATAAGGATGCTGGAATGCCCAAGATTTGGGAGGAATGGAGGGCAAAGTGAAACATTTGGGACTGTAATGTGTGTGTTTGAACAGAGAGAAGGAGAAAGAGAAGCAGCTGGTGAGGAAAGGGGAAGGAAGAAGGAAGGGAGAAGGAAGGAAGAAGGAAGGAGGCACTACAGCAACAGAGAGAAGGGACTCTGTTTCTGAGGGGTGACCGGAAAGAATTTGCAGGATTCAGCTTTGTCTGAGTTTGTTCACAGGGTGAGATAGTTTGTGTGTTATGAAGAATATTTCTGTTTAATTTCTTTTAAATCTGGTGGCAAAAAAAATCCTCTTATCTTTGAGCTGTAACTTCCTTCTCTTTGTCCAGGATGAAGTTTTCCAGGCCAGGCTGGATGGAGCTTGGAGCGGCCTGGAACAGTGGAACAGGCCATCAAATAAATGTTAAGGAAAGCCTGGGATGTTCAGCCTGAAGAGGGTGAAGGCTGAAAGGGTTGACATAGAGGTGGAAAATGGAAAATCCCATGGATCTCACACAATGAGTTTGGTTTCAAAACAGCTGAAGTTTTTTGGTTTAAAAACAAGAAAGTTTTCCTTCAACAGCAGGTAGTGGCTTCTGTAGCTTGCTCCCTCTGGGAGGCTGTGGATTTGGATAATATCAGGAAATCTGGAAGTCTGGCAAACCCATTGAATCCTAGAATGGCCTGGGCTGAAAGAGATCATCCAGTGTCATCCATAATTAACACTCTTTAAGACTCTTTCAAAATTCTTTTCTACACACAGCTGTGAAGCCCAAGAGTTGCTGGATTATTATTTTGGTGAGGAGAGTTTGACACCAATAACTTGAAGTGCTCAGGTTTTTGGGCTGATAAATGACATCAGCCAGGCTTGGATCTGGATAACTCATGGAAACATGGAATCACTGAGGAGTTTGGGTTGGAAGGACCCTAAAGATCATCTCACCCCACCCCTGCCATGGCAGGGACACCTCCCACTGTCCCAGGATGCTTCAAGCCCCAGTGTCCAACCTGGCCTTCGGCACTGCCAGGGATCCAGGGGCAGCCACAGCTGCTCTGGGAATTCCACCCCAGCCCCTGTCCCCCCTCACAGGGAACAATTCCTAACTCCCAATATCCCATTTAACCTTTTCTTCATTCAGCTTAAGCATAGAAAAGGTCTTTGAATAGACAAGGTTAGACCCTTCAAGGGCTCTAATGCCAGCTTACACAGGAATAAGTGAGAAATGGATCCCCAGGCTTGTGTGCTCCTTCTGTCATGGCATTTTTACATTTCTTAATATTTTCCCAGCTGTCCAATACACACATTTCTCTTTCTGAATCCATGGACACGCTCTCCAATGCTCACAGGGGGTTCATTAGACGTGGACAGATGCTAAGCAAGATATTTTTCCTCTCCTCTGAGAGAATGTTGTTAATGTAAATACTGTGATCAGTTGACATCAGAAATGATTTGGCCCTAATTCAGTGCTAAAAAAACAATTTCTGAGTTCAAATATAGAGTCTTACATTTATTTTTTTCCTAGCCTTGCTAGTTTCCAAGGAGATCTAACCATGTAGATTGTCTGCAAAGGTGGTAATTAGCCAGCAATGAACAAGATGGACACAAAGAACTTATTGGCAAAAATCAAAATTTCCAAGCAGTTCTGTCAGAGCATTCCTTTTCAGACATCCTAATTTGCCTCACACCATGGTTTTGTAAACAACTGGCTTTCAGATCACTGCCTGAGCAGAAAAATGGAAAATGTCCTCAGATTGATGCAGATGGGATTTTTTTTCAGAATATCTAGCAATTAAAAATAAGATCCAACAAATTCTACTGACTATAAATAACAGTTTGGGTTTATAACCCAGTGTTCAGAAAAAATGACAAAGGGAGGAGCAAAGGCTGGGTACAAAACATGTTCCCCTTTTTATGCAACACAGACTTGGAGTGAGAAATCTTGGATTTACCTTTGGAGTAAAGCAAAGGCAGAATCTGAATTTGGGCAGTCCTTTAAAACTGATGGGAGTGAACAAGGGTGAAGGAGAGATTGGAAGAGTTTTTATTGTCACTGACTCTTGGGAATGTCACCTGAATTTCTTTATTAATCTAACCCACCAATATAACATTATTTCAGTATATCCATATTTTTTTCAATATCTATATTTTCCTCCTTAGAAAAGCTGCTGTTTAGTTGAAAAGTATTTCCTGGTTTGATGAAAATATATAGATTTTAAGCTAGAATATTATGTTCAGTAAAAAGGCTTTTTCCTGTTAAATTTCCTCATAGTCAGTATAACTTTCAGGCATATCTGGAATCACACTAAAGGAGAAGCCTTAGAAGAGAAGTGCTTTGAAATATCAATAGTGGAAGGGTCAGTGTGGAAGAGAATTAATTCCTGAGTTACCTGGACATAGCCTGTGTGGAAAAAAAGGGGGAAATCCTCCAGTTTATAGCTGGATTGTCACTTTGAGATGTTGGAGTGAGCTGAGGGTTGGTCTTTTCTGCTGTGTCCCAAGGGGAAAGGAGGAGAGGAAATGGCCTCAAATGGCACCAGGGCAGGCTCAGGTTGGAGATTGGCACAGAAAATTTCCCTGGCAGAGTGGTCAGGCCTTGGGCTGAGCTGCCCAGGGAGGTTTGGAATTGTCCCAGAGGAGTCTGGATGTGGCCCTTGGGGACAGGGATTGGGGTGATGCTGGTGGGGCTGGGGTGGCACTGAAGGCCTCTTGATGATTCTGTGATTCTGTGATGATTATTATGATTTTCAAAAGGCCTGGATGAAGTTTTGGACCTTGTTTCTGACTTTCACACCTCCATGTATCCCAAGATGGATCTCTTTGTGTTAACAAATGGATATTTATTTCCATCTACACAGAATGTGTGGGAATCATGTGTGAAATGAATAGTGAGGACCTGAGGTATGTGGAACACAAAACAAGGAATGTGCATTCAGGAGGAGTGGGGGAGATGCACAGAAACCTCTCTCTTTTTTCTATTATTTTTTTTTTTCTGTATATAAACACAATTTTTTCCCACTGGAGACTGAGCCCTGAAATGGTGACTAAACCCTTTATTTTGGAGCTGTTACTCCTCCTCCAGCTTGTGAGACTGGTATTTTGTACTGTACATGAAGCTGCATCACAGACATTTTCATCTGATGCTTCCTCGAGCCGGCAACAGGGAGCAGCAGCAGAACAAACATTTCCCTCTGGCTGCTGGACACAGCCCCGGAGCCCAAGAGGGCAGGGAGTTTGGAACTCAGGATTTGTGGTGGAAGCTGAAATGATCAGGGTGAAGTGAAAAGCAGCGGTTTATATAATCCCAGCCGCTGGCAGTGGAGGGGGTTGGAGGATTTACCTGCTCACATTCACAGCACAGCAAGGTGGCCTGGATTGAGAGGTTTTTTTCACTTTATTTGCATCACTGCAAATGTTGGGATAAAAAAGGTAATGGACTAAGAACTTTCTGTGGATTGTTATGTAATGAGATATTGGGCTCCTCACATTTCTTATTCTTGTTTATCTACAAGGACTTTAAAGAGAGCTGCAGCAGAGGATCCTCAACATGATTCCTTGAAGTCTGATAAATTTGGGATTGGGAGCAAAGAGAATTCCTGCTGCATGATCACCTCACCCTTCCAGGGTCTCAGAGGTCACCTTCAAAAGAGAGAGTCACTTATAGACCTTCAGAGCCACAGGATGGATGAAGATGGCAAGGACCACAGAGGGTCCCTGGTGCCACCTCCCTGCGCCAGCAGGGCCATCCCAGAGCACAGGGCACAGGGCTGGGGCCAGGTGGCTCTGGAATGTCCCCAGGAGGAGCCCCCAGAGCCCCTCTGGGCTCTGCTCAGGGCTGGGCACTGCCCAGGGCAGAAGTTGTGCCTCCTGTGAGGGGAATTGCTGGGCTCAGGCCCTGCCCGTGGCTCTGGGGCCATTGCTGGGCCTGGAGCAGAGCCTGGGCCTGCTCTGAGCTCTGCACACAGGGACAGACACAGGGACAGCCAGGGACAGCCACAGGGACAGCCACAGGGACAGACACAGGGACAGACACAGGGACAGCCAGGGACAGCCAGGGACAGACACAGGGACAGACACAGGGACAGCCACAGGGACAGACAGGGACAGACAGAGGGACAGACACAGGGACAGCCAGGGACAGATACAGGGACAGACACAAGGACAGACACAGGGACGGACACAGGGATGGACACAGAGATAGACACAGGGACAGACACAGGGACAGACACAGGGACAGGCAGGGACAGACACAGGGACAGACACAGGGACGGACACAGGGATGGACACAGGGACAGACACAGGGACAGACACAGGGACAGGCAGAGACAGACACAGGGACAGACACAGGGACAGACACAAGGACAGACACAGGGACAGACAGGGACAGGCAGAGGCAGACACAAGGACAGACACAGGGACAGAGGGACAGACACAGGGACAGACACAGGGACAGACACAGGCCCAGGCAGGCCAAGGCAGGGCTCAGCCCCTCTCTCTCCCTGGGGCTCCTCTCCAGGCTGAGCAGCCCCAGCTCCCTCAGCCTTTCCTGGGCACGGAGCTGCTCCAGGCCCTTGCTCAGCTCCAGGAGCTCCTGGCCCTGCTGTGCTGAGGAGCCAGAGCTGGGCACAGCAGCCAGAGGTGCCCCCAGGGCTGGGCACAGGGGCAGGGTCAGCCCTCACCTGCTGGCAGTGCCCACCCCAATGCACCCAGGTCACCAGAGAAAATGAAAGGGAAAGGAAACGTGTAACCATCCACAATGGGAGTTATTTGTGGGTACCAAAGAAGCTGCAACCCCATTTCTAAGTTAATCTTAAATCTGGTTGATTTAAGGAGCTGATGGCCTGACCTGCCACACAGGTGCCCCCAGGGCACCTCAGCTTCTGCCTGGTACCGTGTTTATTATCTCTGTCTTCTCACACAGAGCAACATCTGCAAGCCAGGAATAAAGCTGATGTGGTAAATGCCCATCAGTTACAGCTGATTTCAGGCTGACCCGAGCAGGCAATCTGACCTCAGTGCCATTCACATGGAAATGAAGTACAAGCTGCTATTGCAGGGATGCTGTGGCTAAATGAGAAACATCTTGTTTTCATTCTGTGATCAGTTTTTACAAATTGCCTGACTCGTTGGCTTTCACCTTCTTTCTTCTGCAATTACCTTGATTATTTGCTTTTACATTTAGTATTTGTACAACTTGTGTCTGGTAAAGCCTCCCTGTGGAATCAATGAATGAATCAATCAATTTCTCACTCACCCTGCTCATCCTCTCAGTCCAGTTTGAGTGTGCTGGTGTTATTTGGTCCAGCCAAAATTAATAACTGGAGCTAAAAACTGCAGCTGGATGCACTGGCGTGTTTGTTGGAGGCAGAAATATAATATATGATCTCCACATTGGTAGGGGAAAAACAGTGCTTATTGTTGTTCACAAAATTTTCCCTCTCTTTGGCAGGCTGAACACATTTAATCTTCTGTGGTGTTATCCCAGGAACATTAATGCAAATAAAGCTGGCCTGGAATTTAGTCTAAGGGAAGTAATGGCTCAGTCAGGAGCGGCAGAGTGACATTTCAGGGCCATACTATGCCGTGCATCAGATCCAGCAATTTTAAAGGACCTTTTTGACCTTTTGATTAAAAAGACTCCCAGCATTTGTTCTTCTCCACCTCCTCATAAAGCTGTCACTGTTTTCAGTCCTTCTGTTGCGTTCTCTTCCTGCCTAAAATAAAATGGAACTGTTGCCCTCTGGGCAAGTGACTTGGAGCTGGAGAACCAGCCTGGATCCACAGGAGTGCACGCCCACACTCTGTTCTCCTATTCTGGAGAGCAGAACCAGGGGACAAACAGGGGGCTGCACCATGGCATCTCTGGCCTAGCAGGGCGCCTAATGCTGGTCCAGTATTGCTTTAATATCCAGTTTTACTTGGTCAAGTGCTCAACTTGTCACATCCAAAAGCACAGGATGAGCTGGCTGTGGACTCTTTGGGTTCTTGGCAACCTCTGTAGCATGATAGAATGTCCTGAACTGTGAAAGACCCACAGGATCATTGAGTTCAGCTCCTGGCCCTGCCCAGACCCCCAACAACCCCACCTGGGCATTCCTGGCAGCACTGGCCAAAGGCTCCTGGAGCTCTGGCAGCCTCGGAGCCGTGCCCATTCCCTCTGGCGAAGAACCTTTCCCTAAAATCCAACCTAAATCCCTCCAGGCCCAGCTCCAGCTGCTCCCTGGGTGCTGTCCCTGGTCACTGGAGGTGAGGCTTTTGTCCAAGTGGCCACAGCAGAAATGCCCAGGTGTTTTCACAGAGGGCTCAGAGAGGATCAGAGAAAAGGAAAAGTAAAAGCTGTCTCTGTAATCCAGTAAACTCCAGGCCAGACTGATGCCTTGTGCAGGCTGCCCCAGAGCAGGGGTTGGACAGAGCTAAAGAATAAAGCAGGGATTTATTCACAGCATCTCCTCCATGGATGCACCTTGGGCAGCACCAGAGCCCAGCCAGGGCTGCACCCAAGATGAACCAAAATGGCCCCAAAATGCACGGCCGGGCACGGGCTCTGTCCCTGGGATCAGTTCTGCTCCATTTGCACCTTGCAGTTCATTGTCCCATTCCAGCTTTAGCCCTGCAGTCCCACCCTGCTTGTTTTTCTCTCTCCAGCCCACGGGGTTTGTGCTCCTGGGCTGAGATTTGGGTCATTTGTCCTTGGTGCCCAGCTGGAGCAGGAATTGTTTTGTCTCCCTGCTCTGTGCACAGAGCTCACCATCCCTGAATGTGAACCCAGCCCCACACACTAAAGCAGCACAGAATCTGAAAGATAGAAAAGCTCAAACCTGAGGCATAATTTCTTCCCTTTAGAGGCTCAACAAAACCTTTACCTTGTTAAGTCTCTATTCTAAATATTTACTAACAATAGGTATTTAATAACAGATAAGTATCTAGCAATGGATATTAGATTCTATTTAATAGAATCATAGAATCATGAAGATTGGAAAAGCCCTCCCAGCCCAACGATCCCAGCTGTACTCGATGCCCACCTTGTCCCCAGCCCAGAGCACTCAGTCCCACCTCCAGGGGACACCTGCAGGGATGGGCACTCCAAATCTCCTTGGGCAGCTCTTTCCAATTTCCTGCAGCTCAGGCTCTCCCTGCTGGGTTGGTATTGGGGTGCTGGGGGCAGCTCCTGGGCTCTCCTGGGCCCTCTGCCCCTGTTGATGCCAAGCAGTGGCTGCCAGGGCAGAGAGGGTTGCCAAGAAGGAGGAGTGGGAAGTTGTTCCACCAGGGGCTTGAACAGGCGGGTTCCATGGTTGAGGGACTCAGGGGGAGACGATTTTCCACTGAAGGAGCTGAGGGGGCTCAGCCTGGAGCAAAGGAGGCTCAGGGGGGACCTCAGTGCTCTGCACAAGTCCCTGACAGGAGGGGCAGGGAAAGGAGGAGAGGACATGGCCTCAGATGGCACCAGGGCAGGCTCAGGTTGGAGACTGGCACAGAAAATTTCCCTGGCAGAGCAGTCAGGCCTTGGGCTGAGCTGCCCAGGGAGGTTTGGAGTCACTGAATTGTCCCAGAGCAGTCTGGATGTGGCCTTGGGGACAGGGATTGGGGTGGTGCTGGTGGGGCTGGGGTGAGGATGGGACTGGTTTTTGATGATTTTGTCTCACTTCAAAGACTGAAAAGAAACATCCAATTAGTTCCATGGTGGAAAACCAAAGGGAAATACAACTGAGGAAGAACAGCCTTCTTTTGGTGTGAATATTCTGATATTCCAAAGAGATTATGTATTTACAACATTTAGAAATTAAAAATCCTATTCCTACTATAGAGACTGGTAAAAATAAAAATATTCCGAAGAGATTATGTATATACAACATTTAGAAATTAAAAATCCTATTCCTAGTATAGAGACAGGTAAAAAGATCCCATTTCTGGCTCTTCTAAGTCCATCACAGTGCTCTGAATCTCCTAAGTTTTTCCTGTTGCAGTTGTGCTCCTCAGGAACTATTTAAGTTATCTTTGCCCCAGTTTAAAAGTTTTTTCAGAATGGAACTCTTGGGGTGCATTTTCCAGACTGGGATCTGTAACATCCTGACCAATCTTTAAAAATTGCATAAATGTAACCTATTCACTCATATTTTTTTTATGGATGTGCTGATATTTAGCTTTAATAAATCCAATTCCTGCTAGCTGCAAATTCCAAAGAAACTCTCTTATGGAAAAGGACATTAGGAGGATTGCAAGCATTTAATTTTTCTCCTGACCCTTGCAAACACGAGTATGAAAGGAGGGTGATGATCACACTGTTGACAAGGGGTATAATTAGCATTTGCTTACACTTCATAGTTCCTGCTCTGGGTGAAGTGGTGGATGGATGATAATTCTATGGAATGGAAAAGAGAGGCTTTGGAAAGGGAGAGAATCTGTTGTTATAAATGAGGGAATTTAAAGAGGCCAAAATCATAAGTAGACTTTAATAGATGTGGGAAATAATAACAATTCCAGTTGTGTTTTTTTCCTACAGGCTTTTCATCCTTAATAAGTTTTCTGTCTAAAATAAAAGAGAAGTGCAGTTGATTTCCCAAAATAAAAGAGGAATACAGTTGATTTCCCAGTTGCTCTGGGATGTCTCTGAAAGTAAAATCCAATTTTGATGTTCTATCATTTTTCTTTGCAATTTTTTAGAGCTCCCTCTAAATTTTAGGGCTTTCTAGCACAGGGTTTCTTACAAAAGTGGAGGAAATCAATACCACTGTAATACTTTGTTTTCTCAGGTCCTTTTTTTGGATTGAGCACTATTCTTCCATGTTTTCAAATGAGCAGAAAAGGCCACAAGGATGAGCAGAGGGATGGAGCAGCTCTGCTGGCAGGAAAGGCTGGCACAGCTGGCATTGTTCACCTGCACAGGAGAAGCTTTGGGCTGAGCTCAGGGTGGCCTTGCAGGGCCTGGAGGAGCCCCAGGAAAGCTGGAGAGAGACAATTGCCGGGGCATGCAGGGACAGCACACAGGGAATGGCTCCACACTGAAAAATTACAGGTTTAGGTGGGATGGAATTCTCAGAACAGCTGTGGCTGCCCCTGGATCCCTGGCAGTGCCCAAGGCCAGGCTGGACACTGGGGCTGGAGCAGCCTGGGACAGTGGGAGGTGTCCCTGCCATGGCAGGAGAAGGATGAGATGATCTTTAAGGTTCTTCCAACCCAAACCTCTCAGTGATTCCATGATTCCATGAGTTACCCAGGTCCAGGCCTGGCTGATGTCATTCATCAGCCCAAACACCTGAACACTTCAAGTTATCAGGTGTCAAACTCTCCTCACCAAAATAATAACCCAGCAGCTCTTGAGCTTCACAGTTGTGGGTGGAAAAGCAGAATTTTGAAAGAGTCTAAGTAGTGTTAATTATGGAGGGAAAATGAGTAACAACCAAGGAGAAATCAGAAGCCATAGCAGAGACATTGCTCTGCCTTTTCAGACAGAGCTTACTGACCAAACTCCGTGTAAAAAAGTATCTTCCGGCATTCCCATTCCTTCTCCTTCTCCTTCTCCTTCTCCTTCTCCTTCTCCTTCTCCTTCTCCTTCTCCTTCTCCTTCTCCTTCTCCTTCCCTTTTCCTTAATTTATCTTTTTCTTTTCTTCCTTTTCCTTTAATTCCTTTTCCTTTCCCTTCATTCCTTTTCTTTTCCCCTTTCCCTTCATTCCTCTTCCTCTCTTTCTCTTTCTCTTTCTCTTTCTTTCTTTCTTTCTTTCTTTCTTTTCTTTCTTTCTTTCTTTCTTTCTTTCTTTCTTTCTTTCTTTCTTTCTTTCTTTCTTTCTTTCTTTCTTTCTTTCTTTCTTTCTTTCTTTCTTTCTTTCTTTCTTTCTTTCTTTCTTTCTTTCTTTCTTTCTTTCTTTCTTTCTTTCTTTTTCTTTCTTTCTTTCTTTCTTTCTTTCTTTCTTTCTTTCTTTCTCTCTTTCTCTCTTTCTCTCTTTCTCTCTCTCTCTCTCTCTCTCTTTCTTTCTCTCTCTCTTTCTCTCTCTCTTCCCTCACATTCAATAGTTAAAACTTCAGCACCTGTAAGGGCAATCTGAAGGTTTTGTGCAGGAACTTTTCAGGAAAACCATTCCTATTCCATCTCTGCTTTCCCCTGCCCTTCCAAGAGCTCTCTTTTGTGCCAGATCTCTTGGGCTCCTTCCCCATTTGTGGAGCTGTAAGTGGGAAATGAAGATGCAGCTGAGCAGGAGATGCTCTGTCATGTGAGTTGATTTTTGTTCAGCAAGGAGTTAAAGTTCTTCCAAAGCCATCTACTTAATCATTCTTTCTTTTTGCTACCTAAATCTATTTTTTTAAATATTGTTTTGATTGCACTGTCCTGTCTTGTTAGAGTAGATTCAGCTTTTATGCTGTGTAGTAAATTATTCTGCTTGAGTGCCATTTGTCTGATCATTTGTCACAATAAACAATTAATTTTTATGTAAATACACCTGATGTGGCATCATGAAAACCTGCAGGACAAGGCTGTAAAACTCAAAATAATGGGAATGTTTTGGGAATAATTTGGAAATACTCTCCCACATCCAGCCCAGCTTTCCTGACAGGGATGTTCAAATTGTCTCTTAGTGAAGCCTGTCCTAACAAATATCTGCTGAGTAATTTTATTTAAAGAATTATTTCGTTTACTTTTAACAATCTTCAGCCTCAGGGTGGTGTTCAGGAAAAACCCCAATCCTACTAAAACATTTCCGTAAGTTGCTGCTCCCAGGCTATTAAAAGACACAACAAACCAACGATTAACTGGTGGTAACCAGTGATTAAGAAAATCTTACACAACTCAGTGTTGGGTGGATTATTCAGTGCTCGGTCATCCTTTGTGCTTCCTAAATTGGGTAGATATAAAAGATTTAAGCTTAATTCAAATATTACCTTTAGGCTGGAGAACTTTATCAAAGCATCTTAACTTTTGTTTTCCTAGCACATAAAAACTTGAAAACTTATAGGGACAGAAAATAGAAGATCAAGGAAATGAAGTTGATTTGTTAATACCGATTTCTAAAAATATTTTATTTCTGCAAATTGTTTTGTTGAGTCTCTTCTAAATACTGGACAAACACCAACGCAATTTTTCACTTTGGTAAAGTTTAAAAGAAAAAAACCGATTCCATGTAGGTTTTTGTACCTTTATGTTGACTCTACATTCATGACAGAGAAGAAATTCCTCTTTTGTTTTGAGATTTTCACATAATGGGTGATTCTAGAAAGCGAAAAACCCCAATAGTGTTCAAAGACCTGTGGGCAGGACAGTGAAAATTCCTTTTCAGGAATCTTTTCCTTTCTTTCCCTTCCTGCTCAGGCTCCCAGTCTGAGCTGAGTCATAGAAACTCTGAATATATTCCTGCCTGCTGTCCCCATCTAGACCTTGATTTTCAATTGTTCTGTAACCTGCCTTAGGTGGGTGATTACAAAATGAGCAAAAAACAGCTTTGTAAGGTTTTGTCTCTAAGCATGGCTGGCTTGCAGCTGAAACAGGAGGTGTTTAATGGGCACCCAGCACCACCAAAATGTGTCCTGAAATTTCAGTGTGGGCTCATTATAAAAACACAGCGCTTGGAAATTGCTCATCTATAAAGTGCTTTGAATTACACTTCTTTTGTTTTTTTCTTCCCAGTTGTCTAAAAATCCAAGAAAACTTCTTTGTGGTGTGCTTTATCCTGCACTGGAGCTTGGCAGTCAGGTGCAACTCAGTGCTGAGATCAAGACACACTTTTAAATTAAACTAATTGATTTAAAGCCATAAATTAACAAAGCTGGGAACCACAGATTCCATGTACACCAGAGGTACCTCAATCAATACAGACCTAAAACCAAATCCCAGGATCCCTGAGGGTGGCAAAGCCCTCCCAGCCCATGGAGTGCCACCTGTGCCCCATGGGCACCTTGTCCCCAGCCCAGAGCACTCAGTGCCAAACTCAAGCTCTTACTCACTCTGAGCTCTTGGGGCTTCTCACATGAGAGGCACCACGTTCTACCAGGATTTTGAGGAATAGCCAAGGTCTGCACGAGGCACAGCAGTGCTTGGAACATTGTCTCCCACCCAGGAACTGCCAGCTCTTGTGTCCTACATCATAAATGAACCACTGGGTGCTGCAATGCATGAAATAGAAACTTTTCTGAGTCCCTCAGGGAGAGAAAGGAAAGCAGGGATTGAATTAGAGCCTTTGGAGAAGCTAAAATCTATTAAGCCACACAGACATGAAGTAGGGGTGTAAGTTTTAGTTTTAAGTAAGTAGAAGTATTTTTTAAGTAGTCAAAGCCCTAAAGCCCAGTTTAAAAGTCAGTTGTGTTACCTTTCACAAAATTAATTTAGCTCTAGACACAATGAAAACATAGCAGAACAATGCTTGCATTTCTATATAGAACAGACAGAACCATTTGTGTGAATAGATAAAACTAAATGTGTAGATTTTGGGTAAGAACTGACACTACTTTCACACATTAGAATCAAGCCAGGATAGGTTCAGGAAGAATGTTTTAGCATAGGGTTTTTAGCTGATTGGATGATTTATGAATAAAAATCCCCAATATTTACACCCCAATATTCATACATTTGGAATTTGCACCCCAATATTCATACATTTATGAATATTGGGGTGCAAAAACAAAAAAAGGAAGAAGAAAAAAAGGTGTGGGAGCTGCTGCTGCTGCTGCTGTTTGGAACGTTGGGACTTAATGCCAGAAATCTTTTAGCATGGACTTTATTACTCTGATATTTCACCTTCAAGTCTGATGTATCCATGCAATAAACAACTTTACAGCAACCAACAACTGCTCTTGTCTTTTGAAGACCCAAGGCCCACGAAAAACTCAACAACTGGGGACAAGGGACTGGAGGAAGAGCTTTTCTGGGACGAGCAGAGCAATCAGTGAGGGAGCTGAGGTTTTTCTGGGTTACCTCTGATTTAAGAAGGCACTAATGTGGCTGTGGAGCAGCGAGCAGCCTTTGATCTGTGAGTCATTCCGTTCCGGGCCCGAGCAGGGAGCATCTGCTCGCTTTGATCCACGGGCACCCTCTGCTCTCATGATCTGCTGTCCCCAGGGCTCTGGGGCTGGCTGCAATCTGTTAAGTGGACACAGGGAAATTGCCTTGGCAAGGACTGGGAGCTGCACAGAATCCCAGAAGTTTTTTGGCAACAGATGCTCCTGTCAATTCAATTTGCCTTCGGAGGCCGCTCAGACAACTGCAGCGTGTGCAGCACATTAGACATGATCTAAAGCAGAAAATTTATGCTGTTGGGTGACACCAGAAGTACAAATTAGTCTCTTCTCTGCTCCAGCAGGGCCACTGCTGCTCCCCCTCTGTCACATCCACTCTTTCAATCCATTCACTGCAGGAACCTGTCACCTCCTTGGTGACAATATCCAGGCAGGTTGGCCTGTTCTCTCTTGGCACCATCCCACTGTGCTGTGCTCCCTCCTCCATCTCTCCCAGTCCTACTCAGTTCTCCCTCCCCAAAATAGCCCCTTTTGTTTGCTTTGAGGGAAAAAAATATAGAATTTGTGCTAAATAAAGCCTATCCAAACTTGTTCTGTTTGGTCCTACCCTTCTGTGGAGGGGGGGATGGATTACAGGTTGTTTACACCCTGAGATGAGCCAGAATATTTACTGATTTTTATTGCTGGTGCTGCAGTGAGTCAATGTATTAGGACAAAATGCTATTTAGAGCAATGGAAGGGATGGATACTTCAGTGACAGCATTGATTTTGATCTAACACAGACTAATATCCCGTGCTGGCACAATGCAGATCACAGCCAAACGAGATCTTCGCTTGCTGCAATGGGAAATTATTAAAAAGCAGCTCTCAGTAAATGCATTAACATATGGTGGTGTGGCTGTGGCTGTGGCTCTGTCTGCACTCCACAGGCTCATGGAGAATGTGAGAAGCTCTCCCCTTCCCCAGCTCCTTATCCAGACCTTTCCCACTTGGAGAAGAGCAGTGAAAAGAGGCCAGAGCTCCTGTTTGAAACTTTTGTGCTGGACTCCAGTTTGGACTCTGCCTCCAGTTGCCCAAGGCTAAAATTGGATCCATCTTTCCCATTTAGACTCCAAGGAAGAGGTGCCCCAGAGGAGAACATTTCCATCATTGGAGGTGTTCAGGGTCAGGGTGGCTTTGACCAACCTGGTTTAGAGAGAGATGTCCTGTCCATGGCACTGGGCTTGGACCATGTGGCCTTTGAAGGTCCCTTCCAACCCAAACTGTTCTGATTTATTTTCCTTTCTTGACAACATATTATTTAAATAAACCTCATCAGCCATGGCTGCCATGCTGTTTTTGCAAAGCAAAATAAAAATCCTCCACAGGTCCACATGCAAGATTAAATTTCAGTTCTTTTCCCCATTTGTACATAGAATTCCAGTGCTGCAGAGAGCCAAGGCAGCCAAGACTGCCCTCTGCAATTCATGGAAGGAATTAAAAAGGTATCATGTTAACCAGGAGAGCAGCAGCCATAGAACCAGTCTTGACTTTTGACTTCCAGTTTCATACTCTAGGTATAAATCACAAAATCAGAATAAATTGGGTTGGAAGGGACCTTAAACTTCAACTCCCACTAGACCAGGTTGCTCAGAACCACATCCAGCCTGGACTTGAACACTTCCAGGGATGGGGCAGCCACAGCTTCTCTGGGAAAACTGCGCCAGGGCCCCACCATCCTCATTGTAAAAAAAAAACAAAACCAAAAACAAAAACTCTGCCTTTTATCTAATCTAAATTGAGTGTCTTTTATTTTAGACTCATTATTCCTTGTCCTACTGCAACAGCACTTGGCCTTGTTGAGAGCAAACCTCATGAGGTTTGCATGGCCCCACTCCTGAGTTTGTCCAGACCCCTCTGGGTGGCAAAAAACCTCCTAAAAAAGACTCTTAAATGAGATTTCTCTTCTGATCATGGCAATGATTCACCTGGTAAGTGATTTTCAATTTTTGCCTCTCCAGTGAGAAGAAGGTACATTCTGAGCACTGGTGTTTC
The DNA here is from genome assembly GCF_028018845.1 of Melospiza georgiana. Taxonomy (NCBI): domain Eukaryota; kingdom Metazoa; phylum Chordata; class Aves; order Passeriformes; family Passerellidae; genus Melospiza; species Melospiza georgiana. The sequence goes on along the minus strand of NC_080431.1, from coordinate 117,921,818 downwards.
CTGACATCTGGATAAACTCCCAGTGAATTCTAGGCACATTCACCCAAGCCTCAGAAACTTCCTATGTTTAACATTATTAATGTAGAATTTCCAGTTTCTGGTGGACTCAGGATCTGACCAAATCCCTACAATCTTTCTAATCATATCTAAAAGTCATTAGGTTCTTATTAAAGGCTCACAGAAACACACAAAAGAAAAAAAACCAAAACCAGAGAAAGTAGGACAGTAAAAGAAAACTATTCTGAGAGTTGGAGAGTAAAGCAATTAACGAGATGCTTTCTTTCTTCCTGAAAGTCCAGTCTTAGGGTTTCCTGAAGGAAACACAAATAAAAGGAAGCACTTCCTTCCTATGTAGTAAAACCAGCCTGTCCCAACCCACTGTGCTTTCCTACAGACTCCTCTGCTTCCGAAAACACAAATTAACTTCAGTCCCTTACAGTGCAAGGCAAATTTTAAAGTTTCAGGTCTTCCAGCCATTGAGGACTTTATTTAGAGGAAATCTCTGGTGTGCACAGAGGTGTTCCAGCACAGCTGGGCAGCCTGGGGCAAAGGAAAGGGTTGCAATGATTCCTCTGTGCATTTCTCACAGCTCTGCAACGCCTGGCACAGAGCAGCTCTGCCCATCTCCTCCTGCAGCAGGACAGGGAGCCCTGGAGAGACAGCAGGGAGAGAAACCACGGAATCATGGAATGGTTTGGGTTGGATTGGAAGGGACTTTAAAGATCTTCCAGTGTCCCAGGCTCTCCACACCTTCCACTGTCCCAGGCTGCTCCAAGCCCCAGACGCTGCCAGGGATCCAGGGGCAGCCCCAGCTCTGGGAATTCCATCCCAGCCGCTGCCCACCCTGCCAGGAAACAAATCCTCATTGCCAATATCCCATCTATTCCCACTCTCTGCCAGTTTGAAGCCATTCCCCCTCATCCTGACCCTCCATCCCTTGCAAATCATCCCTTTCCACTTTCTTGTGGAGCCCCTTCAGGTCCTGGAAGGCCACAATGAGGTCACCCTGAAGCCTTCTGCAGGCTGAACAAAACAATTCAGTTTAGATGATCCATAAGGACTCTTCCAACCCAAACTGTCACTAGTAGGCGAGGCTTTATGAAGAGAAAGCCTAAAAACTAGGCTGGAGCCACGTAAGTAAGACAAGGCCTTAAAACAAGGCCTTCCCTTTGTAAATCCTTACTATCAATTCCATAAATCCCTTCTACGATTCTGGGGTGACTCAGCCACGGCCCTGGGCCACCAGTCCCAGTGCTTGACCACCTATTTCATGAAGAATTTTTTCCTAATTGCCAAATTCAAACTTCCCTGTCTGTGTCCAGGGGTAAAGGCCAGTCAATGCTCAATGTCGTTTAGGGTCAAGTCTGAAGGTTGCTCACTCTGTGCTATCAGGGCAGTTTTGAATTTTGTTAAAAAGTGATTTGCTTTTGATGCCTTGTGCAGGCTGCCCCAGAGCAGAGGCTGGGCAGAGCTCCAGAATAAAGCAGGGATTTATTCAAAGGCCTCCATAGATGCACCTTGGGCAGCACAAGAGCCCAGCCAGGGCTGCACCCAAGATGAACAAAAACGGCCCCAAAATGCACAAGCGGGCACGGGGTCCTCCACCAGCATTGGAGTCAATTGTCCAACCACAGCTTCATGCCTTGCAGTCCCATCATTTCTGTCTCTCTCTCCCCACTCTGTTACCATCCACGCTTCTGGGCTTGAGATTTGGATCATTTGTCCTTGGTCCCCAGCTAGAGAAGGAACTGCCCTGTCCACCCACTCTGTGCAGAGAGCTCACCATCCCCCAAGATGAAGCTCAGACCCACACACCAGAGTAGCACAAAATCTGAAAACCACAGAAGCCAAAACCCAAGGCATCACTTTCACCCCTGCTGCCTTTTGGCTGCTTTGCCCAAGCAGAGGGAGAGCCGTGAGCTCCTGGTTTCTGTGGGTTTCTGACTCTGGGTTTTCCTGGTTTCTGTGGGTTTCTGTCTCTGGGTTTTCCTGGTTCCTGTGGGTTTCTGACTCTGGGTTTTCCTGGTTCCTGTGGGTTTCTGTCTCTGGGTTTTTCTGGTTTCTGTGGCCTGCAGGGCCAGGGCAGCCCTTGGTGGGTGAGAGAGGAAGGAAGGAAGAGGGAAAAGGGAAAGAAGATAAGGAAGGAATGAGGGAGGGAAGGTTTCTCTGCCCAGGGCTGGCTATCTGCACTGCACAGTGTCCTGGGAAGGAGTGAAATCCCCTTTCAGAATGCAGTGTCTCGATACTTTCCTGTTTTATTTTGCTTTTCTCCTTGTGCCAACTGTCTGACCTGACAAGGCTTCCCTCTGCTTGCTGAATAACACAACTCCCTCCTTTGCCTGCTCTCCTTTCTCCCATCTTTCCTGGGAAAGAGATATTCTCATATTCTCTCCTTTTGTGTCCACATCTTTGTGCATCCTCTCTGATTGCCCAAACTTTCCTGCATTCAGTGGCTCCATCAGTTCCCAGATGTTTATTTGCATATATATATATCCACACCCCAGGACTCCCCCCCCATCCCCAACTTTTGTAAAAACATATAAATATTTGAAGCAGAAACCCATGAATGTAATTTCCCCACTTTTGTTATTTTTAAAAAGTGCTTCAAACATTGCAGTGCTGGGGGGGAGAAAACAAAAACCCTGCAGAACCCACACTGGGATGTGGGTTATTATTGTGCATTAATAGGGAAGGGCTGTGCTGCTCCTTGAACACGAGTTGAGTGTTATGTTCCTCCAGCATATGGAGGGTTTGTCTGATTAGGGCTCTCCTGGGATCCATTCCACATCCTGCCCATTTGTTTCCTGAGACAGAGGCTGGGCATGAGCCCCTTCCCTGCCCTCTGGGAATGGCTCAGTGCCCTCAGCCAGAAGGAGGAAAGTGTGCTGGGATGACAAAAGCCAAGCAGGGAATGGTTCCTGGAGGGAAAAACACAGCCTGCAGACACCCTGAGGAAGCTTCCCCTTCATCCCTCAGCCCTTACAAATGTACAAATGTGCTGTCAGGCACATCTCCCTCCTCAAGAGCTGGGCTTGAAAGCTGAGACAGGTGCAAGGAAGGATGAGATGCACGGGAAAATGAGGAGCTGTGGGTACATGTGGGCACGGAAGGAACACTTCAGCAAAAAAAGCTGCATTTCTATTCTGGGGATTTGTTGCTTTTTTGTGTCTCCTTCGCTGTGAGATGGTGCTCAGATGTATTTCTCCTTTGCTCATAACACTGGCAACTTTCTTTTGGACTTGCATGGGAATCAGAATGAGAAACAGGAAGAAATTATGGGGCTGCCAATGACTGGCGTCCTGAAAGAAACCTAAACAAGCAAGGAGTGGCTTATTTTTAACAGGGTAGGAAGCTGCTCCTGGAGTTGCACTCACATGGGAGGTAAGGTGACTCCACACCGCCTGTGGAAGGTAATTATATCTTCTAATAGATCAGCTCACATAATTGGGGTCAAACCCAACCAAACAAACATGCTTATAGGCAGAAACACTCCCTTTTAGTTTGGAAATGGAGTGTAGGAGGAATATATTAGCAAAGTAATAACCTCCCTACAGGGGTAACTGGATGAAATATTCTTGCGAGTGTTACACAGAACCTTTAGTCTCTTCTGGCCTTAAAAGCAGGAGAGAAAGCAGGGAAAAAAAATCCTCCTTCCAGCACAGAATAATCTGTATTTCCTGCTGATGGGAAGCTGTGGGTTTATTGAGAAGGGTGACCTGCACAGCACTTGTGCTTTCAACTGTAGAAGAAAATCCCTTTTTCTTTCCCTTGACCTCGCTGGGGCTGCCTCACCCCCTACCAGAGCCTGAATGATGCAGATCTTTGCAAATTACACAATTTCCTTTTCCACAGCCAGATTTGGCTTGGTTTGCTTTTTTTACAGGATTTTTGGGGAGCTTTCTTTAATGAAAGCAGGTGAGTGTCTCTACAAAAACCTTCTAACTCTGCTCTTCTCTTTGCTCTCCTTTTTACCAGGCCTCAGTTGAAGTGCAACAGTGCAAGGAAGGCCCTGAAAGGGCCTGCAAAATACAAAAACACACGAAAATGGTTTTGTGGAAGAAAAGGAGAGGGATGGGGCTTTGGCTTTGTGACTTTTCTTGGATGAATTGCTGGATGTCTGATTGTTGAAATCCAAAATGCAAGGAGCTCTCAGAACTTTGGGCCTGGCAGCCAGAGCTTAGAATTAAACCCAGGATTTGATCTGAGACCTTGGAAAAGGCTCCCAAACTGAGGTGCTGGAAGGGAGAATGTGGATTTGTGGTTTAAAGCAAAGATATGCTAAGTAAAGTTTAGAGTTTAAGAAATAAAAATAAAAGTAGTTCCAGAGGTAAACAAGGAGTTCAGAATGCAGCACTGTAGGTTTGTGTGTCAGAACATGATTGGCTAAGAAAGCTCACACTGTACATGGGTCCATGAGGTGCAATATTTAAGGACTGGGTCAAAACATAAATATCCTTGTTGGCAGTGGTCAATAAATCCTTAAAAGATCTTGTAACTGAGGGTCTTGGGACTTTATGAACCATGTTGTGAAGATGTGAGCTGAACTCACCCTTCCTGCCTATGCAGAAGATAAAACAAACCACATCATCAAAAACAATTCAGAGGTCCCATCTCAAATTCCTTCCAAAATTCCCCACAAGTGAATTAACCCATCTGATGGCACACAGAATTCTATTGGGACATCTTTGATAGGAAGAGAATGAAAGAGCAGGATATGGAAAGCATAACAAAGAAAAGTTCCGCACTTGGATTACAACAAACCCAGGGAGCTCCAGGCTGGGCAGAGGGGCTGGAGAGCTGGAAGGGCCCTGGGGGTGCTGGAAGGGCCCTGAGGGGCTGGACACGAGCCCAGGGGTGCCCAGGGGGACAAGAGGCCCCTGGCAGCTGGGCTGGATGGGGAATTGTGTGTGCAGCAGGAGCAGGGCAGGGATTGTCCCTCTGTGCTGGCTCTGAGAGGCCCCTCCAGGGCTGGGCCCAGTTCTGCTCCTGCAGGAGAGCCCTGGAGGGGCTGGAGCGTGTCCAGGGCAGGGAACGGAGCTGGGCAGGGGCTGGAGCCCCAGGAGCTTAAAACAAATCTGGTTTTAAATCTACGCTGCACAGGCAGAGTGATTTCCCCTCCTTCAGCTCTGTCTTGCCTTGTTGAATTCAGCAGAGGCTGCTGCAGGGGCCACCATGAACAGAACAAGCTGCAGAGTCACCACCCAAATTATTCTTATTATAGGGAGGAAAAGGATATTAAGAAGGAGGAGGCCAGAGGATGCAAAACCCACATGATTTTAGTTAATGTAACCAACTATTTAGAGTATAATTGAACCATTAAGTGGACCTGGGTGTTAATTGAGAGAGGGATATTCTTTGGTAATATAATTATCTACTGCCATTTCTCTTTTGGCTGTCATGCATTCAAGCCTGGCTCAATTATCTATTGTTCCACCGAGTTTATTACTAAGGTCAGGCTCTGCAACACAGAGCAAATTTCTGTCAGTTTGCCTTTGTCTGGCTGTGGCTGTGTGGCAGAGCCCACGAGGGAATCAGTAATTCTGTCTGCTGAGCTGTGGGGAAATGGTCCTCAAGAAAAAGAGTGAAAAACCACACTGAATAATGAGAATAAAACAAAATCCTGGTCAGCTGAGCACTGTTCATATTTGTGCGGTGAATGAGACAGGGCCCATGGAAACAAGAGATGGTGTCAGTGTTTCATTAATTGATCCTGCATAATTAATGTGCTCAGGCAGGTGGGGAGGCAGAGTTCTCCTGTATCTTCTGAATAAGCACATTTCCTGATTTCTCTTCTTTTTTCCCCTACTAATTCAGTAAAATATTTTGCCTGAAGCTGACCCTCAGCAAGGAAGATTTCAGCCCAAGCAGTGACTCTGAGGGGAGTTAAAACAAGCTGAAAACGTTGCTGTAATGAAAATTACAAGGCAGCTTTAACAATAGGTGATACAGCTGGGAGCTCCAATTAGGTTAATTTGGCCACATTTAAATCCACTGTGAGCAGGAGGAGGTGTCCCTAACTCCTTGTGTTTGCCCAAAGCTAGATTAGGGATTAGGGCAGGAAGCCCAAATATTTGCTTGCCCCCAGACAAGCAACAATGGCACATTTAGCACATTCCCTCTTTTAGCCTGAGGAAATTTGTATTAGCAGAGGGTAAAATATCAGGCTGCAACCAGAACTGCAGAATGTTCTGGCCTGGGAGCCACAGGTGAGGAGATGGCAAATGAAGATTTCAGGTGTCAGAGCTGCCTGTCAGCCTGCTGGCCTGGAGCAGCCTCTGAGCTGGGAGAAACTGCAAATGAGAGGGGAGCAGAGCTCCTGGTGAGTGACAGGGGCCATGCTGGAGGATCTCAGAGGGTGATGCACCTTGGGCTCAGTCAGGGATGTCACCTCACTGACACTCCAGCATTAATAAATGCCAATGATTTGCATTATTCTGGTGTCTCCATAGACCTTGAAACTCAATAATTCTGAAATGTGAACTCATCGCCAGGTTAGTGATGAGTTCAGGTCCTCCTCCAGCGCAGGGAGGAGCTGGAGCTGCTGCAGAGAGCCCAGAGGAGGCTCCAGGATGGGCAGAGGGATGGAGCAGCTCTGCTGGCAGGAAAGGCTGGCACAGCTGGCATTGTTCACCTGCACAGGAGAAGCTTTGGGCTGAGCTCAGGGTGGCCTTGCAGGGCCTGGAGGAGCCCCAGGAAAGCTGGAGAGAGACAATTGCCAGGGGATGCAGGGACAGCACACAGGGAATGGCTCCCAGTGCCAGAGGGCAGGGCTGGGTGGGATCTTGGCAATGAGGAATTGTTCCCTGGCAGGGTGGGCAGGGCTGGGATGGAATTCCATCCCTGGATCCCTGGCAGTGCCCAAGGCCAGGCTGGACACTGGGGTTGGAGCAGCCTGGGACAGTGGGAGGTGTCCCTGCCATGGCAGGAAGATGGAACTGGATGATTTTTAAGGGCCCTTCCAACCCAAACCATTCTGGGATTCTATGATAGATTGGAAAATCCAGGTCCCAGGTTTATATTGTGCTCTGAAGTGAACTGATCCAGAATTTTCCCTCATGATCCATGGAGCTGCCTTTGGCAGGGAGGAGCTGAGTGTGGATTGTCCTACCCAGCCCTTCTGGAAACGTGACAATCTCTCCTCCAGAGGTGAAGGACCCTTCCAGTGCAGCTGACTCTCTTAACAGCACTTGTGGGAGTGCTTTGTTATTCACTTTATTCAGAGCATGATAAACATCCTAAAAACTGTTGTTCTAAATAATGAGCTCAACCTCGACAGTGTGCAAAAGGCAGAAATCAAATCTTCAAAGAGAACCCACAAAGGTGCTTGAATGAGGAGCCACCTCATTTATTCTCACTGTGCCTCCTGAAAACAAAGCCAGCAGATTAACAGGTAAATTTGCCTTTAGCTTTGCATTTTCGTTCTATTTAATTGTATATTAATAGCTTTTGTCTGATATGAATTATTTTCAAGTAAGAAGATGATTTTTTGATGTGCAAGGTGTGATTGATATGGAAATATGGCTGAAATTCAGGAAATGCAGGAGGAAGGATGAAGTGAAGAACTTTGGGTGATGGGAGATTGAATTAGAAAACAATCATAAGATGTGAGCTTTCTTTTCTCCTGCAGGAATGGGAGATGAAGATAATAAAGGTATTGTTGCATGTGCTGAATTAATTTAACTTTTCTAATTAGGGTGAATTGTCAGATGCTGGAAATTTCCTAATGCTGCTCCATATTTCTCCTTGCAGCTCCCCTATCAAAACAGCTCTGTTTAGTGTCATCAAACCCCTGCAAATTTATTTGCCTTGCTGACTTCCTTTGCTCCTTTGGGCTCCCCTGAGCTCTTTCTTTCTCCATAATTTGGAGACTTTAAGCAGTGTTTAATCAATCCAGGATAGCCCAAGTGTTCATTAGTGTTGCTTGGCTCTCCCAGTGGTGGGGCCTTTCTATAATGAAGCAGCTCCAATTATCTCACCTTTCCAAAGGGTGGCTGGCATTGAGGCTGCTGAGATATTTGCACTGTCCCTCCTTCACTTTTGGAGTTACCCACAGGCCAACAAGGCTCTCAGGTGGCAGAAAATAAAAATGGAAGTGTGCTGATCTGAACTGGGAAGAGGCAGAGAGAGAAAAAGGGAGTGTTCACTATTTAGTGAAGAAAAAGGGGAGGAAAGAGGATGGATGGATGGATGGATGGATGGATGGATGGATGGAGCTCTTCAAGGGATCTGAAGCTCAGAGCATGACGTGGCTTTTTGCAGGTTGGTTTGGGTGGGTTATTCCTGAATTTGGGGAGTGTGCAGATGCTGCTCTCTGCTTTAAGGTCAGGATATTTGTGTGCCAGTGGAATGGGGCACAGATATCAGCCAGCAGTGTCACAGGATCCTTCAGGTGCCTGTTCCTCCTCAAGCTGAATGGGCAAAGTGAGACCTTTCCCCTCTGTTTAGCTGCCAAATCAAGGAAATCTGTGCAGTGCCAAAGGAAATGAAGCAGACCTGAACATCAATCTCCTTGCCTGAAGGTCCTTCTGTTGTCTGTCAAACAATTGGGAAGGATGAAGGAAGAGAAATTAAGAAACCTTGGGAAGGAGCTTGTGGGCAGGTTCAGGCTGAAGAATTCCTTGCTGTTGAGGGAGTATTTTGATGCACTCTTTTTCTGATAACATGGTTATTTGGAAGTCTTAGAAATGTGTGACTGTGCCTGGTCAGGAAAAGTTTCTCTGCTTCCTTGATGATCCAATGAGCAGCTGTCATGAATGGCTCCTATTTCCCAGAATCATGGAATGGTTTGGGTTAAGGATCATCCAGTGCCACCCCTGCCATGGCAGGGACACCTTCCACTGCCCCAGGCTGCTCCAGCCCCAGTGTCCAGCCTGGCCTTGGGCACTGCCAGGGATCCAGGGCTGGAATTCCATCCCAGCCTCTCCCCACTCTGCCAGGGAACAATTCCTCATTCCCAATATCCCATCTAACCCTACTCTCCCCCTTTTTTGTTTTCCTTTTTAATCCTTTCCCATTTTTCCTCAGTCCCACAGCTCCCCTTTACTCTCGGTGCAAGTCAGCCAAGAATTCAAGAGTTTCCACCTCTGTCTTGGCAGCTGTTGCATCCCTGGGGATTTGTTTCAGCCCCTGAAGGATGCTCAGGCTCATTTTGTGCTGCCCTCAGGCTGTGTCCATGTCCCAGTGTGTAAAGCTGGAAATCAGAGCTGGCTGAAGAGCGAGGGGTGAACAGCCCCAGCCCCTCGTGCCCTGGCTGTGGTGCAGCCCTTGGGGGGAAGGTGCTGGGCAGAAATTGCTCTGATTATTTAAAGCTTTCCGTGCATTGGATTCTGGCCACTTTGTGGACATCAGTAAAGCTTGGCTGGTGTCTTTCCCCCATCAGAGATCCTTTCCGTGGGCACTGCCAGGGATCCAGGGGTGGAATTCCATCCCAGCCCTTGCCCACTCTCCCAGGGAACAATTCCTCATTGCCAAGATCCCACCCAGCCCTGCCCTCCTCCATCTTCAAACCATTCCCCGTGTCCTGGCACTCCATGTAAAAAGTCCCTCTCAGCTCTCTCGGAGTTTCTTTAGGTACTCAAAGGGGTTCTCAAAATTCCCCTTATTTCTCCTTGTCACCCTGCTCTGCCTTTCTGCTGCAGAGAGGAGTCACAGCCAAGAGACAGCAACCCAGAAAAATCTGAATTTTGTACTGAGGCTTCCAAATATCAAGTCAGAAGGGGAAAAAAATTCCTTAACACTTAAAGGCAAGGTTCTAAGTTCCCTCTGTGCTCCCATCACATCAACACTAAGTTACTATGCCTTTAATTAGGTTTTGTTTTATTTTGACAGTTCATCATCCTCTTCATCAATTATATAGGAATTTGGATGTGCTCTGCTTGTTTCTGGGGGCAGACATTTAATTGCAGGAGTTTTGTTCTCAGGTTGTCTTGAGAAGTTTTTCTGTCAGTGTGTCTTACCAGTGCTTTCTCTGCAGTGACAACTGTTGAAATGTATTCTTAGTTAGCCAAAAAAAGCACTTTTGTTATGAATAATGAGAACAAAGCTTTGACATGCAGTGAAAACCTCTCCTAGTGTCAGAATTAATGTTTGTTTTACCATGGCTTGCTGGGAAGTTGTTTAATTTTCACACAGAATCATTAAGGTTGGAGATCTCCAGGATCATCAAGTCCAACCTTTAAATAGGATGTGAAATTTGAATATTTTAAATACTTCTTTTGACTGTCAAGTGAAAAGAGCTGGAGATGTGATGTGCAGGTATCTTGGCCTGCTTTAGATGTGTTTATTTGATTTAATCTGTGAGGTTTAGGGGACTCTGGGTCTATATTGGGAAGAAAACTCATCTTGCCCTTGCAAAGACTTTGCAAAATGCTGCAGGGCACAGTCAGAGGTGTGGAAATGCGCACTGCAGCCCCAAAAATGCCCATGTGGGTTATTTTTCCCTCAGCCAGGTCTCTGGGGCCTCTCAGATCTTACTGCAGCAGCAGTTTTCATCTGCTCAGATGGGTGAGCTGATGAGTGATACCTGCAGAAAATGAGAAAATTCACTTGATTTTCCATGACACAGAGAACATCTTGGCTTTTGATCACTTGCAGGAAAACGAGGAGGGAGCAAGGAGAGAATGTGAATAATTAAACCCATTGACTAATGCCTTCCTGCAGTTTCAAAGTGCTAAGTCTGATATAGCTGTTTAATTTCAAAGGCAACTGAATTAAGTTTCCTCTGTTTGCGGAGCAGAACTTGGAACCAACAAGACAACAGCAACATCAAAATGAGTGATTTTCTCCCAGGTCAGCACTTAGCACTCTCAGAGTTAAACATTTGCTGGAGATTATGTTTATAAATCACTTAGAGCCCGAGTTCACTGCTAATCCTGAAACAGGAGCAATGGAAACCCTTTCTTTGCAGGGAATATTTTAGGCTTAGGAGCCTCAGGGGAAAAGGAAGAGTTTCTTTGTGCAGGAAGCCAAAATCTCCACAAGAGAGCTGTGCCCTGGTGGGGACAGAGCACATCCCACTTCAGACTCGTTTTGCAGCTCCATTCCCAATCTTTGGTCAGGATTTGCTTCCTCTCCAGGAATGGGACAAGGGGTGGGAAAGGAGGGAATGATTTTTAAGAGATCTGGTTTCGAGCTGGAGTTCAGATGCTGAGGTTTAACTCCTGGTCTGTTCTATGTCACAGACACATTTTATGAAAAGTCCTTTTGTTAGGATCTTTTCTCCTGAGGAGCTGAGAGGCCTTAGAAATGAAATGTAAACAAGGATTTTCTGCTGCTGTGGAATGCAACAGGTGCATCTGGGATTGGTCTCATGTGGTTGTTTGTAATTAATGGCCAATCACAGTCAGCTGGCTTGGACTCTCTGGTCAGCCACAAGATTTTATTGTCATTCCATTCCTTTATAGCCTTCGGATGAAATCCTTTCTTCTATTCTTTTAGTATAGTTATATATAATATATATTATAAAATAATAAATCAGCCTTCTGAAACATGGAGTCAAGATTCTCATCTCTTCCCTCATCCTGGGACCCCTGTGAACACCACCACAGTCCTGCTCCATTCTGCTCTCAATGACTTGGAATGTAAAAATTATATAAAGGATGTGAATGGACAGAGCTGAGTGAAGGTAAAAGGAAAAGAATCCCTGGGAGAAGATGTCAGTTCTTCTTCAGGACAGGGAGAGAGCCCAGAGGAGGCTCCAGGATGGGCAGAGGGATGGAGCAGCTCTGCTGGCAGGAAAGGCTGGCACAGCTGGCATTGTTCACCTGCACAGGAGAAGCTTTGGGCTGAGCTCAGGGTGGCCTTGCAGGGCCTGGAGGAGCCCCAGGAAAGCTGGAGAGAGACAATTGCCAGGGGATGCAGGGACAGCACACAGGGAATGGCTCCCAGTGCCAGAGGGCAGGGCTGGGTGGGATCTTGGCTATGAAGAATTGTTTCCTGGCAGGGTGGGCAGGGCTGGGATGGCACTGGATGATTTTTAAGGTCCCTTCCAACCCAAACCATTCTGGGATTCTCCCCTCTGCACCTCTCCCAGGCTGTAACTTGCCATTTAAAATGAGGAAGGATCTGTACCAAAGCACAGCTTTGAGGTCATCCAGCACTGGTTGGTTCTGCAGACATCCCTGTTCCAGCTGTGTCCCCTTGGTCAGCAGAGCAATGATTTACATGGCCAGGAGATTGTTTCCCTGTGCTGGAACGCCACACAGATTTGTTTGGTGTCACTCAGTGGACAATCCTGTTGGCCTTGTCAGTCAGCTTGAAAAAATGATTCTATTCTCCTGGTTTTAGCTCTTGAGAGTTTTCCCTCTCCCTGAAAGTCTTGTGAGGCTCTGAGGGAGCTGCATGATCTGGCACTGACCTCACTAATGAAGGGATGGAGCCAGCCATCATTTCCAAGTTTAAGAATCATCTTCTTGATCCTCATAAACTTGGAAAATCCAGAAAATGGTGCTTCCCTGATGCCTTGTGCAGGCTGCCCCAGAGCAGAGGCTGGGCAGAGCTCCAGAATAAAGCAGGGATTTATTCACAGCATCTCCTCCATGGATGCACCTTGGGCAGCACCAGAGCCCAGCCAGGGCTGCACCCAGGATGAACCAAAATGGCCCCAAAATGCACGGCCAGGCACGGGCTCTGTCCCTGGGATCAGTTCTGCTCCATTTGCACCTTGCAGTTCATTGTCCCATTCCAGCTTTAGCCCTGCAGTCCCACCCTGCTTGTTTTTCTCTCTCCAGCCCACGGGGTTTGTGCTCCTGGGCTGAGATTTGGGTCATTTGTCCTTGGTGCCCAGCTGGAGCAGGAATTGTTTTGTCTCCCTGCTCTGTGCACAGAGCTCACCATCCCTGAATGTGAACCCAGACCCACACACTGAAGCAGCACAGAATGTGAAAAATAGAAAAGCTCAAACCTGAGGCATCCTCCCTTTTAATTATAAGTCTTGTGAGGCCATGGAGGCTGATTTTCCATCTTTTATTGGTGATCATTAAAAGGAGGAGGAGATGTTTTAGACTCCAGATTGTTCCAGTCTGAGGCCAGGGCTGATGGCACAGCATTCCTCATGGAGAGCCTGAACTTTCCATGAACAGGAATATCTGTTCCCAAAGAGGTGACAGGCTCAGAAATCAGCCCATTTTCCTTCTACCCTGCCCTTGGTTTTACTTCATTGAACAAATCTTGGTCACTAAAGGAAATATTTTGCTGCAGCTAAGGTTGTGCCCCTTCCCAGCCCTCGCAGGACCTCAGCTCCTGTGCACAGAAATCTGAAATTTCACCTCCCAGTCAGTAAGTGTGGCTTTGGCAGGAAAGCAGCAAGTTCCTGTGTGACACCTCCAAGGAGGGGGCTCTGCTCTGAAATCAGAGTAACAAGAGGTGGGGTGAAAACTGCAAAATACACTTTTGCTCTGTGTCAGAAGAGGAGGATAATTTAGGGATTTTGTTGCCCCTCAATCCTGTGCCTTCTCCTCTCACCCTGAGAGCTCTGCACCAGGCTGTGATGGAACCTGTGCTATTAAAATGGAATTTCTGGCTGGGAATTGAGACAGCCACATCCTGATCCAGTGTTTGTCACCCAAAGGATGTCCCTTTGCATCCTCCTCCCTGAAACACTTAGACTTGCAAAGAAGTCCTGATGTGTTTTCACATGAAATAATCCAACCCTAATGACTGCTGAAGGATTCAGCCAGCAGGCTGCAAAACTCTTAAAAGATTTTTATTTTTAAAGGGCTCTTCAGGAAAAGACTCCTGGGAAAATGACACACATGGGTCTTCCTTGGCTCGTGGTGTGGAGTCTCAGCAGCTGCTGTGTTTCCTTCTGCATTTTTTAGGTGAGCTCTCAGCACAAATTTTTCCTCTCTGTGGAGGGGGAAGTTGGATGTTAATTGGAACAGAAACCTCAATTCTCTGTGATGCAAATCCCAGCACACAGAGTGTGCTGCACTGCCTTTGCAAAACATGCTAAGTACCAAAAGGCTTTTCATAGAAGTATTTTTTCAGTTTTTAAAAACTGTTCTGGTATTGCATTCCACTCTCAGCACCACTAGAAGATGACACATGGTGGAGATCCCGTGGGCTGAGTGCACTACACTCCCAGGCTCTCTTTGTTCCATACTGCATTCCTGTTTCCTGTAGGGATTGGGATTTCCCTCACAGCCTTCCCTTTGTGAAAAATGCCTATTTTATGATTGGCTTTTTGCAAATATTAAAATATATGTTATGTCAGAAAGTTATGCTGTATTAATTTTCTTAATTCGGGCTGTATTAACATTTTAATAGTATGGTAAATGTAGTTTTGTAGTTAAAATGTAACTTTTGTAGTTGAAATAGAAACTATGTATGTGGGATATTTTTTTAAAGAAAGGAATGAGGTACTTGCTGCAGATAGCAGCCACAGGACACCTAAATCATTTAGAGAAAAAGAATTTATTGCTCCCTTATCAGAAAAAACAAACTTCTTCCCACCTTGCTCCACCATGAAGACACTGTCAGGATTAAGAGGAAGAAGCTGACACTGACCAGACAGAATCCTGTGTTTGAATGGAATTTATGCATCATGTATGAGATGTATTGTTGCAGACTGCAAGGCAAGATGTATTCTATTACCATCTGTATGGTAGTTGTCTTTTGTTGATTGGTTATTTTCCTTATCTCTCTCTCTGAGTGCTCACAATCACTCCTCCCTCAGGAGGGGACGTCTGCTGATAACAGCTATTGAGTGTCACTGCATGGCTGATAAGAACTGCAGCATCCCATTGGGAGATGTGAGCCCAGAGGGAGGAGCCAAGCATTCCTACCCAGATATAATCTGGAGATTCTGGAACACCAGCACAGCTTCTGCACTGGATTCCCCAGAGGAACAGCAGCTGCCTCTCTTTCCCCTGGATCTTCAAGGAAGATGCACCTTTCTCCAGGATCCCTGCTCCAGCAGAGCCACCCCTGACACTGCAGGAGGGCTGAGCCACAATTCCAATGGGACTGCTGCCAACACCCTGACCCACAGGGTGTCAGGTTGGGTTCTGACTCTGTCAGCGTTGTTTTGGTTTACTGCATTGTTTATTTTATCCTTTTATTTTCTTCCCTATTAAAGAACTGTTATTCCTGCTCCCATTATTTTTTTGCCTGAGAGCCCCTTAATTTAAAATTTATAGCAATTCAGAGGGAGGGGGTTTGCATTCTCCATTGCAGGGGAGGCTCCTGCCTTCCTTAGCAGACACCTGGCTTTCCAACCAAGACATGTATGAATATGCAACAGGTTATTGCTTTTAAGGGTTAATCCTCTGTTAACCTGGGTCCTTTTTCGGGTTTATTTTGCCCAAAAAAGGTACCCAAACCGTCCATAACTCTTTGTTCTTATTGTCTCATGTTGTCCTAACCCCAATTGTTCAAATTTCTATTACTCCAATTATATTACTATTTTTACAATGATTTTATTACTATTAAACTTTTAAAATCTTAAAAACAAATGATTAGTGTTTTTCACACCTTCCCCTCCTCTGGCCGCTCCACAGCAAACTGCCTTGGCGGCTCTGTGGACTGGTTTTGACTGGGATAGAATTAATTTTCTTCTCAGCATCTGTGTTTGGGATTTGTGATTAATAACCCAGGGGTATTTCAGCTGTTCCTGACCAGTGCTTGCACTGTATTTTGTTCTTACCAAGGCCCTTAGGAACAAACTTCGTATTTAAAGGGTTTGGAGTTAATTTAGTGAAGGAAATTATTTTCACTCGACAATACATTAGATGTAACTGCTCAATTTCTTTCTTTTATTATCTTCCCACATGGAGCTTCTATTTCTGTCACAATAAATGAATGGCTGGGCATCTCTGAATATCCTGCCTAGAAAGCTGTAAACTATAGGGCTCTTTGTGTGTTTGACCACAGTTTTCCAAATTTTCTGGATTTGATTAGGAAGGATAAGATAAATTTTAATTTTTTTTTTTTTTTTACCTCTAAGGGTGACAGAGATAAAAGCAAACCTTGGCTTTACCAGCTTGGATGCCAATCTCTCCACTTTTTTTTTCTGTTGTGGAAACAGAAATGGAGGGAAAAGGTTTTCTCCAGAGTCCCCTAATCCAGATTCCCAAAATGGACATTTTATGCAGAAGCCTTGGAAGAGCTTTCTGACACAGCACTGGGAGTTAGGTGGTGTCAGTGCTTGCTTTGATATTTCATTAAATGCCCCCTGGACAAAGTTAGGCAAAGGGAAACAGCTGGCAAATGTCAAGGAAAAGCTAAAATTAAATTCCTCAGTGAGGAACACGGGTGGATTTTCCAAGCAGGCAGTGTTTGATGGTGCTACAGGAAAGTTTTCTATTTGTCCATATTTCATGGAGGCAGGAAAATGGGGAGAATTGATTCTTGTAAAGGAATTTAGGAGAATACAGATTCAATTCTCATTTGCTGGCTCTTGTATGGAACTGGGAAAGAGTTTGCTCCTTTCATGGAACAATTGCTAAGGATTGATCTCCAGCCTGAGCTCCTGTGTTCCCATTGCAAAGGATCATGAGAATATCTGAGACCAAACTACAGCCTGGAAAGCCATAAGAGCTCTGAATGGAAGGAAGATTGAATATATGCACGAGCTTGATTTAGCTCTCAAATGCAGATTATTAAAAGTGCCTTCTTGATGACACAATCCAAGTGACATTTAATGAAAAATGGGATATTTTGAAGTGGAAGGATTGGAAAATATCTCAGTGATAGCAATGAAAACAAGACATTAAACTGCCCTGCATATGAGGATCATACATCACTAAAATAGATGAAGGTAATAGGAATAAAGGACTAATTGTATTTTGGAAGGTGAACAGAGGAAGAAATAACTAATGGTTCTATGACACAGTTTGAGGGTCTTCTTGGTTTTCTCTGTTTTTTTTTTTTTTTTTTTTTTTAACCAGCAGGAAAGTGTCACAAAAATGACACACCCAAACCCCCCTCACAAAATGGGTGGTTGCATTGTGTTTCTAAGGATTTTTTCTCAGCGGCTGAATCAGTGTTTCAGTAATAACCATCAGATAAAGACTCCCAGAGAATCTGAGGTCCTCTTGATATCTCTTGTCAGGGAAATTTGGGGAAATTTGCCAGGCTCTTTCTGTCTATTCCTTTACAGGGAGGGAGTATCAGGTATTTATTGGACTTTTGTTTCTGTCTCTAGGACACCTCCATGTCTGTCTGTCCATGTAAATCTATCCTTGTATCCACATGTTCATGCCCATATGTGTATCACCTTTTCCTAATAAAAACAGGTACATGATGCTGTTAATTCAACAATTTGGAACACTGCAATCAAAATTGATGTATTAATATTACTGCTCATTGCAAGCAAGAGCATATGCTGAATTTTATGCCCATTTTATTAGGATCAGCAGGTTCCTTGATACATTTGGAGCTGCAGCTTAACAGATCACTTTTATTTGCATTTTCGTGGGCACGGATTCAATTGCAGAAGCTGCTCTGCCAGGCATCATGAGGAGCTTGGGGGCAAGGTTTGATTTGGATCTCTGCTTGTCTCTCTTTAGTGCTGGTGTGCAGCTTCAAAAGCTCTGCTTGTGTGAGCCACAGACTTCACTCAGTCCCAGCCAGGAGAGATAAAACCTCTGCTTTCCTTCAGAAATGCTTCTTGCCATGAGCTGGGAACCCTGGGCCCTTCAAGCACTGAGTTGTTGCAGCACCGTGGAGGAAGGGAGGTCAGGCTGTTTCAAGCTTGAGAAGTGAGAGGAATTGTGGATTTGTCTTTACAAACAAGCTGTGGGTCTGCTGGTAGATAAAACCAGCACTGGGAGATAAAAGAAACAATGGGAAGGATTCCACCGATTGATGAATGGAAAAAGAGATTTGCTTTTACAAATAAACTTTAGGTTTGCTGAGAAATGAAATTAGATGTTGAGAGATGAAAGAAACAATGGGGGAAGAAAAACCCCTTAATTCCTTAAGAATTAAAAATTAAAAGGGAGGGTTGTACATTAGAGGGAAATCTTTGGGAAATCTCTGGTATCAGGTGTATCAGGGAGTCTGTACCTCTCAAGTACCTCACCCAATGGGGAAAACCCCCTAAATTCCTTAAGAATTGAAAATTAAAAGGGAGGGTTATACATTAGAGGAAAATCTTTGGGAAATCTTCCGTATCAGGCATTCTGGGCAGTGTGTACCTCTCAAGTATCTTAGCCAATGGAAAAAAACCCCTAAATTCTATAAGAATTTAAAATGAAAAGGGAGTGTTGTACATTGGAGGGAAATCTTCGGTATCAGGTGTTTCAGGGAGTCTGTACCTCTCAAGTACCTCAGCCAATGGGGAAAGAGAGAAGGGAAAAGCAGCCAGGGAAATTGGGATAAAAAGGAGTCTGCATCCTCCAAAAATTGGAGAGATCCCAGGGGAATGCCCCATGGCCTCTCCCTTTATTCCAATAAAGTAAAAGGACTCCTCTGTCTCTTTTTTGGACATAAACCTCTGGTGTTTGTGGGTTAATTTTCCTAACAGAGGGAAGGAGAAATTCTGGATTTTCCTGCCACAGCATCCTCTTGGCAGTGACTGCCAGCTGCCATGGGGCTGTGTTGTCTGCAGGCTCTGCACCCTGAGACTCAGTGCTATTTCTGGGTTGCCTTCAAAACCCTCACTGCCTGCAAAGGAACATTAAAACCTCTCCCTGTGCCTGAGCATTCTCTGGGAATTCAATGAAAGGATCACCCCAGGGCATTTCTGACTGAAGGCAGCAGAGCAGCTCCTGTGGATGTGCTGCTCGCTGAGTGTTTAATGGCACTTTGGCACATCCCCCGGGGCCTTTTCTGGCACAAACACAGAGCTCTGCACCTCTGGCCTCAGGGGATCTGCCAGGAGATGGTTCCTGGGTTTGTGCTGGGGAGCTGAGATTCCTCTTCCCTTTACCCTGTTGCTCAGAGCTGCCTCCACTGCAAATGTGCAGAGAAACCTTCCTGACTGGAAAATTTCATGGAATCACAGACTGGTTTGGGTTGGGAGGGATGCTTTCCACTAAATCAGGATGGCTTTGGGTTGGAAGGGATGCTTTCCACTAATTCAGGATGGCTTTGGGTTGGAAGGGATGCTTTCCACTAATTCAGGATGCTCCAAGCTGGCCTTGGACACTTCCAGGGGTGCAGCAGCCACAGCTTCTCGGGGTGCTTGTTTGAGCTGGGCCATGCAAGCAGCCAAGAGAAGAATTGCTGTTCATGCCCTAATGATGAAAAGCAAAATTAAGCTGCTGAACTGAGTGTTTATTGGTGTTTTCCAGCCCTATTTTAAGGACCAGATGGACACCAGGCTGCTTTCAGTCCAGTGGAGGGGTGGAGAGCCCCAAAATCCAAACAGCGCCTGAACTGTAGAACCAGATTTTGTACTAGAACAGCAGTTTTTCTTGTCAGCCTTAAAAAACCCACTCTCTGGTGGGAAATCCATGTGGAGAAGGCACCATTTCCACAGGAATAATTCAACTCTACCAGTGCCCTGTGTTTCCAGGTGAGATGATGTGACGCTGCTGCTGAGGGTAAAGCAGGACAGTGCATTCCTCAGGTGTGAAAGGAATAACAGGATTAGGCTGAAGTGATCAACACTGCCCTGGCTTCCTGGCCTGGGTGTGCAGGCAGGGATTCCTCTCAGCATAACTGGGATATTTACACTTTTTGGGGAGCTGGCAGTGAGCACTCATGGTGGCCCGAGGTGTTTCTGTTAACAGCCTCAGTTACATTTCTGCAGTGATGTGTCTCAGAGGATGACTCCGCTTCTGCCCCAGGCACAGAAATCTGTTCCCAGCTTTTCCCTGAATACATTTTGGCATCTCCAGCAAGTCTCATTAGCAGATTTATTTGACTCTGGCACATGACCACTGAAACCAGGGGCGTTGCTGCCCCTCAAACACACAGGTTGCTGCAGTGCCCCACAGCTCTTTAGGAAACACAAACCCATGTTTGCACCTCAGTCTCACCCTGAAGTCCTTTGGAAAGGTAAAATGAATGTTTCTGAGGAGCTGAAAGTAAAACGAATGTTTCTGAGGAGCTGAAATAACATGGCAGTGCCTTTAAACAGCAACAAAATTAAATAAATTGAATTCTTATTGCCAAACATTCTTGGTAAATTGGCCATTTTCATTTTGCCCACACAAACAGCTAAAAAGGATTATTAAATCTAAGGAATACAAGTGCTAAGTAATATGAAGAGCTTGAATCAGACCCAGAGTTAAAGCTGGAAATAATTCTGTCCCTAATCCTCCATGTGGTGCCCTGTGGTAAGATTGGTTGTCATGCCAAAATCTAATAGCCTGCTTTCATCCTCCTTGGACAGCAGGACAAATTGGCCAGGGCACATTTTCACTGCATTTGGGCTTCTAATTGCTCTCCTAGTTGGCTTTTAGAGGAGCATTTCAAATGTTCCCATCATTATCACCTGAAAAGAAGTTTTCTTTCTGTATAAATGCTAAATGGAAATAGAAGTTCAGGTTGCTTATGGAATACATAATTTTTTATTGACTTAAAAAATTAATTTTCCTCTTGCACATTTAAGTAATGCTTAAGGTGTTATCAAAAGCTTCAAACTGCAGGCTCTTTAGTCTTTTGTTTCTATTCATGTCTCTTTTTTTTGGCTTTAATCAGTGAATTTCTTGGCTTGGAAAACTTTCACACATAGCAACACCTTCAAACTGTGCACGCAATATATTGATATAGAGATGTGTGGAAGGCATTTGGGTACTGAAATCCTCTTGAAATATTTTTAAACAACCTTGGAAATGTGTATATAACATATCATCTCTGTAGCAACGCTCTTTAAAGACAAATTAGTGGGTTTGTTTACCCCTTCTTATACCTACCGGTATGGGAATGGATTAACTGGGAGAGATTGGGAGGTGAGAATGAAACCGGGAATGAAATTACTGATGCAAAGTTCAGATTCCCTGTGAGATCTGGTGATTTTTATTTTTTTTATTTTCCCCAGCTGAAAATAAAAGGTTTAGCCTGGAATTGCTGCAGTGATTCATTGATTGACCTCTCCAGAGCTGGGTGGCAGCTGCTCCAGCAAATGTTGCTGTTGCTGGTCAATAGCTGGGAGGGCTTTAGACAGTCCCTGCTGGCCCTGGCCACCCTGCCCAGGCTTTCTTTTTGTGCTAATTGGTGAAACTGGCTC
Source organism: Melospiza georgiana (assembly GCF_028018845.1). Lineage (NCBI taxonomy): Eukaryota > Metazoa > Chordata > Aves > Passeriformes > Passerellidae > Melospiza > Melospiza georgiana. The sequence goes on along the minus strand of NC_080431.1, from coordinate 117,900,700 downwards.
GGGACCAGCTGGAGAATCTGCCAATGGAAGAAGTGGGTCAGATACTTTTGGTTAGTTCTTGAAGCAGAGAGGAATTTCTCCCAGGTTTTCTGGCTGCTCCCTGCACTCCTGCTTATGGCTGGCAGTTGACAGGAAGGAAATAATTTCCCTGGGTCTGCAACTGCAGGGTGAAACGGGCAGAAAGTCTGGGATGTCTGCAGGAATCACAGAATGGGTTGGGATGGAAGGGACCTTAAAGATGATCCTGCCATGGGCAGGGACACCTTCCCCTGTCCCAGGCTGCTCCAAGCCCTGTCCAGCCTGGCCTTGGACAATTCCAGGGATGAGGAGTCCACAGCTTCTCTGGGAAAACTGTTCCAGTGCCTCTCTACCTCACAGTGAAGAATTTCTTCCCAACATCCCATCTATCTTTACTCCCTTTCGGTGTGGGGCCATTCCCCCTTGTCCTGTCACTCCATCCCTTGGAAATAATCTCCCTCCATCTTTCCTGTTGGTTCCCTTCAGGTACCAAAGCGAGTTAATAACCAATAAAGAGCATAAGAAATAAAATTCCAATACTTCTCTGCTAAATTATCTCCTCTCTGAGTTGCATAAGTGGTTTTAGCTTCTCTGATCCTGTGCCCTGGGGCAGGGACTGTGTTTTCAATTTCTGTAGAGAGCAAGGATCATCACAGCTCCTATCAGACAGCTTTACAAACAAGGGGTGTGGATGCTTGGGATTCTGTCAAACTGGGAGAGCATGAATGGCTCAGGATGGGGAGTTCACTTCAGACACTGCACTTAAAAATAGGTGTGTGCTCCTCAGGGATGTCCTTCCCAAGATTCTGGTCCAGCTGTGAGGGATTTAAGTCAGGCAGATGATCCCAGGATCATCTGAAGGACCTGGAAGTGGATGGGTGAAGGGAAGGATGAACTTTTCCAGGAAGGACCTGAAGGACCTGGAAGTGGATGGGTGAAGGCAGTGAACCTTCACAGGAGGATCCAAAAAACCCTGCAGATGATCCTAGGAGAGACCTGAAGGACCTGGAGGTGGATGGATGAAGGGAAGGATGTACTTTTCCAGGAGGATCCACAAAACCCTGCAGATGATTCCAGGATCATCTGAAGGACCTGGAAGTGGATGGGTGGAGGGAGGGATGTACTTTTCCAGGAGGATCCACAAAACCCTGCAGGCCTCTGCTGCCCCTGAAAGGGAAAGGCTGGCTCTGCTTAGTCCAGACTAAATGCTTCCGTAATTATCAGCTTCTTATTTGCTGCTGGGGCAGACTGAGCCTGAAATGTCCAGGAGAGTGCTGATTATTCCCTTAAAACCCCTGCTGTGAACTGCAGTGCTTGGAGAGCCCCCTGAGGATGGTCAGAACATCCTGGGGAATCCTGTTTGTCCAGAACAAGCTTTTCCCACTCTCTGCCAGATCCAGCACCAGACCAGGCAGGTTTTGTGCCAGGTGTGACCTTCCAGGCTGTTTGTCACTATGAGCCAGGTCTAACCCAGCTGGTTTAAAACCAGCAGGAATTGTTGGCAGGAGTCGTGGCCACAACAGGGAATGCACTGCAGGTGCATCCTGAGCCTCCGGTGAAAAGATCTACCCACAGCAGCTGAGCCTGGTGCATGATGAGGACTTTAAAGTTTGTCCTGGAATACTGGAGGCAAAAAAAAAACCAACCCACCAAACCAAAAAACCCCAAACAAACAAACAAACAAACAAACAAACAAAAACTAAACCAAACCAACAACAACAACAAAAAAAAACCCCAACAAAAACAACCAACTAACCAAAAAAACCCCAAAAAACCAAACAACAACAACAAAAAAAAAAACTCCAAAAAACCCCAAAAAACCAAAACAACCCAAAAAACCCCCACCAAAAGACAAAAATCTATAATGGCTAATTAGATAAAAAATATATTGCTGTTTTCCTGACCAATTCCTGATAACCAGAGCTGTAATCTTACATAGCTTTCATTTCCTCAGAAAGGAATTTCTCCTACCCAGGAGGATGGATTTCAGATGGAAGCTATGGAATTAAATGAACAATTAAAAATAGAGAATGGGTAAATAAGGGTAAATAAATAGCCTTCATAAGTTGGTGTGCTCCTACACATAAATAATGGAATGGTGGAGTGGTTTGAGTTGGAAAGGACCCAAAAGTTCACCCAGTTCCACGCCAGGGACATCTTCCATTGGTTGCTCCAAGCCCCATCCAACCTTTTCTGTCTCTCATCCTCCCAACCACTTCTACAACTGACAATCATTATTTGTTTTTTTTTTCCTGGGAGCAGAATCAATTTTCAAATACCATTCAGAGAATTGCAAAATAGCCCTGGCTTGAATGGACCTTAAAGAACCATCTGGTCTTCCCCATTTTGTGGAGAAGGGAACCCACTGAGATTATTTCCCGCCCTGTCCAATCACCTCTGGAAAATCACTCCAGGAGATGCCTCTGAGGATGTTTTTCCAGTTACTGGTTATTCTAACTGTAAAAATAAATATTTTTAGGCTAAAATGACATTGGGATTTTTCAATTCTGCTCCTCTTTTCAACAACCAATGCAACAAGGGGCTCAAGATCTATTGCAGCAGGAACATGGATATTTGTTTGTTGAAAACAAATATTTGTTTGTTGAAAATCTTTGAAAGATTATTAGTGCGAAACCTCTGTTTTAGACTATTTTATTAGGAGTGTAGGCATTAAGTCAGGTAACACAACAAAATCGTGTTGGTGGAAATATCACTAGGCAATTCACAAGCAGGTGGATTTTTGCTGTGATCTCTTCCTGAGGGAGTGTTAAGGTTTCACATGAAAGCTGGAATACCAAATTCCAGCCTGCACTTGGCTATTTTAGCCTGGAGAAAAACACAGATGCATTTTCAAAGAGAAACTCCAGGTGCCCAGAGCCATTCCAATTGTTGTGTGAAATGTTGTGGGTTTCAGTTCATGAATGCTGTTGTTTGATGTACTTCAATTTGCTTTATTTTTTTTTTTAATTTAATGGATTATTAACAAGAATTCCCTTTTATTTCTTTGCTTGGTGGTTTCTACTCCCTGTGTGCACTTTGTGCAATATTGCTGGAGGATTTTTTTGAACTTGCCTGGTTTGTAGGCAGGATTGAAATGGTTCCTGAAGAGGATCTATAGGTAAAGGTGTCCATGTCCATCAGGAAACACCCTTGGCCCAAACTATTGCCAAAACTACAGATAGCACAGGGTTGGAGACAGATATTTTTTGTCTTTTTTTGGAAATTTTGGCCATCCAGAGGTAAATGAGCTGTAGCTCTGCTGAGGAATACCTGATCCAAGGCAACCACTCAAATGAGATAGTGCTCTGTTTTTTTCTAAATTTATTGATACATAATTTTATTTTCTATCTGTTAATTCATTCCTAGATTATAGCTCTGACCTTGTAATATAAAGTATTATGGATTTTGATTTATTGTTGCACTGGTTTCAGCATCAGTGACCAGAAATCTGCTCCTCAGCTCCAAAACCAAATTCCCTATGGGAAGAGAGGCTGTAGTTTTTGATAGACCTGTAGTTCTTTTTTTATAGGCCTTGCAACAGCTCCTGGAGAACCTTTGATTTAAGCAGGACCTTTTATCTGCTGTGCTACTTCTGCTGAAGAGAATGTTTATTTTTGTTTATTTTTCAGTTTTTTTCCCTGGGGTTTATTTTCAGACAGTTTTATTTTGAAAAGACTTCAGGTTTTTGCTTGCTACTGACGTCAACAGGATATTCTGATTTCTTTGGAAAACTTGGAATTCTTGTGGTGGAAGAACAGAGAATTCTCTTGGCCTTTTCACCTCCAGTCTTGCCTGTGCTGTGACCAGGAGCTCTCAGCAAGGGGAGCAAGGAGAAGACACAGCGAGCAGAGGTTTGAGACATTAAATTGAGAGGTTTCAGAGATTAAATTCTGACATTAAATTGAGAGGTGTGAAATATTAAATTCAGACATGAAATTGAGAGGTTTGAGACATTAAATTCTGAGGTGGTGGTGGGAGATGTGGCTCCCTCCTGTGCAAAAATCACTGGGAGAGGAAAGAGGTGATGATTCACTTTGTGTGTTCCAGCTGAGGGCAAAATCCATCCTGAACCAACTGGAATTCCTGCACTTGTGCTTAGGAAGGAGTGTGGGCACCTCGTGGAGCTCCGTGGGTGCAGGAGGGAACACACAGATGGAAAACCATGGGAGAGGGTGGATTTCCCTCAGGAAACTCTGCTGGAGGAGCACTGGGGCCATCCTGGCCAGCCACCCTGGGAAATGAGTAATGGCACCCTGGGAGCGCAACGAGGTGGTGGGAGGGAAAGGAAAAGGGAAGGGAAAGGGAAGGGAAAGGGAAGGAAATTTAAAGGAAAGGAAATTTCAAGGAAAGGAAATTGCAAGGGAATGGGAATGGGAATGGGAATGGGAATGGGAATGGGAATGGGAATGGGAAGGGAAGGGAAGGGAAGGGAAGGGAAGGGAAGGGAAGGGAAGGGAAGGGAAGGGAAGGGAAGGGAAGGGAAGGGAAGGGAAGGGAAGGGAAGGGAAGGGAAGGGAAGGGAAGGGAAGGGAAGGGAAGGGAAGGAAAGGAAAGGAAAGGAAAGGAAAGGAAAGGAAAGGAAAGGAAAGGAAAGGAAAGGAAAGGAAAGGAAAGGAAAGGAAAGGAAAGGAAAGGAAAGGAAAGGAAAGGAAAGGAAAGGAAAGGCAGAGGAAAAGGAAAAGGAAAAGGAAAAGGAAAAGGAAAAGGAAAAGGAAAAGGAAAAGGAAAAGGAAAAGGAAAAGGAAAAGGAAAAGGAAAAGGAAAAGGAAAAGGAAAAGGAAAATACTTGTGCACCTTGTTTGGCTCTGTGAAGGAGCATGGGGGCATTTCAGGCTGAGCAAAGTGGGGTGCATTGAAATTCTTAGGAATTCTCCAGGAAGAGATGGAGCTCCTTGGGAGATGCCACACTGAGCCATCAGCTCCCAGAATCACAGACTCTGCCTCTGCCACGCTGCTTGTGTGGGGCAGGTTTGCACTGCTGGGGGACACTGACAGCCCTAAATGCTGACAGGGATCTTCCAGGACACTTTGGGAGTGAAGTGCAGAGACTTGGAACTGGAAGAATGAACTGTTCCTAAACCTGTCTGAGAGAAGCAGGACCTGCAGGACCACGAGGGATATCATGGAATCATAGCATGGTTTGGGTTGGGAGGGACCCTAAAGTTCATCCCATGGCAGGGACACCACCCACTGTCCTAGGGTGGTCCAGCTCCAGTGTCCAACCTGGCCTTGGGCACTGCCAGGGATCCAGGGATGGAATTCCATCCCAGCCCTGCCCACCCTGCCAGGGAACAATTCCTCATTGCCAAGATCCCACCCAGCCCTGCCCTCTGGCACTGGCAGCCATTCCCTGTGTGCTGTCCCTGCATCCCCTGGCAATTGTCTCTCTCCAGCTTTCCTGGGGCTCCTCCAGGCCCTGCAAGGCCACCCTGAGCTCAGCCCAAAGCTTCTCCTGTGCAGGTGAACAATGCCAGCTGTGCCAGCCTTTCCTGCCAGCCTTTCCTCCATCCCTCTGCCCATCCTGGAGCCTCCTCTGGGCTCTCTGCAGCAGCTCCAGCTCCTCCCTGGCTGGGGCAGCTCTGCAGGTGGGAAATCACCTGAGGGACACAGGGGCACAATCCCAATCCCTTCCTGCTGCCCACACCGGAGCTCAGCCCATGGGGAGTTGTGGGGCAGGTCCAGCTCTCACCACCAGCACCCCAGAGTTCTTCTCCTTTCTCTACATGAGAGGAATAGGATGGGATGTGCTGGAAAACTTGTCAGAGGAAGACTGCACTGCATGTTCTCCCCTTCTCTGCTGCTCGTGCCTTTATCTCCTGCATTTGCATTTGCATAAGCATCAAGTCAGAACAGAAGTTGAAAATCTCCCAGACAGCAGCGATTTGAAATGCTGCCTGTACAACTTTGCTGAAATATGCATGGAAGGAATTTCAGCTAATACATTATGAATTTTGGTAATGCCACGTCTCTGGCAACCTCAGATACAGATCATGAACATGAATATTTAGAAATTATTCACATAGGGAGGGCTTGGGCTCTGCTGCCAGGGAACAGGGACAGGAGCAGAGGGAGCGGCCTCAGGCTGGGCCAGGGCAGGCTCAGCTGGGACAGCAGCAGCAATTTGCCCATGGAAAGGGAGCTCAGGCCTTGGCAGGGGCTGCCCAGGGAGCTTTGCAGTGCCCATCCCTGCAGGTGTCCCCTGGAGGTGGCACTGAGTGCTCTGGGCTGGGGACAGGGTGCCCATGGGGCACAGCTGGCACTCCATGGGCTGGCAGGGCTTTGCCAGCCCCAGGGATTTGGGATTCTGTGAAAATCTGTTGTGTGTGTCTGTCTGAACCTGCCTGTGCACACACCTGTGTGTCACACAAATGAGATTCGATATTTTTGCAATCACTCCAGGGTTTTATTTTATAATCGCACAGGATTCTGTCTCGATGCACATTGGAGATAAAAATATTTGTATCAATTTTTCCTTCTGTCCCTTCAGTTCCTGTTTAGTGACTCTCTGTTCCTAATGCATTTATGGAATGGAAACGAATGATTTCATGAGCTATTTATAGGAAAAACCTTTAAAATAATACTTAAGGGGGATTTTTTTTTTCATGGAAGATTTTATTTATGATATAAAATTGGAATAAATAATTGCACGCTGTACAGAGCAACAATTTCTTTGTGTCATGCTTTTACAGTCTTCATAATATTCATATCTTTAAAAAATTGGAGTGATAACTTTCCTGCGGTGCCTTCCATCAAGACTAGTTAGAACATATATTAAAATGACAGTTCATTAGGGTGTTGCCAACATAGCTGCAAAGCTTTCTATCATTTTCTGAACTGTTATTGCTTATATAATACAGCTACCAGCAAATAATAATCTTCATGTCACACTCTGCTCTTGGGATGGATTTATTGAGGTGAATATAAAGTAATGTGAAGTAATGATTACAGGAGAGAAAAACAAGGAGTTACCCCATCAGTCTTCTACACCACTAAAGATCAAATGACTGCTGCAGTAAAATAATACTGTGACAACTTTGTCATTTTATTCTGAAGATGGTGCTAAAGGGCTGTGAGCCATTTAAATTTGGGGGCTAAACTGCCAAAAAATCACATATTTTGCTTCGTATGAATTGATGTAATAGAAAAAAAATTAATTTTTGTTATAAAACGTGTGTGTGTGCTTGGAGTGACACCAATTGGCTTTGTTAAACAGACTTTTCCTCACACTCAGATACAGCTGAGTCCATCAGGTGACCAAATTTCACGATCAATTTAAGATGAAACTCTTAAAATATAAAAAATTCTGTTCCACTAATTCAAACACAAGCTATACCCACATGAACAGCCTGGATTTTGAGGTGAAAATGCAGCACAGGTTGTAATAGTTGAATAATTGCTGGGTTTTGCCATGAAGGCCATGCTAATGAGCAGCACTCAGACCCTGTGGCTCCAAAGGTTCTGGTACAGGACCCTTGGGAGAGCCCATGGAGAGGGCAGAGCCTCTGGCAGCTGCTTAACTTGGATTTGAGGACATTTGTGGCTGTTTCTCTCTGTATAATAACCAGCTGGCCTGCTGCTGTTGGGTTTTTATGGGAGTGGCTCTGGAATGGGGGATAGATCCAATCCCATCTCCAGTGCTGGGCCTGCTGTCACCCAGGCTGTGGGTGATGGCCCTCACCTCACTGTGAGGAGAGTGGGATGAATTTCCTGCCTTGCAGGCAGGGAGAGATGAAAAATGTGAAAAATTCCAAGTGTTTCCCTGCTCTACCTGTGAGAACACATTCTTGGGGATTCTCCTGGATGGCTTTTCAAAGACAAACACGTCTCCAGCTCCTCTGCCTTTGATCTTACATCTCCAACAGGCCTTTTAACAACAGCCTCTCTTGATTTATTTGAGTTTACGAAGACTGTTTTCTTTATTCTAACCGTACTGGTGGGCAGCAGCAGCCCAGAAATTCTGCCCAAAATGAAAGAGGGGAAGCTGATTTTCTCTGTGTGGGGAACACAGAAGGTGCTGAGGGCTCCTCTCCATCCCTACAGCAGGGGCAGGTGTCTGCCTGAGGGAGATCAATGATCTTTGCTGCTTCTTCCCTCCCTGGTTGTCACTTTCTGCCCCTATTTTATAGTCCCCCAAAGAGGCAGAGTTCTCCCAAATCCATCAGCACTGGGTGCCTTGTTCCAGCACCTCACTAGGGAGGATGCGGAGTCTGATAAGGAATAGATAAGGTCATGGTGGTCATGAGTGCCATGTGCTTTCTTCTGCCAGAAACCAAGCCAAGAAGGAGGTGAATTCCTCAGGGCTGTGGAAATGTTCCTCAGCAAAAATTCTTCATTAATGAAAGCCAAGCCTTGCCTTTCATGGGCTGGGCCAGAGCTGGCAGCAGAATCACATCAGGGTTCAGCAGCATCTCTGAATGGTTTGGGTTGGAAGGGACCTTAAAGCTCATCCAGTGCCACCCCTGCCACGGCAGGGACACCTCCCACTGTCCCAGGCTGCTCCAAGCCCCAGTGTCCAACCTGGCCTTGGGCACTGCCAGGGATCCAGGGGCAGCCACAGTGTCCTGGGCTGTAAGATGTGGTTTGGGGTGTGTGTTCCATTCCCATCTGTCAGAGCTGGGGCAGTTCTCTGCTGTTCCTGGGGCAGTGTTTCCTTTCTCTCTCCCACAGCCAACCCTCCCTCCAGGAGATCTCTGCTGTCCATGGCCACTGAGTGTCCCTGCAGGGCTGAGCCAATCCCAGCATCCCATGGGGAGATGCTCCGCCCAGGGGAGGAGCCAAGCATTCCTGCCTGGATCCAATCTGAGGTGCTGGGACAGCAGAGCAGCCTTTGCCCCCTGCATTGCCAGAGGAGCAGCTGCCTCTTCCCCTGGAGCTGCAGAGGAAAACTCCCCCCTTGTGCAGGATCCCTGCTGCAGCAGAGCCACAGCTGGCACTGCAGGAGGGCTGAGCCCCCCTGGGATGGGGCTGGGACACCCCCCTGGCACACAGGGGGCAGGGCACGGTCTCACTCTGGCAGTGCTGCTTTGTATTACCGCATTCTTATTTTATTTTATTTTTATTTTCTTCCCTAATAAAGAATTGTTATTCCTATTCCCATATCTTTGCCTAAGAGCCCCTTAATTTCAAAATTATAATAATTCAGAGGGAGGGGGTTTACATTTTCCATTTCAGAGGAGGCTCCTGCCTTTCTTAGCACACACCTGGCTTTTCAAACCCAGACACACAGAGCTTCTCTGGGCACCCTGTGCCAGGGTCTCCTCACCCTCCCAGGGAAGCATTTTTATGTCACTGGTATATACCCTAACAAATCTTCACCCTGAATTCAGCCCATCACCACCTCCTCCAATCTAATCAAAGGTTGTGCAAGATCCACAAATATTTACACACCCCCAAATATATGCCTATATATGTGGGTTTGTACAGATCCATTTCAGACACTGAGGAATAACTTTGTGGCCATGGAAATTGCTTCCCTTTAAATGAAAAAAAACACAGAATCAGGTCTTCAATTTCTAGTACATCAAATATTACCTCTCGTTATGCAGGAAGAGAATTGAGGAGATTATTAAAGCTTGAAATTACTGAGCTGTTTGTAGAAGTAGTTAGTGAATGTGGGCAATAATCTGTTGTTTAAAAAGCAAAATCCCCAAGGATCTGGAGTCCATGTGCTCAGTGTGCAGGCATGGGGTGTCTATCTAATAGATTAATATTTCACAGGCCAAGAGCAATTTGCATGACAGACTGTAAATTAGAATGGCTCCCAAACCAGCCAGTACAAATGGATTCTGAGCAGTGTGAATCAACAACAGACAGTTCTCTAGCAGCTTCCCCTCTGCTGGGGGCTCACAAAAGCTCAAACACCACATCTGTCGTGCTGTTGTCACCTTGGGAATGTCTGATAAGACACATCCCTCCCACATCTTTGTTCTCGTCAATTCTTTGACATTTTTTGTTGAAAATCCTGGCACGGAAATGTACATTCCTGTGTGGAAAATTCAGCTCCTCCCTGTCTCTGCTTAAGAAAATAAAATTTTTTATATACAGGTGTGCAGCTGGCATTTATTTGAGCACTGTGGCCTCAGAGCCATGATCAGTGGTGATCATGGAGAGACACACTGTGGATGAAGGTTTCCAAAGGGACACCAACTCTCTGTTTTCTTGTGTCCCACCTACAATTCACTGGAGCTGCCCTTCTCAAAGTGCTCCTGCTCAGTTTGGTAATGGTCTCTTTAATTTGTTTGTTCTCATCAAGGAGTCCATGAATCCCTCCTATGCTTTTGTAGATCTGTAAAGAGTTTTCTGTGCTTTTCTCTTGCTGATCTTCAGCTCCTGTGCTTTTCTGCTTGTATCTCATTTCTAAGCACTTTTTATTTTCTTCTTTTTCTTTGTTTGCTTTACAAACTCATGTTCATTCCCAATGATTGTACATCCTTCTTCTATTATAGGATGAATCTTTTTGTCATTTATTTTGTGTGAGTTATTATCACAAAAACTGTTTTCCCCTCAAAAAAAACCCAACCAAAACCAAAACACCACAAAACCAATTAAAAATCCCAATAGCTCCACTCTCATCAGCCTGATCCCTCTGCTTCAATAATCATGGAATCCCAGAATGGTTAGAGATTATTCACCTTAGAGATTATTCACCTTAGAGATTATTCAGTTCCACCCCTGCCATGGCAGGGACACCTCCCACTGTCCCAGGCTGCTCCAGCCCCAGTGTCCAACCTGACCTTGGACATTTCCAGGGATGTGGAATCCACAACTTCCCTCTACTTTTGTCCCTGTTCATTATTACCCCAAAGCCTGATGGTTTTGAACAGTGAGTGGTTCAAGGCCATACTTCTATTACCTGTATTTTCAAATAAATGTGGATTTGAGCAGGTTATCCATGTGAAAATAGGATATTAAGATTCTCACCTTTCTCTTCCCTCCTTGCAACTTTTCTCTGTTTCTGTTGGACTGTAATTAATTCTCTGAATTTTAGTTTAATTTCTTTCAGGTCTATCTGACAGCTGAATATTAATATGCCTGATAAAGGATTTTTTTACTCTCCTCCTCTCTTCCAAACCTCTCTCTTGTCTTCATTCCCAGCTCTGGCTCTTGGTGTGAACAGAGGGCTCTGTTATTTATGTCTCAACAGCACTTCACCATTTCAGCATCATCTTTAATTCCTCTGCTTTCCCTCACTCTTTCACTGCTTGCTTGGGTGTTCTTGTATTTCTTCTCTATCTGATCACATCCCTGGGACTGCTGTAATGCAAACTCTGTGTGACACACAGAGAGTGAAGCACACTCTGCAAGGCTGCTGCCAAGATATTCCTTTCCTGCCTCTCTCATCCCTCTCCACTCTTCCCTGCCCCAAAGTGGTTCCCACTGTTTTTCTGCCTGTATTATTTTTTTTCTGTGAAGTTTCTTCTGCCTTTCAGAACTTTCACGAGGAATCAGATCCTGCTTTTAGACCTGCTCTTTTCTCCTCTGCCTCTTCCCCTGCTCCTTTTACAAGTGTTTTCCCTCAGGAAAAGTCCCATCCTAGGGAATCTCCAGGTCCCTGAATTACACATTTTGTGCTTTTCCTTGTGAGAGTGAACCCTCTGCTGCAAGAGCTGCATTCATGGCTTGCCACAGTATTGTGACCATGTTCACAGGGGTCTTGGGATGTGGGAAGAGATGAGGATTTGACTCCATGTTTCAGAAGGCTTGATTTATTATTTTATGATATATATTATATTAAAAACTATAGTAGAAGAATAGAAGAAAGGATTTCATCAGAAGGCTGGCTAAGAATAGAAAAAGAAAGAATGATAACAAAGGCTCTGTCTCAGAGAGAGAGTCCGAGCCAGCTGACTGTGATTGGCCATTAATTAGAAACAACCACATGAGACCAATCCCAGATGCACCTGTTGCATTCCACAGCAGCAGATAATCAATGTTTGCATTTTGTTCCTGAGGCCTCCCAGCTTCTCAGGAGGAAAAATCTTAAAGAAAGGATTTTTCATAAAAGATGTCAGTAACAACAGTTACAGATGGTGTGATTGATATCCTAAAAAATATAAAACTCTGATGGATGAGTGGCATGGAAAGGAGGAGGACAGGGTGGCTGGGAAATGAAGGGTCCCCAAGGACAGTCACAGCTGCCTGGTCAGTCTTATTGAACAGGTTCTTTCTAAGCTTCAAGGCAAACACTATGGGTTTATCAGTGCATTTCTGTGCATAAGAGGAGTGCAGAAGAGGAAGAAACAAAGCAGCCTTTTATTTTTTTAAACTCTGCAGCAATCCATAGATGCTTGGCTGAGATGGGCTAATATTAAAAAGAAAGCGCATTGTCGCACTCTTCCCACACCTCCGAGCTACAGACTGAACCCTCCAGAAGAGACAGCACTCCCTAACATCTGACTGGAGCACATTGGCTCTCCCTGTGCCAAGAGGAGGATGGAAATGGTATCAACACCTTGCTTTAAAAACGCTGTGAGCAAAGATTAACAAAAAAAAACTCCCCCAAAAAACAGAACAGAAGAAGGCGGCTTATATTTGGAGCTCAAATTGTGATTTACACTGACAATTTCAGTGGTAGGCAGTTTCACTGCTTTACTTTTTAAATTTTTAAAATTCATTTTTGAGGTTTTTACCTCTTAGCTGTCCCTGAGGCTGTTAATTACCTGGAGCACAGCAAAGCATCAGCAGCTCTGGCAGCACTGCCCATTCTCCCTTTCCCATCTCTAAAGCAAGATCTGCTCAGAAAGTATGAGATCAAATCCACAAAAATAAAAAAATAAATCCTTTCCTTTCCTTTCCTTTCCTTTCCTTTCCTTTCCTTTCCTTTCCTTTCCTTTCCTTTCCTTTCCTTTCCTTTCCTTTCCTTTCCTTTCCTTTCCTTTCCTTTCCTTTCCTTTCCTTTCCTTTCCTTTCCTTTCCTTTCCTTTCCTTTCCTTTCCTTTCCTTTCCTTTCCTTTCCTTTCCTTTCCTTTCCTTTCCCTTTCCCTTTCCCTTTCCCTTTTCCTTCCTTCCCCTTTTCTTTCTCCTTTCCTTTCTCCTTCTTTTTCCCTTCCTTCCTTTTCCTTCCCTTTTCCCTTTCCCAGTTTCCCCATTCCCCTCGCTCCTCACTGTTCCACATCCCATTGTGATTCCTCACCACTCACAAATCCCAGTCCTTCCCCAGATCCTCCCCCCAGCACATTCTGCTGTTTCAGTTCCCCAACATCCCTGGCTATATTTAGCCAATTTGTCTAACTGAGTAGGGGAAAAAAAAAATCCTTTACTTTCTGTAGGGAATACCAGCAAAGCAGCAAATATTGCCATGGCAACGAGCCTCTCAATCCATCAGGCTCCTGCAGTATCTAATACATAATCTGGAAGGCAGGGACTGGCGTGGAAAAATGAACATAACATATTGGCACTTCAGGATTTAATATCCCTTCCCTGTGACCTTAATTAGCTCACCTTATTTGGGGTAATTATCCAGTTTTGGAGAGAAACTTCTCTTTTATTTGGCTTTCCCGAGGATCTGCCTTCATTAAAATGCAACTTTTGACTTTTTCCCCACAAACATGCCACAAAATGGGAGTTTCTATAGTAACACACAATGCAGGCTCAATTTGAAATTATAATCTTTTGATAAAAATGAGTTTCCCCCAGCCCCCTTCTCTATATATTTCCTTTTTCTTAAAAATTTGGTTTTGCCACTCTGCTTTACCTCTTCTCTGTTCCTATGGAAGTTTGGAAAGAGTTTCTTAAAATGAAAAAGCACTGCTGAACTTAAAATTACACATTCCACCCCTCATTTTCATTTGTACATTATACATTTTATATAAGTTGGTAACTTTTCAACTCGTCTTATTCTTCAATTATTAAATTTGTTTGCTGTGACTGTTTTATCCCATGGGAAAAAGAGAAGTGCACTGCAAGGATTGTTAGAAAAGCCTTATGAAGTTAGTGATAGGCCTTGGATTTTTAATCTGTTTTTGTTAAGATAAATTTTATAATGGGATCTGTTTATCACTCAATTAAAAAATTTAAAAAGAAATTAATCCCTGACCAGCTTCAATAACATTTAAGAAGCATTTCCAGGCATTCTGCTGCTGAGTGGGAAGATGCAGATCCATAAAATCTTTTGTCAAGGCATTGGAAGTGGAATTGGGAGGGAAGGGGAACAGAAGGATTTGATTGGAGCTGGGGTGCCCAAAATAGGAGCTTGCAGGAGTGAAATGTTTCATGGAGAGCCAACCTGGCCCTAAAGTTTTCCAGGAAATCCACAACTTTTCTGGATAAACTCTTGTTCCCTGATGTATCTGACTAGCAATCAGTGAGGTCACACCTCACTGGGATTTACCCACTCAGATTTATTGGGATAAAGAAATAATTTGGATAAAGAATAATTTAAATAAATTAAATAACTCTTGTTCCCTGATATACCTGACTAGCAGTCAGTGAAGTCACACCTCACTGGGATTTACCCACTCAAATTTATTGGGATAAAGAAATAATTTAGATAAAGAATAATTTAAATAAATTAAATAACTCTTGTTCCTGATATACTTGACTAGCAGTTAGGTCACACCTCACTGGGATTTACCCACTCAAATTTATTGGGATATAGAAATACTTTAGCAGTGTTCATGAACCTCTCCCTTTCCTTTTCATGTTACCATCATGGGCACCTGATCAAATTAGGAGGCAGAGAAACAGTAGGAGTTTTTCTGTTCACTTTCAGGGGGTTTATATGGTGCTTTTCAAGATTTCACTTTGAAACATTACAGCCCAGCACACATGATTGAATGGATTCTAAAAATACACAGCCTTCACCCACAAATTAGTGCACCAGCATGAGTTACTTGTGCCTTAAATAGTAATACTCCCCTAAATAATAATGTTATCACCAAAAAGACACTCAACTGCATGCAAGAGCAACATGCCATAGAAAGCTAACTTAGCAGGAGGTCTGGAGATAGTTCTGTTCTGCTTTATTAAAAAAAAAAAAAAAAAAAAAAAAAAAAAAAAGATTTGCCAGTACACCATCCAGGAGATGTCAGAGGAAATTATTCTTTACCTGTCATTAAAAGAACTACTCAAACAATACTAAAACACAGAGCACAAGAAGAAATTTAAACTGCCACCCAAACTGTCAAGTGAAAGTATAGGTTTTAAACCTCAACAAAAAAAGTGCCATTTCTAAGGACAGGGAGTGATGTTGTTTGTTGTCCTTTGGTTTGCAGGTAGATGAGCAAATATTGCATGACACATGACATGACTTCATTGTGTAGGATCCCAGGAGAAACAGAGGAATCCTGTGATGTAGAGAGAGCAGGCTCAGCCTGACAATGATAAATATGTCAGACAGTGACAATCATTGTGTGATTTAGCTCTTGTGAATGAAGGAAAATGGTAATTGAAAGTGTCATGGTTTGGAAGCACAATCGTCTCCCCATCACTCATCCCGAGGCAGTGGGAGGAGAAGGCAGCTTCCCTTTGTTCCATGGGTGAAGTGGGAGCTGCCTGGAGCCATGGAGGGACACCTGGAGTCAGGCAGGGGGGTCAGATCTGACCTCCCAGATCCTGGAATCTCAGAGTCCTTAAAGCTGGAGAAGACTTCCAATGTCACAGAGTGCCAGCTGTGCCCCATGGGCACCCTGTGCCCAGCCCAGAGCACTCAGTGCCACCTCCAGGGGACACCTGCAGGGATGGGCACTGCAAAGCTCCCTGGGCAGCCCCTGCCAAGGCCTGAGCTCCCTTTCCATGGGCAAATTGCTGCTGCTGTCCCAGCTGAGCCTGCCCTGGCCCAGCCTGAGGCCGCTCCCTCTGCTCCTGTCCCTGTTCCCTGGCAGCAGAGCCCGACCCCCCCGGCTGTGCCCTCCTGGCAGGGACTTGTGCAGAGCCACGAGGGCCCCTGAGCCTCCTTTGCTCCAGCCTCAGCCCCTTCCAGCTCCTCAGGGATTCTGCAGCCCCTTCCAGCTCCTCAGGGATTCTGCAGCCCCTTCCAGCTCCTCAGGGATTCTGCAGCCCCTTCCCAGCTCCCTTGTTGGAATTCAGGACACCCCCCTGGCTGTCCTGAGCAGCCAAGACCCCTGCCAGGGGGCTCAGAGACCCTGGCTGTCACAGACACATTTTATGAAAAATCCTTTCCTTAGGATTTTTCCTCCTGAGAAGCTGAGAGGCCTCAGGAACAAAATGTAAACATTGATTATCTGCTGCTGTGGAATGCAACAGGTGCATCTGGGATTGGCCCATGTTGGTTGTTTCTAATTAATGGCCAATCACAGTCAGCTGGCTTGGACAGAGAGCTGAGCCACAAGCCGTTTTTATCATTCTTTCTTATTCTATTCTTAGCCAGACTTCTGATGAAATCCTTTCTTCTATTCTTTTAGTATAGTTTTAATATAATATATATAATAAATTAATAAATCAGCCTTCTGAAACATGGAGTCAGATCCTCATCTCTTCCCTCATCCTCAGACCCCAGTGAACACTGTCACACCTGGCACAGAGCCCAGGGTGCCCCTGTGGTTTTGATTATGACCCGTGGAGCAAATTACCAACCTTAGATGAAGATCTTCAAGCCACAACAGTTTAAGTAGAACGATAGTGAATTTATCACGGGGTGAAAAAGTAGATTTTGGGGTTTTTAGAATGGGGGTTCAGGGGGGCAAGATGGAGGGATCTGGGTGTGTCCAGCCTTTCTCCTTCTTCTTCTTCTTGGCCTCCATCCTCTGCTGTGATGGTGGCACTTTTAGATTGGTTTAGAGTAGAAGCTCACTGTCTAACATAGGTGATAGGTATTGGGAAGTAATTGTAAATATTGTACATGTTGTTTTTAGTATAAAAAGATTACCCTGGGAGCAGGCAGAGTGCCTGGACTGTCTTGCTGAGTGGACCTTGGCTGGACAGGAGAAAATATTTCATACATAAGGAACAATAAACAACCTTGAGAATGAGAACTGAAGAGTTTTGACTCCTTCTTTGACCGCCAGACTGGGAAAAGAGACTTCAAAAGAGACTTTCTAATGTACCTCGGGGTCACTGTGACCAGCTAGAGACCCTGCCCAGCTCCCTCAGCCCCTCCTGGGGCTCCAGCCCCATCCCAGCTCCATTCCCTGCCCTGGACACGCTCCAGATCCTTAAAATCTGAAGTGACTTCAGCTTTCAATGTTAAATTTCTGCACAATCCTCTCCTGCACTGAGGATTTGAGGTACCTCAGCACCACAATGGTGTCAGGGGGGCAAGGAGAATTTCACCTGTCTGAGGGACTTCACCACCACCTGTGTCTGCCCTGAAGAAACACAGGGTTTCATTTTGGATGAACTTTTCTGTTTTGCACTATTTTTCTTACAGGTATGTGCATTAATAAATGTACTTATGGAGGGTGAGGATGATAAAGTGGGGGGAGTTCAGCAAAGAACAGCCAGGACTGCAGGCTCTGGGTGCTGATTTGGATTATAAAATCTAACAGGCTGATTAGAGAGAGGTTCTGCAAGCTGGCAAATGTTTGAAGAAGGGAGATAGGGGAATTATTTAGGAAGAAAGAGCAATCTCTCATTACATGGCAGAATTTCAGTGCAGTGCCAGCAGTGAGGATCAGCAGGTGAGCACAGCTGTGTCCTCCTTTTCCTGCAGAGAGAGAAGGCTGTGAGACACTCCTGGGCAGGAACAGCAAAGGGAGAAATGCTGAAACCAGGTATTGACTGATTTGGAGGAGCAGAACAGCCCCATTGCCCAACCCCTGCCATCCCTGGCTCTGAAAACACTGCTGGGCTCCCTAGAAGGGGACAGATCTTGCAGGTCTCTGCTTCTTGTTGGTTTATATTTTAACAGCTCTCTCACTGTGGGGAATGACTCTCACTGGAGTCTTTCTGCTTTTCTCCTCCATGTAGTTCAAGATATTTTATGGTGAAAGGAATAGTGGTAAATAAAGTTAGAAGAGGCTGAGCTGTGAGTATGGGCAGTCACTCAGCAATAACACTTTGAATTAATGTGTTCTGTGCACACACTTCCAGGCATTATTTGCCTTTAATGTGGGTAATATTGTCCCTGTTATCCCCTGTCAAATGTTTGGAGAGCAATAAAAGCAGGTGAAAAATACAGGGAGAACATAGTCCAGCTTCAGGGATTAATTTAATACCTGATTAAAAGGCAATTAAAAGACATCTGTCCAAAACACCCCGAAAAAACCTTTCTCTCATTGTTTATATTGGAAAGTGCAACTGGGCCCTTATTCCAATGAAGTTGGACATTTTTCTTTCACATCATAGTTTATCTTGCCATGCTCTATGATATTTTCCAGTCATCGATTCTGGACACCTTTGCAAACAATTTTCAAAGTCCAAGGTTTTAAAAATCCAATACTTTATGGTACTACTTGTTTAACAGCTGTACTTGCACATCTCAAATGTTTTGTTTTTTCCCTGGTTTGTTTTTCCCTTAGCTGTTGACCAGCATTCTTGGCTGTCCCTCACATTCTATTTCCTAGAACTAAAATCCATTACGGTCTTTTCTCTGCTTGATAAGGCTGATCCAGCACAGAAAGGTTTCTGCAGCTTTCAGAAACATTGATCCTTTTTTTCACCCTTGAATTTGACTCATCTGCTCTCTGTGGAGACAATTGATTAGACATTTTTAATGAGTTTTTTTATCCTGAGTGAGTGTGAAACCCCTGCTCTCTACAGGTGGAAGCTGCACTTCCAGCACTGCCCAATGTTCACCTCTCCAGCTGAAGGAGTTGGTTGGCATCTCTAGAAAATTTAAGTGGATGTTAAATAAAATGTAGAAAAAGTTCTGCATTAGAAGAGCATTAAAATGATGAAACCAAACTCCAAATAGAATCATGGAATGGTTTGGGCAGGGAAAGACCTCAAAGCTCCTGCCATGCCACCCCTGCCATGGGCAGGGACACCTTCCACTGTGCCAGGCTGCTCCAAGCTGGATTTGAACACTTCCAGGGATAGTTAAGGGGCAATTCTCCCTGGCCCACAATTGAACACACACTTATTATTTGGGTATGATGAGAAATTGATGTCTCAGTAGAGGCTTAAACCACTTAATTGACATTTTTGACCAAGGTTCTCAAAATCTGGTTCTTAAAATCTGAAGTGACTTCAGCATTCATTATTAAATTTCTGCACATGCTTAAATTAATTATAATTTCCAACCTCCCAGGCATATATTTGTCCTCTGAAGAAAATTTCATTCCCAAGTGAATCTCATACCACAACTCATCCACAGTCACAACTTTTCCCTTCAGAAGGTGTTGGTGCAACAGGATCATGGATTGGGATTGTAGAGAGCAGTGCCCTGGGAAGCTGGGAAAGTATTTTATCTAAAAGTGCTTTATCTTTGTACCTAAACAACTTTGATGCAGCAGGGAATGAAATCCCAACCTTGTCCTGGGAAGGTTGGGACTGGAAAACCCAGCTTGACTCTGCTGTGGGCCACAGGAATGCAAAGAACATTGAGAATTTTGAAATAGTGGCAGCCTGACTGCAGCCTCTATTTTAGAAGTGGGTGATTTGGCAATGGGTGACCTGGAGCTAATAAAAAGAAAGGAAAATATATGTAAAAGTGGAAGGAACACGAAATACTTTATTTCAAGGAGAAGTCCAGTGTAGCTTATATGCAATCACTGTTCCTAACTAGAAACCCAGAAATTTTTACTTCATTCATAATTCAGCTCTTGGTTATCTCATCCCTGAGATTTGGAATTTAATTTTCACAAAGATTTTTAGCTTAGCCAAGGAATATTAGCAGTGCTATCAAAATTTAATATGTTTTTGAAAAACCCAAGCTTCTAGAATCAAATGACTTTGTGAGACTATTGGTTTTCATTTGGGGAAAAAAATCAACCAACTTTTTGTCCTTCACACTTGCAGAGAAAAGGTAAAGATAAGACCCTTAAAAGCTCAGAGAATGCCAAGAAAATGCTCTTCACAATATTATATACCCAGGACTGGAAAAGCTGTCACTCATCTTCCTGCCTAAGACAAGTTTCCTTTGTTAATTATTGCATAAATAAGTTCACAGCTCTTCTAGGCCCCTGTCAGTGCATCACTGAGACAATCAAATTCTTGCTGTCCTGCACAATGAATTCCTGCTTTAAAATTTCATTCTTTCCTCAAACCTGACCTTTGCCTCAAAGAATAAACTGTTTTTTTCATTTAATAACAGCAGTGTCCTTTCTGTACTTTTGACTGTATGCATCAGCTGATTTCCGCTGAAACAAGCAAAACCACAACAATAATAAAATCATACATATTCTGGTTACTTGTAATTCAAATTTGACCAAAGATTTAGGGAGCTAAGTTGGAAATAAATGTTATCAACCTACTTAAACAGTATTGAATCAACAATAATTAGATGTATCACTTCCATCTGTAGCTTAATATTAGGTACAAAACTTCTCTGGTAATAACTGTAACAACAGAACATGAGATAAGGAAAATGCACATTGTGGGAAAACCAGCCTTCCTAATCAGCACTTGGCACAATTCAAAAAAAAAAGATAACCAGAGGATATCTGGATATTTTCAAAAGAAATGACTCCCTCAAGCACAGGCAAATGTCTTTTTTGAATAAGTTTTCCAAGTGTTTTGGAGTTTTTGCTGCTGAATTTTGCACTTTGTAACAAATGGGTGGCACTTGATACCAGTGCAAAATGTTGAACTGGAAGTTTGTCCTAAGAAATGCTTTCTGAGAGTGAATAATCAGGGCTCTGGAGTGAGGGGATGAAAGGCTTGAGGATCAGCTCAGAGAAAAAACAATTTTATCTCATTTGCTTCTCCCTGTTTTGCTGCTTTGGAACGTGGCTGGAGATTGTTTACCAACAGGTTTGATTGGTTTCTGGGGAATTATTTCTACTTAATGACCAATCACCATCAGCTGTGTTGGACTCTGAGGAGTCAGTCACGAGTTTTTATTATTCATTCTTGTTAAGCCTTCTGATGTATCCTTTCTCTTTCTTTAATATAGTTTTAGTATAGAATAATGTAATGTAATGTAATGTAATGTAATGTAATGTAATGTAATGTAACTTAATGTTAAAATATGATATGATATAATATAAGATCATATCATGTTACATTATTATATTATATCATATTATATTATATTATATTATATTATATTATATTATATTATATTATATTATATTATATTATATTATATTATATTATATTATATTATATTATATTATATTATATTATATTATATTATATTTATATATCATAATATAATATAATGTTATGTTATTATAATTAATATATTATTATATATAGTATATCATCCCTGGCACGTGTAAATCTGGAAATGCTGGGACTTTCAAGTAACTCAAAGCAGAAACATTTTTTCTCTTTATAAATTCTCCCTACAAGTCTGAGAGAGCAATGGGGACACTTCAGGCTCAGACACTGAAGACAAGAAAAAGAAACCTTTAGGGAAAAGCACTTCATGGTAAACCAGCTCTCTCCTGGGGTTTGTCTGCTCCTGAAATTCCTTCAGGTTGGTTTATATTCTTTCTACCCTCTCTGAGTAAAATTTGTGGTATCCATAATTCAGAAGATTTTATCTGGAGTCATCTGAGGTCTCAGTATTCATCATTGGGAAATACATCCACGGACATTTGGAGCTCACATTTTTGTAACAAATGAAGGAAGAACCTTATTTTGAAGCAGCTCTGGTGCCTCTGGCTGTGCTCAGGCAGGTGTGTGTGTGTGTGGAGTGGCTGGGCAGCGGAGCAGACAGAGCTGGTCCCTGCTCAGTCCCTGCTGGGGGAGCAGGTCTGAGCTGGATGTCAGTGCCAGACACCCATCCTGCCCCTTTCCCATCCCTTCCCAGCCTGGAGCAGCTTCCCTCTGCTCATGGCACACCAGAGCCCCATTTCTGCAAAGCTGAGAACTCTGACAGCCTCAAAATTACCTTTCTTAAATATTTGGCTACTCACTAGACACCTAGTGAGTGTCTAGTCCACAAACCATTCCACATTCCACAAACCATTCCCAGTGAGGATCATTCCTGAGGACTGGAGAGTTCTGTAATGGATATAATTCTCTAATATTTTTTTCTCTAAATAATTTTTATTTATTTTTTTTATTTGATTCCTTCCTCTGCTGTTAAATATTTGCTCTCCTACCTTCCCTGCTGGGATTTAGCCATTTGCAGGCCTGGTGATGGCCTGGTGATGGCATTTGGGTTAAAAATGATCACTGGGGCATGGGGAGCTCGAGAACAACAGGGAAAGAAGAAAACAAAAGTTGCAAGGAAAATAATTTCATTCTTGGCTTCCTGGATGTGCTCAGCTTTTAAGTATTCTGAGGTTATATGAGGAAAATTGACTAATTCAAGCTATAAAGAAAGTTCAAAATGCATATGGATTTTAAGGCATTATAAAGGAATTCTTGGACAGTTCCCTGGGGCTCAGTGTAATTGTGGTGGCTTTCTATTAATTCTGTGCAAGAGTTGTAAAAGAATAACTTGAGGCAAAGAGTGGTGCTGTTTGGTATTCATTTCTGCTTCTGTATCAGCTCTTAGGGACTGTCCTGAAAAATTTAGCAGAACATTTCTTGCTAGTTTGTACTTTAACTGTTGTATTAAAATGATTTTCCCCCTCACTTTTTTTTTTTTTTTTTTTTTTAACTTTCAAGGAAAACAGATCTCAAGTACAGGGCTCTGTCATGACACCTCATCTCTTTCCATCACCACAACAGTTCTGTGGAAAGAGGACAGAAACAAACAACAATGCATTTTCTTTTCCTTACCAATGTTCCCTTCAACGTGACAGAGCCTCTGAGGATGGAAATGCAAAATGTGACAAAAATACAGACTTATTCCTGCTGGCAAAAAAAAAAAAAAAAAAAAAGCCAAACAAAAAAACCCCAAAAAAACAGCCTTGGAGCAACCTCTGCATCAGTGTTCCCTCTTGGTGTGTGGTGTGATGTGAATCTCAGGTCCAGGGGCTTTGATTAGTGCAGAAACATCCAGAAAATCTTTCTGGAGGAGAAGGGGCAGTGAGCAGTGCTTGGCAACTTCAGCAGGGTGTTCTGAGAGAGAGAGAAAATGCACAGCAGTGCAGGGAAGGGGATTGATTTATCCTGGGGCTGTGCAAAGAACAGAGGGAAGAGAGGAGAGCAGCTCTTGGGTGAAAGAGGAAGGCAAGTAATAATTCTGTTATATTGGTACCATCACCAAGCCATTTCTCCAGGTCTCTGAAACCCTCTCAGGCCTTGAATGCCCTTCTTTATTTTCTCAGTTCCAAGAAAAAGGTCCTGCAGTCCAAGTCAGAGGTCCGTTTATCTCATTTTACTCTGCACCAGCTTTAAAATAAGAATTTTATTTACACCTTGCAACACTGTCTAGGATTTATTAAAAGTATTTTAAAATGCCTTGAAATGATCTGAAAATTTCATAAAAGCTTTGCATGAAATATGAAAAAATCCTCACACAAGGCAGCAGTAAACCCTTTAAGCATCATTCTGTCTCAAAGTCAAGTCAGATAAAATAATTGGCAGGACAAACACAGTGAAAGAACTGCACAGGGCACTTTTGGGGTTTGATCCCAATCAGTTACAAAGTGTTCTGGGCCTCTCCTCTGGCTCCTCAGAGCACTCAGAGGGTCTGATTGCTTTCCCCTAACACTTTTTGGCAATATTCCTTCACCTTGTTTCAGAAGGATTGTGCAAAGTCCAGCCACTCCATAATGACCAGGGGAGATATTATTTATCTGCTCCCGCCTTTGATAAGAGGTTCCTCCTTTGGACATAATTACACATCAATCCAACATCCAGCAGCACCTGATGGGGGTCTGGGATGCTTCTAGGGGTGATGCTGGACATCCACAGGGATTAAAGGGATTAAATATTAAATTGTATTACACTAAGAGTAAATTACATACTAAAGAGATACTACACTAAAGAATATTATACCAAAGAATACTAAAGAAAAATCTGTGAGTGTCTGAGACAGCCAGGACACAGCTTTCACCCAGCTGGCCAAGAAATCAAAACAACCCTCACCAGTGTCCAATTAACAAATCACTTTGGGTAAACAACCCCCATAACACATTCCACACGTGCAAAAACAACAGGAGCAGTGAATGGAGATAAGATTTATTTTCTCTTCTTCTCTGAGTTTCTCACTGCCTTTCCCAGGAAAAATCCTGGGAGAGAGTTGTGTCTGCTGCTCTCTGCGAAGAGAGCTGTGGCCACAGTGGCACTGTGTCCTTTTCTGGGCCTTGCTAAGTTGTAATTTTGTGATTTCCTCTGTTACCACCCCAGCTTGGCTGCACCATGGAGAAATATTTATTTATACATGTATTTATACTGTATATATATACTGCAGAAATATAAAATCAGAGAATTCCAGAATAATTTGGGTTGGAAGTGACCTTAAAACTCATCCAAGGACACTTTCCACTGTCCCAGGCTGCTCCAGCCCCAGTGTCCAGCCTGGCCTTGGGCACTGCCAGGGATCCAGGGGCAGCCACAGCTGCTCTGGGAATTCCATCCCAGCCCTGCCCACCACCCTTGGGAGAAGGGTAGGAACAAGAAGATCTTTGAGATCTCCCAGGCCTGCTGCACCTTTTTTGTGGGATTGGCTGTTTCTGATATTGAAATAATTGTTTATAGTTTGTAGTGGTGGCTCTGCCCTGCAATGACACAGGTAAGGAGATACAGGGAATGATTTCAAGAGGTAAAAAATGATTTGGGAGAGTAAAAAGTCAGGGAAGTGCTGCCCTAGGAACAAGCTTTCTGTACAGAAGCAGAAAAAAGTAACTGGAAAGAAATTTCTGAGATTAACAAGTTGTGCATATCTGTGTTTCTGTCTTTCTGTAGTCTCTGGTTAAGCAGAGTGAAATATTTCTCCCTTTTGAGTCCCATTTAAGCTTCCATGAGCTTTGGAGCTGATAAACTTTGGGTAAGAGGCAGTGATATACCAGGATTTCACCCTAAATGGTCTCCAAATTTTGTCCACAAATAAATTATCCAGCCTGAATCCCTCTGCTACAAAAGCTTACAGCCACTACTCCGTTACCTAGATCCTAAAATATGGCAAAAATGCAAAGTACTTATTGCTGGGCACACATTTAAGACAATACAAATCAGGATTTCACCCTAAATGGTCTCCAGATTGTGTCCACTAATGAATTATCCAGCCTGAATCCCTCTGCTACAAAAGCTTACAGCCAGTACTCCATTACCTAGATCCTAAAATATGGCAAAAATACAAAGTATGCATTACTGGGCACACATTTAAGACAACACAAACCTCTCACAAACCAGAGAAACCAATGGAAAGCTTTCCAGATACATCTCTGGCCACAATTCCTGCTGGCTGAATGTGGCACAGGCAACAATCCTGAATAATTGCACTGGATTTAGAGTGACCTTCTGTAAGCTTGTAAAGGAACACATGAATCAAGTAAATTAAGCACTTATTAAATCCACAATTAGTTACATTCTATTTAAAAAACCCCCTCAGGCTTACAAAGTCAAACATGGAGCAGGTTCTTTGCTGGATTTAAGCCCAAATAGATGTGATTTAAGCAGTGCATGAAGAAAATAGCAGCCCTTGTTCTGGGGATTCCTATTTTCTTTTGCTTTATTTTTTTTTTTAGGAGTGGAATGATTTATGATGAATTTGGGAGTGAAGGCAGGGCTGAATGAGATCCCTGGATGTAAGCACTGCATTCTGGGTTTGGGGCTTTATGAGAGGGAAGGGGACAGATGGAAAAAGAAAGTGGTTGAACTTCCTATTTGTACTCACTCATCGACTCTGTCAATTTGGCCATCTCTGTTTCTCTTTGGGGCTTCTCCTGGGGGAACAGACAAAATGAAAAACAAATATATATATATATATGTAATAGTGAAATAGAAATACACCTGAGTGCAAGTGGCAATGTGAGGGGAGGACATTCAGCCATTATATATTTCTATTTTATTTAGGGATTTAACTTCACTCCTAAATAGCCTGAACCTCTGTGGGATTTTTGTTTTTTCCTTGTAATCTCTCAATTTTTCCTACTATGAAGTGTGAAGCTTGTATTTGTTTATCTGTGTGTATCTAGCTGGAGAAATTGAAATTATTCAATCAAAGTGATAACAGAGGAGGAAACCCTCCCCAGTTTTTCACTCTCTGCTAACATACTCCAGTGTGTTGGGCCTTCCTGACAAAAGAGCAACCCACAAACCTCTTAAACTGCAGGAAAAAAGCACTTATTTGGAAAGAAATAGATTTTCTATGGGAGCTGGAGTGTGTGGTGTGGCACTGGGCTGATGCTGAGATGAACTGAGATAATTGAGAGACTCCCAAGCAAACCTGCTGGTCTTTGTCTCTTGTTCCTTGCATTATTTTCTTTTAATTTAATTTTTTTTTTCATTTCAGACATTTGTAGCTGAGACAGAGGCTTGGTCACTCAAGAGCCCTTGAGTTTGGTGAAAATCCAATGTCCAAAGCACAGCTCAGCCACAGCAGTGGAGGCTGGGCCCAGTCTCCCGATTTCAGAGCCAAAGTTTGGGCTGAATGAAAACTGCAAAGCCCTTGAAACTCCAATGAAGTGGTTTTGAGAGGATTTGGTGGGGCTGTTGTGACCCCTCTGTGACTCTTCACCTCCCCACCCTTCCACCTGTGTCAAGGCTGTGACAGTGGCTCTCCTGAGCCATGGGTGAGTAGATCTCAGCTCTTTTTTCCTCAAAAAACCTCAGTAAGGAAGAAAATTTCCACAAAAATATGACTTTATTGGGCAGTATCCCCAAACAGAAGCTCCTTATCTCAGCTCTGGGACAAGGGGCAGGGTTTTGGTGACCTTCAGGAGCTGCTGGAGTGGCTGGGACAGGAGTCAGTGTGGTGACATCTCCCTTTGACTGGGTCTGTGCTAACAACAGCACCAATAAAGGCACAGGCTGAGAATTCCCAGAATTCACAGAATGACCAGGTTGGAAGAGACCTTCAAGACCATTGAGTCCAGCCCAGCCCCAACAGCCCAACTGAACCCTGGCCCCCAGTGCCACATCCAGGCTTTGTTAAACACACCCAGGCATGGGGACTCCACCACCTCCCCGGGCAGCCATTCCAGAACTTTCTCACCCTGGCTGCAAAAACCTTTTCCCTGCTCTCCACCCTGTATTTCCCCTGGTGCAGCTCGAGGCTGTGTGCTCTGGGTGTGTCAGTGCTGCTGCAGACAGAGCCCAGCCCCAGGTGAGCACAGGCACCTTTCAGGAGCTGTGCAGAGTGATGGGGGCAGCCCTGAGTCTCCTTTTCTGCAGGCCGAGCACCCCCAGCTCCCTCAGGGCTTCCTCACAGGGTTTGTGTTCCATTTGCAACGAATTGTCCCTGCCAGGTGCTATTTGGCAGGACAAATGTGATTTTCCAAGGCCCTTTGGGTGTGACATGAGCAGACCCTGCTGCAGGGGTGCCAGGCTGCTCAAGGGCAGGATAATTTCCTAACTCCAGAGGAGCTGAGGTCTGTCCACCTCTACTTCAGAATTCCAGAATCCCTGAGGTTGGAAAAGCTCTGCAAGGTCACTGAGGCCAAGATCAGCCCAATGCCCACCTTGTGCCCAGCCCAGAGCACTCAGTGCCACCTCCAGGGGACACCTGCAGGGATGGGCACTGCAAAGCTCCCTGGGCAGCCCCTGCCAAGGCCTGAGCTCCCTTTCCATGGGCAAATTGCTGCTGCTGTCCCAGCTGGGCCTGCCCTGGCCCAGCCTGAGGCCGCTCCCTCTGCTCCTGTCCCTGTTCCCTGGCAGCAGAGCCCGACCCCCCCGGCTGTGCCCTCCTGGCAGGGACTTGTGCAGAGCCACGAGGGCCCCTGAGCCTCCTTTGCTCCAGCCTCAGCCCCTTCCAGCTCCTCAGGGATTCTGCAGCCCCTTCCAGCTCCTCAGGGATTCTGCAGCCCCTTCCAGCTCCTCAGGGATTCTGCAGCCCCTTCCAGCTCCCTCAGGGATTCTGCAGCCCCTTCCAGCTCCTCAGGGATTCTGCAGCCCCTTCCAGCTCCCTCAGGGATTCTGCAGCCCCTTCCAGCTCCTCAGGGATTCTGCAGCCCCTTCCCAGCTCCCTCAGGGATTCTGCAGCTCCTTCCAGCCCCTCAGTAATTCTCCAGCCCCTTCCAGCTCCTCAGGGATTCTGCAGCCCCTTCCCAGCTCCCTCAGGTTCCCCTCACAGCCTCTCCTCTCTCCTAAATACCTTATCCCAGTCCTGACTTTATCCGGCACAAAAACCTCAAGAAATATTTTTTACACCAAACAATCCACTACTTGCACTTCACAAAGCTGGACTTCTACTGAAAAAAAAGAAAAAGGCTCAAATGTCACAGTAATAGGAGCTAATGGCATTCATGAAACAAGCAGATAATGCTTCAGAACTGCATTCATGCGCCCCTCAGAGCATTTTATATGAAAAGAGAGGTTTAAGGTTATGTCCTGGATCTGAGTGAGGACAATGCCCTAAGCCATGCTGATAATGTAGAATCCAGCATCAGATTCATGCTTTGCTATGAAAGCAAAAAAAAAAAAAAAAAAAAAAGGAAGAAAGAAGTAGCACAAGAGTGTAGTTTTTTTATGAAAAAAAAAGGTCCTCTATGAAAGTTGAAAGTTTTTTTTTTTTTTTTGCATGGCATTAATCATCAAAGGAAAGAACAGCACTCTGAAAACCATCAGGAATTTGTGTCTGTGGTGATTTATAATGTGACCTTAAAACACCTCCTTTTGCTACAGAACTCAGACTTTATCAGCAGTGAGCAGTTGGGAAAGATCAATTTGAGCCCTGGAGATGGAGGGCTGGATTTATTACACTAATAACAAATTGATATTAAATATTATTACTTTCCTCTTGCTTATTATGAAATACATTTTACTAATGATGAAGTCTCATGACAAAGGAGACTTGAATGGCATTTCATTTTAAAGTAAAATTATATTATTAAATATAAAAGTATATTATTAAATATAATATCAAAGGACAAATTTAGAAGTTTTTGAGTTTATTTGACTTTTCTTAAAAGTCGAAGAAATCTTCAGGACTACTGAAGTTCTGGTCTTCCTTCTGTAGAAGATAAAAGTATGTTTGTATGCATCCAATTTCTGAATACTAAAAGTTTTGAAATTACATATAATTTCCAGATACTTTTATTGAAAAAAAATTAACCTTTGGTACTGTTATCAATGATTTTCAGACTCTATGAAATTATTGTATAAAATTTTGTCCTTTTTCCTTTTCCTAATGATTATAAGGATGTACACACATACACTCATGAAGATCAGGAAATTAGGAAAATTTTTCCACTCATCTGTTTCTTCAAAATGGAATCTTTTAAGGGAGCTAGAACACCTCTAAGAAATTTGTTTTTTGATGGCAGATGAAGAAGGAATTCCAACCTCTCTGACAGAATGAGTTCTAGAAGATTAACTTGGGGGAGAATCAAACATTAAAACATACTTTTGTTCCTGATTTTAGCAGATGTGAGTTTGAACATGGGCTGACAGCAGAGTGAGATTTGCTGCCTTCAAAAAAAAGCCCCAAATCCAAACCACAAAACAAGACAACAAAAAAAGCAAACAACAAACCGAAACAAGATATAAAATAAAGCAAACAACACCGTGTTTCATTTCAGGACAGGAGTTGCCTTTAAGGGCTGACTGTTGTATTTCCTCTGGAGATTGCTGGGTAAACAAGAATTGCCACCTCAGAAAACACGTCAAGAAAAGGAGGACTCGTTTTTTATCTCTCCCAGCACAGTGATGCTCCTATTTCAGGTTTTTCATAGCTCTGTAGTCAGCACAGAGTGATTTCTGCAGGGAATTTTGAATCCGTGGGGCTCTTGCTGCCAGTGCCTGCTCTGAGGTGAGGAACCCAAATCTTCCCCAAACTCAGAGGAGCAGCAGAGCCAGACCCTGCTCCTGTTGTGTGTGGATGTATCACATGGTTACTGACTTCTGGGTGCCTAAAAAGCAGCAAATTCTGCTTTTCATGCTTGAAATGATGTGAACTTTCCAAATTGCCAGCAATAGGCAATGTTGTGGTGCAAGGAGGGATGTGTGAAATTTAAATTAAGTGAAGCATCATAACTTCAACTAGCAAAAAGAGCCATTTAAAATTCTGCTTTTTACTTTTTGCATTGTTTGTGAGGTCTTTCATTCAATTGAGGATGTAAGAAAGAAGATGCAAACTTGTTTTCTAGTGTTTTCTTTCTTTTTTTAAAGCTATTTCCTTTCTATGAACTTCCTTCAGACCAAAGAGTGGTTGCCCAGTCCTACAATTTCTGAGGTTTTGATGTCCTGCCTTGCACTGAATTTAATCTCAAACTATTGTCAAGCTGTTGCAACATTTATGGGCTTAAAGGGACAGCACAGAAAGTGAGGCCCTCACGTCACTCTTTCCCTTCTCAGCCAAAGAAAATCAGGAACTTTTGGATAAAACTCTCCTTGTCTGACAGCCTGTGCTGCAGAGTCTGCCATGCTTCTGTCAGAGGGGTACAAGAAGACGTCAGGAGTGCCAACCAGGCAGCACAAAAATAACATTTTCAATGTCAAGCAGGAGAAGATTGAATCAAATTCCAGATGGGAATCAAAACATTGAGTTGCCAGGTCACTTGTCTCGTAATGGAATATTCTTGGACAGGACAGTGGATGAAATCCTTGTGATTTTTCTAATGGAAGGACAAGGGCATATCCTGAAACTCCCTCTCCAGTGGCTGTTGGCTTCAGCTGGCATTGATTAATGAGATCATTATATTTATTTTCACAGGGTCACAGGATGGGTCAGGCTGGAAGGGACCACAGAGGGTCCCTGGTGCCACCTCCCTGCTCCAGCAGGGCCATCCCAGAGCACAGGGCACAGGGCTGGGTCCAGGTGGCTCTGGAATGTCCCCAGGAGGAGCCCCCAGAGCCCCTCTGGGCTCTGCTCAGGGCTGGGTACTGCCCAGGGCAGAAGTTGTGCCTCCTGTGAGGGGAATTGCTGGGCTCAGGCCCTGCCCGTGGCTCTGGGGCCATTGCTGGGCCTGGAGCAGAGCCTGGGCCTGCTCTGAGCTCTGCACACAGGGACAGCCACAGGGACAGCCAGGGACAGACACAGGGACAGACACAGGGACAGCCACAGGGATGGACACAGGGACAGACACAGGGACAGACAGGGACAGACACAGGGACAGACAGAGGGACAGACAGAATTCCCAGAATCCCAGAATCCCTGGGTTGGAAGAGACCTCCAAGACCATCGAGTCCAGCCCAGCCCCAACTGAACCCTGGCCCCCAGTGCCACATCCAGGCTTTGTTAAACATACCCAGGCATGGGGACTCCACCACCTCCCCGGGCAGCCATTCCAGAACTTTCTCACCCTGGCTGGAAAAACCTTTTCCCTGCTCTCCACCCTGTATTTCCCCTGGTGCAGCTCGAGGCTGTGTGCTCTGGGTGTGTCAGTGCTGCTGCAGACAGAGCCCAGCCCCAGGTGAGCACAGGCACCTTTCAGGAGCTGTGCAGAGTGATGGGGGCAGCCCTGAGTCTCCTTTTCTCCAGGCTGAGCACCCCCAGCTCCCTCAGGGCTTCCTCACAGGGTTTGTGCTCCCAGCCCCTCTCCAGCCTCGTTGTCCCCTCTGGATGTGCTCAGTGTCCCAAGGCCCTTCCCAAACTGAGGGGCCAGAGCTGGGCACAGCACTCCAGGTGTGCCCTCAGCAGTGCCCAGAGCAGGGGCAGAATGAGCTCCCTGCTCCTGGGACAGCCAGGGACAGACACAGGGACAGACACAGGGACAGACAGAGGGACAGCACAGGGACAGACACAGGGACAGACACAGGGACAGCCAGGGACAGCCAGGGACAGACAGAGGGACAGACACAGGCACAGTCACAGGGACAGACACAGGGACAGACACAGAGACAGACACAGGGCCAGGCAGGGACAGACACAGGGACAGACACAGGGACAGACACAGGGACAGCCAGGGACAGACACAAGGACAGACACAGGGACAGACACAGGGACAGACACAGGGCCAGGCAGGCCCAGGCAGGGCTCAGCCCCTCTCTCTCCCTGGGGCTCCTCTCCAGGCTGAGCAGCCCCAGCTCCCTCAGCCTTTCCTGGGCACGGAGCTGCTCCAGGCCCTTGCTCAGCTCCAGGAGCTCCTGGCCCTGCTGTGCTGAGGAGCCAGAGCTGGGCACAGCAGCCAGAGGTGCCCCCAGGGCTGGGCACACGGGCAGGGTCAGCTGGCAGTGCCCATCATAGTGACCCCAGGACACTCTGCTGGCCCAGGGACAGCTCGGTGTCCCTCAGGACTCCCATCCCTCTCCAGCAGGTCACCCCCAGCCTGTGCTGGTGCCTGGAGTTATTTATTCCCAAGTGCAGGACCCTGATTTTGCCCTGGTTGAGCTTCAGATAGTTCTCTGCCCATCTCTCCAGCCTGTCACAGGCCCTCTGAAGGTTTTTCTTTGTCTCCTGCATGGCTAAAACATCTCTCGTACTTCTGAAGTGCTGACGTTCACCAACACACCAGGAATCTGCTGAGGTAATCCAAAACTTTGGCTCAAATTTCTGACAGTATTTCATCAGCTGTGGATCAGAGCTTACATCCATTATATCCATTACACATCATTTTCTGAAGCTTTCTTACTTTTGAAGTAGCAAATCCCTGGTAATTCAATTGACACATCCTTGAAGGCAATAGCTCCCCAATCACTAAGTACAAATTCAATGAGCAAGAAGCAAAGAAGAACCTTTTTGGAAATTTTAGCTTGGAGTAATCTGTCTTGGGATATCTTCAATTACTTTTCAAACTACACGAAAATGGTTTCATGTTGGAAACATTATTAAGTGAGAATAATAGAATTTAATTTTATGGAGTGTCTTTCCTCCTCGTGACATCTCCAAATGCTTTGCAGTAATGAATTAGACACAGGTTCTGGGGAGATGGTGTGTAGGCAAATGCAGCTCTCATTATGTGCTATTCATTCCAGCAATAGCCTACACTCAGTTCTCAAAAGCAGGGCTTATTTTAGGTGGAGAGGGATTGTTGGAAGGAGCTGGAGCTCTTCCTTTGGAAAAATGCCGTAGGAACTTCCATTTCTATCTGCAAACATATCCAACAAAGGGGAAAAAAATAGCTTAATAGCCCATCTTTAGGGCCTTGAACAATGAGATACTCTGTGTTATTGCATTATTTTACTATTACTAGAATTCAAGCTTCATGCAAGGCCTGCCTAAGCCTGTGGGAGTTGCTTTTTCTGCCTCCCCATCCCAAAATAAGAAATTATTTACATCTTGTTTATTTTCCTTTTCTGTCTTGCCTGTCCCAAGAAAGGAGGTTGGTCCCAATTGCTTTTTTTTTTTTTTTTTTTTCTGGTTTTCCAAAATTAAGTGTTAGGGCAGGGCCTATAAAGAAAATTTCATGCAGGCCCCAGCACTGTGTGATCTCCAGCAAATTGGCTTCATCCTCAGCCTCAAAGCTGAGCACTAATCTGCACTCCCTTGCAGTGATCCCAGCACTTGAATGGCTCAGAATGTGTTTTATAGGAATATCCTGTGCTTGGCACAAGAGGTGATTTCAATTTGCATCAGCTGGAATGAGCTTAAAATACAATATTTGAATAGATGGAGTGAGCAGAGTTCAAGGAGGGAGTGCCTGAGCTGGGTTCACCAGGGTTATGGAGCAGCAGGGGTGACTTGGGCTCATTAATGTGTTCAGACCTCATAAAACACTCTCAGGAGCTCTAAGATGTCTTACATGGAGGAAATTTGCATTAGCAGCAGGAGGAACTGAATTTATTTCCCTGGGTTCTAGAATTGAGAGGATTTTTTACATTTCTCATAATTTTTGGTGAACTTACTCATCATTCACACTTGGTCTGTGAAATAGGGATGGGAAAATCTCAGTTTTTTTCCAAGCAGAAAATCAAGCAGCAGTTCTAGAGGAGCTCGTCAGGTCCCCTCAGACTCAAGGGACAAAGCTCACAGAATTGTGGGTTAAAGCCATTGCAAATGCAGCGTCATTCTCTAAGTAGGAGGAACAAATATTCACATATTAAACAGTGGGGATGGTGTGTGGTGGTTCTGAGTGTAGGAAATCCTTTTAGGAGCAGAATCAGGAGATTAATGTTACTATCTGCTGTGCAGTAAACAGGAACAGTTACTAGTGCTCTTGTATCTGCCAGACCATAAATAAATAAAACAAAAATTGAACAAGATAAGGAGAAAAGAAAAAGAGAATTTGCAGGAGAGAGAATATTCATATCTATGAAAAAAAAGAGCGAGAGAGAGAGAGACAGACTTTATGGTTTTGACATTTGAAGTAAGATCTAAGCTGTAGCAAGTCTCAGGCTTTCAGTTTTACTTAACCTGAAGAACTTCACAATTTTAGGCGATAAAATTCTATTGCAGAGAACATGAAACTGAAAACTTATTAAAAAACCTTGCCTTTGGCAGTGAAACCTCAGAGCTGCAGGAATCTGAGTATCCTTAACTCACAGGGGTGACAGTGTCAGGAGATGCAGATCATTTTAGCAACAATTCTGGCTTAGGTTAATAAAATAAATAAATTTGGATACCTACAGGAGCAAAGTGGGGGCAAAGCAATGTTGTGGTGTGATTACATGATTAAAGGCAGTTACATTTTCTTAGTTCCTTTGCTCTAGAGGCTGAATTTTCCTCTCCCACTACAAAAATCCCACAGGGAGTCAAAAGATTTTTTTGATTCCCTCAGACTCCAGTAAAAAAATACATCTATTCCAAGACAATGACTGAACACCATGAGAGCTTCCACTCCTGTGTTTTCCAGCCAACAAGCTGCGTGTTCTGCCTGCTTTTGAGAAGCTCAGCTTGGATGTTCTGACAAATTATGGATGCAGGTAATTGCAGTGGAGGATTTCAGTCTTCCAGCCAGCGTTTCCTGCCTGCACTGTGAAATTCAGCAAGTGTAAGTTCTCCCTGGAAATCAAGGAGAATATCCTGGCAACAAAGTGAGGCAGGGATGCTTACACTGAGAAGGTTTGAAAGCTTTTTACTTAGGCTTGGACAAACCAGCATAAATTACATCTCAGCAAAAGGTCTTCAAGGCAGAGTGGATAATCTTGTGTGTGCTCTGCCATGGAAATCTGCAGGCTGCAGGTGGGGTGGCTGTGAGCACTTAATGCATGCTGAAAAGCTCTATTTTCAGGGGAAATGTTCTTACCAATGCACAGACCTTTGGATCAAACTCTTAAGAAACTGCTGTTTTTTTCTTTTTAGGCCATAAATCATGAATATATTCTGAATTGTAATAGGAGAAATGTAAGTTACCTTGAGATAATAGCAGCTACTCTGTTTAAAAAAAAAAAGAGTTGGTAGAAACCCAAAAGAGGAGATTCTCTGTAGAAAAGAGACTTAAAAATGCTTATCCAATCTTTTCAGCTGTTAATAATGCATATGTAGGGTTTTTTATGGGCTCATTGCTTCTCTTCCCCCCAAAGGGAAAATCTCAACTGGTTGCTTGTATTCTTGCAGCATTAAATTCCAGATTTCAATCAGAATCACTTTAAGAATATTTACACACTGAGGATTTCTGATGAAAAAAATTAGTTAGAAGCATTACCTGAACTAATCTAGAAACCATTATTTAAGCTATTTAAGAGAATAATGATCTAATAATAGAAGTTTTGTTTATTACTTGCCTTGATGCATTATAAAAATAACTCATAACTACACAGAGCAGATCAAACATCTCAAACCTGAACCTATTTCCTTGGGTACCTTGTGAGACTGAAATGATGAACACAGAACAAGGGGAGCTGACATTTTTCTTTGTTTTGTGCTGTGATCATGTTCCCTCAATGAAAATTCTTAAACAAGAACTGTCTGCAGTGTCAGGTTTGGCTCTGATTGAATAATACCAAAGTGTCTCACACAGTTTCCAATTTTAGCAGCCTTTTGTTGTTAAATCTATCTCAAAAAAAAAAAAAAAAAAAAAAAAAGAAGAAAATCTTCAAAAGCTATGAGATGTTGGAAAAGAACAAGTAATGTGTCAGATGAATGCAAGAATGCTAATAATGATAATATACCTCCCTGTCCTACTGAAAAATACCCGAAAATACCTCCCATTTACTACTCCCTGAGAGAAAATCAAATTTTTGGTTGCTTGCACAGATCTTTTTGGGCCAAACTGAGAAAAGTAATAAAAAAGAGAAATGCTGAGGCACTGCTGAAGCAGCTTTTGGTTTATCTTCACCATTAACTTTTCAGAGCTGAAGAAGGCAATAATAGGATCTGCAGCAGAAATGGTGCAAGGGTGGATATTTGGACACAGCCTTGGGGTTTGTGTCCCTAAGTTCAGCCCAGTGAAAATTTGGGTTCAGGGTCTAAGTGGGGTTTTTGGGTTCCCTGTAGCCCCAATAGAGAGAAACCAGCATCTCCACAGGGGAATTATCCAGGAATAAGCAAAGGAATCCTTGGGGAAAGTGTTCAGCTCATTAAGGATGGAGTGGAGGTGATTAAATATGTGTTAAATGGGTAAGGCAGGGGTGTGAGGCCACTTCACTCTGAAATCCCAGAGTTATTGTGATCCCTGTGCCGTGCCAAGGGTTTGTTCCCACCCCTCCCCTCCTGTTCCCCTCTCCCCCACCTTCAGCCTGGAGAGGAATTGTGGATTTGTCCTTCCAAAAAAGCTGTGGGTCTGCTGGGAGATAAAACCAGCACCGGGAGATAAAAGGATTCCACTGATTGATGAATGGAAAAAGATATTTGCTTTTACAAATAAACTTTAGGTTTGCTGATAAACAAAATTAGACATTGAAAGATGGAAGAAACAATGAGGAAGAAAAAGTTGTAAAATCCATAAGAATTAAAAATTAAATGGGAGGGTTATGCATTAGAGGGAAATCTTCGGTATCAGGGGTATTGGGAAGTCTGAACCTCTAAAGCACCTCAGCCAATGGGGAAAGAGAGAAGGGAAATGCAGCAGGGAAATTGGGATAAAAAGGAGGCTGCATCCTCCAAAAATCTGAGAGATCCCAGGGGAATGCTCTATGGCTTCTCCCTTTATTGGAATAAAGTACAAGGACTCTGTCTCCTTTTTGGACATAAACCTCTGATGTTTATGGATTAATTTTCCTAACAGCCTCTTCATTTCCTTCTCTCTTGTCTTACCCAGCCCATCACCTTTCCTAAAACAGTCTCCCTTTCCTTTTTTCTCCATCTAACTTTATCCCTCACCTCTCCCCTGCCTCTCTTCACACTCCCACACTCCCAGAGGAGCAGGTGTGGAAGGAGCTGTCACAGGGAGCATCCTCCCTCTGTGCCCCCAGTCCCCCACGTGGGATTATCCTCCCTGAGCAGCCTCGGGGCAGGGGCTGCTCTGCCTGAACCCCAGGGCTCTGTCACCTCCTCGCTTCAGGATGAGGAGATATTTTAGTCATTAATGTCTGAAAGGAATTATTGCAGAATTCCAGAATGGGGTGGGTTAAAAGGAAAATTAAAGCCCACCCAGTGCCACCCCTGCCATGGCAGGGACACCTCCCACTGTGCCAGGCTGCTCCAAGCCCAGTGTCCAGCCTGGCCTTGGATGCTTCCAGGGATGTGGAATCCACAACTTCCCTCTGCTTTTGGCCCCTGCTCATTATCCCTCACCCCAAATTCTGGATTATTATTTTGGTGAGGAGAGTTTGACACCTGATAACTTGAAGTGTTCAGGTTCTTGGGCTGATAAATGACACCAGCCAGGCTTGGAAATGGATAACTCATGGAAACATGGAATCACTGAGAGGTTTGGGTGGGAAGGACCCCAAAGATCATCTCATCCCACCCCTGCCATGGCAGGGACACCTCCCACTGTCCCAGGCTGCTCCATCCCCAGTGTCCAACCTGGCCTTGGGCACTGCCAGGGATGCAGGGATGGAATTCCATGCCAGCCCTGCCCACCCTGCCAGGGAACAATTCCTCATTGCCAGGATCCCACCCAGCCCTGCCCTCTGGCACTGGGAACCATTCCCTGTCACTGTCACATTTTATGGAAAAATCCCCTTGCCCAGGATTTCATTTCCTGAGAAGATGAGAAGCCTCAGAGAAAAAGCCAATATTATCTCATTGGCTTCTCCCTGTTCTGCTGCTTTGGAATGTGGCTGGAGATTGTTTACCAACAGATTTGATTGGTTTCATGTGAATTGTTTTTAATTAATGACCAATCACAGCCAGCTGTGAGGAGTCAGTCACGAGGTTTTCATTATCATTCTTGTTGAGCCTTCTGTCTGTATCCTTTCTCTTTCTTTAATACAGTTTTAGTATAATATTCTTTTAATAAATTATAATATCATAAAATAATAAATCAGCCTTCTGAGAACATGGAGTCAGATTCTCATCTCTTCCCTCTTCCTGGAGACCCTCACAGACTCATCAATTCCCTGTGTGCTGTCCCTGCATCCCCTGGCAATTGTCTCTCTCCAGCTTTCCTGAGGCTCCTCCAGGCCCTGCAAGGCCACCCTGAGCTCAGCCCAAAGCTTCTCCTGTGCAGGTGAACAATGCCAGCTGTGCCAGCCTTTCCTGCCAGCAGAGCTGCTCCATCCTCTGCCCATCCTGGAGCCTCCTCTGGGCTCTCTGCAGCAGCTCCAGCTCCTCCCTGGGCTGGGACAGCTCTGCAGCTGGGGAATCACCCCAGTGCTGATATAAAGTAAATATAATACATAATAGAGATGGATGAATTGTATTGTAAATGACAGAGAAATGTGAGATGTCCACCAATAAAAAGCAGAACAGGGTGAAATTCATTGCCCTGTGGCTCTCCTGGTGTTCAGACCAAGCTGCTCCTGTTTGCCATCAGCTGAGGATAGAGACAGAATCCACATTTCCTGTCCAAACCAGCCCCAAGGGCTGCTCCCTGTGAGGGAATGCCAGCTCAGCACAGTGAGAGGCTGCCTGGAGATCCCCAGGGAGCCTGAGGAAGCCACAATCCCTGTCAACAAGTCAATTATCCTGCAGGAGCCTTGTCCTGGTGCTGTTCCTGCCGCAGCTCTTCACCTCAGCAGGTTTCGTACTGTGTGTGTCTGGGGGATTGGGATGTATTTTAAGGATGTGTTTTAACTGGAGTTTCCAGACAAGCTCTGGGTGAGTCAGACTAAAGATTTACAGCAAATCTGTGTGTTCTCCAGGCAGTGCAGCTGATGGCACTTCCACTGTGCAGAGTGTGCTTCAGACACAGTGCTTTGTGATGGAGATGTTTCAAACTGTGCTAGCTCGAGCCCTTCCTGAGTCTCAACACCTCCAAAATAATGCATCATGCCACTGATTAAAGGTCAGCTCACAGAGCTGGCCACTGCTGCTGCTTCTAATCTTATTAAGTGTTAATAATGATAAAATATTCATAGCTGTAATCTTGTAAAGGGAGAAATTATGCGCTCAAATGGAGATAAAGCATTTTATTCCATTGCAGACAACAAACAGAGATGGGGGAGGTTTCTGGCAGCTCCTCAGAGGAGCCACCCCTGCAGTTCACCGAAACCTTGCCATGCAAACCCAAATCCAGCACAAGCTCCATTGTCTCCTGCATTTTAAAATTATGAGGAAGCTCAATATTAGTCAGAATTACATTCCCTGAGAGCTGGTTTGTGAAATTTTAATCAAGAGTAAATGCAATCAGAAGGAGTGCTTAAT
Organism: Melospiza georgiana; assembly: GCF_028018845.1. Lineage (NCBI taxonomy): Eukaryota > Metazoa > Chordata > Aves > Passeriformes > Passerellidae > Melospiza > Melospiza georgiana. The sequence goes on along the minus strand of NC_080431.1, from coordinate 117,861,108 downwards.
TTGTCTCTCCATTTTTAAAAATCCCTCTTATTTCCTATTGTAATGCTCTCATTTCTCCTCCCCAAATTCTAGGTTATGCTCAGAATTCATTCAGTTGTGTGCAAACCTGGTTAATAAAATGATGAGCACCCAACCATTCTCGTGCTGTCCTATTAACAGAAGTGTTCTACCACTCTGCAGGCTGGATGTGATGCACAAAAATCTCCTGAGTTTTGCAGCTTGACTTGATTTTAATGTCTGCTGCATAATTCTCAGATGTTTAACACTTCAGAAAACTCTGTGTGATTTAAGGGTAAATTAATCTTTACTCACTGAAAACTGGAGCAAGATTTAGGTAAGATATTTTGCCATTCCTCGATGCCTTTTAATTAAAATTCCTTCTTGTTTGTTTTGAAAAATTCAAAGCTCTGCTCCTGGGCATTTGTACTAGAAGAGATCCGTTCCAGGCTTTCCAAACCATTCCATGGAACAGTTTTTCTTTGCAAAGCCTGGATGTGCAGCTTTGTGGACAATTTTTCACCTCTTTCCCTTTTTTTAGTGGATCTTTCCAGCACAATTTCAGCTGCAGAACCTGCAGGATGTGATCCAAGCCAGGCAGGTGCACCCTGACTGTGAAATTATGTGCAGGCAGAGCTGTTCTCCATCTTCATGGAGCTCTGCTGGATATGTCAGAGCAAGACAGAGATGCCTCAGTGCAGGGCCAGGGCTTACAGCTCCAAATTCCTTCCAGGCTCTTCTGTGGTGGTTAAAAAACCCCAAATTAAAGTATTAAAATGGTTTGCATTGTACAGAAGAGAAATCTCCTTTTCTGACTTTATTAGTAATAAGATATATTTATTTTTCTGTCCACCCTCTGAAATCAAGGCTGATAATGCAATTCCTCAGACTAGGATGATTTTCACTTTGCTAAATTATTTGCTATGTAATTATTAGTGTTGATGCTGGTGGGAAACATGGCTGCAAAAGGTTTCATAGGAAAAAAAATATTAAAAAAATAAGTTGAGAAACAGCAGGATGAGCAGAGGGATGGAGCAGCTCTGCTGGCAGGAAAGGCTGGCACAGCTGGCATTGTTCACCTGCACAGGAGAAGCTTTGGGCTGAGCTCAGGGTGGCCTTGCAGGGCCTGGAGGAGCCCCAGGAAAGCTGGAGAGAGACAATTGCCTGGGGATGCAGGGACAGCACACAGGGAATGGCTCCACACTGAAAAATTACAGCTTTAGATCAGATATTAGGAAAAATTTCCTCCCTGTGAGGGTGGGCAGGGCTGGGATGGAATTCCCAGAGCTGTGGCTGCCCCTGGATCCCTGGCAGTGCCCAAGGACAGGTTGGATTTTTTCTTGGAGCAGCCTGGGACCGTGGAAGGTGTCCCTGTCTGTGGCCTTTCACAGTTGCAGCCTTGAAAGTCTTCATCCAACCCTTCTGAGGATCTGCTTTAATCCCACCTGCCCTTTCCATATCCTTCCATTCTTGCTGACAATCTGTCCTGTTGAAACATTCAACTCACCTTCAACTTATCCAGAAACCTTATAATTCAATTTTTAGGTTGTACATTTCATTCTACTTCTAAACAAAGTTGCTGATGTAACTCCCAGAAAAATAATTAATTGCTGATTTCTTTCTTTTTTTCTTCATGAAAGGAAACAAAACTTTCCCCCTCTTTCATTTGCCTGCATTCTAGTTTTTATCAAAATTGTTCATTTAAAATTTGGTGCTGCTCTTGTGCCCACAGCCACCATCACTTTGTTCCTTTCACACAATTCTTTCTTGGCAATTTTTACACTAAATGTATGATGAGTCCAAATTTTCCAAGCTACCAAAAGTTCCCTGATCCCAACTGCAGTGCTGATTTCTTTAGAAATCAGGCTCTGAGTGTTTTAATAGAATCATTATCCCTGTGTGCTGTCCCCACAACCAGAGCCTTTCAGTGATTTGGATCCAATTGGAAAATCACATCCCAAATTACAATAAATGTGGGGACATGCAATTACCAGCCCAGAAGGCACTCCAGTTTCCAGGCTCATTTAGCCATGTTTTCCCCAGCTGAGCCTGCCAGCCAGGGCATTAATTAATGTTTTATTCTGATGGGGACACCTGCCCATTAGGACCTACCAATTCTTTGTCTACAAAGAAAGCTGTTACAGGGTAATTTCCCTTTGTTTCCCACTGTTCAGGTCTCTGAAAGACAAATTTTTCATTATCAGACAGGAATGAGACCTCTAGCACCTCTGGATAATTTTAAATTTTCTGCTTAGGAATGGTTCCTTTGGTTGGTTTTTTGAGGTTTGTTTTTTTGGTCTCTATTTTGCCTTTTCTACAAGGTCACCCCATTTCTAAAATAATTTTTGTGATTTTAGGGGAATTTTAGATTCAAGGAGACAGAAATTATTGACATATTACTAAACTGGCCCAGAAAATTATTTTGGCATGCTCAAACACATAATTAACAGTAGTCAACAACTACTGGATTTATCACTTCATACTCTAAAAATGTACAGAGAATATTGAACCCCAGAACTTTGTAATTAACTTTTCCTTGATGGAAAAGAGAAACACCCCACAGCACAATTTTAGTGAATAAAATCTGTCTTGCTTTAAGATCCATCAATGAATTCTTCAGCACATCCTTCATTATTATGATTTTTAAGTCCTTTTTTTCGTTCTGCCTGGCACAATGCAGCACATTCTTTATTAGAGATGTTATTGGTATTAGAGATGTTATTGTTATTGCAAGTCCTGGTGACCATCTGAGCTAGATCAGAGAAATTCAGAAGAGCCACAAACCATCACCCACGGATTTATGTCACCCTTTGTCCCCTCTGCCCCCTTTCTTGGTAGATACAAAGGCAGATACAACCTTCTCTGTGTTTGGATTCTTATCACGATTTAATTCTGATTTCTTTGTTGTTCTCTGAATCCAGAGGTCTCTGATCTACAGGATGGGTTGGATTTGAAAGTTACATTTTTCCCCTCACTTCTCCCTCTTGCTGCTGCTGCTGCTGCTGATTTTAGTGAGCCAAAATCTTGGACTCCTCATGACAGAACCCCATTGAGGGGGACTTTGTGCCACAAGAGAGGAGTGGGGCTGATTATGGGGAGAAAGATCAGAATTTGGCTCTCTGTACTCAGCAGCTCAACCTGGAGAAGAGGAGGCTCAGGGGGGACCTCACTGACCTCTTTATAGGTTGGATAATAGGAAAAGGTTTTCACAGAAAGAGTGAGAAAATTCTGGAATGGCTGCCCGGGGAGGTGGTGGAGTCCCCATGCCTGGGTGTGTTTAACAAAGCCTGGATGTGGCACTGGGGGCCAGGGTTCAGTTGGGGCTGGGCTGGACTCGATGGTCTTGGAGGTCTCTTCCAACCTGATCATTCTGGGATTCTGGGATCCTGTGATTAAATGGCACGAGGGGAGGCTCAGGTTGGAGATTGGGAAAGGAAATTTTCCTGGCAGAGTGGTTAGGTGCCAGAGTGTTGGGGGATAGCACAGTCAGGCTGGATGGAGACAAGAGATCTCTGCAGCCAGGGCTGGGAACTTGTGGTTTATTGCAAAGGGCCTGGGTGCAGGGCCCTGCTGGGAGCTGCAGCCACAGCTCAGAGCAGGCCCAAGAGAAGAGAGGGGGAGAGAGGATGAGAGGGTGAGAGAGTAAAAGGAGGTAAAAGAATAAACTGTGTAAGAGCTAAGAGGCAAGAGGGGCAAGAGCTAAGAGCTAGGAGAGTGAAGTTCTCGTTACAATACAATAAATCTTCTTCTGTGTTGAATATTCTGATTCACACTAACCAATCTAGTACAATATACAAATCCTGTAGCATTTCCATACAGCCTATAAGAATCACTACATTACCATACTGTGTTACATTTTAAACCTTAAAAACTCCTCTTTGGGCCCCTTCTGCCAAGCTGTAGGGTCTGCTCTGACCCTTGGACCTGCCTGCAAGCAGAGGGTGTTGTTCCATCAAAAGGTGATTATCTGCAGCCAGCCACACCATTGTTTTCTCATTGTTCAATAACTAAGGGATCTCAAAGCTTGCTTTCATTTCAATCTTGATTATAGTTTTCATATTCTCAAAATCTTTTGCTAGACAGTCATATTTATAAGGCTTTCCTGCTCCATCTTCCTCAACAGTCAGGCCTTGGGCTGAGCTGCCCAGGGAAGTTTGGAGTCACTCTCTATGGGAGTGTTCAGGAGGAGTCTGGATGTGGCCTTTGGGGACAGAGTTTGGGGTGATGCTGGTGGGGCTGGGGTGGCGCTGGATGATCCTGGAGGGCTCTTCCCACCTTGGTGAGTTTGGGATGTCCTGCTGTTCCCTGGCTCAGCCGTGGCTCTGTGCTGAGTTTGGGACCTGGCCAGGAATTTGTAGATGCTGGGTGTGAGGGGTCCCTCCTGCTCAGACCCTTCCTAGACTGGACCCTGTGGATGGGTCAGTGCATGATGAGGGAGGGAAAGGGGGAAAATCAGCTTTTGGTGTTTCACTTTAGACCTTGAAAGTCCCAAATTCTTCTACTTCTTTGATGGAAGAGTATGAAAACAGCTTAATGGGGAGGAGACCTGAATGAAATCACCCCAGAATGAGGTAATGTGCAGTTTCAAGTAGATTATGTGGACATGTGCATCCAAGGAACCCTTTTTTTTTCTTTTTTAGGGCTTTTTTTTTCCCCAGCCAAAACACTGACACTTAGATGGATGAATCATTGGTCTTATCTGGCAGCGCTGAGGGAAAATTTAAACTGGTGACTTCTTCTTTGTAGTTTAATGGTGTCATTACAACAAAGATTTGTATTTAATGTGTCTGGAAAAAAAAAAGGTCTAATCTCTCATGTTTGAAAATATTGATAGTAATAATTTTGTTTTCCAGCTTGTGTATTGTTGTGGCTTTTAAAAAATTTAAACATTTTGAAATGCAATAGATTTATAAATTTATTTATTTATAAATATATTTCTATTTATCTAATTTAAATATTTATTTTTATTCTGTTTTTCTGCTGCAACAAGTCTGTTGTGACTGGTGTAATTTTTTACCCCTTCTAGCAGCATTTTTGCAGTTTGGAGATCAGTTTTAACCCCATTTATCAGCGTGGTTGAAGGTTTCAACCACATTAATTTATTGGAATTTCATTGAAAATTGCCAGTTGAGAAGGGGCCATTGCTGTTAAGCAGTGGAGGATTTGCATGGGACAGTTCCACAGGAATTTGTGCCTTCTGCTACTCCAAAATAAATTGTCCACAAATGGTGGAGAATATTCAGCTTCAAGGGCTCAAATGGTGAGAGTTCTGTGGTTCATTAATTCTAAGTGGCTTCCCTGAAGGTCTCAGTAAGTTGTGATAATCAATAAATTTACCCCAAGGCCCAATTTCAGCTCTAGAATAAGTCTTGTCTTTGGTGTATTTGGTTAAGTTGTAAATTTTTAGGTCTGGGCTGAATTTTTAAATCAGAGAATAGTTTTTATGGAAAAGTTTTCCTTGCACAGTTTCCTGTAGCTGTGCAGCTTTTTGTATTTCTCATTTGGCTACAACAAAGTTACATCCTCCTTACTCTAGATGTGACAGGAATAACTCCCTGTGTAACTCTCCTCATCAAAATGGTTACGTTGTTTTGGTTTTTTAAAATTTTTAATAGATATCTCTCAGAATTTACTTCACCCATGGAAAAATGAGTTTGATTTTTCATTTTATCCATCTCCATGTAAAGTTGTTCAGTAGCAGAATGAGAGGACCAGTTTGATGTAAAAAAGGTATTAATTAATTAATCTCTTTGAGAACTCAATTTAATGTTATTTTCTCCCTTCTTCTGCAATAGTTCCTTTGGTATTTATTTAAGTACCTTATTTGAGTTCCTTTGGTACTTCCTGGGATGACCTACTGCTGACTGTACAATGACTGTAGCATTTTTGGCTAAACCAAATTACTGGTGGTCTAAAATCCTTAACAAAGCCTGTTCAGCTGCTTGCCAGCCTTAATTATAGACTTGGGCAGTAATAATTTATGGATTTAGTCAGTGACAGTGCAGTCAGGACAGGAATTGCACACCTGTTTCGGCAGCTGCTTGAAAGCCACTGGAATGGTTTTGAGGTGGTTTGAGCTGATGGAATACTTCCATTATGGATGGATAGTCCTAAAATAAGAAAACTCCATGAAATTATGAAAAGCAGGTACAGATGATGCCTCAGGTTTGAACTTTTATGTTTTTCAGATTCTATGCTGCTTTAGTGTGTGGCTCTGGGTTCACATTCAGGGATGGTGAGCTCTGTGCACAGAGCAGGGAGACAAAACAATTCCTGCTCCAGCTGGGCACCAAGGACAAATGACCCAAATCTCAGCCCAGGAGCACAAACCCCGTGGGCTGGAGAGAGAAAAACAAGCAGGGTGGGACTGCAGGGCTAAAGCTGGAATGGGACAATGAACTGCAAGGTGCAAATGGAGCAGAACTGATCCCAGGGACAGAGCCCGTGCCCGGCCGTGCATTTTGGGGCCATTTTGGTTCATCCTGGGTGCAGCCCTGGCTGGGCTCTGGTGCTGCCCAAGGTGCATCCATGGAGGAGATGCTGTGAATAAATCCCTGCTTTATTCTGGAGCTCTGCCCAGCCTCTGCTCTGGGGCAGCCTGCACAAGGCATCAGCAGAACTGGGCCCAGCCCTGGAGGGGCCTCTCAGAGCCAGCACAGAGGGACAATCCCTGCCCTGCTCCTGCTGCACACACAATTCCCCATCCAGCCCAGCTGCCAGGGGCCTCCTGCCCCCTGGGCACCCCTGGGCTCGTGTCCAGCCCCTGTCACAGCACCCCCAGGGCCTTTTCCAGCCCCTCTGGCCAGCCTGGAGCTCCCTGGGGTTGTTGTGACCCAAGGGTAGCACTCGACACTTGACGTCATTGACCCTCACCCATTTGGCCTCAGCCCATGGATCCAGCCTGTCCTGATCCCTCAGAGACTCAGGACATGCTGTTGAGACAGAAAAGTGAAAAATTCTCTCTCAAAACCATGAGTAATCTCACAGGTCATGCATTTTGGGGCCATTTTGGTTCATCTTGGGTGCAGCCCTGGCTGGGCTCTGGTGCTGCCCAAGGTGCATCCATGGAGGCCTTTTCATAAATCCCTGCTTTATTCTGTAGCTCTGCCCAGCCTCTGCTCTGGGTCAGCCTTCCCAAAGCATCACAGGTGGATTTTGGAATGGCTGAGGAGAGGCAGGGAACACACCTTGGTGTTTTATCTCACAAAGACCAGTCCAGTTGATTCTGGATCAGAATTATAAAGGATGAATTTTATTCTTCCCCCATCAATTTGGACTTTTCTGCTCATCAGGACAGCTCCAGACAGATTGTGTGATGACAATCTTCTGTGTGCTGTTTGAATATATAATAGGAATGGGATCCAGCAGCATGTGCATACGTGGTGCAGAACAAAATGTTCTGCAAACCTTGACAGAAAAGTCTGTGTCCTTGCCAGAAATAAATACCCTTGAAAGACATAAAAAGCTGTTAATTTGTGTACAGTCTATCAGGAGGGGAAATTGAGAGGTGAGACAGGGGAGATTTTGTGGCCTCTATTACCTTTTACCACTTTTTTCTTTTTTTTTAAATAACCCACCAAGATCCCCAGTCTCTTTTTGGGAGAATTGCTGAGCTTTCTGCAGGGAATTCATTCATCCCAATCCTTGTGAATTATTTAACTCCTTCAGGGCTGCTCAGAAGAATGTTACTTTGGTTTAACTTTGATTGGAAAAGGCACCTTCTTTTACCTTCTATTCGTCGTTTCTTTTGGCTGTTCTTTCACACCCTGCCAGCCTGGTGAGTGCAGTGCAAATTATAAAAATCATTGATCTGCTTGCAGCACAGATGGAAACTGGTGGAAAATTCACCCAGGCAGGTGCTGGCACTCTGAAATAAAATGGGAGTCGATGTCCAGCCAGCTCTGAAAGCACCTTGTGGGACACACCTACTTCTTTTGGCATTAAAACAACTGTCACTCTTTTATTTTAAAGACTAAAGACATCAGATTAAATTTCTAGAAATCAAAACATATAAGGACCATGAAAAGGTTGTATTGCTACTCCTCTCAGTACTAAAATTGAAATAAAATGTGGAGTCGATGTCCAGCCAGCTCTGAAAGCACCTTGTGGGACACACCTACTTCTTTTGGCATTAAAACAACTGCCACTCTTTTATTATAAACACTAGAGACATCAGATTAAATTTCTAGAAATCAAAATATATAAGGACCATGAAAAGGTTGTATTGCTACTCCTGTCAGTACTAAAATACTAATTTTTCTAAGTAAGACCTTTAATCTACGCTGTGAGCAACACCAAGTGTGCCCTGGCAGTGCTGAAAAATGAGTTTGAAATATGTTTTGAGAGGTTTATAGGCTTTTGTTGCGCTCTCTGTGTAACATATTTTATTCTAAGGGCTGTATTTACTTGAGGATCTCTGAACTTGGCTGATAATGTTTCACTTTTTAGTGGAAATTACTTCTGGAGTTGTAGTAAAAGCTATCACCTCTGTGGCAACTTCATGTGTCCCAAATGAAATGAGGTGTCATCTACTGGAATTTATTGGAGTGGATGTGTCTGTCCCAGGGTGCCCTGCTAGGAGAGATCTGTCAACACATTGTCACATCCCTAACAGGTGCAAAAATAGCCAATAAAATGATGATCCAGCCCTGACAAATGTTCTTTGTTATCACACTTCAGTGTGGATTAGGAAAATTGCATCCTGAATTCCTGTGTTCAACATTCCTTATCAATTACCCAACACTTCTGTCCTGCATTTTTCTTGCTTGTTGGGAAAAAAATAAAAAAAAAATCATTAGGTTTAAACATTGATTTTTTACCAAGCTGGATAAATGAAAATTTAATTGTAGCAAATGCCAGCAATGCTTCCCACTAAGCAAAGATTTCAGATGTAAAATGGGCCTTTGAAATACCCATTTGATTTTTGCCCCAAAGTCATCTCTTTAGGCTGCTAGCCAAATATCTGAACTGGCTGGAATAGAAACCAATCCATAGAACTTTTCCAATTGTGTCTAAAAATAAATGAACTGATTGGGATTATGGACAAATCATTCAATTTGGATAAAACAGGGACCTACACTTCTCCAAATTTTGGGGGAGGGTGGGTATTTCTTGTTCAAAGACAATTGCACTGAATCCTGTCTTCTATCCCAAAAAAAACTTCTATTCATTTTCTAATCAGAAAAAGGGAAAACAGCGCTATGAAAAATCCTAATTCTTTTATCTTTTTGGATGCAGGGAGAACCACAGTGCTGGAACTCATCTGGAAAGTTTAGTTAATTTTATTTAAAAAAAAAATAGAACTGTAAGTGTCAGAAGAGAAAGTTTTTGCAATTTTCCTGTCTTTTCTTTGGGGAGATTGATTTTGTATATTAACCCATAATTTTTTTATTTCTTTAGGAATTCTTGGTGCTTTATACATTTTTTTTTTTAAAGTTCTGTCTTTGAAGGAAGGAGTTAGACATGGATGGTGACATCATGTTTAGGAGTGTTTTATGTGCGGATTTTTTAAAGCTGTGAGGGTAAATTGCTTTGCAAAGTGAGATCAATGTTTTATTTGGTCAAATTATGATGCATCCCCTCATGATACAAATTCTTCTTTCTGAAAAGGGGGATATCTCTTTCTTTTCGTTCTAGAGACTTTTGCTCATTTTCTCTTTATTAAGATTTTTACTCTAACTTTTCTAGATTTTGCATTTTTGACTTGCTTATTTCTTTTTCAAGGAAAAAAAAGGATTAATTATCAGAATGACCTATCAAGAAATCATTGACAGAAAACAAAAGATATTAAAATAACACCTAAGAACTGAATCTGAATGAATTTAAGGCAGGAGGAAATACCCACAAAACCAATGATATTCTAAAATCAGTGATTTCTTTTACTTAGAACACATCAGCGAATTTTGGTCACATTTATTTTCCTGTCATGGTCAGCTCAGTTTTCAGCACTATAAACAGTGCTGGTTTATAAGGCAGGTTTGGGATTTAGATGTACCATTCATGGACCAATTAGTAGATTAAAGAATAAAATAAAAAAATTTAAAAATAAAATAAAAATAATAATTAATAATATTAAATAGGAATAATAATTATAATATAATACAACAACATAACAAAAACAATATAATAATTAATAATATTTTTATTTTTACTTTATTTTTATTTTATTTTAAATTTTATTTTATGGTTATTTTTATTTTTATTATTTTAATTTTAATTTTAATGTTTATTTTACAGATTGACTCCAGGTTCTGGTTTTTCTTTTATTGCTCCTTGGACTGATTTTTCCCCATTTTCTGCCCTTGTGTTGTTTTCTGGCTGGAGCTGAGGGCATTCTTTTATTTTGATTAAAACTGGAGGATTACATCTGACTTGCCTGGCATGTGGAGCTCCAGCATTCCTGGGGTTTAAATAATTTGCCATTGCACCACTCTCTCCTAATTTAACTTCCTCCTTCTAGTCAGGCTGAAGAGGGTATTAAAAGTTGGCAGAGTCCGCGACTTTAAACTAACTTGTGCAATAACTTGATAAATAATTCTGACAAATCCTTGTCTCCTGCCTACTAATCCCCTTTTTGTGGGAATAGAACATGCATTTTGCAGCTTAGATTTGCTACAGCAAGGGGAGGAAGATCCATTTTTCAGCCTGGGTGGTTTCTCACGTGTCAGTTTTCTTGCTGCATGCAGAATGAAGACCAGAATGAAATCGTGTTCTGGGATTTTTTTGCTTATGGATGAGTGAGTTTTTCTTTTTCTTTTAACTGTGTGTTAACATATTACCTCGTTTCCTCTTTAATCTGCTGACTCAGAATACAAGGGAGTAGACAGATGTTGGAGGGTAGGCTTTGATTTATTTCTGTTTTGTGGTAGAGGAAAGGTGAGCTGGCTCCAAAAGCAGCACAGGCCCCAGACAGTTTGAATTCACTTTGAAACGAAATGTGAAAAACCAGGAGTAGAACCCTGGAAGTCAAAGGTTTCATTCTTCGTGCTCCTATTGTGAATAACCTTTCGAACGAGGCTTGTTTTTCACCTGTGATTTCAATGTCCCAACTTTTGCAGGCAGCTCTGTGCCAGCCTCTGAGTGACCTCAGGAACAGGCACAGACTGTGGTGGAGGTCAGCCCACACTCACAGGCTGAGGAGAATATTTATTCCCTCAGAACTCAGCTAATGTCCTATAAATGGCTGAAGAATCAAAAAAAAAAAAAAAAAAAAAGCACTTGTGGAACATAAGAACTGATATTTAATGCAATTGGGGATTTTCTGTTCTCTGCAAAGAGTTTCTCACTGAACCAGTCAGGATTCTGAGATAAAGAAGTTACAAAATAAATGCCAAATTCACTTCCGCAACCTCCACAAGCAACATGTGGCAGCCCCCAGTTTCCCTCAGAGTAAAGACAGTGTTCCCTGCTCTCCAGACAAAGCCTTCTGTGTTTCAGATTGTGAAAAACACCTTTACATCCTCATTTCAGGTGTTTATGGACATTGATAAACCCTTGCTGAGCTTCTGTTTATGGACATTGATAAACCCTCTTCTCCAGGCTGAGCACACCCAACCTTTCCTCAGGGAAGAGAAGTTCCAGTTCCTTTTGTAGCCCTTCCCTGGACTCTTTCCAGTGTATTTATGTATTTTTAGGACTGAGGAGCCCAGAATTGGATGCTGTGCTCCAGGGGTGTGTCAGAACCCAGGACATCCCTCTGTCTGTCCTGGAGGGCTCCAGCCCCTGCCCAGGGGGACTCAGAGACCCTGGCACAGAGCCCAGGACCCCTGTGCCTGTGATTCTGACCCATGGAAAAAATTACCAACCTTATTTACAAGCCATGAAAGTTTAAGTAGAATGATAGTGAATTTGTCACAGGGTGAAAAGTAGAATTTTGCGGTTTTTAGAATGGGGGCTCAGGGTCCTAAGATGGAGGAATCTGGGTGTGCCTTGTCCTTCTTTCTCCTTCTTCTTAGCCTCCACCTTCTGGGTGATGTTGGCACTTCTGGATTGGTTTAAGGTAGAGACAGACTGTCTAACATAGGTGATAGGTATTGGAGAATTATTGTAAATAAAGCACATGTAGTAAATAAAATTATCGTAATTGTAAATAAAGTACATGTAGTTTTTAGTATAAAAAGACAACACCACCCTGAAGGTGGGCAGTGTGCCATGGACTGACCTGCCAGACTGACCTCAGCAGGCCAGGGAAAGAATGTGATAGATAACAGCAAATAAACAACCTTGAGAAGCACAACAGAACAATCCTGACTCCTTCTTTGGCTGCCAGGCTGGGAAAAGAGACTCTGACACATCTCGGGGTCACCCTGACCACAGAGCCCCCTGAGGCTGGTGTGCTGAAAAGAGGGAAATTCTCATTTCTCCTCCTTCTCCCACCAGCGGCAGGAGCAGCACACGAATGGCTCAGCCCAGCTTTCCCCAAGCCCTGTCTCTACCATTTTATCCATTTATCCTCCTCAGACCAAGAACAGCTTTCATATATCTGTTTAATTTGTAGTAAGAACCTCTGACTTTGCTCCAGAGCAGCTCAGGGCCAGCTCTGGTGTGGCAGCATCCTCTGACTGAGAGCAGACCATGGTTTTAATGCAGTCATCTTTACACTCCACGCACTCAGGGCTGATCCAAAGCCATCTGAAACCAGTGGGAAGCTTTCTCTTGGCTTCAACAGGACCCTGATCAGGCCCTTAATTAGTTATACTTCCATTATTGCTCAGCAGGAGTCTGAAGGCAGAACCTTGCACATTCCTGGCTCTTTTTTCCTTTCCTGTTATTGAAACACGGAGTGAAAAACCAGCCTAAGGTACAGTAAAAAAAGTGGGGTTTTATTCCCTTTCATGGTTTCACAGAAATCCACAGCTCCTTTTGTTTTCCTTTTGTTTGTTCCCTCCCACAGTTAGCACTTTAATTACTTGCTTTTCAGCCTTTCTGCTTCCAGTTACAAGAACCTTACTGAAAAGGGAGAGAACCTGGATCCAGACTTAAGCTAAAAGCAGCTTAATCCATAAAATCATGAGGGTGATCTGGTTCTGTTATCCCATTTTGAGAAGTAACTTTGAGCCTTATGAGCCTAAAATTCCAAGCGCAAGCCTGTGGGTGTTTGGAGTGCAGCTCAGGCTAGAAGTTCTAGCAGAGCACAATCTGCAGCCCTGCAATCCCACACAGCTCTGCAAAGGTCACTCCAGGAGTGAGGATTATTGTGGGAAAAGGTTTGGAAAAGCAGAGGTGAGTGTACCCTAAACTGCACTGAAACAAATAATTTCAGATATAACTTAAAATATACATTGTAATATACAGGCTGATGGCTTGTTTTACTTCTCACCTGTTGAATTTCAGCCACCCCTAAGTTAAACTTCTACTGGCTCACCCTGTCTGGAAATTGGGATGAAAAGTACCTGTTCTGCTCCCTCCTAAAGATGGCACAGGGATTCATCCTCTGGGGGTGTCTGCCTCCTTTAATTGGTTAGAAAAGGTACCCAGATAGGAGCCCAACCTGGAAATTTAACTTTTTAGTGAGAACAAGCTCTCCTCCCTTTCACTGGGTGTTGTGAATATTCTCCATTTGTCCAGTTCTGGCTTCTTCACCTCCAGAGAGCCCTGGAGGGGCTGGAGCGTGTCCAGGGCAGGGAATGGAACTGGGAAAGGGCTGAGGGAGCTGGGAAGGGGCTGAGCCTGGAGCAAAGGAGGCTCAAGGGGACCTTGTGATGCTTCAGAGGGGAAATGATGCCTCTGGATTTAGCTTTCAAATTTTTCTGCTTCAGTGTGTACTTCTGAACTTCATATGAGGTGAGCTCTGTGCACAGAGCAGGGAGACAAAACAATTCCTGCTCCCGCTGGGCACCAAGGACAAATGAGCCAAATCTCAGCCCAGGAGCACAAACACCGTGGGCTGGAGAGAGAAAAACAAGCAGGGTGGGACTGCAGGGCTAAAGCTGGAATGGGACAATGAACTGCAAGGTGCAAATGGAGCAGAACTGATCCCAGGGACAGAGCCCGTGCCCGGCCGTGCATTTTGGGGCCATTTTGGTTCATCCTGGGTGCAGCCCTGGCTGGGCTCTGGTGCTGCCCAAGGTGCATCCATGGAGGAGATGCTGTGAATAAATCCCTGCTTTATTCTTTAGCTCTGTCCAGCCTCTGCTCTAGGTCAGCCTTCACAAGGCATCAACCAGAATGATTTGGGTTGGATGGGACCTTAAAATCATCCCCTGCCATGGCAGGGACACCTTCCACTGTGCCAGGCTCCTCCAAGCCCCGATGTCCAACCTGGCCTTGGACACTTCCAGGGATTCAGGGGCTCCACAGCTGCTCTGGGCACCCTGTTCCTCAGTTTTAGGATGAATCAGAGGCTTTCTGGGGCTGGGAGGTTTTTCTGAGGTGTGGATGTCCACAGAGGTGTCAGAGTCTGAAGCTCTGCTGCCAGGGAACAGGGACAGGAGCAGAGGGAGCGGCCTCAGGCTGGGCCAGGGCAGGCTCAGCTGGGACAGCAGCAGCAATTTGCCCATGGAAAGGGAGCTCAGGCCTTGGCAGGGGCTGCCCAGGGAGCTTTGCAGTGCCCATCCCTGCAGGTGTCCCCTGGAGGTGGCACTGAGTGCTCTGGGCTGGGGACAAAGTAGGAATGGTTGGACTTGATGACCTTGGAGGTCTTCTCCAAGCTCAGGGATTCTGGGATTCCCTGAGCTCAGAGCATGGAGTCTCCTCAGCTCTCTCTGCCACAGCAGCAGAGCAGGCCGGGCTGCTGGGGGAAACGTGAGGACAGAGCTGGAGAGAACAGACACCTTTGGCAATAAAGTGTAAACTCGCCATCCCCACCCTTGGAACGCTCCCAGGCTCTCCCTGGCGTTATCAATACTGCCTTTCACCCAGCAGAAAACCAGCTCACCCCCCAAACCCATCTGCACCGTGGTATTTGAGGCACAACCCGTGAAAGCAGGGAGGGATCCATCTGGCCTGGCTTTTATGGGCTCTGCATTTTTACTGTCACTTTTAAAGAAGTGACGTTAACACCCACCTCCGGGTGAAGTCCTTGCCTGTGCAGCTCTGTGCTAAAAACATTCCCTCTCCCAGCTGGAGAGCCTGCTCCTGTCTGTCTTCCCAACCTCTCCAGCTATTCTTTCCTGTTGCTGGTGCAGAGCAAGAGGCTGAAGACGTCTGCAGGATGTCTGTGTGTCTTTGCGGAAGGTGAGGAGAGGCGACTGCTGAGGCCGAAGTGCTTGAAAAGGAATTTTTGTGACGCTGTCTGAATGTAGAATCACAGAATCCCTTTAAGGATCATCTCATTCCCACCCCTGCCATGGGCAGGGACATGTTCCACTGTCCCAGGCTGCTTCTGTTCCTATCCCAGGCTTGATTCTGTGAATACCAAGGCCTGCTCCAGCCTGGCCTTGGACACTTCCAGGGATGTGGCAGCCACAACTTTTTTGTGCCAGAGCCTCCCCACCCTCACAAGGAACAATTCAAAAGGAGTAGCCATTGCTTGAAATGAGAATCTAAAGTAAAATTTACATGAAAAATCACTTTTGAAAATTGTTCATAATTGACCTAACTGACATATTTTTATATATGTGACATAAAATACATTTTCAAAGCTCAGGGTGGATCTGTCACTTTATCTACCAGCCTTTCCCTGTGATTGCATATTGCCTGCTTTCCATAAATAATACACTGCTCTTTTCCTGCTGACTAAGGACACTGCTTCTTAGAAAGGGCTTTCATGCTGCTCCTTATCTGATAACACCACTGAGGAATCCTGGATGAAAAGAGATAACTTTGCTATTGTTTCAAGCCTCAAGAATTCACAGGTAATTCTGCTGCAGTAATTTCCACCATGTACAGTTGTTATACCTAAAAACCAGACATCAACTTGCACAGTTTGAGCTGTGCTAATTATTTCTTATTAAGATGTGTGGGCAGGCAAAGGAAATTCAGGGACAGAAAACAGCTGGAAGTGCCACCTCTGACCCACAATAAATGATCTGTGGAAGGTTTTATGGACTCCATAAAACTTCTGTGGCCTTTTAGGGATGTGGTGCTTTCCTGTCCAAATGCACAGAGTCAGGCAGCAGTTGTTGAATAAGATAAGGGGTCACAGAAGCTGAGCTCTGATAACTGGCAGAGCTAATCAGGTCATACTCTGACATCTTAGCAGAATTTTAATTGGAAGCACATGCTGGGGCCTGGCATCATCCGCATTTCCATTAGAATGCACCTTCCATGGCAGCAGAGCACAATGAGGGTTCAACATACTACAACAACAAAACACTTTTTGTAAAAGCAGAAAAAAAAATCTTGAGTCATCAACTGGACTTATTAGATTTGCTTTAACTTGGTTAAATTTGGAAAATTCAAAGATTTTGCAATATTTGTCCCTCAGAGATGCATTTTTTTTTCTTTTAATTGAGGGGGTAGGAGGATGATCTGTTTAGGAGAACAGGGTGGCAGCAGTCCCTTCCCAAATTTGCAGGAATTGCTCCAGAGGTGAGGCATCAATCAGGGCAGTGGAGCTGTGGGCGCTGCAGGGACTGTGCTGGAGGAATCCTGGCAGACCTGGAGTCATTAAGTGTGGGACAAAGCCCTTTTCCTGACCCTAAGATGGGGTTTTAAAAACTTCTATTCCATTTTCAGTCTCATGAGTAGGGTAAGACAATACAGATGTTATAATTTATGCCATCACAATTAAAAACCAACTATTTCCTAATTACAATACACTATAAACATTTCTTAACCTATCAACTTTTTACCACACTATACTGTAAATATCTTAAAACCAATCATCTAAAACTACCCTCATAAATCTTTCATAATTCTATTTCTCCAAAATATTTAATCTTATTTATAAAACTGTCCTTTAAAAGGTTTTTCTAACTCAATTTCTCTCTCAACAATATCTATATTATCCCATAACATTTCTAAATCAACATTTCTTATCTCAAAGTTTACATACAAATACATGCTATATAAACCTTCTATCAAACCCTAAGAACTCTCTAGAAATCCATTTTAATTGGAGATTAAAGTTAATTAAGGTTGCTTTTCCTCTGTTTTTTCCTCAGTGTATCTCATGAGTGCCCTGTCTCCTCCATGCACACTGTGATGGATTCACTCCTGGTATGGATTAAACTTTTTTGGAACATTGGAATTGCATCACAATGTTGGAATTGTATCAGAATGTTGTGACCAGGACCTGTGGAACAGCTGAAATTCTCTGCCCAGCACCTGTTTGAGCACCTTTGTCCTCCTCAGTGCTGTTCTGTGCTTTCACCTCTTCACACAGGTGATCACACCCCTAAGCAACTCCTTGCCCTGCAAATCCACTCACAGCACAAATGCACCTCCTTTAATTTGCATTTTAATTTTACTACATTTATTTTCCTTGCCATGCCTCAGCAGTGACTTTAACTAACTCCTTTCTTCTCTCCTTATTGACTCCTTCATGCCAGAAGAACAAAAAAGAGAATTATGGAGAAAGAATTGGAGCAAACCCCTTCTCTCCAGACAGCAAAGTACCTTTATTTTATGCATTCAAGTGTGTTTTACTCAGGTGGGGGACGCCAATGTGCTTGCAAGTGATGTTGTGCTGACAGAACCAGTGCAGAACATAAGAGAATTCACAGTGAAAACTGGGGAGGAAAATTTGATATTTGCAGTCAAAGTGCTCAACAGACTTCTGACTACATAACCTTTAATAGAGAAAAAACAGGTAATAGCAGCTGCTTGCAGATTTGCAGTGTTGGAGCAGAGGTATGGAACTGCAAATATCATGGAACTGGGAAGCTGTCACCATTTTCAGAACTGACAAGAATGGTGGATATTTAAATATTTCATCTGGGCTTGTTTTGAGCTGGCATTTCTCTGTACTTATTAATAACTGAATGTGCTGTGGCTTGAAAAAGTTTGGATGCAGAAAACCTGGAGGTGATCCAGCTGGAGAGGAATTCTGGAGGGTGTCCTGGTTGTGGCTGGGGGAGGGTTAATTTGAATTTTTAATTTAATTTGAATTTTTTTCCTAGTAGCTGGTTTGGGTTTAGTATGAAGAAACATACTGAAGTTTAGTGTTGTGAACAGTTTTCCCTAAATCCGGGATTTTTCAGTGTCTCATGCTCTGAAAAATGAGGAGATGCCCACAAAGTGGAGAGGAAACACAGCCAGGACACTGACCTGGACTGGCCAAAGGGATGTTCCCCACCCCTGGCATAAAACTGGGAAAGCTGACTGGGAGTGGCTGCTCAGGAACAGCCTGGGAACAGTCAGTGGGTGGTGGAAATTGTGTCGTGCATCACTTGTGTCTCCTGGGTTCTGTCACTCTCTCTCCTTTTCATTAGTATGATTATTATTATTATCAGTAGCACCAGTGTATTATATATAATATATAATATATAATATATAATATATAATATATAATATATAATATATAATATATAATATATAATATATAATATATAATATATCATATATCATATATCATATATCATATATTATATATTATATATTATATATTATATATTATATATTATATATTATATATTATATATTATATATTATATATCATGTGATATATAATATATATTGTATCAGATGTAATAGGTAATGTAATATACACTAAATATAATATAATATAATATAATATAATATAATATAATATAATATAATATAATATAAATACTATATATGGAATTATGTATTATGTATTATATATTATATTACATATTACATATTATATAATATATATAATATAGTATATTATATAATATATACTATATAATATATACAATAAAATATACAATATATATAATATAATATAATATAATATAATATAATATAATATAATATAATATAATATAATATAATATAATATAATATAATATATATAATATATAATATATAATATATAACATATCATATATCATATATCATATATCATATCTTATATATATCTTATATATTGTATATATGTGTATATATATTTTTTTTTTTTTTTTTTTTTTTTGTTATTACACTGTCCTTATCTCAACCTACAAGGTCTACTTGTCGTCCTGCTCACTGCTGGGCTGGGAGGGAGTGAGAAAATCTATTATTTGTCACCTGGGGTTAAACCACAGCAGGAGGGGAAGTAACTTTGGTACAAAGGGCACCTGGATATGGATGAATATGTCACATGGTTTGGGACAAGTGACAGTAGGATCTTCTTTTAAGCCTCTAGTTTGGACCAAGATTAGGCCCGTGTGTCCTGAAAGTCTTGGTGTAGATGGAATTATTTGAGATTTTCATTTCAGTTCTGTGATTAATCACAGTTTCAGTAGGGCTGCAGGTACAGCTGATGCAGAGGAGAGAGGGGTGTGTAAGGAGAGACACAGAGGGGAATTTACAAAAAAACAGAGGGACTTTATGAGAGCCTGGAGTGCCAGCACACAGGGAATGGCTCCCAGTGCCAGAGGGCAGGGCTGGGTGGGACATTGGCAATGAGGAATTGTTCCCTGGCAGGGTGGGCAGGGCTGGGATGGAATTCCACCCCTGCATCCCTGGCAGTGCCCAAGGCCAGGTTGGACACTGGGGCTGGAGCAGCCTGGGACAGTGGGAGGTGTCCCTGCCATGGCAGGGGTGGGATGGGATGATCTTCAAATTCCCTTCCAGCCCAAACCATCCTGGGATTTTTTGATTCTATGAATACTAGCACAAATATTTAGTGCTATTTACACCATAACCTGTGGGTCCAGCAGGCAGGTGTGACATGGATTCACCATTTCTGGGGTTCTCATGACAAGACTGGGATATCATCCAGAAAAATCTGCTTTTCCAAAGACCAGCTCCTCACCTGGGGTTTTGTGGTGATGTTTGCAGGCGTGAGAGGATAGCACCAGACCCCTACTGTTGGAAACAACAGAAAAATTTATCTGTGAGTCATGTTCTTCCCTGGATTTTCAGGCTCTGCCCCTCAAAAGTGGAATTTAGCTGAAGGCTGAACAGAGAGAGAGTAAAGCAGTGGCTGCCACTGATGCAGGGGCTTTGTCTGCACAAATCCATGGGAAACACGGAATTTGTGTGTCCTCCCTGCCAGCAGCCAAACATCTTTCTATAGATCCACACTCAGCATGGAAGGGAGAAGGAGTTCAAATATTGTTGAAATTTCCTTTGAATCACCTGCTTTTAATGAGAATGCTCTAAAATGTGTGACTGTGGAGTGCTTCATGCAATGCCAGCTCTCACTTCATCAGAGAGCCCTTCCTTCTGTGTCCCTGTGTGACAAATTCCTGTTTTTTCAGCTAATTAATCATCTATTTCAGCTAATTATTCATCTATGCATTAAGTAAATATGTAGTTTTGCATTTAAACTCATTGAAATTCAAGTTTCAGGCTCCATGAACCTCATCTAGTGGAGTGTTCCCTGCCCACAAAAAGGGGTTGGAACTAAAAGATCTTTAAGGTCCCTTCCAACCCAAACAATTCTCTGATTTTTTGGTTTGGTGTTGAATCATCTGTTGGAAGAGTCTCCAGCTTCTGGGGGTTTGAAATAAATGTAGCTACTCATTTTAATTTTGGATTAAATTTAGATGCAAGTCACGTGAAATCATGCAGTAATCTAAAAATATCTCGTGCAGAGTCCTGTATATGATTCCCAAAGAGATATAAACAGCATAAACAGATATATGATAATTCTAGGGGAGTTTTTAGTGTGGGTTTTCTGCATTTATGAAGAGAATATTCAGTTTTGACATCTATGTTTGGAGCAGTTATTCTCTCTCCTACACGTGCCCAGTGAAATATAGAAAAGACTTGGAGCACATCCTCACATCAGGACCATTTTGCTTCAAGTTTCATTCCAGAAATTCTGCCTGGAAACCTTTGGAGTAACACAAGCAGGTATTTCACACATGATTCATGAGGCTACATCCAATGCATTCCCCCAAAACTGCTTTTTAAGGAGTTTTAAAATTCCTACTCCTCCCAAGCCCTGAAAGTTTTCTCTGCTGGCAAGACCCAGAGCATGAAACAAAGGTAAAAGCCATAAAATCTGGAATTCCCTCAGGAGCTTGCCCTGTGCCTTTAGTAACACCTCCCTTTCTTTTCAAGAGGATTCACCAAATTAAACTTCCAGTGGAATTTTCCCTGCAACCACGTTTCCCGCGGATAACAGATTCACCCAGGAAGATGAAGAAATCTTAGGTGGTAATTGTGGAATTAATTTCACCTACTTTTTTTCTTCCTTAGATGATTCCTGTTGCTTCCAGAGATCATTTTATCCCATTGCAAACAGGATTTGAGGCAGGAAATATTTATTTCCTCCTCAGTGGCTGGGAGCAGTCCGGCCCAACCCACCCTGCATGCCTGAGTGTTTGACTGCTGGCAGGACTTACATGGCTGATTTTGATGAAGATATCTGGAAATTATGGCAATTTTGGACCATTGCAGTGTATTGAAACACTGTTCCATGCAGCTTTTCCCTTTCTCCCTCAAATCATGACTCTCTTCTCCAGTTGCTGAGTGCATCTCCAATTTCCTGCAGGAACTGCCACTCAGAGGATTTACATTCTATATTATCTAGTATTTTATTGTGTGATCTCACAATTAAACTTTGGTTTTGGACTAATTTCTTTCTTTCTTTCTTTCTTTCTTTCTTTCTTTCTTTCTTTCTTTCTTTCTTTCTTTCTTTCTTTCTTTCTTTCTTTCTTTCTTTCTTTCTTTCTTTCTTTCTTTCTTTCTTTCTTTCTTTCTTTCTTTCTTTTTCTTTCTTTCTTTCTTTTTCTTTCTTTCTTTCTGTCTTTCTTCTAAAACACAGGAAAAGTGACATCTGATGCCTAATCAGGTGTATATTTTTATTTTTTACATTCTATCAGTGACATTCCTAATATTGTGCACTTGACCAATAGGTAGATCATTCTTATATTTGTTTGGAGGTTTTGTTTTAATTTTTTTTTTCCACAAAAGACATCACATTTATCTTCCAGCAAAAGAAGCTGTGATCTATAAGGCATCATTTTTCTCCTTCCACCCATCAATGCTGGATTTAATAGCACTCATTCTTCAAATGATTTATTGCCACTGACTGCAATTTTCACTTTCAAATTGTATGTCTAATGTCAGAATTATTCAGCATTTTATGTAAAGCTGTGTATTAGGTAAAATGCATCACACTTAAGTCTTTTTCCTGCTTTACTGATGAAGCTTGAATTCAAAAACATCCTGAGAAGTTAAAACACAAAGACAACTGTGAAGGTCCTTCTGCAGGGAAAACTAAAGGAGTGTCATGGATTTTACATCTATTTTTCATCAGCATTTTTGCTGCAGTAAAGACACGTCCCAGGCTGTGTAAGGAGCGGGGAATACCACGTTTGAGCAGGGGGAGTGGAGGAGAAGGCTGCCAAAAACCCCAGAGCACAAAGGAACCAGGATTTAGGCTCAGAGGTTGCTCAGCCTGGCATTGTGCGAGGGAAGGCAGCAGCTTTGCTGCCCAGCTGCTCAAGGATGCCAACATCGCTCAGATCCTGCCAGGGGGACGCGTGCCAGTGACAAAAATGAGCAGAGTGTGTAACATCTGCTTTTTGTGATTGCTGCCCAAAAAGCAGAGAGGAACATTCTGCTGGCTGGAAAGCCCTGCAAGGGTTTGGGGTGCTGTGCTCTGTGCTCTGCTGCTTTCCCCAGCCCACCAGCAGCAGGCACCTCGAGAAAAGGGAATTTTGGGGTTGACATTTAGGCTCTTCCTGTGGCAGGGCTGCTCTCCCCTCTCCAGCTCACTGTGCCTTGGTTTATTCGCCCCATTTGTGATATTGTCTTCAAATGTTTTGCAAATAAAATGCTCTGTCATTGCAATTTCAGTATCTTAGTGATGCACAGAAACTTAATGGGATTTTATCTGTTTCCTTGATTTATAAGCCAGAAAAAAAACACAAAACAAAACAACGAACAAGTGGGCAAAATATGCCAACCAATGTGCTACTCAGTTTATCTATTTTTTAACATACACACAAGTAGGTTAAACTACTTTAGCATTTGTCATTAATGTGGTGGAAATCAATGCAACAAATTCACTGAGTGTGGGATTTTTCAGAGTGCCTCGGCTCTGTTAGTGCTGTTCCCTTGCTCAGATGGTTGGTGCAGAAATGAGAGATAACCCAGGGCTGAGAGGCCCAAAGGGGTCCTCTCTGTGCCAAAAGGGGTCAGGTCCCTGCTAGAATCAACATCTTAGTCTGGAGAGAGCAGATGTGGGAAGAGATAAAAGAAAAATAAATATTCTTGAGTGAAAGACACTGTTTTACAAACTATAAAAGCCACATGAATTATCACAGGGGCAGAAGCCTTCTGCACACACATACACACCCCAAAAGTGTTCAAAACTTCTCCCCAGAGCTTGGACACAGATTCTGTGGTTTCTTCCTTAGGAATTGAGGGAAAGGATCTCAGTGTGTGCCCCACCAACAATTGGATGCTACGATACATTTACCAGCTGAATGATTAAACTCTTTTATTGACCTTTATTTTGTTGCAAATGACTCAAAACTTTCTCAAATTACTCCTATTCCAGTGCAGGTGTACATAGAAAGGACAGAATTAAAATATTTAGTGAGGGCAGGAATTTCATGGATTTCTCTAAGTTATATTATTTCTTTACTAGCTTTAATAGGTACTTTACTAATTCTTTAATAGGTACCTTTAACCTCATGCTGTATCTACCTACTAGTATTTTTCTTTTTGTCTTTATTCCTGTGTAGTATTCAGTTTATTTTAGTCTTGTGCCTGTTAGTTTTGTGTCTATTAAACAAATAATTCATTCTGTAATAGACCAAATCAACCATTATTAAAGAACTTGTGAATGAGAGTGAGTTTTGGGGTGCTGGCCACCTCAGTAAAGCTCCTGCCTGCTGTCCCTTCTTGCCCAATAGGTGAGAAAAGATTCCTAAAGGCCAATCAGATCTTAGTTCCACCATTGTTTCCATAAGAAATGTGGATTTCTAATAATGAAGTGCTTTTCATGCCTTCTCATGATGGAATCTCTGTATCACCTTTGTCTGTCCCCAATATCCCTTCAGTGACAGGGAAAGGCCTTTCCTTGGCAAAGGCTCCTTCTCCTTCTCCTTCTCCTTCTCCTTCTCCTTCTCCTTCTCCTTCTCCTTCTCCTTCTCCTTCTCCTTCTCCTTCTCCTTCTCCTTCTCCTTCTCCTTCTCCTTCTCCTTCTCCTTCTCCTTCTCCTTCTCCTTCTCCTTCTCCTTCTCCTTCTCCTTCTCCTTCTCCTTCTCCTTCTCCTTCTCCTCCTCCTCCTCCTCCTCCTCCTCCTCCTCCTCCTCCTCCTCCTCCTCCACCACCAAATGCCTCAGCCAAAAGTTCCCTTCTCCCTCAGGATCTGCTCCAGGCTGTTGGAGCCCACCAGCAGCTTGATAAAACATCTGCCCCGTGTTCCTGAAGTGCTGAACACCTTGAGGTTTGGCTCAGAGCAACGTCCAACAGCTTTGGAAGAATTTAAAGTGGAGGCTCTGTGGTGGTGAGGAGTCATCAGGCACAGAGAAAGGCAGGTGTTGGATCCTTGTTCTCAGGAGTGGGATGCTCTGCCTCTCCTGGGCCTGATTCACACATTCCAGGGTGGAATATGTGAGATCTAGAGCGTGTTTGGGAATTTTGTTCTCTGCCTGTTTCCAGTCCTTTGTTATTGTAGCCAATTATTCTTGGGTTTTTGTTATTTGTGTTTGTAGCCAATTAGCTCTGTTTTAGGGCAATAATCTGTGTGGCTATTAGAGTTGAGCCTGTTTTTTCAGACTTTTCTTCATTTTGTTGAGATCATTTTGGATGCTAAACTTACCCTCTAAAATACAAGAACCATTATTTTACCTGACAGAATTGGGCACTCTGCAAACCCAACTGGCCACATCCTTCCATGCTGTCACTGCACCCCTGGTAACTCCTCCTTGGCATGTTTTACAATTTATTTTGTAGCCATGAGAAGGTAATTTCTCCTGGACCAGATTTCCCTGCTTCCTGACTAGAACACTGTGGCAGATGGTGTAAAATCTTAATAAAATCAAAATATATGACCCTCCTCAGCTTCTTTCTTAGCCTGTGTTGATCTACTGTGGAATGAAATGAGGCAGCTTTGATGCAATGTGCTGTTGATAAGGCCATTTTGGCTTTTATTTCCTGGTGCTTACAGCAGTTTTTACGTTTCTAAAGAGCTTAATTTAAGGTGAGTGGTCCATAATTCACCAGCTTCTTTTCCTTTTTCTGCCAAACATCCTTCACATTTAAGACAGGCACCACATGTGCTCTCTCCAGCCTGCTGGAACTTCCCTCATTCCCCGTGAATTCTGAGATAGACTTGATGTTGTCTCAAACTGGTTTTTAGTGTGTTCTTCAGGTTTAATTGCTTTAAGAACATCAAGATTTATGTTATGTCCTCTCCAGTTATAGGGAAGGATCATCCCTCTCGACTTGAGTAGTTCCTTGCTCACCACAGCCCTTCCCAGTGCAAAAATCCACCAAAAAATACTCTTTATCCTATTAAATGTCATCTGTGGCTTTCCTTCCTGTTGAGAAGTGGGATAAAAGTCTCCCAGCCCTTCCTCTTGCTACTGATCTCCTCAAGATTAATTCCTTGCTATTGCTGTTGCCTCTTCCAGGCTGAACTTCTCTTTGTTTCTTGGCTTCCAGTGTTAACCCCTATTTCCTTCAGAAATTATCTTTAATGTTATGGCACTGTGTGTTTTGTTCCTGTGAGGTCAGTGTGAAATTCTTTACTTATCTCAGTTAATCTCTTATCTTTTAATACTTGATATGGATTCCCCTGAGTGTACCCTTTCTCTGGTGGACAGCTTTCCCCAGCTGCTGCGGTTTCCCACAAAATTCCCCCAAATCCCTACAGCTGACAGCTCCTGGGATCTGTGGGATTCTTCCAATTGCTCACAAGAGATTTGACTTTCTGATCCTTTTAGGTCAGTGATCTGTTTTCAACCCCCAGTGTGTTATCACCTTGCTCCTCTCCTCTCCTGTCACTACCTGGCACTTGTGTTGGATCCTTCCCTGTGCAAAACACATCTGGGAAAGCACAGGACAAACTTTCTGTGCCAGGATTGCACCAGGAACTGCTTATCCTGATCATCTTAGCTGGTGGCTGTGCTGATGCAAAAATACAGGAAATGAAGGGGAATAAAACTGAGGTGTTGGGGATGGGTTGGACTCCATGATCTTGAAGGCCTCTTCCGACCTTGTCATTCTGGAAATTCTGGGAATAATCAGATTTGGTCAATGTGTGACAGTGTTCACAGGGGTCTCAGGTTGAGGGAAGAGATGAGGATCTGACTCCATGTTTCAGAAGGCTGATGTATTATTTTATTATATATATTATATTAAAACTATACTAAAAGAATAGAAAGAAAGGTTTCATTAGAAGGCTAGCTAAGCTAAGAATAGAAAGGAATGAAAAACAAAGGTTTGTGTCTTGGCTCTCTGTCTGAGCCAGCTGACTGTGATTGGCCATTAATTAGAAACAACCACATGAGACCAATCCCAGATGCACCTGTTGCATTCCACAGCAGCAGATAATCATTGTTTACATTTTGTTCCTGAGGCCTCTCAGCTTCTCAGGAGGAAAAAATCCCAAGAAAAGGATTTTTCATAAAAAGATGTCTGCAACATTCAATGGATTGACTTCATCCCACTTAGAACCCTTCTATGAATGATTCTAAGCCTGGCTTTGATCCCAGGCCCTTCCCAAAGTCCCTGGTGTTTGCACACACCTGGAAACTCAGACCCATTTGGGTTAGAAAAGATGCTCAGGGTCACCCAGCCCAACATTCCTCGCCAGTGCCAAGGCCACCACAAACCCACGTCCCCAAGCGCCACATCAAAGTGTCCCAAAGATGAAGATGCCCAAATTCCTCCCTCCTCTTCCTCTGTGCTGCCACTGGTTCTGTGGCAAAAGCTTTGCAATCATCTGAAGATGATGAAGGGAGACAGAGAGAGAAAGATGGAGAGTTGCTTTTCATGGATGACAGGACACAGGGAATGGCTCCAAACCGAATGAGTAGGTTCAGATCAGATCCTGGCAATGAGGAATTGTTCCCTGGCAGGGTGGGCAGGGGCTGGGATGGAATTCCATCCCTGCATCCCTGGCAGTGCCCAAGGCCAGGTTGGACACTGGGGACAGTGGGAGGTGTCCCTGCCATGGCAGGGGTGGCACTGGGTGAGCTTTAAGGTCCCTCTCATCCCAAACATTCTGGGATTCTGTGATTCTATCACTCTATGATCTACTGCTTGATCTTCAGAGTGTTAAAATGTTCATGCTCTTCGTTATGTACGTTATGATGCTCTTAAATTTAACTTAAACGCAACATGTTATATTCAAAATTTCATCCTGTAACTTGTATTTTGTAGCGTTTGGGAGCTGCTGAGGCAGTGCCTTACTGAACATTAATTCCAAATGAATTCTGCTGCTTTGTTTCAAGGCAGACACTGAATCCTGGGGTGAATTAAAGGTGGGACATTTTCTTGTAGAGAACTGCTAACTTGGGCTCTGAAAATTGAACCAGCATTGTTACTGCTGGTTCCTGGTTGTGGAATATTTTGAGGACAAAATGTATCATTCCAGTAGGAGACAAAATATATATCCAGTGAGGAAACAACAATCATTCCAGAACAGGTAAAAAATTGTGCTAAAGAATGGAATTTACTCCCTTCTAATCTGAGCAAATTAAAATTTACCCACTCCTCAAAACAGGATAATTCACCCATTTGTTAACATACTTTTATAAGCCTGAACTTTATCATTAACATTTCTTGAGGAAAAGGGAGCACCTTCAGGAGGGATGTGGAAAATCCATCCTGGCTCTTGATAGGAATAATTCTCCAGGCAACAACACCACACTGACGTTTGGGTAAAAATGAAGTTTTTGCGCTGCATTTGTTCCATGCTCTGTATGCCCAGCACTGAAGGCCTTGTGTGCATGTTTAAACAGTGGGATTTTAATAAATAATAAACATTGCTACACAATTAATGTTTTCTATTCATCCCTGTTCAGGTAGCTTGGAAGAAATTCACACCCTTGCTGAAGGAGAGCCCGAAACCCTGGAATATGAGCAGGATTGCAAAGGTGCTGCATTCCCTTGGGCTCTGCTCTTTGCACATCATTCCCTCCTCTCTCCATCCCAGCCCTGCAATTCCAGGGGGAATTTGTCAGCCCTGAATTTGTGCCTTTCTCCCAGGGGACACCTGGACGTGGCAGGGCTGAGCTGGGCTCTTGAGCTGGGCTCTTGAGCTGGGTTTTGCTCCAGCTTTTGCTCAGGGCTGGTTATGTAATGCTGCAGCAGCTTGGAGAGGCAGGAGCTGCTCCATGAGGAGAGTGACAGTGGGATGGAGCCCTGAATCCATCCAGAAAGGTGAACAGCCTCAGCTTGTGACAGCTAAAAGGACAAAGTGCTTTAATTTGGGTCATTCAGATTAGGGTATAACTGTGCCAGGCAAAATGTGCATCTCTGGGTGTGTGCAATGAGCTGCTGCAGCCCAAAGATTTCATCCAGTGACCTGATAAAAACGTGGATAACCGGGTACTAAACATGAGATTTTTCTTTGGTGCAAACAGGGGATATTTACAGGAGCTGGCCATGGAATTCTCGCATCTCTTTCCATCAGATCTTCTTTTGCTGGCCCTGTCAGGGCTGTGGAGCTGGGAGATGCTGTGTGCTGCATCTCCTGGAGCCGTGCTAAGCTCCAAATGTTCCTCTTTCTGTGGGAGTTGCTAGAGGCAGGAGAAAAGCTCCTTTTTTGAGATGCTACTCAAGAGCTCAAAATGCTGGAAATTGGCAGAGAACCATGGTTTGGTTTTGCAGGGGATGCGAGTCCACTGAGGGCTCTGAGACTTTGATGGATCTGAGGGAGGATAAACAGAGCCCTGCGGCATCACCCTCCAGGTCCCTGTCCTGATGCCACGGGTTTCTTCCCTAAAATAAACTCCCCTTGTGTTTATTTTTTAGTAAGGACTCTGTTCTTTCATCTTGGCCCCTTGCCTGTAGGAGGGGCACAGGTTAATTAAGGTTAATTGCTTTTTTTTTTTTTTCTGTTTAGAAAATGGCATTTTCTGCCTGCCTGTGGTTTGTGTTCTGAAGGGCTATCAGCACTTCTCAGCCCCTCAGCCTCATATTTTGAGGAAAAAATATTTTGTCCTCGTATTTTGAGGACAAAATTTATCATTCCAGTAAGAGACAGAATATTTATCCATTGGGGAAACAACAACCATCCCAGAACAGGTAAAAAGTTGTGCTAAAGAATGGAAATTACTCCCTTCTAATCTGAGCAATTTAAAATTTGCCTGCACCTCAAAACAGGATAATTCACCCATTTTTTAACGTGATTTTATAAACCTGAGGTTTGTCATTAATATTTCTTGAGGGAAAGGGAAGAACACCTTCAGGAGAGGAGTGGGAAATCCATCCCAGTGTGGAAGGTAACTATGGCACATTTTCAGAGGCACAGTGGGGATAAAAGGCTTTGTTCAGCAGCCTTGAAAAACTGAATGGGAAGAAAAAAAGATTTTTTTTCTATTTTCTTTTTTTTTTTTTCTTTTTATTTTGCTGCAGATATAAGAAGCAGAGGGAAAAGAAGGTGAGGCAAAGATCAGCCACTTGAGGGGGAGTAAATAATGAATATTTAGTTTATTTCAGCACCTGAAACAGCTCTGATGCCTTTGGGCACAGTCTAGAGATGTCTCTAGTCATGAAGCTGAGAGAGAAAGTGGAGAAAACAGTTTGTACAAAAAGCAGAGTGGAGCAAGGATTTATTTGTTTCAGAACTCCTCGTAATCCACTTGCTCTGCCTTTTATGGCAAAATGGCAGCTGTTTAATTCAAGTCACTGCTGCAGCAGAGTAAGTCACTCAGAAATTTGACTGTGTTAGGAAAAAAAAAACCCACCCTGATTATGTGATAGTTAATGCAGTTAATTCACATTTTCAATTATTATCCCACAAGGATATGCCTATGAGGAAAATACCACTGCGCTGGAAGTGCTTCCACAAAGATTGATGGAGATGACAAAATGTAATTAAGGGTTTCAATTTATTCCCACTGAAATGAGTTGGGAAACTCTCAGTCACTTCAAAAGCAGCCGCCACCTTTTATGTTTGGCTGAGATCAAAAATATCAAAAATATCAAAAATATCAAAAACATCCACTTGGAAATAGCAGAAGCAAACAAGGAGGGCTCAGAAGTAACTACAGCAAAATTCCTGGAGAATTGTGTGTTCTCTGTGGGCTCCGGCAGTGCAGAGCTGCTCACACAACAAATATTTGCCAATTGAATGATTAAAATATTTAATTGACTATATTATTAAAATATTTTTATATTCAAATATATTAATTTTTTTTCTTGGAAATATTAAAATATTTGCCAATTGAGTGATTGAAATATTTTATTGACTACATTATTTAAATATTTTTATATTAAAATATATCACTATTTAATTCTATTTTTATTTACAATATTAAAATATTTGCCAATAGAGTGAATAAAGCATTTTATTAACTATATTATTAAATGATTGATATATTAAAATATATCAATATTTTATTTTTATTAACAATATTAAAATATTTGCCAATTGAATTACTAAAATATTTTATTGACTATTTTATTAAAATATTTTTATATTAAAATATAGTAATTTTAATTTTTATTGAAAATATTAAAATATTTGCCAATTGAGTGATTAAAATAGTTTATTGACTATATTATTGAAATATTTTAATATTAAAATATATTAATATTTTAAATTTTTATTGACAATATTAAAATATTTGCCAAGCGAGTGATTAAAATATTTTATTGACAATATCACTAAAATATTTTATATTAAAATATATTAATATTTCATTTTATTTTTCTCGACAATATTGAATGATTAAAATATGTTATTGACTATATTATTAAAATATATTAATATTTCATTTCATTTTTATTGACTATATTAATAAAATATGTTTATATTAAAATATATTAATTTTTACTTTATTTTGATTGAAAATATTAAAATATTTGACAATTGAATGGTTAAAATATTTTATTGAGTATAGTATTAAATATTTTTATTAAAATATAATAATATTAATATTTTATTTTATTTTATATTGTTTTATTTTTTGACAATATTCAACTATTGGCCAATTGAAAGTTTAAAATATTTTACTGACTATCTTAATATTCAAATATATAAATATTTTATTTTATTTTATTTTATTTGTATTGACAATATTAAAATATTGAGTAAATAAAATATTTTATTGACTATATAATTAAATATTTTAATATTAAAATACATAAATATTTTATTTTTTTAATTGAAAGCATTAAAATATTTTGTTGCAAATTACTTGACATTTTCTCAAATTACTCCTATTCCATTGCAGGTGCACCTGGAGAGGATAGAATTAAAATATTTAGTGAGGGCAGGGGTTTCATAAATATAAGACTTCACAAAGGAAAATTCCAAACGCATTCCTGGGCTGGGATGCTGGGCGCCCACTCTCTGCATGAAAAGGCTTTAGAAAAGAAATATAAACCTTCCAGAAATGTGACACAAATCTGAAAAAGATTGCCAAGAAATCATCCAATGATGGACTGTTCGCTCAGAAAATCAAGTTATACCCTGAGAATCAGCCAAGTTAGCACCAAGAGACCGAAGGATGTTCCAAGTGGAAGGAATTATGAAATCTGAAAATTAAAATAACGAACATTTAAAACCAAACTACATAAACAATTCCCCTATGGCTGTAACAGGGAAATGATTTATTGTCCTTTTAAGGAAAATAAGAAGGTGAATTTAGGGAACAAGGGGCTGATTAACTTTCCTTAACTCCTTGGGAAAACCGGTGAATATATTCTCAAAAAAATCTATTTTCCAGAAAGATGAAATACAATGACATGGTCAGGAACAGCCAGCTTGGATTTAGAACTGCAGAATGCAGAATAATGGAATATTCTGGGATGGATGGGACCTTAAAGCTCATCCAGTCCCACCTCTGCCATGGGCAGGGACACTTCCACTGCCCCAGGCTGCTCCAAGAAAAATCCAGCCTGGCTTTGGACACCTCCAGGGATGGGGATCCCACAACTTTTCCAGGCAACAAATTTATCCATGGCCGGCCAATCTGACAGATTTTTACCCCAAAATGTCTGGATCTGTGAGTGAGGGCAGAGCATCCAGTTTTTAGCAAGATTTTCAGCATTATCCTACATTTTTGCTGGCCAAAAAAGGACAAATGGAGTGGATGGATGGATGGATGGATGGATGGATGGATGGATGGATGGATGGATGGATGGATGATGGATGGATGGATGGATGGATGGATGGATGGATGGATGGATGGATGATGGATGGATGGATGGATGGATGGATGGATGGATGGATGGATGGATGGATGATGGATGGATGGATGGATGGATGGATGGATGGATGGATGGATGATGGATGGATGATGGATGGATGATGGATGGATGGATGGATGGATGGATGGATGGATGGATGGATGGATGATGGGTGGATGGATGATGGATGGATGGATGGATGGATGGATGGATGGATGGATGGATGATGGATGGATGATGGATGGATGATGGATGGATGGATGATGGATGGATGGAGGGATGGATGGATGGATGGATGGATGGATGGATGGATGGATGGATGATGGATGGATGGATGGATGGATGGATGGATGGATGGATGGATGGATGATGGATGGATGATGGATGGATGGATGGATGGATGATGGATGGATGGATGATGGATGGATGGATGGATGGATGATGGATGGATGGATGGATGGATGGATGGATGGATGGATGGATGATGGATGGATGGATAGATGGATGGATGGATGGATGGATGGATGGATGGATGGATGGATGGATGGATGGAGGGATGGATGGATGGATGGATGATGGATGGATGGATGATGGATGGATGGATGATGGATGGATGGATGGATGGATGGATGATGGATGGATGGATGGATGGATGGATGGATGGATGATGGATGGATGGATGGATGGATGATGGATGGATGGATGATGGATGGATGGATGGATGATGGATGGATGATGGACGGACGGATGGATGGATGGATGGATGGATGGATGGATGGATGGATGGATGATGGATGGATGGATGATGGATGATGGATGATGGATGATGGATGGATGGAGGATGGATGGGTTGACGGATGGATGATGGATGGATGGATGGATGGATGGATGGATGGATGGATGGATGGAGGGATGGATGGATGGACGGATGGACTGTAAGGAGGAGTGGGAAATGGGCTTGGCCTTTGAAGGGTTTGCTGATTCAAACCTCACAGCTCCTGGTGCCCCTTTTGGTTCCTTTTGGGGCACCAAAGGAATCTCAGCCTCCAGCTGACCCCAGACTGGGAGGAGCAGAGGATGCATGTCCCAGACATATTTTGTGAAAAACCCTTTTGACAGGATTTTTTCTTCCTGAGAAGCCTCAGATGAAAAGAAAAACAATAATTATCTGCTGCTGTGGAATGCAACAGGTGCAGCTTTGATTGGTCTCATGTGGTTGTTTTTAATTAATGGCCAATCACAGTCCGGCTGTCTCGGACTCTCTGGTCAGCCACAAGATTTTATTATCATTTCACTATTTTCTATTCCTTTCAAGACTTCTGATGAAATCCTTTCTTCTATTCCTTTAGTATAGTTTTAGTATATAATTTTCTTTTTATATTATATATATCATAAAATAATAAATCAGCTTTCTGAAACATGGAGTCAAGATTCTCATCTCTTCCCTCATCCTGAGACCCCTGCAAACACCACCACAGATGCACGGGGATGTCACTCAGCCAAAAATGAAAAACTGGTGTCAGGAACCTCATGAAGTTCAACAAAAATAAGTTCAACCAAGTCCTGCAGCTGGCAAAGAGCAGCCCATGCATCAATCCAGGCTGGGAAACACCCTGGGATAAAATCTGGGAGTTCCACAAAGATCCATCTTCACATGGATCAGCTGTGCGACCTCCAGCAGTGAAGGATGAACTGGGATGATACACTGGGATGATGCACTGGGATGTTCTGGGGACAAATGGCTGAGGAATGGGATTATTCCATTCTTGGCACCCATGGAGGATCCAGAACTCCTAATCTATTTTTCCATGATTCTGTGAAATTATATAATAATTCTTATATTTGTATTTTTTTTTTCCTGAGCTTATTTAAGATCCCTGAGAGGTGTTAAATTAGAGTAATGAATCCACATACACTGGACAAGAGTCTTTCCACATGCAACAAAATCCTGGAAGTTGGGAAGAACACGAGATTATGCCCTTGTACATAATTAAATCCTTGATTATTGGCTCAGGGGAAAGAATCACAGGCAGTATAAAGGTAAAGCACTTGATTTTCCAATAAATTTTATGAACATTTCTATTTAGGGAGAGAAACTTTTTAAACTTTTTTTTAACTTTTAGTTCTAACAGTTCTAATTTTGACCTCTCTGCTAATCATTAATTCATGTTCATCCAGCTGCATCAAACGACACCAATCCCCTCCTTTTTGCCTCCCACGTTGGTGTGTGAGATTGAGCAGAAGTGCTAATTCTAATTTATTGAGTGTGGCTTTGATAATTACATTTAAAACTGGAGAAATTCAGGGTTTTTTCTTTTTTTGTGTGTGGGGTTCTGTTTTGTTGGGGTTTTTTTGCTTGTGGTTTTTCCTGATGATTCATCTTCACTAATGATGGTCAATTCATCTGAGGTCAACTCACAAAAATAAAAATGCAGTTTTTAGACTGTGACTGTGATGAAATGTGGAATGTGTGCTTTGGGTCCAGCCCCACCCAACTTCAGATTTCACTGGAATGAGAAATTCACCTCAAGCCAGAAACTGTTGTGGAAATTTCAAGTTTTTCCTCAGTGTAATTTGCAAACAGTGAAGTTGGATTTTTCTCCCTCTCCTGCTCACAAGGAGGGTGCCTGAGGCGTTGTTTTCAAGAACAAAATGAAGATTTTTCTTGCCATTCCAGTTGCCACTGTTTTCCAACTGCACAGCCCAGCTCCTGGGCTGGTTTTTGTCTTGAAAATTATGGGGTGGCCCTGCCTACACATTTGATGGTTTGAACATCACTTGGCCTTTTAATGGGCTTTTTATGGACTGGTTACTGCCATAAATTGTCAAGAGCCCGTTAGTGCACGACTTATTTCTGGAAAACTTCATTAAGGGGAAGTAGGAATAACTCTGTCTTTATTCTGCATTTCTAAAAATAACATGTAAAACATAACAGATGGCTTAATATTTTTATTTCACCATTTCAGCTGCGCTCACCTCGACCGCTCTTGACTGACGTTCCACGCAGGTGCCAAGAGCCATTAATTTTAAAATAAGCTGCTTTGAAATCTGTTTTCATATTTACTCCCAAGTCCACGCTTTGGACCCAAGGCAGGTTGGTTTTAATTAAAGATGCTGCAGGAACAGTCGGGATCCTGCAGTAAATGTTTGTGTTGATGCACACCCACCTCTGTTGGAAATGGGCTCGTTAATCCTGGGGAGCTGCAAAACCCCCATGGGAGCACCGTGTGCCCGTGTGGTGGCCAAATGGGAGAAACTCCATCTAAAATCATCACAGTGGGAAAGGATTTGGGGTATTTGCAGAGGTTTCTGGAATGTGCTGGTGGGTCTCACCTTCCCTGGCTCTGCTTTTACAACAAAAAGCACAAACGGGGGCAAACCTGAGGCTGGATTGTACAAATATTTCTGATGGCAGCCTGAAGGAATGGAAGCTGCATGTCAGACCTCTCCCCCCTACATACCAGCCTGTTTAAAATAAATTTACATTTAAGGTCTGATATGAAACCCCTTGAAGTGAAGGGAGAGACTTTAATGCTCTTTGACTAAAATGCACTTAGCAGATCTCATATTTTCTGTGATTCTATTTCTGTAGCAGCTTTGGTGGGTTTTACTATTCCTGAGCATTTCCTGCAAGGCTTCCTCCACTTTCTTTTGTTATTATTATTTCTGCTCATGGTAATATCATAAATCTTTTCCTCTGCTGTAATTCTAAGTCCCTACCTGATTTTCCTGCTTAAAATTCTCTTCTAATATTTGAGTTGTGCCCAAACCCACCAGCCTGGCTTCTGAAAGCAGCTGGAATTAAAAACAAAACAACAAACAAAACATGAGTTCTACTCTTTACAAACATATTATTATTATTATTATTATTATTTTTTTTTTCTTTGATTTAATGTGGTATTTCTCTTGAAATTCTGGAGGTAAATTATCTGCTGTCCTTGTGTCTTATTCCGTGGAAGAGCAAACCCTGCTGGAATGCAGAGTGTCAATACCAGGCATTTGCTGTTCATACACAGAAGGTTCTCCTTCTTTTCTGGAGAGTTTTTTAAAAATAATTATTCAAGGAAAAATATTTTCTGTGTATCCAGAAGGCAAATGCTCTGGTAGTATTGGGTCAGTGAATTGTAGCTTAAACCACAAGTTTGCCACTTGCAAGGGGTAGAAAATAATGATCAGCAACATCCAGATGTTGTAGGTCACCTGAATTCCAGGGAACCATCACAGAGCTGTGGAATGGGAGCCTTTATGATCCAATCCTAGGGTTTGTTTTTTTTTTTTTAATGCCATTTTTCCTTCTCTCTCAAGCTCTTCTCCTTCCCACCCCTTCCAAATTTTAACCATCTTATATTTTATTATTATATTTTTATATTATGTTTTTATATTTCTAGCTTTCCTTCCTCTGGCTAGAAATTAAGAACTCAGCCAGACCCAGAATTTGGAACTGCAGCAGAAGTTTAGGGTCACCCTTAAATCTTCAAGTCCTGTTTTAGGGAAAAGTTTAGTGGTGGAGAATGTGTGGAAAACATCTACAGTAAGTAAATTCTTACTGAGAAAAAAAAAAAAAAAAAAAAGAAAAAATACATTGTAAATGTCCAACACATAATTACAGCCACCATCACTAGAATATTCCAGATATTGATGGAATATTTTCTCGGTCACTACGATGTTCTGCTGGTTTCTCTTGCAGGTTTTAGTGGGAACTTTGGTGTGTTTGGGGGAGGTGGATTGCCACTGCTTTGTTTGTAATCATGGAAGGCTTGGGATGCACTTTCTGCTTAAATGTAATTATGCCTGACAGATAGAACCCAGCAGCTCCCAAGGATTGCTCACATCCCTGTGGGACACTCGGCTGAGACAAACATCTATCCAGTTTATTGAACATGATGGAGCACCTGAAGGACTGGCATTCCTGTGCAGAGCCACAGCAGCCCTGGGTTTGGAGATGCTGGAGAGGCAGTGGGCTGGGTGGGATGTGCCCAGTTTGCTGGACACTGGTGGCACTGGTGGGCTGGGATCCAGCTGCCTCCTGCTCCTCCTGCCCTCTGCAAGTGCTGCTGGGTGAAGGTTTGATAACCCCCAGTTCCCATTCAGTGGAGAACTAAATGAGACATTTTATTTACTTCTCATCTAACAGCTCTGCTCTCCTGTACTTGTACCAGACAAAGCCAGCAGCACACTGAGAACACACCAAAACTGGCATAGCTCCTTTCCTTTCCTTTCCTTTCCTTTCCTTTCCTTTCCTTTCCTTTCCTTTCCTTTCCTTTCCTTTCCTTTCCTTTCCTTTCCTTTCCTTTCCTTTCCTTTCCTTTCCTTTCCTTTCCTTTCCTTTCCTTTCCTTTCCTTTCCCTTTCCCTTTCCCTTTCCCTTTCCCTTTCCCTTTCCCTTTCCCTTTCCCTTTCCCTTTCCCTTTCCCTTTCCCTTTCCCTTTCCCTCTCCTTTATTTCCTTGAAATTTCCTTTCCTTTCCTCACTGATCCACAGCCTGCTGCAGTTGCTGGCAATCCCGAGCTCATTAAGCAGCCTCTGTTTTTAATTAATTAAAAGTGCCTCCTTCTGTTCCCTTGCCCACCTGTGCCCTCCCTGCTCCTGCTGTTGGTTCCAGCTCTGAGAGTCCAAGGCCACCTCTGGGACCACTGAGCCACCTCAGGCTGCAGCTGGAGGGTGTCAGGAGCAACGTGAGATAAAAATAAGCCTGACTTTACATAAACCTGGTGTTTTTATAAGCCAGACAGGAGGGGAGTGCTGCAGGACAGCACAAGGGGGTTCAGTGGGCACCGTTCTGTGAGGGAGCTCTGGAGACAGGGATTCATCTCCCACCCCTCCTGCACCTGGAGATGTTGATTAAATTACTAGAGAGGCATCCCATGAAACTTGAGGCAGCAAAGTGTGGCATCTCTAGAAGCCCCCTGAGGTCTTCGATGGAATGAAATCACTTTTTGGAGTTGCCCTGCTCTTTTCATTGATCTCATTGCTTCCCTGACAGCAGGGGGAGGCTGAGGGGGATGTTGGTCACTTCTCCCAGGGAACAGGGACAGAAAAAGGGGAAATGGCTTCAAGCTGTGCCAGGGGAAGTTCAGGTTGGACAGCAGCAGGAATTTGCCCATGGAAAGGGAGCTCAGGCCTTGGCAGGGGCTGCCCAGGGAGCTTTGCAGTGCCCATCCCTGCAGGTGTGCCCTGGAGGTGGCACTGAGTGCTCTGGGCTGGGGATAAGGTGCAGACCAGTCACAGTTTGGACACAATGATTTTTGAGGTCTTTTCCTGCCTTATTGATTCCAAGATTCCATTCCAAGCTACTCCAAGAAGCCCAGGGAAGCTGCACTTGCAAAGCAGGCAGTGCTTTTTGGAGATCTTCCTGTGGAAACCTGGCCCCACGGAAATCGATGGGGAATTACCTCTGCCTGTCCAGACAGCTATTGAGCTGTAAGGAGCTTCTTAATTACAATCATTTAACATAAATGCTTCTTTTCAGGAATGGGAAATTGATCTGGCAGGCTGATAGAAACTGCAGGCTCTGTGTGCCTGCAGGAGATGGTGGGAGAAAAAGCAGGAAGGTAGGAAATACCCTCCTCTCATTCTTCAAACAACTGCTCTGAGAAATAATTTGACAATTGCTCATTGTTCTAATGAACCCCTGCTCTTGATTATGATAAATACAAAATTACATGATAATTTCTCCTCTGCTTTCATTGACAAAGTTGTCTGTATTGACAAGACACAATGAGATTATTTTTTACAAATGGGAAGCAAAAAAGCAGAGGATTTCCTGCAATGCTGCAAAAGTGCTCTGAGCTGGAGAGGCTGAAGCAGGGATGGTTGTGATAAAGCACTGCAGAACTGTTGATTAGAGCATTGAATTAACGATGCTTTCGTGCAGGCTCTCATCATGCCATGAGTTCCCTCAGCCTCCTGTTTCACCCTCTCAATCTGCACATCATTGTTTTCTTGTCCAGAAGTGTTTTGGAGGTTGTTTTGGGGGATTTTTTTTTTTTTTTTTTTTTTTTGTTGGTTATTTGGGGTTTTTTGGAGACGTTTTTGTTTGTTTTTTGGTTTTTTTTGAGAAATCAACACAAATGCCAGCACTTTGCTATTATCAGAAAACAAGCCCCAGTATTCTGCTCCAGAGAGTCCCAAAGAAAAAGTCCTGTGCACGTTGGCTCCCTCAGATCAGCCTCCAAGAGTCTCTAGAGAGGAGAGCAAGGTGGGGTAACCCAGACCAGCTGCACAAACTAAATGAGACATTTAGTTTGATCTCCAGTGCTTGTCTCTGAAATGCCATCACTGCTGTGGCAGTGGCAACCAGACCTGGGGCTGCTCTTCCTGAAGGCACAGCTGGATTTGAAGACCCAACACAAGTCAAAGGATATGAAATTAAATTAAATGAAATTAAGTCAAGATTGAGGCAGTTTCTGTGATGGGTTGTGGAACTGTATCCAAGGGTTTATTGAAGAAACTCTCCCCACTCAAACTCTCTAACCTCCTTTAGCCATGGGGCACGTGAGTACCAGACCTCAAAGCCAAATGGAAAAGTTCACATTTACAAACTCATAAAATTTGTACCCCACACTCATAAAATCCCAGTGATGCCTCAGGTTTGAGCTTTTCTATTTTTCACATTCTGTGCTGCTTCAGTGTGTGGGTCTGGGTTCACATTCAGGGATGGTGAGCTCTGTGCACAGAGCAGGGACACAAAACAATTCCTGCTCCAGCTGGGCACCAAGGACAAATGAGCCAAATCTCAGCCCAGGAGCACAAACCCCGTGGGCTGGAGAGAGAAAAACAAGCAGGGTGGGACTGCAGGGCTAAAGCTGGAATGGGACAATGAACTGCAAGGTGCAAATGGAGCAGAACTGATCCCAGGGACAGAGCCCGTGCCCGGCCGTGCATTTTGGGGCCATTTTGGTTCATCCTGGGTGCAGCCCTGGCTGGGCTCTGGTGCTGCCCAAGGTGC
The DNA here is from genome assembly GCF_028018845.1 of Melospiza georgiana. Taxonomy (NCBI): domain Eukaryota; kingdom Metazoa; phylum Chordata; class Aves; order Passeriformes; family Passerellidae; genus Melospiza; species Melospiza georgiana. Next base: position 117,820,839 of record NC_080431.1, on the reverse strand, counting down.
ATCCATGGAGGAGATGCTTTGAATAAATCCCTGCTTTATTCTGGAGCTCTGTCCAGCCTCTGCTCTAGGTCAGCCTGCACAAGGCATCACCAGAATGATTTGGGTTGGATGGGACCTTAAAATCATCCCCTGCCATGGCAGGGACACCTCCCACTGTGCCAGGCTGCTCCAAGCCCCAATGTCCAGCCTGGCCTTGGACACTTTCAGGGATCCAGGGGCTCCACAGCTGCTCTGGGCACCCTGTTCCTCAGTTTTTGGATGAGTCAGAGGCTTTCTGGGGCTGGGAGGTTTTCCTGAGATGTGGATGTCCACAGAGGTGTCAGAGTCTGAGCTGAGCTCCCTCACTGTGGGCATGGCCAGAAAGGGTGGGGAGGTGGCAGTCAGGATTCATAAGAAGCTCCCTGGTATCAGTATTTGAGCCTTCACTGTCTGCACTCACACACAGAGTTATTAATGCAGATGGTTTTAAAAAAACCCTTAAATCTCCGTGGAATCATAATTTACTCGTGTGCATTGCAAGCTGTGTGTGCAAATGTTCAGGGTTTTCTGGCTGCAAGGCAGGCTCTGCCCTTGGATGGACTCTGTTATTTTCCCACCAGAGTGAGACAAGACAGTAAATACTCCTTGGAAGTAGATAATTTCCAGCTGAAGACTGGTGGATATTGTAATACAGACTTGCAGCTACCATTAATGTCTAACCTGAGGTTGTAACTGGAAAATAGCAGCAGAATGGGCTTTTGCCTTGTGGCTATTTTTTAATTCAAAGCTCTCCTGAGTAATACTCTAGAAAAAAACTTCTCTGACCAGCCCTTGGCACTTATGTTAAAGCTTCTTGTGCATCCTCTGGCATAGATTTGGGTTTCTTCATTCAGGGCTGTGGAGAGCCCTTGCACTCATGAAGATTTTCAACGTGTTCAAGGCCAGCCTGCATGGGACTGTAGGGTAGGTTCCCTAAAGCTGGAACAAGATGATTTTTAAGTTCTTTTCCAATCCAAACCATTCTTTGACTCTATAATTCTTCAATTTCACTGGGCATTGTGTGACTCTGAGGGTAGAAATTGCCTGGTTTTGAAGAACTTGAAAATTCCCTGCTTTGTTATTTTTTGTCCTGTGTCTGAGGACAGGATGTTCTGCTGGCCATATGCAGGAGCTCGTGAATAGAGTGCAGAAAATGCACTTTAATGAGCTTTTCAAATGGAAGCAAGGTGTGTTTGCCCAGCTGCCAAACTCCCCTGGCCCTGGGGGAATGAGGAGGAGCTGATGGGTTCAAGGAGGAGTTGAAGCTGCTCTGGGGCTCCTCATGGTCAGGATCCATACCTGCCATGCTAAGGACAGAAAAGTTCCAGTCCCTTCACAAGGATTTTGATCCCAGAGGTTTTTCCTCCTCCAGAACCTGCTGATCCCATTGGTGTCCTGCGGAGTGTGGGGTTGGGGTGGGCTGGTTTGGGATGTCCTTTTGGCAGGGACTCCACAACTCAATCATGAGGCTCTGTCAGGAGTCCTTGGGCATCATTAAAAATTGCAGCGCTGTGTGGAAAAAACTGGATTCAACAACCTCCGATTGTTCCATACTTCTATTCCAGCTATTAATAAAACATAAAAATTGTATTTTCAACATCAGCAGCATTCTAGCAAAGCATCAGGAGAAAACCTCCAAAAACCAAGCAACTGAAAGCCAAAAAAAAAATCTTCCAGAAAGTCAAGTGGGAATGAGATTAAAACTTTTCCTTTGGGTTTGCTACCTGGTAAATCTGGGGTTTGTTCAGAAACATCACATTTTGCACAATCAATATATTAATATTTATATATTGATATATATAACTATATGTATATAATATATAATATATATAATGATATATTATTATATATATAATATCCTTATATATATATATATATATGTATATAAAATATCCCCTTAATATATTGAGAATCTTGTTTTCTAGCATCAAACTGCCTCTACCAGTAAAAACTGTACATCCACATAAATGTAACACATTAACCTAAACCTTATCTCTTTTTAAAATCTGCCAGGGCTTCATTGTCCCATACAAAAAGTAACATCCTGGAGCAAGAAGGTGATGGAAGCACTGAACAAGGCGAAAAGCTTTTAACAGCAATGAAAATCAAAGAAATTATGCAATAGAAATGGGATCTTTGCAATGCATCAAGCAATAACATAAATTAATTTATTTGGGAGAGCGTTAATATGAATTATTTTACTTCTTGCTTTTATAGAAGGATATAAACAAGTCCTGAATAAAACTGTTTTTATATGTAAAAATACCATGAGAAGGTCATGACAAACACAGTAATCCTACACCAACAGTGTCCAGAGTTCCTGAGAGGTGAAAGAAAGAACATAAAGCTTACACCTAAACCTATTGTTAAATATGTGAATATATCCCTTGTGATGGGGATTTTATGTAAATGTAAATGACATTCCGTTCCTCTGACATAGTTTGAAGGAGAGATCTTATTTTCCTTCCAAAAGTGCCAGGTTTCAACAAAACGACTACAAAGCAAGGCTCCAAACACATGCTTGTGAAAAAAAAAACCAAGTCTTTTCTGCAGTGAAATTGTGTATCTTGGGGAGCTCAGAGTGAACGTGGTGCAAATGCACTGGCAGGAATCCCACGAGGAGCTGAGCCCTTCTCCAACTGAGGCTGTGGTTGTGGGGCTCTTGGGCTGGTGTTGCTATGATTAATCCTTTCCTCATTTGCTTATGAGGCGAAATCATTTGGTAACGATCTGGTGGCATTGTTGTGACGCTGCAGGAGCCCTGCCTTATGTAAGGAAATCAATAACCTCAAGTATTGCAAAGGCTTTGGGAGCTGCCCTCAGCAAGAGTTGGCTCCTGCTACTCCTCATTTCCCCACAGGAAAGTAATGAGTTCCCCATCTTGTGCCCACAGCTCAGCCCTTTATTCCCATATTCCCTGGGAGACAGGCTTGGAAATGGGAGGCCCAGCATTAAAACATCCAGCTCTCCATTCCCATAAAGGCTTAACTCATTAGTTCACTCCAGAAGCTGAGTTAGGGCAAAATGTGGATTTACAAGAAAAAAGGATTTGTTATTCTCAGCAAGGAGTCCCTGCGGGGAATCACGGGATGGTTTGGGTTCAAAGGGACCTTAAGGATCATCAGGGACACCTTCCAGTATAGCCCCACCCTGGGCATTGCAGGAATAAATAAAAACCCCAATGAACTCTCACACTCGCCTAGGACTCACCTACGTGTTTGTCTCTTCCAGAATTCTTTGAAACAGAGAATTTATAAGCAAGAAGGAAGGCAGGCAGAGCAGGAAACCAGTCGTGGTGTGATTTGATAGATTGCTGATAGTTAAAGCACAACCCAGAGAGGCCAGGGATCTGGAATCCAAACCAATAACTCTCCATGTACCTATAGTTTACTGCCTATCAGCACCGAGGCAAGATCAAATAAATTTCCTTTGCTTAATGAAAAACGAACATCCTGACACAGCGAACAGCCCAAAAGTGACTAATCCATCTCTATCTCCCCCTGTGAATAGTATTAATTATGTTGTTTGCTTTCCTAGACTAATTTTTTCCTGGTCTGAGGTAATGACTGCATATGTAGCTGCTAGGACGAGATAGGTACAGGTGAGCTGAGCCAGTGATTTACAACCCACCAGAGCAAGAAATGCATCCTGCCTAGTGCTGCATTATCACCAACCCAACACTTCCCCTTTTTCTGTTTATTAAACTGCTCCCCAGCTGTCTGAGGAGAGGAGGGCTCTGTCGGGAGGGGTTTTTGCAATGAGCTGGCCACAGGTGACCGGCACAAACTCCGCCTGTGCCCCTCAGCAGTGGGACAGCTCCCTGAGCTTGGGAATTCCCTCCAAGTGCTTTTCTCCGCGAGTTTCCCGAATGCAGGCAGAGCAGCCGAGGTTGGGCATTTCTCAATTTCTGCAGGGCATTTCTCACAGTTCCCTCCCTCCCTTCACGGGTGTTGTGTGTGTCCAGCTGGGGGTATGCGGTTACCTGTAACATCTTACAGAGAACCGCTGCAAAACAGCCCTAAAAACCAACCCCGAGCGAGCTGCTGGGAAATCTGTCATTTTTTAACCTCTTTGCTCCCAGCTCCTGCATTCGCTCCGCTCAGGAAAGTTTGGTGGCCCTGCCCGAGTCCTCCCCTGGCTCCTGGCGCCAGCAGGGAGCGGCTCGGGGGGGATTTTAGCAGCGGTGGGGGCTCCTCCCGCTTTTCCCAGCGCGGGATTCCCGCTCCAAAGCCCCCGAGCCGCGCATCCCCCGCGCATCCCGCGCTGCCCGGCCGCTGTCCGCGGTGCTGGAGCGGCCCCAGGCAGAGCCCCGGGGATGTCGGAGAGGTCGAGGAGCAGCGAGGGAAAGGGAGGCACCCTAAGCATCCCAAGCAGCCGTGAGGAGCAAGCCCCGAGGCAGATTCCCGGAGAAGATGCTCCGGGCACGGCGATGCGGGAGCCCCCGGCTCCCCGAACCTTCGGTGCCTTCCCCACCGCGCTCCCCCGGCCCTTCGAACCCGCTTTCACCACGAGAGGAAACTTTTGTCCGTGGTATCTTTGTCCCCACCTTTGGCACCGCGCCTGGCCGGGAAGGGACGGCGAGGGCCGGGGGCAGTGCAAGAAGGGGGGAATGGAAGAAGGGGGCAGTTCTCCCTGTACTTATTTATTTATTTATCTCTTTCCTCCCTCAGGTCGCCATGGTGATACCGAGCTCGCTCTCCCTCCCAACAAGACGAGACGGGCACCCCTCCGTGAGCACCCCCGTGTGCCCGGGGGACGCTGTGCCCTCCGTGCCCGCCGCTCGTCCCGGCTCGGGCTCCGCTCTCCGCCCGGCCCCGGCTCCGCTCGTCCTCGCCCCGCTCCCGGCGGAGAAGTGAGACGGGAGCGGCACAAACAGCATCGTCCCCCTGCTCAAACAGCATCTTCCCCCTGCACAAACAGCATCGTCCCTCTGCTTTTCTCCCCTTCCCCGCTCTGAAGTTCTCCCCGGCTCGGGCACCGCCGGGCGGGACGCGGTTCCCGGTACCGATCCCCGGAGCCGGGGGAGGCGGCGCAGCCCCGGCCCCGTCGGCGCTTTTGCCCGAGGGCGTAGGGATGGGGCTCCCTCTCGGGAGCGACGGCAGCGGGAAGCGGGGGGACATCGGGGCCGCCCCGCCGAGCCCCCTCGGCCGCGGTTCTGCCGCCGCCACCTCGCCCCCGGCCCGGCGGGCAGCGGCCGCTCGCCCCCGGGTTACATAAGGAACGCGCCGCGCATCCCCCGGCACGGCCGCCGTGCCCGCTCGAGGGGCTCGGGGGGCTCGGGGTGATCGGGGAAAGGCGATTTTTGGGGCAGGGGATGGAGATGGAGAAACGCGAGGGCACGGGCAGCAAGCCCGCTTACCCCGAGCATCCCCCGCGCAGCAGCAGCGTCCCCTCGGGCAGGGCAGCCCCGCTTACCTGGCGGCTGCTGTCACTCCATGCCGGCTCCCCGCGGGACGGGACGGGGCAGGGCGGCTCTGCCCGGCGCTGCGGGGCTCCGGCTCCGTGCGCTCCGGCTGTGCGAGCGCCGCTGGCTGTCACACGGCCCCGAGGATGCTGTCGGGCGTCTCCATTCCCCACGCCCGCTCGCCCACCCCCGGGGGCCGCGGGGCTCGGCCGGAGCGGGGCCGTGCGGGGCCGTGCGGGGCTCCGAGGGGCTGCGAGCGGGGCTGCGCTGGCCCGGCGGGCGCGGAGCGGAGCGCGGAGCGGAGCGCGGAGTTGGCGGCGGCGGCAGCAGCGCCCTCTGCGGGCGGCGCGGGGCGGCGGGGGCGGCGCGCTCCTTCCGCGGGGGCGGCCCCGCTCCGCCTGCGCCGCCCCCGCTGCGCCCCCTCCGCGGGTGGATGGATGGAGGGATGGATGGAGGGATGGATGGAGGGATGGAGGGATGGATACCCCGCGCTGTCCCTCCCGCCGCGCTGTCCCTCCCGCCGGGATGCGGCTGCCTCGGGAGCGTCCCGCCTACCGCGGCGCTGCGCCCTCCCCGCGCAGGAATCACGGAATGGTAGAACGGGTTTGGGTTGGAAGGGATCTTAAATATGGGTTAGTGCCAGCCCCCCCCCCCGGCCGTGGGCAGGGACACGTTCTGCTCGCCCCGTTTGCTCAGAGCTCCATCCAGCCCGGCCCCGGAGCTCCATCCAGCCTGGCCTCAGAACTCCATCCAGCCTGGCCTCGGGGCTCCATCCAGCCTGGCCTCGGAGCTCCATCCAGCTCAGCCTTGGAGCTCCATCCAACCCGGCCCTGGAGCTCCATCCAGGCTGGCCTCGGGGCTCCATCCAGCCTGGCTCTGGAGCTCCATCCAGCCTGACTCTGGAGCTGAGCTCCATCCAGGCTGGCCTCGGAGCTCCATCCAGCCAGGCCTCGGAGCTCCATCCAACCTGGCCTCGGAGCTCCATCCAACCTGGCCTCGGAGCTCCATCCAGCCCAGCCCTGGGCACTGCTGGGGATTCAGGGGCAGCCACAGCTGCTCTGGGCACCCTTTACCCTCATGGCAAAGAGAGAACCACAGGGGCATCCAGGGAACACCAGGGTTTGTGTCCCGCAGCTCTCTGGCGCATAACCAGGGCTGATCTCACACCCATCCCCTTTGGGGCACTTGCCAGCACCTTCACCCCTCTCCTCATGGATGGAGCCTTTGGCATTGCTCTCCCACTCCCAGGCTCGGCTGAAATCGGCCAACAGCTCCCACATTCCTGCTTGGAACAGCTGCCAGGTGAACAGGCAGGTGCACAGCTCCAGACATCAACAGATACTTCAACATTCTTTGCTGAGAAAACCTGGCTGGAAAGTAGAGGCCTGTTGTCCTTTCAGACATCATCATCATCATCATCATCATCATCATCATCATCATCGTCATCCTCCTTCCCAGACCACTCCACCCGCTGAAAAGCTTCACCTCTTGTGTCTGCACTGTGATAAATTACCCATGTTCCAAACTCTTGCCCCAAGTCAGAGGGAAGCAGAATGGGATTGTGGATTTTCAGGTAAAGCAAATGATAACAATTTGCACCTTCAAAAGTTCCTCTATAATTTTTTGTCTTAGATTAGCAGCAAGCCCAGCTCCACACCCCATCTGTGCTCTCTGACCATGGATCATCAATGATCTAATTTTTTTCTCCTTCTGAGAGAAAAAAGCAATACTTTAAACCAGAACCACTTTAGCTTGTAAAATCTCCTTATTTGCATTTCCTTTCTCACCTCACCCTTTCTTCACACCTTCCTACATTTCCTAATGTACTTTCTGGGAGTAATTTCTTTTTTTCTCTCTGAAATCTCATTTGAATCTCATGCAATTGTGTGCTGGATGTATTATTATATCATCTTAGGTTAAGAAATGGCTGCATTCTTGTTCTTTCAGTTTTTCCCATAAAAGGGAACCTGGCTGAAAAGAGCAGCATGAGGCCTCTTTTTCCTGGGAGATTTGCACAATTCTTAATTTCTTCCTGCAAACTACTGTTCTTTAAATCTCTTCTCTTGTGCTAGGACCAAATCTCCTGGAACAGGAGCTGTTCTCCAAGCTAAAGATGCTTTTCTAGATCCTGCTCTACTTGTTACTCATTTTTTCCTGCTTTCATTTGCCAACAGAGCAGGAAAACTGGGCACATTCAAAATGGAGAAAGTGTTTATGTGAAATGAAGATATTTAGGATCTTATCCTTTCTGCCTTCACCATCCTGACACAACGTGATGGGTTTAACTCTATAATTGTTAAATATTTCAGCAGAAGCAGCATGTGAATGGTTAGGTTGAGCTTGGAACCATAACAGCATCATTTAATTGCACAAACTTATAAAATCCCAGTGATGCCTCAGCTTTGAGCAGATTCTGTGCTGCTTCAGTGTGTGGGTCTGGGTTCACATTCAGGGATGGTGAGCTCTGTGCACAGAGCAGAGACACAAAACAATTCCTGCTCCGGCTGGGCACCAAGGACAAATGAGCCAAATCTCAGCCCAGGAGCACAAACCCCGTGGGCTGGAGAGAGAAAAACAAGCAGGGTGGGACTGCAGGGCTAAAGCTGGAATGGGACAATGAACTGCAAGGTGCAAATGGAGCAGAACTGATCCCAGGGACAGAGCCCGTGCCCGGCCGTGCATTTTGGGGCCATTTTGGTTCATCTTGGGTGCAGCCCTGGCTGGGCTCTGGTGCTGCCCAAGGTGCATCCATGGAGGAGATGCTGTGAATAAATCCCTGCTTTATTCTTTAGCTCTGCCCAGCCTCTGCTCTGGGCCAGCCTGCACAAGGCATCAGGATCAGCTTGAGGATTTTGGAATTGGTTTTGAATGGTTAAACAGTGGGAAAAGCAGAGGAATGGCTTGATGGGAGGGGATGGGCACATCCTACTTTAAATGCTTAAATTTGGGTTTTAAGTTAGGATTCTGCTCTACTCAGGCCATTGAGGAGAGGATCCCACAGAGGTCAGAGCACCTTAAAGAAAACTTCAGTTCTGATGTGCCCCTGCAGGGTTTTGCTCTCCCTCACCTCCTGTTCATTCTCTGGGGTTGTGCAGACAGATTTTATGGAGACAAACACCATAAACCAGGCTCTGGCACATCCTTATCCCCCTCCAGTTTTCATTTTGCCAAAACAACAGAGCATTTATACACAGAGAAATCTCTCACCACCACATACCTAGGAGGGATTTTTGGGATATTTGCCACTGGTATTTCAGTGAACCCACAGCTCTCAGGACAAAATGGGAATGCAGGCAGTATTCCCATGACCTTATCCTGCAGTTTGTGCAGATTCATGTCGGTGTGATTTAATTCAGGACCACTGAGCTTGGCAAAGAGCTCCAAAGTCATCAAACCCAAGCTGTGCCCCATCCCCACCTCGTGCCCAGCCCAGAGCACTCAGTGCCACCTCCAGCCCTTCCTGGGACACCTCCAGGGATGGGCACTTCAAACCTCCCTGGGAAAATGAATCCAACACAGGAAAAACAGATTTGGACTCACAAAACTGGGCCAGAGGCATTGGTTTTTCTCTTCAAGTTCTGAAATGTTGACTATTCTTGGTGTACATTCCTCCTTACCTCTGAAAGGGATAAGTAGCTAAAAAGTAGTTAAAAAGTATTTTAAAATTGGAGTTACTACTACAGCCAGTAAATAGTAGTTGAAAAGTAGTGAAATCCAAAATGTGCCTGCATAATTTTGGCCACAGAATGGTGTTTGATACATAAACTCTAAGCTTTAATTATTTTAAAGAATCCGAGTTTTTATCCTGTCTCAAAGGATCCCTGTTTATCTGCGAGCCTAGAATTTCCCACAACCACAGCATTTACCTGCAGATATCAAAAAAATAACTCTTGTGCACACCAAAAATAATCTGATTTTTGATTAAGATGTGCACTTTGACAGTCCTGGGGCTGCCTGTGGCTCTTTAGGTGCCACCATAAACCAAAACCCCGATGAAAACGAAAAGCTGGAGCTGCTCCTGGAGGTCCTTTCCAACCTAGAGGGTTCTGTGGTTCTGTGATCAGGCCTGGGGGTGTTTTGATCTGCAGAGGGAACAAATCATTGGCAGCTTGGGAGAAGCCTTGCCTGGAGCTTCCTTTGCTCCTCCTCTTGTTATTACACTTTCCCTGCCTGGCCTAAAAAGTGTAAGTCTAGATATTGCCTCAGCCCATATGGCAACACTGAAATATTTTTTTTATTTTTTTATATTTTTCCTGCACAGCAGCAAGGGAAGATGTGGTTGGAAATGTCTGCTTAAAGATCAGCTCAAACAGTTTTGGTTCACACGAGCTGATGATGTTGTCAGAGGGTCAACATTTGCTAATCTGAGGGGAATTTTAAATCCTCAGGAGGTTTTTTTGGTGTGCTGGAGCTGGGGGAATTTTGCAGAGCAAGCCATTAGGAGCTGAAGGGAAGATAAGGAGAGACCAGTGGGTGGAAGCTGTCTGGTTTTGTTTTCTGGCAGGAAGAATACCAGAGGGAATTCTCTTTCCCAGCCTACCACCCCCATTTCTTTCCCCCCTTATTTGCACATCAAGGCCTGATTTTTTTGGTGTCTAACATTTCCATGGTGCAATCTGGCAAACCTGGTGCAGATGTGAAAATTCTGATATTTAAGGTTGCTTTCTTTCCCCCATTTTCCCCCCTTATTTGCACATCAAGGCCTGATTTTTTTGGTGTCTAACATTCACATGGTGCAATCTGGCAAACCTGGTGCAGATGTTGTGAAAATTCCGATATTTAAGGTTGATTTCCTCTGCAAAAGCTCCTCTTTCACTTGCTAACCTTCCCATTTCTGGATGTCAGGCTATGGAATGGCTATAAATACAGAGTTAGGTGTCACAGCTGCCAAAATTTATAATGGAGAGCTTGGCAATAACCTTCTCCCCTTTGCCCTTTCTCTCTCTCCTGTATTTTGCAAGTCTAAGTCTATCTTTTTCTGATATTTTTGGATAGAATCTAACACAACAAAGCAACTTTCCAGCCTACAACTGAGTACTTTGGTAACAGGGGAGCAAAACAAAGCAAGTAAGTCAACCTAAAGCTATTGATCTTCATGGGGCATTATAAAAGCTGATTATGTAAAGCTGTTCTGCAAGCAGAGACTCAATGGCAAGCCTGGAATTTCACTGCATGCAGGAGCAAAATCTCCCCATCTTTCTCCCAATATTCCATTTGCTATGGAAAAAAACCTTCACAGATAATGGAACTTTGTGTTTTCTCAGTATTCCTCTTCCTTTGCCACCTGCAGGGCAGGTACCAAACATGTGGAGCTTTTCTGTTTCCTTGTATTAGATTTGATAAATTAATTTATGTTTATTTTATTTTATTTTATTTTATTTTATTTTATTTTATTTTATTTTTTATTTTTATTTATGCCCCTATACTCCTTATATTTATTTATATATATATATATACACACACACACACATATATATATATATATATACATATACATATATATACTTATACTCCTGTGTTGAGTTCTCATTTCAACTCTTTAAATCCCAAGTGGTTTAAATCCCTTCAGCTCTCTTCTTTGGATGCCATTTCTTAAGCAATGGTGAAATTTAATTTTCAACAGGTAAATTTTTGTCATGTGGGCCAGGTTAAACATTGAATTTGTGGTCCTAATTTTATTTATTACAAAGCAGTCACAGAACCACAGAATATTTGGGGTTGGAAGGGACCTCTGGAGATCCAGTAAAGCTCCAAAGAGCCCAGTCCAGTCTGTCACTGCTTCTCTGTCACTGCATCTGCTCTTTCCTCCCTGTTTCCTCTTTCTCCTATTTCTATTTGAGCCTCCCATCTCCTGAAAATCCATTCATAAAACCTCTCAGCTCTGTTGTGCTGTTCTGAATTAGGAATACAGGCCCAGAACCAATGTGCAGGGTGATGGGATCATGTCTGCCCTGGGCTGTGCAGTTCCTTTTCTCCAGAAATACCTGTGATTTCTGTTTATCATAAACCCAATCTGGTTATTTATAGTTTTTTTTCCTTGTTGTTTGGGTGTTGTGGGTTTGTTTGTTTGTTTGTTTTTGTTTTTTTAAATTCCTGCTACAACTCCTGGACAATTACTCACTTCTCTGATGTTTAGAAATTCCCTTTGACAGAGCACTTTGCTTATTTATTTGACTTTTTTTTTTCCTGTGGTGATTTCCCCACTAGTTTAAAACCATGGTTACCTCATTTTCTCCCTCTCCTTCATCAGATCTGATATTTTTATAGTGAGAAACTCCACCCCCTCGTCACCTTTATTTTCCTAGAGTTCAACTGGACCAATCCTTGCTGGTTTTCCCTCGTGCCATGAGCTCTCCACATTATCCTGCAGGTCAACATCAGCTCAAATTCATCTCCCTGGTGCAGAAGGGAGCAGGATTGTGACAGAGCCCCTGCCAAGGGCTCATCAGTGCCATGTCCAACAGAAAGAATATTCCCCTTTCCCTACAGGAACCGCCCCAGCTGATGGGATGTAGGATCACATTTACTTCTCTGCAGCAGCACTGCACTCATGGCTCTGCTCTCCTCTGACTGAGGAGGAAAAGTCAATTCCTTCCCTTCCCTTGTCAGTCCAAATTCCATAACTGAGGGTGGGAATTTCTGTTTGATTCCTGACTCTGCACTCTGTCCCAGTCCACGCCATACCTATTGCTTGACTCCAGTTTTCAAGGTCGTGCATTGGGATATTCCCAATTTTCCTCTTACCTCAATTTGGGTAATGGACATAGGTCAGAGCCACTCTGAAATATAAAATGGTTTTGGCCACATGCCCCCTTCCTTTTTAGCTGAGTTATTGTTTAAACTGGAGATAGGAGAAAAGTGACTGCAGAGGCAAAAGCTAAAAAATGTGAGGAGTCTCATTGCTCCAAATCCAAAGCAAGGTGTTGAAAATGGAAAGTGAGGTATTGGAAATCATAGAATCACAGACTGGTGCTGGACAAGGCTGTCAGAGCTGGGGCAGTTCTCTGCTGTTCATTGGGCAATTTTTTCTTTATCTCTTCCACAACCAATCCTCCCTCCAGGATGTCCTGGATTGCCAAGCAGATTGCATTCTATTTGCCATCTGTACAGCCGTTGTCTTCTGATCATTGGGCAGTTTGCCTTATCTCTTTCACAATCACTCCTCCCTCGGGAGGGGACATCTGCTGATAACAGCTATTGAATGTCACTGCATGGCTGATAAGAACCGCAGCATCCCATTGGGAGATGTGAGCCCAGAGGGAGGAGCCAAGATATCCTGCCTGGATAGAATCTGGAGATTCTGGAACACCAGCACAGCTTCTCCACAGGGTTCCCCAGAGGAACAGCAGCTGCCTCTTCTTCCCCTGGATCTTCAAGGAAGATGCACCTTTCTCCAGGATCCCTGCTCCAGCAGAGCCACCCCTGACACTGCAGGAGGGCTGAGCCCCCATGGGATGGGGCTGTGCCACCACCCTGACACACAGGGGGCAGGGCATGGTCTCACTCTGGCATTGGTTTGGTTTTTTTGTTTATTTTTTGTACTACTGAATTTTATTTTTATTTTTATTTTTATTTTTATTTTTATTTTTATTTTTATTTTTATTTTTATTTTTATTTTTATTTTTGTTTTTATTTATTTTTTTTAATTTTTATTTTTCCTAATAAAGTACTGTTATTCCTATTCCCATATCTTTGCCTTAGAGCCCCTTAATTTCAAAATTATAATAATTCAGAGGGAGGGAGTTTTGTACATTATCCATTTCAAGAGAGGCTCCTGCCTTCCTTAGCAGACACCTGGCTTTTAAAACCAAGAGACAGGAAAAGCTGAGTGAAAGGAAGGTTTGTGTTTGACTGTGGGTAAAAAATGATGCTCAGCACCCTTTATTGTGCCTGGAAATGTGGATTCTTGCTTGGGGTTACCGCTGGCAGTGCTGTGAAGGGTATGGGAGCTGAAAGGGCAGAAAGGCTTAGTGAGCACCATCAGTTATAAAAGCAAACAGGAGAACTCACTCCCTCAAAGTGATGATTATAAATGGCTCAATTAAGTAAACAAAGAAGTAGTTAAAAAAACCCAAGCACTGACAGATATTAGATAATAAAATTAATTATAAACAGCAGCCAAAATGCAGCAAGTACAAACTAATCAAAATACTTAATTAGGCTTTGCAGTAGCTACTTTTCTCCCTACCACTGTTTATTACAATTTTATCTGGGGGTTGGTGTCTTTGGTAAGGCTCCAAAGAGTTATAATAACTGGTTTAAAAGCCTTATGCTCCTACAAAATAATAATATTTTGATCCATGGTGCACTTCAGGCTGATCCAGCATAGCAAGGAAGGAGCCCCTTACCCTAAATTGAGAGATCTGATGTTGCCTCTGCCTGTTCTGCACCTTTTGTGGTGTTCAAGGGGCTTCAGGTGCTTATAAATGTGCTAAATCTGAGCCTGACAGCTGCCATGTGGGTCACTGCAGGTGGCTTCTCCAAGGAGCACAGGTAATCTGATATTCTATTTAAGGAGTTAAAGATTTCTATGAATAAAAGCAAATCTGAGTGCAGGAAACAAACTAAAGAAGCTGCTGGCAGTTTGGTGAAAAGGTCTTGTAGATTGTAATGGAGATACTGGTGTCCTCGAGGTGAAAAGGAAAAAAAAAAAAAGATTAAAGGAAGATTTATAGTTATATTCTGTTGAATTTGGGCAGGTAAGAAACGGGTGCCTTGATTTTTTTGGCTCCTGCTCTAGGTACAAGGCAGGTAGGACATGGTGGTGACTCCACAACCTCCCTGCCAATTCCTGAGCACCCTTTCCATGGGGAAATTCCTGCCCTGGCCCAGCCTGAGGCCATTCCCTCTGCTCCTGTCCCTGTTCCTTGAGCCTCACCAGTGAGAGAAGTGATAAAATCAGTGAAGGGATGGCACTCAGGAGAGAGCTGAAACCAAACTGGAAGAGGGTTCTGGTGAGAACAAGATATATTCATTTATTCAGATATAAATGACAGAGAAATGGGAAAATCTGAATTCAGAGCTTGTACTTAAAAAAAATAAATCAATTCTCTTTAATTTCTCTTTTGTTTTGGACCCAGCTACAAATTAATGGAAAACTTCACGGATGTGAAGAAAACCAGAACTTTGGTTACCTGGAAGAGATTTCCAGTGGAGTTACTTGTTCTATTCCATGTATGCCAAAGGATCTGTAGTCATTAGCATCACTGGAAGAATTTGCCTTTGCCAGAAAGTGCTCAGGCAAAAAAAAAAAAAAAAATCCAGACAGCTGAATTTCATCAAATTCACAGATCCAGTTCCATGGAGATGTCAGAACAAGCAAATGGATGAGTTAAAAATGATCGCAGCACAAAATTTACATTTTTATTTTTTGCTTGAGAAACAACAGAAAGCTGTGTACATCCTGCTTCTGGGGAAGGCAGGAATTATAAATCCAAAATAATAAATGCTGCATAAAAATAAAGCATTCACAGCCAGTTTGCTTCTGTACAGAGTCTACAGCCAAAACTCACTAGCCAATGCTGTGAGATTTACTTCCAGCAGAGAAGGCCACTTAAAATTCAGGAACTAATGGGATTTAATAAAACACAGTGTAACACACTCCTACTTTCATTTTCACAAATGAATATGAACCTCAGAGAACAACAAAAAGCATGTAATCACTCTCCATTCCACAAATAAAATCTGTCTAACCAAAACCACATTGCTGGCTTTGGGAAATTCCTATTTGGCTTGCTCAGGCATTTTCAGAGGGAGGAAGGATACAGGAACATTTCCATGAGTTTTGATCATGCTGTGGGCAGCCAGTTAATAAATAACCCTGACTCTCTGTGAAAATGCAAACCACTCAAATGCACAATAATAATAATAATAATATACAGAGTGAGATCCTGCTTTTAGAAATGTCAGTAGTAATTTTGCCTTTGTTTCCAGAGGGTTAAGGCTTCACCCAGGAGGTTTCTACCCTCCAGCACTTCCCACTCCTAAGTGGTGATAAGGGCTTATAATTTAATTTCTGTCACAGCAATAACAGGGAAAAGCAGCTCTTTTTTTCCCTGAGCACACTTTCCTTACCGCACCACAGGCTCCTAAATAGAAAACTGCAATAACCACAGATCCAAAAGCTCTCCAAACCTGAGAGATCTGTGCACGTCTCCTGGTGGAAATGGCTGCTTTAGTGACGTGGGTGGAGTGGGAGCTCCAGAAAAAGTTTATTAAAGAATCCCAGCCACTGAGTCACAAGTGCTGGAAAGCCCCCACTGCATTTCTGAACTTCTCAGAGGGGAGCTGGACCCAGTCCTAGCCCCAGAGGTTGTCGCCAGTTTAAATTTTACAACTCCATCCTGCAGGTTTTAAAGACCGCAAATCAGATATATCATATACAAATGAATTCTGCACTATGACAAATGATTAGATGAAAAAGACTCCCTCAGAATTATTTACTACACAGAATAAAAGCTAAAGCTACATTAAAACAGTTCTATTAAAGCTAGGAAAGTAGAAATTTTTATTAGAGATCGGTGTAACTCACCCATAACAACAATCGTGGCAGTTCCTTCTCTTCACTGCCAGGACTATCCCTGGCGAGCTTCCCCAAAGTCCCAGGGGAGAGATCTGCACATTCCAAGAGGGAATATGTTAGAAGAACCTTCCAGAAGGAAAGTGGGCTGGGCTTCCATAGTGGTTGAGTGCCAGCCACAGTGGTTGAGAGTCCTGGCTTTGTTTTTCCCAGCATCTTCACCCTTCAGAGGGAACCCTATAAAGCCTTATAAAAAAAAAAAAAACAAACAAAAAACAAAAACAAACCAACACCTACAAAAAATGTAAAACCCAGGATAATTCTGAGTTAACAATCCTCTGGTAACCCTTCAAAACGCTGGCCTGAAGCAGTGTGGGCTTCTCCAGCACTCTGCAGTTTCAGCTGCCAGTGATTTGGTGGATCCTTCCTGCTCACTCCAGGTGTCTCATTATCAGAATGTTCATTCAGGGTTAATTGAATTTTATTGTAATTCAGATTGAATTTTATCATAATTCAAAACCAAAACAACGCACTGCCATGTCTTAATCTCTGCTGGATTTGAAACCAGGACATTTTTGAGTTGCTTGAGTCTTGGGGTCTCTCGCTGCTCAGAGTGACCCCAAGACACTTTTCAAAGTCTCTTTTCCCAGCCCAGCAGTCAAAGAAGGAGTCAGAGCTCTTCATTTCTCTGTCTCAAGGTTGTTTATTGTATCTTATCTATAAAGTTCTTTCTCCTGTCCAGCTGAGGTCCATTCAGCAAGACAGTTGAGGCACTCTGCCTGCCCCCAGGGTGGTGTTAAGTCTTTACACTAAAAACTACGTGTACAATATTTACAATTACTTCCCAATACCTATCACCTATGTTAGACTGTGAGCTTCTACTCTAAACCAATCCAAAAGTGCCACCATCACAGCAGAAGATGGAGGCCAAGAAGAAGAAGAAGGGGAAAGTTTGGACACGCCCTGATTCCTCCATCTTGTGTCCTGAACCCCCATTCTAGAAACCCCAAAAATCTATTTTTCACCGCGTGATAAATTCACTATCATTCTACTTAAACTGCCATGGCTTATAATCTTTCATATAAGGTTGGTGATTGTTTTTTCCAAGAGCTAAATCAAAGACACAGGGGGGTCTTGGGGTCTGTGCCAAAGTCTCTGATCCCCCTGGGCAGGGGCTGGAGTCCTCCAGGTCAGCCAGAGGAATTTCCACACCTGAGCCTGTTGCAGAGCAGAGCAGCCAGGTCAGAGCACCCTGGCAGGGGCAGCAGGATCAGAACCAGAGCCACACGTGGAGCCAGGGGCCACCTGGGCAGGGACAGCCCAAGCCATGGATCCCTGCTGCCCCATCTGAACCTGGTTCTGTGGGCAGATCAATGCCAGCACCAAACAAAAATGCAGGCAGAGGGCATTTCCAGCGAGTCCTCTCATGTTAAATCTGTCGTGGCAACAGACAGAACAAGAGGACACAGTCTCAAGCTGCGCCAAGGGAGATAGAGGCCAGAATTAAGGAGGAAGTTTTTCACAGAAAGAGTGGTCAAATACTGGAATCATCTACCCAGGGAGGTGATGGAGTCACCATCCCTCGATGTGTTTAAAAAATGACTGGACGTGGCACTTGGTCCCATGATCTAGTTGAGGTGTTAGAACATGGGTTGGACTCAATCATCTTAAAGGTCTCTTCCAACCTAGAAATTCTGTGATTCTGTGATTCTGTGATGAGCTGAGTTACAAGAAGTAAACAAGGAGAAAGTGGGTGTGGAAATTCTGCAGCATCAGTGTGAGATTGCCCTCTCAGTGTGAAATGAAAACAGGAGGCAGCCAAGTTTGCCAGCTCTCTTTTGTAGCAATGAGAAGGTTGGTGCTTTTTTTTTTAATCAAGTGCCTCTCCAGGACTTAATGTAAGGTAATACATAATAGGTGATGTTTCCATGGGAGAAACAGCTGGTTGGAAGAATTAGAAAACAAGCTGGAAATATTTGTGCTGCTAATTCACTGGGTCAAAGCCAGTCCATGTTGGTTGCTATCAAAAGTTACCACCATCTGTCACTTGGTGGCCTTAGTGAGTGAGCTGCAGCTTGGGCTGCCTGTTTCTGGTGCAAATTCCATTCTCCTACAGGAAAAGGGACTCAAGGGTGTCCAGAGAAGAGCAATGGAGCTGGGGAAGGGTCCAGAGAAGAATTCATGTGAGGAGAGGCTGAGGGAAGGGAGGCTCAGGGGCTTTTCACTCTGCCTGACAGGAGGTTGTGGTGAGGTGGGGGATTGGATTCTTCTTCCAGGGAACAGGGGATAGGAAGAGAGGGAAACAACCTCCGGGGAGGCTCAGGGTGGATACCAGGAGGAATTTCTTCCTGCAAAGTGTTGCTAAACATTGGGAAAAGCCACCCAGGGAGGTTTGGAGTGCCCATCCCTGGAGGTGTCCAAGGAACACTTGAAGGTGGCACTCAGAGCTCTGGGCTGGGGACAAGGTGGGCATCAGGCACAGCTTGGACTCAATGGTCTTGGAGCTCTTTTCCAGCCTAAAAGTCCATTTCTCATTGCTTTTGGTCCTTATCTTCCGTCCTGTTCCTCTGCTGGCTGTTCTCTCCCTCTGGTATTTGTTTTTCCCAGCATCCTCACCCTTTAGAGGGAAACCTGTAAAGTCTTATTAAAAAAAAAAAACAAACCCAAACCAAAACAAAAAGCAAACCAAACCAAAAACCAAAAGCCAAAAAGCAAAAAACCACAAAACAAAACCAAACAAACAAAAAAACCAAACACTCCCCTCCAAAAAAACCACAAAAAAATAAACCACAAAATAAAAACAAAACCGAAAAACCCCATCCCAAAAAACCAAACCAAAACAAAACAAAAAAACCAAAAATACCAAAAAACCCCCACCAAAATCCAGGATAGTTCTGAGTTACCAATCCCCTGGTAACCCTTCTAAATGCTGGCCAATGGCCTGGAGCAGTCTGGGCTTCTCCAGCACTCTGCAGTTTAAGCTGCCAATAATTTGGTGGATTTTTCCTGATTTGCCAGGGTCTAAATGACTTCCTTGCTACTGCAGCTCAAGCGCTGAAAAACAAACAGTTTGTTTTCAAGCAAAGCAGAAAGCACCACTTCTGCACTCCCCTCTGTCCCTCAAAATGCTGAAAGAATTTAGGGAGAGGGGAAATGCACCGCACTGAACTAAACTGTCAGGATTTCTGCTTGAATTGCAGCATGAAAACTTCTGAAATATGAGAGTATGAAGGCCCTTTCACTGGAAATGCTTTTTAATTCAAACTATTTTTTTAAAAGAAAGACAATTTCCCTCTTGGTGCGTGGGATCAAATGGAGAGCCAGTTGAATAGAAATAGAAAGTTAATAGAAAGAGTCTCATTTACTTAATAGGTTTGAATCAGGTCCTTTGAGATTACTGATGGTTTTGAGAGGGAATTTTTCACTTTTCTGTCCTCAACAGCATGTCCTGAGTGTCTGAGGGATCAGGACAGGCTGGATCCATGGGCTGAGGCCAAATGGGTGAGGGTCAATGACGTCAAGTGTTGAGTGCTGCCTTTGGGTCATAACAACCCCAGGGAGCTCCAGGCTGGGCAGAAGGGCTGGAAAGGCCCTGGGGGTGCTGTGACAGGGGCTGGACACGAGCCCAGGGGTGCCCAGGGGGGCAGGAGGCCCCTGGCAGCTGGGCTGGATGGGGAATTGTGTGTGCAGCAGCAGCAGGGCAGGGATTGTCCCTCTGTGCTGGCTCTGAGAGGCCCCTCCAGGGCTGGGCCCAGTTCTGCTGATGCCTTGTGCAGGCTGCCCCAGAGCAGAGGCTGGACAGAGCTAAAGAATAAAGCAGGGATTTATTCACAGCATCTCCTCCATGGATGCACCTTGGGCAGCACCAGAGCCCAGCCAGGGCTGCACCCAAGATGAACCAAAATGGCCCCAAAATGCACGGCCGGGCACGGGCTCTGTCCCTGGGATCAGTTCTGCTCCATTTGCACCTTGCAGTTCATTGTCCCATTCCAGCTTTAGCCCTGCAGTCCCACCCTGCTTGTTTTTCTCTCTCCAGCCCACGGTGTTTGTGCTCCTGGGCTGAGATTTGGGTCATTTGTCCTTGGTCCCCTGTCACTGTCATATTTTTTGACAAATCTCTTTGCCCAGGATTTCTCTCCTGGGAAGCTGAGAAGCCTCAGAGAAAAAGGAAAACAATAATTATCTCAACTGCTTCTCCTGTGTTTTACTCCTTTGGAATGGAGCAAAACACAGGAGATTGTTTTTCCAACATGTGAATTGTTTTTACTTATTGGCCAATGATGGCCAAGCTGCGTCAGACTCTGAACGAGTCACGAGTTTTTCATTATTATCTTTTAGCCTTCTGTCTGTATCTTTTCTCTCTAGTATAGTTTTAGTATAGCATTCTTTAATATAATATAGTATCATAAAGTAATAAATTAGCCTTCTAAGAACATGGAGTCAGATTCAGCATTCCTCCCAACGATGGGGGACCCAGAAAATACCACAGTCCCCAGCTGGAGCAGGAATTGTTTTGTTTCCCTGCTCTGTGCACAGAGCTCACCATCCCCTAATATGAAGCCCAGAGCCACACACTAAAGCAGCACAGAATCTGAAAAATAGAAAAGAATATAAGTATTTTATATATACAGAATATGAAAAATATAAACCCTGAGGCATCATGGCTCCTGCAGGAGAGCCCTGGAGGGGCTGGAGCGTGTCCAGGGCAGGGAACGGAGCTGGGCAGGGGCTGGAGCCCCAGGAGGGGCTGAGGGAGCTGGAAGGGGCTGAGGCTGGAGCAAAGGAGGCTCAGGGGCCCTCGTGGCTCTGCACAAGTCCCTGCCAGGAGGGCACAGCCGGGGGGGTCGGGCTCTGCTGCCAGGGAACAGGGACAGGAGCAGAGGAAATGGTCAACCCCCAAATTTCCTGCTCAAAACCAGGATTTGGACACATTGAGGCGGCTTTAGTTTATCTCCATCTGACTCAAAAGCCCAGCTCAGTCTGTGGACAGGCCAACTGTGCAGTTCCAGTTGAGTTTTAATTGGGTCTAACTTTGTAAAAGGCTCTGTGGTTGAGCAGAAAACACTTTGATTCGAGGTCTCTCTGCAGCCCTGGCTCTGCAGGGAGCTGGGTGGGAATTGGGGGGATCAGAAATGCCCAGAGCTGCCCCCAGTGCCCCCAGGCCGGGGGTTAATTGGTGCTGCTAATGAGGGGATGTTTGGGTACAGCCCTGATCTGCTCTGTGTGCCATTTGTATCACACCAGAACATTTGGTTTGCACACAGCAGGGAAGAAAAGGAGATTGATTTGCCAATTTATGGGGCTTTTCAACCCGCATTCATCGCTGGAAACATATTAAGTCTCCTAATTAGCTGGGGATGAAAACCTGTTAACAGAGAACTCCTTGCTGGCCTGGGGAGTTCAGCAGAACTTGGCAGTTCCTGCTTTTCTCTGTCTCCTTTTTGTGAACTGTCAGAATTTCTCCTCACCCCTCTGTGATCATCTCTTTTATGGTTTATATAAATTCTTTTTACTGGTTGGCTGTATTTAACTCCCTTTGATAAAGTGTTTCTGCAGTGGGGTTGAGATGAGTTAAATGTTAAGGATTTATGACCTTGCTCATTTTTTTATCAATTCCTTGGGAAGATTTATGAAGTTTTTTATCATCTCTGAAATGCTCTTGATTGTTGATGGGGGAAACTTCTCAGGCCACTGGATTTTGGCTGTCCATAAGGTGTTTTTTGTCCCTCTAACCTAACAGCAGCAAAATTAGTTCAGAAGTTCATCTGTGCTTTATTCCTGGTACAGAAAGGAGGAACTGCTTAATATAGAGATGTCATGAAAATATGGTACTGTATTTTAATATGTCTTATTTTAATACAGTAAAAAATTAACTCAGTAAAAATACAGTAAAAAATTAAATTCAGCAAAAACCGAATAGCACAAGTTATTAAATGTTAATATACATAAAATCATAACTGCAGTGTGTACTTGATATACAGATATATAACATTCCCACCTCCTGTTTATATAAGTAGTTACATCTTTGATTCTCTTTGAAACTTTATGTAGGTTCAAACAAAGCTCTGATTTCCTGCTGCTGGAGTTTGCAGCATCCCTTTTATTTCACTATTAGCCATTTTGTTTCCTACATGGCTTTGGGCTTTTGCACCCTGAAAATGCTGACTGTTTTCCACTTCAGACTTACTGCTGGGACTTGAGGTGTCCAAATAATGTCAAAAACAAAGCACTGGCTTGGAAGATGGAGGGAGACAGCCTGAACTTGTGCACCTTGTGTGCCTGCTCTGTGAGTAAAGGATAGCAGCTTACTCAGCACAGCCAGCTCCCAGTTTCCTCCTGGTTGTACCATTTTCTGGCCATCAGTCACTAGAATCAACAGAGCTCTGGTGAAGTGCTGAGCTGCAGGGGATGTGGAAATATTGAGGGAGTCTTAAGTCACCATTTCTCAGAGACTGAGAAATGTTCATTTAGAAATGAAAATCTTACACTGAACAGTGAAATTCTGCTCTTTTTCAGCAAGGCCCTTTCCCTGAAGGCTGGCAGAGGCACCTTCACCTTCCTGTGGTGGCTTTCTGCCCCTCTAAGTTGTAAATCAGGATTATTGGATCTGGGATGTCCTAGCAATGTGCTCCAGGATGGGCCAGCTTGGGGTTGGAGCACTGTGCTCCCTGCCAGTCTCACCAGTTTTGGGATTCTCTGGGGTTCCTGAGCTCTGTTTCCAGCTCTGCCACTCATTTGATGCCTGACTGTGGTATTGTCTGGGGTCCCTGTCAGTGGAAGGAAATTATGAATCTGACTCCATATATTATATTATATTATATTATATTATATTATATTATATTATATTATATTATATTATATTATATTATATTATATTATATTATATTATATTATATTATATTATATTATATTATATTATATTATATTTTCATTACATTATATTTTCATTATATTTATTTATTATATTTTTAAATTATATTTATTTTATTATATTATAGAATGCTAGACTAAAACTATACTAAAGAATAGGGAACGGATATAGACAGAAGGCCAAAAGATAATAATGAAAACTCATAACTCTCTCTGGAGTCCCAACACAGCTGGGCTGTGATTGGTCATTAAGTTAAAATAATTCATATGAAACCAATCAAACATGACCAGTTGGTAAACAATGTCCAACCACATTCCAAAGGAGCAAATCACAGGAGAAGCAAATGAGATAATTACTGTTTTCATTTTTCTCTGAGGCTTCTCAGCTTCCCAGGAGAAGAAATCCTGGCCAAGGGATTTTTCAGAGAATGTGACGGTGACACCTGACCATGGGAAAATTGCTTTTTTTGCAAAGGAACTGCTCAGCCAGAGGAGAGTTCCTGCACGGTGCTGCAGGCTGAGCTCAGCTTTAGCCTCCGATGGTGCTGAGCCCCCTCAGGCCAGGCTTTGTCAGGCAGGTGTTTCCACACAGGCTGGGGCTGGAGACGAATCCCATGTGCTGTGCCAGCACCAGCCAGGTGGGAGGGCAGCAATCCCCATTTTATGGGTGCCAGGGCTCTTTCGTGACAGCTCTGGGCCAGCAGGTGGGATGTGCTGCACATGGATGCCTTGGGAAGAGCCCACAGAGAACCTTTGGGTGCCCTGCCCAGCTCTGGGCTGGAGTTTGCTCCTCAGCTTCCAAGTTGCCCTTAATTTGTCCCTGAATGTGTTTCTAAGGGCAAATGGTTTATTTATGGTTTAGCAATTTGCCTTTCAGCTCTTTCTGGCCCTGAAGCCACTTTGAAGTGACCACAGAGGTGGAACCCTGGAAATTCAGGGACAGTTCAAGGGGAATGGGCTCAGAGTGACAGAGAGGGGGGTCAGATGGGACATTGGGTGTGGAAACCATGGGTACAGGGAATATTTCTGTGTCTGCTCTGGGGTGCCCTGACCCCCAGGGCAGCACTGACTCTGACCCTCATCCATGGAGAAAGTTTCCCAGACTTCAAGATAGACTGGAATCCACAAAAGTGTGCAATAGATTATAGAGAGCAGTGTAGGTGTATCACTTGGTGAGAAATTGAGATTTTGGGGTTTTTAGTATGTTGTGGATGCAAGCAAGATGGAGGGCACAGGGTGCTGTCCTGGGTTTGTTCTTCATGCTTCTTCCTCCTTCTTCTCCATGGGTTTGGGTGGCATTTTGTAACTGGGCAGAAAAGTCCCCATTGCAGCTCTTTGGGATCAGTTATTGGGTTAAAAGGGAAAATAATCCAGGTGTCACTTCCTAATGGGATAGTTCAGTCTTAAAAGACCTTGGAACAAGAGATTGTTTGGCCATTTTGTGCCTTCTGATGAAAAGCTGCAGAACTCACAGCAGTGAGACTGTTTTACTGATAACAAATAATAAACACCTGAGTGTGAAAATGGAACACCATCTCAAGTGCCTTCAATCCAGACCCAAAGAAACCCACAACTGGTACTGCCACAGTTGGGAATGGGGAATTGTTCCCTGGCAGGGTGGGCAGGGCTGGGATGGAATTCCACCCCTGGATCCCTGGCAGTGCCCAAGGCCAGGTTGGACGCTGGGGCTGGAGCAGCCTGGGACAGTGGGAGGTGTCTCTGCCCCTGTCCCACCCTGGAAATGGATGATCCTCAAGGTCCCCATCCAAAAACCTCTCTCCTTCTCTTTCCCCTTCCCCAACCCACTCTATAATTCCACGATTCTCCGATCTCAAGCTCTTGTATGAACATCTCTCACTTACAAAACAGGCAGGGAAGTGAAAACCGCTTACGTGTGTGCTTATAATAAAACTTTCTCTGTCTATTTTAAGCAGAGTATTTGGACAAAAAAAATCCCATAACTCACAAAACTTCCTGCTTTTTATCCAACATTTTCTGGTGCAAAAGGTTAAAGGCAAAAAGCATATTATTTTTTTCACCTTCACTGGACACGTTTGCAAACAGTCACATATGTTTAGGGGATTTTGGTGCCAGCTGTAGTTGTACCAAACGATACAATATTTCATAAATAAGCTGTCACTTATTCAGCATCTTTATTTAGAGGTGCTAAACAAGAGACTTCTTCTCCCTGCCTGGTTGGAACACACATGGAGAGAAAAATGTGAGCAATGCAACCCATGGAATCATTTCCCTTCTCAGGGCTGGTTACAAATAAAGTCCTACAGCCAAACACCCGAGCCCAGGGACTCCTCCTGCTTTTTAAAAGAGACCTGTGTGAGTTTCTCAGGGTCAAATGAGCCCTGACTGGGGGTTAAAGTCATCCAGCAGCAGCTGGAATGAGTCACTTGGAGGTCAGCAATTTGTTCACTCTGGGATTGCACTTCTGACTATGACTTGGAAAAAACAAGTGCAGAAATAGAAATAAATAAATAAATAATCCTGTTGTGGTGTTGAGGGTCCCCAGGACGAGGTGAGAGATGAGAATCTGACTCCAAGTTCTCAGAAGGCTGATATTATATTATATTATATTATATTATATTATATTATATTATATTATATTATATTATATTATATTATATTACATTACATTACATTACATTACATTACATTACATTATATTATATTATATTATATTATATTATATCTTATTATATCTTATTATATCTTATTATATCTTATTACGTCATATCATATCATATCAATATTATATTCTATTATAATGATATAATAAAACTATACTATAGAAAGAGAAAGCAGACATCAGAAGGCTAGAAAAGAATGAATAATAAAAATCCATGACTGACCAGAGAGTCTGACACAGCTGGACTGGGATTGGTCATTAATTAATAACAATTCACATGGAACAAATTAAACCATCTCCAGACCACATTTCAAGCAATCAGATAATTATTGTTGATATTTATTTTCTGAGTATTCTCAGCTCCTCAAGAGAAAAATCCTGGCAAAGGGGTTTTTCAGAAAATATAATGATGACAACATCCAGTGGTGTTTTTAGAGTATCACAGCTTGCACAGCTGATAATCAGGTGTGTGCAGAATTTTTGTCCCATGCTATTCTATATATCCTCATAGAACAGCCTGCTTGGCATAGGATTAACAAAAAGAAAAAAAAAATCAGTGGTTTTTAAATAGGAAAAGATTAAAATCAATTGAAGCATGAATGTAAGAAAAAGAAACTGTATTAATTCTGCTCAGCATTGGGATTGATATTTCCACAACTTAAATTCTGGAGGAATTTATGTTCAGCCTGTTTTTTCTGTTAATTACTTTTTGCATTTAACATGAGAGCCCCTCATGAGTCAATTGCTTGCAGGGTTTCGTGCAATATAAACAGAATTCTGGGGATGGGATTGATAAACTCTGTGCCACAACTTTTCAGCCTTTCCTTCCATCCCCACAGCCTTGAATTCCTCTTCTCACACACACGAGGCTCTCCAAGTCCCTCTTGTGCTGGAAAGCCTCTGGAACAATTAAATGCTGGGGTAAGGATTGTTAGAAAAGAGCTTTCCTCACTGTCACTGTTGTCAAAATTATTGTGAATAACATTCACTGGAACAAGAGCACCTCCAGCCTGGGTTTAAAGCTGGAATTATAACAATTCCATGCTGTCTGAATGGAGTTTGTCCTGAAATGCAATATGGGAGGAAATTTATGTTTTTCCTCAGTGGTGGCAAACCAAGAAAGAGAGATCACTTGTTCAAAAAGCAATTTTATTCCTTCTGCTCACAGAAAATGCATTTTGGCCATGTCCTTTGTGCTACAGAATCGTGACTGGGTTTATTTCTTCTGAAATCACAAGCTGAGAGCAAACAAGTTGTACTCTCTCAGCAGGGTTTGGAACACTGAAGAGGTGTAAACACGTGTTGGGTTCTGAGCATTATTCATAATTAGAATATGATGAGGAAAATTAGAGAGCACCCAGATGGAAAGTAAATGTTTCAATACTTCTACACGACACACGGCACAGAATTATTGATTTATTTATTTTTCACTTGAGGATTCAGTATTTGGGTTTGGTGCAGTCAGTGTAATTCACTCGGATCCTTCTGAGATCGTGTATCTCTTGGTTTGGATGGAATCAGAAATTCCAGCTGTGCTTTCCTGCTCATTTGCACCAGCACAGCCCCCACAGGGACAGCAGCCTGATGGGGCTTCCATGGATGGACTGGGGAGGTGAATCAGCCTGTTTTTGTGGCTGTCCAATCTGGGACAACATCCCATAAAAAAAACCTAATTCCCTTTAACAGCTTCAGTGCTCAGCCCCTTTTGTATTTCAAATTTCAGAGATTTCACTGGAGTGTCTGTGTGAATAATAAACACTCCCTAATATTTACATTTATGGGAAAAAATGGGTTTTGAACATCATAAAATTGGGAAAGCTCATACATTTCCTGTCTCTGGGGATCTAAGGGATCCAAATGTGTCCCAGTCCATTTACTTAAAAAAAGCAACATCTTTGCATTGATTTCTATGTCTACAAGAGAATTATGTTGGTTATTTTTTGGTCCATGTTGAGATTTATAGGTTTAAAAAGGTCACCCCAAAAAATTGAATATCGCATCCTTCAGAAAAGAATCTTCAATTAAAGCATCTATTCCAAATAATTCCCCTCTTGTGAATAATAAAATAATAATAATTAAACAATAAATAATAAATCTATAATAACAAACTGACTAAATAAAAATTAATAAAATAATTAAAGTAAATAACTAAATAATGACAAATAAATAAAAATAAATAATAAAATAATAAAAAATAATAATATAATATTAAAATAATTCTTTTGTGAATGGAAGGCATCATGTTGTTTTTCACACTGGACTGATCACACTTCTGTTAAAAATAAGTGTCTTAAATCTGCTGCCAATTTATTTATACACCATTCATAAGACCCACTTGCACCAGACTGAAGTTTCCTTTATTATCAATTATTTTCTCATCCCCAAGGTATTCAGAATCATTAGCTGGGTCCCTCGATGCATCAAACACAGATGGTCCTGCCAAATACCCACATCTTACACAGTGCAGTTGTTTTTCCAGCCATTGGGTAAATTTATTTTTCCTGTAGTGCTCTCTCACTTTTCATTTTCTCCTTTTGGATTCTGGACCACAGAACTGATCATAACAATCACTACTGCCACTGCCACTGTAAAATCACCTTTTTGCTGTTTCTCCCCATGGAAACACAAAGATATTATAATTCTAGCATATTTTTTGTTGAGCTCTGTGACTCCTGTGACTTTGACATTGTTGCACAAGCTCTGCCAGTGTCTGTTCTTGAGGTCTAAGCTTTCCTGGCAGAATAATACAAGTTATGTTCCTACAACTTTGCTTTTTCCACTCTTCACCTGCAGAATTCCTCAATGTGTTCAGATCAACAGGCAAATCAGGTGGCTTTGTCTAACTGCTCAGTCCTTGACATTATTTGCCACTCATTGTGCCCTCCTCAAATTTCATAAATTTCATTTTATATCTCCACATCAGTGAGAGCTGAGCAGGCAGAAAAGTGTCTTGTATGAAGAGCCTGAATTGCAATGATTCATTTGTAAAACACCTTTGTTATTTCCCTCTAGTGATTTTCCAGCTTTTACACTCCAGGGTTTTGTCCTGAAATCAGTGCTGGAATGTAAATTGCACTTCACAAGCGAAGGTTGATTTTATTTCAGTCCAAATCCATCATTTATATACCCACTAAATTCTACCAGGGCACCATCTGGTGAGGAGACAACGGGGTTGAATTACACATAATGCAATTATGGTGTGAAAACACAGCCCTCTCTGCTATTCATTAGATTGTGTTCCTAAAATACTTAGTAAAGATTAGAAAGTAAACTAATAATACTTTTCATTAGGCCCATAAAAAATATCTCTGCAGATTTCACAGTGTGTGCATCTCTTAAAAAAATGTGAGGCAGTGTTCATTGAAGGCATAAAAGATGGACCAAAAGGGACTTTTCAGCATCACTGTGAACTGCAGCTTCCTCACCTTCCTCCTACACTCTTTGGGATTTAATTTTAATCCATTAATTTTAATTATGTGTCTGCAGGGCACCATCCCTGACACGTGACACTGCATCAAAATAGAGGTGGAGTTATTTTCTACAGAAGTGGCAAAGCTTGTGGTTCACCATGGAAAGGAGCTGGTGTTGATGAAAACATTTTGGGTTTCCCAGGGATTTTTCTGGAATTTGCAGCATCATGTTCTGCCTCATGTCTTTCAGTAATCAAACAATTCCTGTACACAGATATCCCCGCAGTTTGTGCTGGGCACAATTTCATCTTGCTCTTTAAGCTTTAAAACAAGCCCTGAGAGATTTCTCTGTTGTTATTCCAAACAGAGGTGTTTCTGTTGTTATTCCAATCAGATTTTTCCCATGTTTTATCAGACTGGAATCTGTATTTCCAGAGGATTTTCTGTACCTTGTTTGGACCCACCTGGGCCAGTGGAAAATGTCCCTGGTTGGAACTGGATGAGCTTTAAGGTCCCTTCAATCCAAACCATTCTATAGTTGTATTTTATATATTTATTTTATTTGAGCACAGCTTTTTAAGGGGCAAACAAACAAAGAAGAAAAATATATGAGATTAAGAGAGAAGCAGAACATCCAACATATTTATATAATTGGGTTTTTTTCCATGCATACACAAATATTTGTAGATATTTACCTAAACCTGATAAGGAAGTCTAAATTCATTCCCTATATTTATTCAATTTCTTTATCTATATTTAAATACATAAAACATTTACATTTATAAGTGCAAATATTTTATTAGGCTTATGTGAACAACTCATAAATTGTTCTCTGAATCAGATTTTAAAAGCATTTTATGCTGTGATAAATAACAGCTTCAAGTATTTTATGGGAAGCATCATGGTCAATATCCATCCTGGAATTTTCATTTGTGAGTTAACAAATTTCCTGGCTAAATGAGACTGGGATTGTGCACATAACTTCAAGTTTTTATGTGTCAGGTTATGACTGAGATTCGGATAAAAAATCTGCTTTATTTTCCTTGTTCCTGACTTCTACTGAGAACAAAACCTTTGAACTAAAGGATAAATAATGGGGAAGAATATTTGGATGGGATTTTTGGTGCTTTGTTAACTAATTAATCCTTTAAAATCAAATTAATGTTGAATTGGAGTTCCCTGATTTCAATATTATTTTATGAAGTAGATATGTTGAGAAAACAAGAATAGTGATGATTTTTCTTCATGTGACAGGGTATCCACACAGTATAGGAAGTAAATAAAAATATACAAAGGAAATAAAAATAGAATTTTTCTACTAAGTAAAGGAAGTTTTGGATCCATGACCAATTTCTTTCTTCCCCAGGAAGGTTGAAAGCCTGAGCAGGATTTTTTCATACTGCAGTGGTGGTGATTTTTCTGCTTTAATGGACTCACAGAAGATCCTAAGGTGGCAAAAGAAACAACATTTTGAGTAAATGCTATAAAATCCTGATCTGAAAGGAGCAGTGCTCTCTTTAGTAAGAAGAAATTTGATTTTTGAAAATACAGATGTCTCATTTTGGTAGATTTTACCTGGCAGTATCTATGAAATATAAAGTGATTCTTGATTTGAAGGAATTACCTCTCAGAGCCACAAGTTTAGGTTACTGAAATTGCTTCTGTCCTTGGGCTTCATTTCCAACAGCTGAGCCCTCAGCTCACTCAATCTCTTGTTGCTGCTGAGGTTAATTTATCAGAAAGCAAAAATAGATGTGAAGTTTCACCCAGAAAAGCCTGTGTTTGTTTAAATTCTGCTAAGGTTTTTTTTTTTTAGTCATAAATATTGCTGGCCTCCAAATGAGTTGTGTGGGAGTAGGATTACTATGTGTCCATATTGCCTGCAGGATAATTGAAGTTGATGTGTTTTTTAAACTTCATCTCGCCAAATGCAAATGAAAGATGCATGGTAGAATTCGTTAACTTGGCTACAAACAGGACTGATTTTCTTCAGGCTTTGGGTTTTTTGGTTTTTTTTTCCTTTTCCTCAAGCTTGCAAATGTAGAAGTTGAAAGGTTGGCATGGAAATTCTTGTCTTGTTGGTATGAAATTATTTTTTCAGCTTCAGCTGGGGATGTTGTAATTCAGAGCCTGTTTGGGTGCATGAGGATCAGACCTATAAACCCTGCCTATTTTTTATTTTTTTTTGGTTCCTTGGACAAATGAAAGCAAAAATCCATATTTTCTGTGCTTGCCTGGCAGCTTTACTTGGAGGGACCATTTATGTTTGCAGGGATAAATTGCTCACTACCTGAGTTTCAGCTAAGGCTGTTAATCTGTGACAGAGGGGTGCCCTCAGCCACCTTTTTTTTTAAGATCAGTGAACCAAAACTTGCCAATCTTTAAGAGAACAGCATAACAAAAATTCTCTGCTGGCCTGGGAACGGCATCATCCATCGCTGGCACAGCTGCAGAAGATTTTCACACTGCTCCCCTGACTCATCCTGTCCCTCTGCACTTCCCTGCATGCAGGATTCGTTCCTCAGGAATTGGAGGGGTGATTTTTCACTCAGTCTTTCAGGAAATGGCTCTAGCTAGCAACAGTAAATAAGGCAGATGATGAACAAAGCTAAAGTTACTGCACAGGTTCATCGCTGCTTCCGTGCTTCTTAACAGAGTGTGATGGGCTGAGCTGAGAATATATTTACTTAATGTGAGCTGGAAGTCAACTCAGATACAAATCTTGAGATCCTAAGTACAGCCTGATCCCTGATGAGCTGCAGAGTTTTGATAGCTGACTCAGGCTTTAGACTATTTAGCATCAGCAAAAGCCTAATATTTACAGTGGAGCTGACACGGGAAGGCTCTAACCAGGGTTTTCTGCAGCTTGGTATTTAAATGTTTGGTACCTGCAGGTACCAAAGCCTGAGGCAAGAGAAAGAATTCATCACAGAATTCATTTCAGAGCCCATTTCATATTCAACCACAGCGTGCATTGTCATTTATGGAAAAATCAAGAGATTTCAAAATATATATTTTGGGATTTGCTTGGGGAAGCTGTTAAAAATAACTGCACTAAGGGAATGTGAAAGGAGAAAAACAAGGATATTTTTTTAAGTGGGTAGCCTGTCCAACCTGGGACCAGCAAGAGGAAAGTAAATGTTTGATTAGGTGGGCAAGAGGCCACCGGCAGCTGGGCTGGATGAGGAATTGTGTGTGCAGCAGGAGCAGGGCAGGGATTGTCCCTCTGTGCTGGCTCTGAGAGGCCCCTCCAGGGCTGGGCCCAGTTCTGGCTGATGCTTGGTGAAGGCTGCCCCAGAGCAGAGGCTGGGCAGAGCTCCAGAATAAAGCAGGGATTTATTCACAGCATCTCCTCCATGGATGCACCTTGGGCAGCACTAGAGCCCAGCCAGGGCTGCACCCAAGATGAACCAAAATGGCCCCAAAATGCACGGCCGGGCACGGGCTCTGTCCCTGGGATCAGTTCTGCTCCATTTGCACCTTGCAGTTCATTGTCCCATTCCAGCTTTAGCCCTGCAGTCCCACCCTGCTTGTTTCTCTCTCTCCAGCCCACGGTGTTTGTGCTCCTGGGCTGAGATTTGGATCATTTGTCCTTGGTGCCCAGCTGGAGCAGGAATTGTTTTGTCTCCCTGCTCTGTGCACAGAGCTCACCATCCCTGAATGTGAACCCAGACCTACACACTAAAGCAGCACAGAATCTGAAAAATAGAACAGAAGTATTTTATATATGCAGAATATAAAAAATCTAAACCCTGAGGCATCATGGCTCCTGCAGGAGAGCCCTGGAGGGGCTGGAGCGTGTCCAGGGCAGGGAACGGAGCTGGGCAGGGGCTGGAGCCCCAGGAGGGGCTGAGGGAGCTGGAAGGGGCTGAGGCTGGAGCAAAGGAGGCTCAGGGGCCCTCGTGGCTCTGCACAAGTCCCTGCCAGGAGGGCACAGCCGGGGGGGTCGGGCTCTGCTGCCAGGGAACAGGGACAGGAGCAGAGGGAGCGGCCTCAGGCTGGGCCAGGGCAGGCTCAGCTGGGACAGCAGCAGCAATTTGCCCATGGAAAGGGAGCTCAGGCCTTGGCAGGGGATGCCCAGGGAGCTTTGCAGTCCCCATCCCTGCAGGTGTCCCCTGGAGGTGGCACTGAGTGCTCTGGGCTGGGTACAGGGTGCCCATGGGCACCATGCCCAGCCAGGCCTCAGCGACCTTGGAGCTCTTTTCCAACCTAAATCATTCTGGGAGACCATGAAGGTGTTGGGTACCAAGTGTCTTGTGAAGGAGATTTCTCAGCTCTGTGGTTACAGTCTGGCACTTTGGAAGTTTTCAGGAGTTGCTTGGCACAGACCCTCACAGAGAGCAGCTGACCTTACACCAAGTTTGTTTGACCACACTGCAAGGTGTGGTCTGGTGCCAGAGAAGTTTGAAATTCAGAAAGCTCCAGAGCACTCTGAGGCCTCCCTGTAACCTGTAGCTCCAAGCGATTATGGAAATATGACAGAAAAAGCTGGAGGGTCAGCAGAGACAGAAAACTTGGTAAGCAGCAGCTCAATGAATCAGGTTGGGGAGTGGAAAAATGGATCATTTGGAGAGGAAGGGAAAATGAGAATAAACTATTGGGAAAAAAACAAATGGCCTCTGCAGAGAGATTGGGGCAGGGCTTGGAAGGGGAGGAACAAGTGAAGGAACAGAGAACTCCAGCCACCAACAGCAGGTCTGAGAGGAGCTGTGATTTCACAGCAGACTTTAGATCCTGATAATTTAAATGGATGAATCCTGGAGCTTTTCCAAGGGCTTGCATCCCTTGGAGTGACAATCCTTTCTTTGGTTTTGTAAATTCTTCTGAGGGAGGCTGGTGCAATTATTTTATCCAAGAGCCATGTCAGCCCTCAGGGTGGGATTTCCCTCACTTAACTTGAGACAGATCCCAAGCAGCCATCAGCAGCTGTACAATTCTCCTGGGACTCTGTGCAGTCAGTGCAGACAGCTGCAGCTTTCCTGGGAGGGATTCTGCTGGTTTAAATCCATTTTAAATGTCTACCTGAGGAGGAGATGAGTGATGCTGGAGCCCTTTCCTGTCTAAACCCACCTACACCGTTCCCTGCCTGCTGTTTAGTGCCTCATGCATATTGAAAATTGTTGTTTGCCATTTCTCCTGTTTCAGTGAAAGCTTTCAATGAGTTGTCTCAGGCACAGGGATTGTTCTGGAGAATTTCTTGGCTGTTCTCTCAGGCAGAAGTATTCTCACAACAGTTTGTACAGCCTTCAAGTTTAGGGAAAGTAACAGAGGGGGAGAGAGTGAGTGAAGGGGATTAAATTCATTATCTAGTAAACAGAAATATATGTTAAATGTTTCCTGTGGATAACAATAATTTATTCAGTTCAAAACTTCAGAGAGCTAATTAAAATCACAGTTTTACAGTGCAAGCTTCCAGCAGAATTATTTTTTCCCAGAAGGTAGGAATATCGGGGTATTTTTAGGCAAGGAAGAAATTGCTTGAGCTCGTAATTATATGGGATCTTTGCTGACATGGAGAGACTGGCAAAGTCAAGATGTGCAGGCAGGAGTTGAGATCTTGCTGCAAAGAACTTCCACTCAGAGCAAAGTTTCCTTGGCTTGGGGATCAGAAGTGGTGGCCCATAGTTTATGCAGCAGGTTGAGGTGTGGGAAATGGATTTGTAGAGGAAATTTGTAGAAATTCATAGAGAAAATGTATTTGTAATGTAATAATACATTAATTATTATCATAACAATGTTAGTACCTTGTATACTTCAGTGTACATAACAAACAAAACAATCAAAGAAGTTTTTTCTATCCAAGAGACGGGAGAAATGTGGGAAATGGATTTGTAGGGAGTTCTCCAAACCTAACAAAAGGCTCACACAGTGTGTGCATCTGTGTGCAAACCTTGAGACAAGAAATGCTGACTGAGAAATGCCATGGAAGAGGACAAACATTGTTGGGAGAGAAATTGAGCTAGAAAAAGTTTCAAAAGATGGCCTTGAAAATAAGACTGGATACTGTGGAGAAATAGAACTGTGAAAGATGAATTGCAGTGGGACCCACGAGGGGTAATTCTAGATAATTGGCTTTAAGGCATTTCCAGCATGGTGTGGCTAAACCTGATAGGCCAAGAAACACTTATAGTGTATTGTAATTAAGAAATAATTGGCTTCTGATTGTGAATTAAAACATATGTATTGTCTCACCCTTCAAATGAGACTGAAAATGGAATAAAAGTTTTTAAAACACCTCTGAGTTGCCCATCTCTGGGTCAGGAAAGAGTCCTGTCCAACATTGAGGTGCTTTGCTGGGTCTCTCCAACCAATATTCCCAAAGTAGAAGCTCAGGATGCATTGCCAAGCTTTTTGTTTGTTTGTTTGTTTTTAAGGACACAGATAACAGATGTTGCACATTTTCATTTCCCCTACCTGAATGATCTATATTCTCATGGATTTATTCAGGTTGGAAAAAACCTCTGAGAACGTCAAGTCCTGTAAACCCAGGACCATTGTGTTCCCCCAAAACCACACCCCCCAGTGCCACAACCACATCACACCCACTGCTAATTCATCTGAATGAAAAAAAGGCAACCCAGGTTTCCTAAAAGTCCTTAAAAAGCAAAATAAAATCCCAAAAGGTTCTTCCAGAACCTCAAGTCTTACAAAGACTAAAAGATGCTTATGTCCTCTTTTAGATGTTAAGGACAAGGAATAACACAGCAATAAAAAGGACTGGAAATTAAATAACCTAAACAAGCTGGGTGAATTTGTGGTCCTGTAGAACTACTTAGCTCTCTTAATAAAATATCTTAGCTCTCTTAATATAGTATCTGCTTAACAAGATAAAAACTTGGACCCATCAGAGAGTTTCCCATTTTTATTGTATAATCTTGAAAGTGAATGCTGGCATGTAGACATTTTCACCATTTTCACTGTGGAAAAATGCTGAGATGCAATTGAGGATTTTTTGCCTTAAGACTGAGATTGCAAAACCTGGAACAACCAATTTTTGAAAGTTAATCTTTGTGATAAGAGGTGGAAGCCCTGTTTCATGAATGTGCACTCACACCCAGTGTCTTCCAAAGAGTCAGCTGAAATATTTAAAATCTTTAAATCTGGTTTTAATAAAGGCAGGTCAGAGTAGCAAGAGGCAGAGCATGAAGCTTCTGAGGTGAAAGGTGGAAAAATTAAAAAATGAATGCTTAAGAAAATAAGAGAAAGGACTTCAATTTCTGTGCAGTGGGGAAATGTGAAAACCTCAGAGAGAAACCAAGGATTTCCCAGGGTGTGATTAAAAAAAAATCCCAGATTCTAACCCTTCAAAAGTCATGATAGACTGACCTGGCCTTCTTAGGCAGGGCTTTATTTTTTTAAATTATAAAGGCTTTTTTACAATTACCCAGCCCTCTGGGCTCACCTATTCAGGTTTGAGAGGACAAAGTTATTCTGGAGATGATTTGGAGCGATTTTGGCTTTTTTAGGGAAAAAAGGGAGAAGATTTTTTAAAGTGCAGGTGAAACTGCCTTGTTCTTTGAGCATTTTATGATGCTCAGCAAGAATCTGGCAGTTTTGAAAAATATCCTGAATGAGACATTGTGGTGAATTCTTATTATTTAGACTGTGGGATTTGCTACCAAATTTACTATGTTGCATTTATTAGGAAAATCCCCTGAATTATTAACACAACAGAGGGATCTCCAGGCTAATGAACAAAGTATATTATGAGAAGCTTTGTGCTTGCTCATTGCTTGTCTTTGATTATTCATCAATTTGCAGCCTGTGGTAATTCACAATTCATCTGCCAACCATTAATGTGAATTACTGCTGGGGTTATGGCTCTTTGCTGCATTTCCTTGCAATGTGAAAGAGAATATTGAACAGTCAATTGTCCAATATATATGCCTTTACTATGCATAAAACCAGAAAAAAAACCCCACAAGCATACAAGTTGTGGATGTGCTTTAAGATCTGTCTCGAGTATTGTTTTTATTTTATGAGCCTTAAGGGAAAATCTGTTCAAGAATTGCCTTTACATTTAGTTTCCCTGCTAGAAGAAAGGGGAAATGGAAGAAAAAATTAATTCCTCCGTGTACAAATTAGCCAAAGGGAAGATGTCATAAAATCCCAGAATCATTGTTGGGAAATGTGGTAAAGCTCAGTGTTATCCATCCTTTATATTAATTAACTGGGCTTTTTTTTGGTGTTAAAAAGATGAGTATCCACACAAATCCCTGTCATTCAGTTATTTAAATAACCAAGTTTTATATTCTGACTCAATATGCCTCCTTTTCTACTTGAATGTTTTACAGTTTTTAATGTTTTTTTCTCTGCTTTTTCAAATCTTGAAAATTTGGGCAAAATTGAGGAAACTTTATAATAAATGCTGATGTCAAACTCCCTGTTAAGTTATTGAAAAGTAAAAACTGTTAAGTTTTATTTTCCTTAAATCCCATTAAGACAAATGGAATTTAACCACACCCTGGCCTGACACTGAAGTGTAAAAGTGATTTCATTGAATTAAAAATTTTACACATCTTACATTGCTCATTTGATTAAATCTTAAAAGAACAAGCTTCTGTTCCACTAATTGTGCAAATTACTTCCAGAACCTGGATATGAAAGCTCCCAATATATGTCATTGTCAAGCATAACTCACTAATTACTAATTAACATCATTAAGTAACAGATGCCGTAGAGGGAGGGAAAGAAGGAAAATGTCACTTTGTGGGTTAAATCAAAATAAAAGAAGGTTGTGTGTGTCCATTGCAAGGTCAAAATACTTCCCTGTTATTAGGGGCAACTGTGGCTCCAAAAGTCTGCTTTGTAACAGTAAATGAAATTTCAACTCCCAGATGTGGAATTTTCACATTCCTGCAGTGCTGCACAATTTACTCTGCACAGGTAGCTTGTCTTAGGTATTTAAAAATAGACTTCACGTGTTTTAATTAAAAATTACTGCCTAATAAATTCTGCAAGTCTTTGGCACAAAGGCCATGACACGTTAGCAGGAATTTCCAAATGAGAACTGCATTCCCAGCACCTTCTGGTGGGTCCTTTCATCACTTGGTCAGCTGTTCTGCCTCTCGATTCCAACAACAACAACATCCAGCTCACTGAGAAGGAAATTAAATTTCAAATATTGAGTCCCTATAGAGAATGTCTCCTCGTGGCTCCTTTAATCAAAATATGCTCCACTTCAGAGAGGAAATTAAATCAAGGTGGCCAACTTCCCTCTGCTCTGTCTCCCCCCATGAACAAATCAGAGCTGCACTGATTTATTGAGGAAAAGAGTGATTTCTAAGGGGTAAAAAGTGCATTTGGAATGAAAACACAGTGTGCCTGCAAAGCAGAGCAGAATAGAATTTCCATTTTAGCTCCAGTTTAGCAGAAAATCTCTTTGCCGTGTCACCAAAGGTGTTATGAATGTCCCACGTGGAGGAGGATGGACAGTTGTGCTCTGGGATGTGAATCCAGCCAGGTGTGGCAGGGAATGGAGGGATGGGCACAGATTTAAGGTTGGGTTTTGGCACTTGCTGAGCTCAGTGTGGGAGGCATGAGGGGCCTGGAATGTCCCTGGTCCTGGAGGGGAGCTTGGACTCTCAGCATCTCCTGAGGGAGCCAATTCCCACTCACAGGGAGGTCCCAGGAGAAATCACAAAGTCTGGGCACCAGGAAAATTAACAAAAAAAATTCCAGGAATGACCTTTATTCAGCTGGGAACCAGGAAAATAACCCAAAAATTCCAGGGGTGACCCTTATCCAGTTGGGAACCAGGAAAATAACCTAAAACCCCAGGAATGATCCTTATCCAGCTGTGAATCAGGAAAATAGCAAAAAAAAAAAAAATAATCCAGGGATGCCTTTTACCCAGCTGGGAATAGGAAAATAACAAAAACTTCCAGGGGTGACCCTTATCCAGTTGTGAACAGGAAAATAACAACAAAACATCCAGGTATGGCTCTTATCCAGCTAGGAATAGGAAAATAACCAA
The DNA here is from genome assembly GCF_028018845.1 of Melospiza georgiana. Lineage (NCBI taxonomy): Eukaryota > Metazoa > Chordata > Aves > Passeriformes > Passerellidae > Melospiza > Melospiza georgiana. Next base: position 117,782,001 of record NC_080431.1, on the reverse strand, counting down.
CAAAATTCCAAGGATGACCCTTGGGAACCAGGCAAATAGCCCAAAAATTCCAGGGATGACTCTTATCCAGCTGGGAATAGGAAAATAACAAAAAAATTCAGGGATGATGCTTATCCAGCTGAGAATAGGAAAATTACAAAAAATTCCAGGGATTAACCTTATCCATCTGGGAATAGGAAAATAACCAACAAATTCCAAGGTTGACCTTTATTCAGCTGAGAACCAGGAAAATAAGAAAAAAAGAAAATTCCAGGGATGCCCCTTATCCATCTGGGAATAGGAAAATAACCCAAAAATTCCATGGATGACGCTTAGCCAGCTGGGAATAGGAAAATTACAAAAAATTCAAGGGGTGACCCTTATTCTGCTGGCAATAGGAAAATAATAATAATAAAAAAAAATCTGGGGATTACCCTTATCCAGTTAGGAAGCAGGAAAATAACAACAACAAAAAAAATTACTGGGATGGCCCTTATCCAGCTGGGAATAGGAAAATAACCCCAAAATTCCAGGGATGATCCTTATCCAGATGCTAGACCTCCCTCAAAAGTTTTATCACAAGCTGATGTGTATCAGACCTTTGTTGATTTTTTTTCCCTTTTACTCTTTCCATAAAAAATCTCCAACACTTGGAGTAAAGTTTTCAATTCATTTTGTGAGAGAAGGCTTGGGGAGGAAAATAAAGTTCAGAAAACAAAAGGGATTTTTTGCTGCTTAATGGGAAGGTTACAGGGAGATGTTTAATGTCGTGTAAGGGAATGGAGCACCTGAATTCTGCTTATTTTCTATGGGACTCAATTGCCAGAGTCCAGCCCTTAACATTTTAATTAAAAACCAGTCTACAGTTACAACAGCTCAAAATCTATGTAGGTTTTCCAAAACTAAGGAAAATTATTTTGAAAACTGTAGCACCTTTTTTCTGGGTTCTATGCAAAACCATCCTCCAAACTAAATATAGCAGTTTTTATTCCCCGGCAGAGAGGGAAACAAAGAGACCTATGTCTGTGCCTAGGATTAGAAGACTGGAGACAGGATTTATTTCAAAAATAACCAGCCCCTGGGCTGAGAGCTGATCACTGGAAGTCCTGCTACTCTGCTCAGCTGATTCAACAGAGCATGAGCTGGAAAAGGCAATGTGCAGACACCAGACTAAAGTCTAACAATTAAAACACCTCCCAATGAAGCAGCAGTGCAGCATATGTCTCCCTGTCAAAAGCAAATCGTTTAACAAACATTACCTTGGATAATTTATGCTGTTCTGAGGGTGACTCACAGAAAGTTGGTGATTCAATGACCTATCTGGGTCTTGCTATTGTTAGATTGCCAGCTCCAGCTCCTTTTAAGTGCCACTCCAACAATGAGACTGATTAGGAGAGCGAAGCCTTATCAAAATGAAGCTATAAAAGGACTATTTTGCATGTTTGTTTGGAAATGCTAAATCCTAAATCTGGGCCTTATCTCAGCACCGAGGTGTCCAATCAAATGGTGTTTTACAAACAAAGCGGCCTTTGCCCTCATCACTGCACACTCAACTTGAATCCCCAAAATTTACAGGATTGCATTTTGGGGCATTCTTTCCTAGAGGAGATTAAACAATATAGCAGTTTTATGCAGAGGTAATTATTCAAATAATTTTGTTTCTGTAGAGTTTTAATTATACTACTGTCAGCTGGTTCACCTGTTACTGCTCAGTTCATGGTCATGACCAGTCCATGCTTGTTTCTTGGCCCCATCTACCATCACTAAGATAAATTACTTCTTGGAGACTTTGGTCTTGAACTTCTCTCTGAATCATAAAATCATAGAATGGTTTGTGTTGCAAGGGAATTTAAAGCCCATCCAATCCTACCACCTGCCCTGGGGTGGAATTCCACACCTCCCACTGTCCCAGGCTGCTCCAGCCCCAGTGTCCAGCCTGGCCTTGGGCACTGCCAGGGATGCAGGGATGGAATTCCATCCCAGCCTTGCCCATCCTGCCAGGGAACAATTCCTAATTCCCAAAATCCCATCTAACCCTGTCCTCTGGCAGTTTGAAGCCATTCCCTGTGTGTGTCTATTCCATCCCTTGAAAATAGTTTATTTCCATGTTTCTTGTCAGCTCCTTCAGGCATTGGAAAGCCACAATTAGGTCACCCCTAAGCTGAATAACAGCAGCAACAAGATTTCTTGTAGTATATTTTTTCGAGACAGTGGCTAGATGCTGTAAGACAGACTCATAAACTAAAAAAAAAATTAAATAATAATATTAGTGTTGTCAAAGAGAAGTGTAAGAAGTCCCTCCAATGGCTCCATGCTGGAAAAGTTGGCTCATTAATTAATTTAATTCCCATTTATCCTGCAGCAGCAGCATTCAATAACATTGAGCAAAATAAACAAATTTCTCATATTTTTGATGTTTAGTTCCTGGTAGTGATGTGGGGTCACTGAAGTATTTCCATAAAGGGCCACAAAAATAATTTTTCTTTCATTGTTGTGAAATACAAACAGTCTGCTGCAATACCCTGTACAGCTGGTGAGTTGTGATTCCTGCTTACAGACCCAACCCCAGCTCCTCCAAATTCACCTGTTAATGAGAATTTGAGAATTTCTGTGCTGCCAGGCACTGACCCCCAAGAGAACACTGCACTGACCTGAGGCCCTGGAGAAGCTTCCAAAATTCAATAATAAAACTGAGATTAAAGGTTTGGAGTTTGAACAGAAGTGTGTGATATCACAGGGTGGGAAACTCAGAGCTGAAGGGTTTAGAATACAGGAATAGATAGAAAGCAAGATGGAGGTTTTAGGGTGGAGGCTGCTCCTCTTTCCTCTTCTTTCTTCTTCTTCTTCTTCTTCTTCTTCTTCTTCTTCTTCTTCTTCTTCTTCTTCTTCTTCTTCTTCTTCTTCTTCTTCTTCTTCTTCTTCTTCTTCTTCTTCTTCTTCTTCTCCTTCTCTTCCTCCTCCTCCCTCTTCTTCTCCTTGTTTTCCTTCTTCCCCTTCTCCCCCTTCTCCTTCTCCATGGGTTTGGGTGGTTTTGTGGAATTGGATAAAAAAGTCCCCATTGCAGGCACAGGTGGTTGGTTATTGGGTTAAAAGTAGAAATAATTGAGGTGTCATTTCTTAATTGGACAGTTTGTCCTTAAAAGACCTTGTAGAAAGAAAGAAATGGCTCAATTTTTAATTTGTTAGAGTGAAGTGCTGCAGAACTCAGGGTTTGTGAGATGTAACAGAGATAAGAACTGATAAACATCTGAGTCCCAACAAGAAATACCATCTTGTGCACTCACCTTTATATTTTATATAGGAACACCCTTTGTATTTGTATTAAATAACTGCTTTTGAGAAAGGTGGAGGAGCTGAAGAGAAATTTTACACCACATTAATCTCAGGTGTGGTTTATTCATAAAGGACACAGAAAACCAGATTATCACAGGGTAAGAGCCCTTCACACAACAGCTGATACAGGATGGCAACTCGTGTGTGCTTTGTGTTTGCCCTGGATTTCCCCTGCAGAACAGGATGTGATTTATGCAAAGGGGTTTTTTTCAATGAAAGCTGGTTGAGTAAACTCAAATTACCTTTTCTTTCCTGCCTGCAATGCACATGTAAGAGAAAGGGAGAGCAGCAGAGGCATATCAAATTTATTGTTTCTTGCTATCCCAGGCAGGGCAATATTTGCTTCTCTGGCAAGGCCTGACTGGACTCTTTCTAAAATTGGCAGCTATCACTGACTTGAATGGGTTTAAAATTCCAGCTAAAGATGTCTCTTTATGTAAATAACCAACATATTTTATATTCTCAGCCAGTATCCTCTAGCACAGCCTGAATGTGTTTGTGAACAACCCATCATTACATCTTAAAAAAAACCCCAAAAACCTCAACATTTGCTTGTTTGTATAACATTTGTTTTAACTCTGTGAATTGTTTATGCTTGGTGGGAAGTGATCACAAAATCTTAACGATTTGGGATTATTTTGGGGACATCTATGGCAGTGCTGACTCTTGATTCCTCTACTGGCACACACGAGTCACTCTGAGTTTCTGTGCTCGCTAAAGCTGGGCTGCAATTATTAATCTTGATCTGGAATCTGATGCTGGTGTTTGAAAGCAGCAGAATTTCCAGGGCTATCATTACAGGCCTCCCATCCTGAAGTTTTTTGGGTTGTGCCAACTTGCTGTGGGTAACATTTACACTCAGCTTTGCCACAGAATGCTAACTCCTGCATGGTGCTCTCCCGGAGCCAAATTTTGTGCAAATATTCACTACCTAAGCCTTGCAGAACATTTCCTGTGAGTAAATATGTTGTAGTCCTCAGAGGGGCAGGGAGGAGAGAGTGGGAGGGAAAGGAAAGCTCTCCTCTCTTCTCAAAGAGCAGGAGCAGTTTTCTCTCACATTTCCTCACACATTTGTTTGTTTCCCTTTTTCCTGGACTGTGGAACACGGATTCCTTTCTCTTTTTCTGTCCACTTGAGCCTGGTTTTGTCGTTGTTTTATAGGGAAGATAACTGAGGGAATAAGGGAATTGCACAGAATCCCTGCAGCCACTCTGGCACGGATTCATTCTGACCAGGAGCACTCACCATTGCACTGCCCCTTGCCACATCTCTGTATTCAACTTTCTTCCTGCCAAAATGGTTCTGCTCAATGGTTTTAACATGGACATTTGCACCATTTTATAAGAAATCCCTGTTAAGCAAACACTCATGGATCTAAATGTCAGAAGGAAAAAGAATAAATTCACATTTGGCTGCTGAAACACCTCTATGATTAATTGGAAGAGAATCTCAGAATTTGTCAGTGAAACTATATCATGTCTCCTTCAGGTATAAAAAGTACTTTAAATACAGTCCTGGCCCAACATTAGAAGACAGATTTTATGTTTTCATCCTAGGCCTTGAGAGGCATTTCTGCTCCTTTTATTCTGGGTAGAGGTAGAGAAAATTACAGAGAAAATTTCAAGCCCTTCTCTTTGTGGAACTGGAAGTTGCTCACACTGCTCCATGCAGTACAAACACGGGAAAGTCACTGGAATAGGTGAGTTGACACAACTGATTCCTCATATTCTTAAAAACAAGTGTGCTCTGATGCTCTCAGTGCAACACATGAAGGTCAGAGAGGGAAAGCAGAGTTTCACAAAAGTGAATTTTTGTTTTTGTGCTCTGAATTTAACAGGCTGAAAGTGAGCAAAGCCACAAGGCAGAGATGCTGGGCCAGGCATTGCTGTATGTATCCACGTATCTATGCCAAGCACAGAAAAATACCAAGGACTTGTTAAGTGATGTATTTTAAGTGATCAGCTCCACGGGTTTGCAGTCACGCACCTCCTACAAGTGCCAGTGATCCATCAGCTCTCCAGCACGCAGGCATCTCATTACAATGGAGAAATCTCCTCAGATCTGCCAGATTTGTCAGATTTTCCACTCAATGTAAGCCCTTTGTTCATTGCTGAGTGCTGGACTTTGTGTGCTCTATCCTGTCCTGTTCTCAAATCCTTGTTTTCCTGATGTCGAGTGAGTTGTAAAATGCGGCCTCAGCTACAGCCTGAGTTGTTTTATTTTGCTTTCTTTGTTGCTGAGGCCTTTCCTGCTCTGAAAACACATTTATATTATCGTGGATAATATAGATATATAAATATATATCTTATATGTCTTGCAGATAGCTTGATTCTAAAACAGAAATCAGGTAGAAGCTATCTATCCATTAATCTATCTAAGTAATCTAAGGTTTACTTCTCATGTGTTTTCCAGTCTTTTGCAGTAGGTCCGCAGCAGAAATTAATTTTTTTATTATTATGGATTTCTTTTTATATTATCTTTTCATATTATCATGGATAGTATAGATATATATCTTATATATCTTACAGATAGCTTGATTCTAAAATAGAAATCAGGTAGAAGCTATCCATCACTTCTTAATCTATCACTTTCATTCAAATATGAATGTTTACTTCTCATGTGTTTTCCAGTCTTTTGCAGTGGATCTGTTGCAGAAAATCTTTTTTAATATTATCATGGATAGTATAAATATGTAGATATATATCTTACAGATAGCTTGATTCTAAAATAGAAATCAGGTAGAAGCTACCCATCACTCATTAATCTATCACTTTCATTCAAATATGAATGTTTATTGTCACCTGTTTTCCAGTCTTTTGGAGTGGGTCTGCTGCAGAAAATCTTTTTTTGTATTGACATGGATTTCTTTTTATATAATCATGGATGTATTTTTATATTATCTTTTTATATTATCATGGATAGTATAGATATATAGATATATATCTTATATATCTTACAGATAGCTTGATTCTAAAATAGAAATCAGGTAGAAGCTACCCATCACTCATTAATCTATCACTTTCATTCAAATATGAATGTTTATTGTCACCTGTTTTCCAGTCTTTTGGAGTGGGTCTGCTGCAGAAAATCTTTTTTTGTATTGACATGGATTTCTTTTTATATAATCATGGATGTATTTTTATATTATCATTTTATATTATCATGGATAGTATAGATATATATCTTATATATCTTATAGATATTTGATTCTAAAATAGAAATCAGATAGAAGCTATCCATCACTTACTAATCTATCACTTTTATTCAAACATGAAGGTTAATTGTCACCTGTTTTCCAGTCTTTTGCAGTGGATCTGCTGCAGAAAATGCCAGCTCTAAGAGTGGCAACAGGAAGAAAAGGTGAATTTTTTCTTGTAAAGTGTAATTTCAAAGGTCTGTGTCACCTGACTACATTCCTCATTTCAAATCAGGATTATGATAACAAGGACAGTGGTGAATAAGAAATGTTTCTGCTGTCTGTTGGTGTTCTGAGCCAAAGGGATATCATATTTTTGCCCTTTCACTAAAATCCAGAGAAGACTGTTAGAAAAAGGGTTCAGTTACCATCTGTTTTGAACATTCAAGGCAGCCAATGCCCATGGGATGGCATTTGCTGTTGTGTAAAGTACAGGTACAATGTCTCCTCCCCAGTTACCCTCCAGGCTTACAAGCTCCAGGAGCACACAGGATTTTCACAGTGAGTTGCACAACAGTGGTTTTCAGCCAAAAAGTAAATGATAGCAACTGAAGCAGCATCTGTAAAGCCCTACCTGAGTAATTCATGACAATGTCATTTTTTCCCCCCTTGCTCAAATGCCAGACTTGTTGATCTGCAAAACATTGCAAATGCTGCCACAGGTTTTGGAGGAATCTGCCCTCTTGCAACACTGAGAAAAAGGCATGATCTTATCATTTGATGTAGAGACAGATATGAGGTTGGACTTGGTGACCTAGGAGATCTTTTGCAACCTAAATGACTCTGTGAAAAGGGTAGAAGTCTGTCATCCTTAGAGACAGAATCCGACATTTAACTGCTGTCCCTCACCCTTGTGCTGTATTTTGACTCTGTGGGGCACAAGCACCACCTCAGCTCTTGCTGATGGCAGCTCTAAATCCTTCCCACCCAGTAATTCCAGGGCAGGAGTTTGAAATGAATCTGTGACAGCAGCTAAGTGTCACAGTCCTCTAAAGTACAACATTAAGTAAGTGGATTTAAAGCAGGTGGCTTAAATGCTTTAGTGGGGACCGCGATGAAAGGAAAAGCCTTGGCAGATCTGCAGGGCTGTCCCTGTGATTGACATCCTCAGGTATCACTGGTGCTGCAGCAGGCACCTGGAATTTCACATCTTAATCCGTGTTTGACTAATTTTGGAGTTCTGAGGGGTTGGCAGTGACTGAGCAGAGTGTGAGCACACACAGAGGGAGAATCAGCTCCTGATGCAGCTCTGATCCTGACCATGCATGGGCTGGGTTGTAAAGGGATCTTTGCAAGGGGACACTTCTCTGGTAGACAAAGCTGAGAGCTGAGCATTGAAGGAGAATGGGGAGGGCCTGAAGAGAGGTTTTCCCTCTTTTTGTAAAGGGTTGCCCAGGAGAGCTGTTGCTTCTCCCTGTGCACATCACAGAATTAGCACCATGGTGTGGTCAGGTCAATAAATCTTGCCTGATATTAGGCTACTAAAAATGATCCTTGTCATATCTGCTGCCTCTTTAGGCAGAGGAAGGAGGAAACCCTGCGGCAGTACCAGTTGTGGGTTTCTCTGGGTCTGGATTGAAGGCACTTGAGATGGGGTTTCATGTTAGGACTCAGGTGTTTATTATCTGTTATCAGTAAAACAGTCTCACTGCTGTGAGTTCTGCAGCTTTTCATTAGAAGGCACAAAATGGCCAAACAATCTCTTGTTCCAAGGTCTTTTAAGACTAAACTATCCCATTAGGAACTGACACCTGGATTATTTTCCCTTTTAACCCAATAACTGATCCCAAAGAGCTGCAATGGGGACTTTTCTGCCCAGTTACAAAATGCCACCCAAACCCATGGAGAAGGAGGAAGAAGCAGCATGAAGAAAAAACCCAGGACAACACCCTGTGCCCTCCATCTTGCTGCCATCCACAACAGACTAAAAACCCCAAACCCTCAATTTCTCACCAAGTGATACACCTACACTGCTCTCTATAATCTATTTCACACTTTTGTGGATTCTGGTCTATCTTGAAGTCTGGGAAACTTTCTCCATGGATGAGGGTCAGAGTCAGTGCTGCCCTGGGGGTCAGGGCACCCCAGAGCAGACACAGAAATATTCCCTGTGTGCCCTGGGTTTCAATAGTGCCCCTCGAAGCATTGATTTTTTCCAGAAGTTCATGTGTAAAGCATGGGCAATGCTCAGAGTGCTCCAAAGGCTTTTTTTTCCTGCTGGAGAGAGACTTTCACACAACTGCCATGAGCCCCACACATAAACCAATCAGAAAGGCAAAAACTCAGTTTTCAATCATGATTGTGCAAGGTGGGCTGGGCCAGAATTACAGTAGTCAAAACTCACTGAGAACCTTTTGGGTCATTTTTTGGGTCATTGTCCTTTTCTTTGTGTATGGAATGAAATAGGAATCTCCTGGGGAAGAAAGGAATACCTGTCCAGGTAATTGTCATCACCCATGCACACACAAAGGCTTAATTGGAATTGCACAGAAAACAGCAGCTCTGTTGTTTCCTTGCACATAAGGACTAATTTTGCAGGCTCAGTATTTTCCTCACCCCCTTTTAAAATATGAATATGTGTGGATGTGACAGCCTGGTCAGAGAGTGAGGAAACAAAATAAGTTTTCCCAAAATCAACTTGTAAAACTTTAAAAAGTTAAAAATAAACAATAATAACTTATTATTATAAACAACCTACAAGTGTTGTTTTCTTACTCTGTTTTTCTGTTTTTCTCAAAAATTTTTATTAGAAAAATGTTTTGTTAATTAACCAATCATGTAAAATGTATTGATTAATTAATCAATCTAGTCTATCTGTATGAGAATAATAAAATAATAATATCAGAATAATAAAAAGAATTCAAAGTAAAACAGCTACACAGTACAAACCAGCCTGCTGGTGAGTCTGTGTCATTTCTTACTCAACAGCAACAAATATATTATTTTTTTATTGCTTGTATGTCTAGGAAGAGTTAAATATCAAAGGTTCCAGGCAGCAGTGTGTGAGTTGTAACTGATTTTGTGGCTGATTTAACCATGTCAAAGTTGGAACCTGATGTCTTATTTTGAGTGTGGAGGAAGACACAGAGGGAAAAAAGTGACTGAGAGATAGATCTGAGTGCCTGAAGTAAATTTTTCTATCACAATGAGATAAAATTGCTGGCAAATATGGAGACCTGAAAGGATGGCAGGCAGCAAATTTAGGAAATATGGGAGGCACTAGGAAAGCATCAGCTCCCTCATTTAGTCTGGTACTGATGAAGTTTTTCTCACATTACCCATTTGAGCATTATGTAACAAAGCCAGAGTTGCTTCCTACTCCAGAAAAATTAATGCTCTATAAAACTTGCTGCTGCTTTAATATTTTCCTATTAAAGTGGCATAAAATGCTGTTATATCATTTTAAGGAAACAAATGGATGTTGGCCCAGTTTATTATCAGTTCTTGTCACCAACTGTTTCTGCAAGCTGCAGGAAAGGGAAATTATCATTTGCAAAGCTCTGTGATCTAATGAGAGTCTGTAAAATCTGCTTTGGGATGAACCCTGCCCTTCAGATCCCCAGTGTGGTCATGGAACACTCACTTTAAATTTGGACAGAACCTGGAAATTCACCTTCTCACATCTCTGAAAGGCCTGTGGAAAAGAGGGATTTGTGTTTTGTCTTTTGTTGAGTCCCTCCTGTGGTGCTGACATCCCAGCACAGCTCACAAGTGTCCTCTCCTAAAAGAGAAAAATAGATTTCAGCAATGACAATGTGTATTTTGAAGAAGGCACATCTGAGTTACTGTGTGAGCAAAGGATCTGAAAAGGGAATGTAACCCAAATTTAGCATTAATTCTGTTTCAAACCCCCATCCTGGTATCCTCTTCCCTGCCACAAAATCCACTGCTCCCTTCCTAGTGACCAACGCTGGTTTTAAATCAGACTCATGCAAAATGGATTTTAAGGTGTTTGCACACTTTATTTATTTGATTAAAATTCTGGCCCACATTACTCCAAATTCTTCTGTGCTGTAATTTGTCCCAGGTGTTCCTGTAGCTTTAACTTCATCTGTCACAGATTCATTTTTCATGCAGGGATTCATCCAGACATGGTGTAATAGCCTTGTCCACCATCTAGACCTAGATTTATTATTTAGTTTTCATTAAATTTTTCCTATTTTCTCCTTAAGACTCAGTGAATTGAAGAAATTGCACTATGCAAATACTTTTTGAGAGTGTCAGCTCTCTCTATTTTTTCCACTTGCTGGAGTAAAAATATTGCTGTCATTTTTCTTTAGTTGCAATTTCATGAAGCCCAATATTTAATTTTAGGATATTAAACCACCAAGAGTTTTCATTTTTGATTAAATAAAATCACTCTTCATGTAAAACACTGCCATTTTTGGGACTTTTCTGAAGCCTGCTTTTGGTTTTGTGAGGGGGTTAGTTTTATTTTTTAATTTTTCTCTCTCATTTGCTGCTCTAATCCACAGTGATTTTCTAGGAACAAATAAAAAACCTTTCAACCACTTCTAATCAGTCCCAAATGTATCTCCCATCCACGTTGCCAAGGACTGTATTCCCTGCTGGACACGCAGGAATCTGCAGCAGGCACTGGAATTTTTATAACAACCACTTTTTAAACACTATGGAGCGGAATCAAAGCTGGTTCTGTCTTCTCCCAAACAATTCCTGCTGAAGCTGCTCCATTCCCAGCAGGAGATGAGGAAGGTGAAGGTGAAATGTCTCATTGGAACCATGAGAGGGGCCTGGACAAGCTCCAGAGGTGTCCCAGGGGAATCTCAGAGGTTTGACAGCACCAAGGGCTGGTGCTGCCGCTGGCCTGGGACAACCCCTGGGATCCACCCAGGCTGGGATGAGCTGATGGAGCAGCCTGGGAGGAGGATTTAGGGGTGAGAGCTGGACCTGCCCCAGCCCAGAACCCTACAGTGAGGTGGGCATTGTGCCCCTGTGCCCCTCAGGTGATTTCCCACCTGCAGAACTGCCCCAGCCAGGGAGGAGCTGGAGCTGCTGCAGAGAGCCCAGAGGAGGCTCCAGGATGGGCAGAGGGATGGAGCAGCTCTGCTGGCAGGAAAGGCTGGCACAGCTGGCATTGTTCCCCTGCACAGGAGAAGCTTTGGGCTGAGCTCAGGGTGGCCTTGCAGGGCCTGGAGGAGCCCCAGGAAAGCTGGAGAGAGACAATTGCCCGGGGATGCAGGGACAGCACACAGGGAATGGCTCCCAGTGCCAGAGGGCAGGGCTGGGTGGGATCTTGGCAATGAGGAATTGTTCCCTGGCAGGGTGGGCAGGGCTGGGATGGAATTCCACCCCTGGATCCCTGGCAGTGTCCAAGGCCAGGTTGGACACTGGGGCTGGAGCAGCCTGGGACAGTGGAAGGTGTCCCTGCCATGGCAGGAGAAGGATGAGATGATCTTTAAGGTCCTTCCAACCCAAACCTCTCAGTGATTTCATGAGTTATCCAGGTCCAAGCCTGACTGATGTCATTTATCAGCCCAAGAACCTGAACACTTCAAGTTATCAGGTGTCAAACTCTTCTCAACAAAATAATAATCCAGAATTTGGGGTGAGGGATAATGAACAGGGGCCAAAAGCAGAGGGAAGTTGTGGATTCCACATCCCTGGCAGTGCCCAAGGCCAGGCTGGACACTGGGCTTGGAGCAGCCTGGGACAGTGGGAGGTGTCCCTGCCATGGCAGGGGTGGGGTGAGATGATCTTTAAGGCCCCTTCCAACCCAAACCAGTTTGTGATTCCATGATTTCTTCCTCTTAGGAGTTCCTTTGAACTAGAACTCACCAGGCTCTGTGGGGTTTCAGATGTGTCTGTATGTTACAAAAAATACATCTTTGTATTGCTGAGGGAACGAGCCAGATAAAAGTGGGAGCAAACAGAACATCTCCCCGTCCTCCAGACCAGCCCTGCCAACATTCCAGCCCTGAAAAGCAGCTGCAAAACTTTACCAGGCATTCGCTTCAGACAAATACCCCTGGAATAAGCAGCCCAGTGACTGCACACAATGGAATTTGACTCTAATCATGGAGAAATGTGCAGAGGCCACCTGTATAAAGACATTTTGGCCATAGATGCAATCATGTCACTGTGATATTTTATGAAAAATCCCCTCACCAGGATTTCTTCTCCTGGGAAGCTTCAGCTTCTCCCTGTTTTGCTGCTTTGGAATGTGATTTGGAGAATTGTTTACCCAGCATGTGAATTGTTTTAACTTAATGACCAATCCCAGTCCAGCTGTGTTGGGACTCTGGTCAGTCACAGGTTTTATAATTCATTCTTGTTTGGCCTTCTGATGTAGCCTTTCTCTTTCTCTAGTATAGTAATATAATATAATATAATATAATATAATATAATATAATATAATATAATATAATATAATATAATATAATATAATATAATATAATATAATATAATATAATATATCAGCCTTCTGAGAATTTGGAGTCAATTTCTCATCTCTCATCTCATCCTGGGGACCTCACAACACCCCACAATCATGCTCAAAACATTTGCCCCTGCCCACCACTCCCTCTTCCTTTCCAGGATTCTCAGGTGGAATACACTGAGGGCTTGGATTTTTTTCCCTGTGGATTTGGCTTTCAGAAGCAATTTTTTATTTTTGAAGGTTTTGACTCATGATAATTCATTTTAAAAATAGGCCCTCCCTTGCGTGCCTTTCATGCCCAAATGCCAGCTCTACTTCCAGTAGACTGGAAAGTTTCCTCTTTTTTTTAATGTGAATTGAAGACTGGCTGGTCAGCTTTCACTACTGATTGAATCCTTCAGCTTTGCTTTGGATCATGATTATGTTTGATGATGAATCAAGTTAGTTTCTATGCTTGACAACCAGTAAATAAAAAAAAAAATCTAGTTTAAAAAATTATTTCAAGGGAAATGAAGTTTGGAGAGGGTGGAAAAAGCCCCCCAGTCTAATGAAAGCCAAGTTCTTGGAAATAAGACTAGGGGACAGATAAAATTGAAGTGAAATGCAAATTATAAAGACAGCTTCTTTGCTGAATCAGGCAAGTGTCCAATTCACTGTTTCCATGAAACATGGTGCTGTGTTCACTTGTCACAGAGGATTTGTAAATTCCAGCAGGTCTCCTGTTTATTCCAACCATTGCTCCAGCAGATATTCCATATTTGCTGGGTTTTTAATATCACATTTAAAGAAATTAACACAGATTGTGGGCTGGCAGGAAAAAAACTCCCTGGGGAGCTGCAAGTTTGTACCCTACCTTGGGTGAATGAGTCAAACCCCATCACCTCTCCCCTCTGGCACAGGCTGTGGGAAGCAAAAGCTGCAGCTCACACCTGCTCAACAGGACATCTCTGCTGGAAACCTTGTTCAGTAAATCATTATGGAGATGCCAACAGGAAATAATAATAATTTCACTGAGGCAAGAGGCCACCAGTTACTTTGAGGAGCCACTGTGGTAATTATGTGCTGATAAATTGGGTAATGGTGTATTTTGGGATTTTATGTCATTTAGGTGTTGCACAGATCATCTTTTCTTGCCAAAGCTGATTGGTGAGGTCTGTAAAAAGCATGAGGGTTGTAAAGGGCTAAACCCCGAGCCCTGAAAAAGGTTCCATAAAAAGGAGAAAAAAACCACAGTAATAATATTAATAATAATAGTCATAATACAATAAAAACAAACACTTTCTTCTGAAACACAGCAAACCAATGCTGGTTTTAAGGTGTTTTAAATGTTGCAATGAATATATGTAAGAGAAGCCTGTTTGGATCTGAATTTTTGCTTAATGTTCATTTTCCTTCTGCAGTTGAATTTAATGTTTGCCACTGGATGTCATGGAGCAGAATCAGGGACACAGAAATGCAGTGTTTCTCAAGGAGGTGTATTTTATGCCTGCAAGGAATTCTGCAGTGGCAACTCAGTCACTTCAGAGCATCCCCAAAACTCTCTCATTCCTTCTTCTCTCTTATGGACATCATTATGACTTTTAGCATTTGATTGTTGCAGCCCTGTGGTTCTTCATTGACACATTCCTTCTTGTATGGGAAAGACAGAGCACAAAGAATCAAATGTCAAAATTCTTGTGATTTTTCAGCTCCAAGTGCCCAAAATAATGTCAGGGATTTTCCCAGTTTTGCTGGTTTTTGGGTGCTGTGATTGAATTATTCTGGATTTCTGCTGGCATAATCCTGGCAGAGCTCTGTGCAGGTACAGGTGGGTGCAGAGCTGACAGGAGACTCTCTGCATGCTTGGTGTGATGGTGTTCAGGAGAGTTTTGGTGGTAGTGGATTCTAACCTGATAAAAACAACCTCTCTGTGGTACAGACTCCAGGAATTCCCTGCTCCTGCAGCAGGCACTCAGGGTTATCCCACACAGGGTTATCCCACCAGCAGGGATTGCCCCCTTTGCCTGCCCAGTGCCTCCAAATGTGCTGATCTCATGTGGAAGGTTCAAAAACAATTGGGCAGAAGGATGAGACAAGAGGACAGATTGTAGAATTTCATTTTTCTTAAAGAAACTATAGAAAACCCTCATTAATTGTTAAAAAACCCTTCTCCCAGTGGCTTTACATGCAAAATATCCATAGGATCCCATCAAAACTGTGTCCAGTCAGTGCAGATTGATGAAATTTAGCTGTGCCACAGGCATGGCATACACCAAAAGATGCCTCTTGGGTGGCCCTGATTTGCCAGGAGAGTTCAAAAATCTGACTCCATTCCCTGTTCCCATTGTTGTGGTGCCATGGATTTTCTCACACCAGGCACCAGTGACCCAGGATTTTGTTCATGTCCTGCACCCTGTCTCTGATCTGGAGCTGCACCCTGCCAGGACACCAAACACAAACCAAAAAGAATTTCTTTTGCATTCCTGGCAATTTGGAATGATATTTAATGACCTGCTCCTTTCCCTTTGTGTTGCAAAGACCTGGGGACTCTTGCCAGATCCTGGGGTTCAGAATTCCTCCTGCACCACTTCCAGCCTGCTTCTGTCAGGAGAGGAAGGAAAGCAGCTGTCACACAGCCACAAAGCAAAAAACACTGAGATTTTTGAAAGCATTTTCCCTTTTTCCACAGGTTTTCTTTTAAACTGTCTCCTCCATCTTCTCCACACTTTCACTCAGATCTTGTTTTCCAGCCCTGTGTGCGTGTGTGCCCTGCTCTCCCAGACTCTCCTGGCCTGGAAATTGTGCATTTTTTCCCAAGGGGAACACACAGACTTTCTCTTTGAATTCTGCCTGGAGCGTGGCAGCAAAAATCCTCCATTGTCATTTCACATTCAGGCAAGGAACAGGGGAAGGAAGGTTCTTCACTCCCCAGTTGTTGCAAAGGGGAAAAGGGAATATTTTTGTCAGCTGTCCACACTAGGTGGTGTTTTTATTTAGTTTTTTTGTTGTTGCACTGCTGGGCACAGAACTTGTGAATTCATTTCTGTCTTCAGTCATTAGGCAGGTACTTCCAAACATTCAGCCTGGGATTTGGCAGCCTGCTGGAGCACTTGGGTGCATTTTATTAAAATCATCTGCTCTGCAACGAGGCAGAGAACACATGAAATTGCCTCACATTTTCACTGTCTCAGCCTGGAATAACCATTCCCTCCTTCACACTGGACAAGGAACCAACTGGGCAGTCTCAATTTCAGCTGAATCAGCAGCAAATTTGAGGAAATTGCATTTTCTCAATTTAGAGTGAGTGTTAGACATGAATTTGTGCTGGATTCCACCTGGAATTAGATTATTCTCAGTATTTGTAGCAGATAAATACTTATAGACTAGAAGATAATTCCCCGTATTTATAAAGGCTCCTGAGGCAAACATAATTTCCTGACACCTTTTTGGAAAAAGTTTCAGCTCAGAGTTATTTTCTACTGGCTTGGCTGTTTGTATCCAAATTTTTTGGCATTTTTGATCTAGTTTCTCTATGTCCTATAGTTCAAATGGCTCTCATGGAAATACTCTCCTTGTAGCACTGTAGAAATGGGCAGGTTTGGCTGCAGGATATTCATGGGTTGTGATGCAGAAAACATTCAGATGTTGGAGTTTGGCTATTTCAAATAGAGCTAGTCAGCAATTAATTGAAAAGCTCTTATTTCCTTGTATATTTTTGTTTAATTTGGAATTCTGGTGGGTTTTTCCCACAAATATTCCAAACTCAGTTGAAAGCAGATATGGTGACTATGAGTAGCCTGGCTGTAAATGGCTTGGGAAAAGCCTTCAAAATGGTCAATACAATTTTTATCACAGAATCACAGGATTATTTGGCTTGGGAGGGACCTTAAAGATCCAGTTCCAACCTTCTGCCACAGGCAAGGACAATTTCCACAAGACCAGGTTGCTCAGAATCCCTTCCAGCCTGCCCTTGAACATTTCCAGGGGTGGAGGTGTTCCCATAGCCCCTCTGGGCAAATCCAAAATAGTATTTTACTATTTTGATCTATAAAACTTCATTTTCAGTGACTATTTTGCATTTTTCCCCATAAAATGTTTCAAGCACTAACTAAAAAGAAAAAAAATCAATAATATTGAGAAAAATATGTAGTCTTATAATTCAGAAATTACACAGTGGGAGTCAAGTGAACTGTTTTTTTTTTTTTTTGAGTTGTTTTTTTAACTGATGCACTCTGGCAGAGGAAAGACAATATTTTTGAAAACTCAAAAGATCTAGTGGTGCAAGGAAACCACTTTCAGCTGGTCCCAAATATGACAGATTTAATAAAAAAAAATTGTACTAAAATATCCTTAAGAAATCACTGAAACCTCTTCAGGTCTGGTGTTGTTCCCTTCAGAATTTTTGATGATGAGGAACAAATGAAATTAATTATGAGCCTTGTGTGTCTTTGAGTGTAGAATAGTTCAATGTTAGTCCTAGACTAAAATGCGAAATTCTGATCAGAAAATCTCCACTTTGCTTCTCACAGTAACAAAAAATATACTGCCCATGGCTGGAGTTATGTAATATCTATCTTTATTATGTCCTTATATAATTTGTGCAGTAGATTTGGGGATAATAAAATGGATTTAATGTTTTGAGAGGGTCAAAGTGCCCCAAAAGGAATCTGCTGAAGAATTCTACCCTCTCCTCCCTTGGAGCCTGAAGTCTGTGAGAATGTGAGACAGAGGGAGAGCTGAATGTGTGGGAAAACAATTTACCTGGCAACCTGTCTCATGTTTGCTGACTGCTGAGGGTGAGAAACCTACAGCTCTGTGAGGAAAAAAAAAAAAAATCCCCCATTAACTTTGCTGCCAGAAGAAAACGAATTTAAACTCCACTGTAGGTGCTTTTAAAATAAATCTGTAATTCTAACTCCAACAAATGCAGCTGAGCAGAAGAACCTCAGCAGAATCTGCCCACTTTTTTCTGGGTTTTTTGATTTGGGGGATATGTGGGAACATGAGTGTGAGGGGCCTGCAGCCCCGTATGTGTGGGGATCCTCTTGGCAGCCAGAATCCTCATTCAGGAAGGGATCCAAGGCATGTTCTTGATGTGCTCCTGGGGATTAATAAAGCAGCAGAATGGGAAATGGTTATGGGATATAGGTACAGTGATTGTGTGAGGGATGAAGTGTTGGTTATCCCTGTGACTGGGTAAAAAACCCTCCTGAAAGGTTTCATCAAATGCAATGTGAGGTGAGAGGAGAATCCTCCCAGCCTGCATCCTCCTATAAGTTTAAAATTACCCCCCTTATAATTTATAAGGATCTTCTCTCATTAGAAAGTGATCATCCAAGGCTGTTAACATTTTCAGATATTTTCCTTGTGTTAAATGAAGTGCTGCAGGTGTCCTGTTGACCTGGTAGAGAAAAGGAGGAGTCTAATTGAGACAAAAATGCAGGTGGATTTAGGAGGGAGGCGCATCAGTAGTTTAGTCTCTCACTTGGTTCACCTGGCTTTTCTAGACACCTTAGAAAGAGAGATGGCCTTTGACACCAGCCTTACTCATTTGTCACCTGTACATGGCTGATATCACATTTCTTTTCATTTCCAGTCACGAAGAGCCTTCAGCTGCCTCACCTTCACCTTCATGGGCAGGGAAATGGTGGGATGGGTCTTCTGTGAGAAAAGGCAGCAATTTTCCCCTCAGTTCTGTGCCAGTTCTAGTGAGTTACTGTTATTTATTCCTTCATGGCTGGTGTATAAAGGGCTTTGTTGCCACCTGACAGACACTGATTGCTGACCCAAAATTGCGACTACATTGCAAAGTTCAACTAAAACTGGAAGGGCTGAGAGACGGTGGGAGCCTGCAGGCTTCACCTGGAGCTGACCAGAGCTGAAGTGCTGAAGGGCACTGGTGCTCTCCAAGGTGTTTGACTTGGTTTTCCAGAATGGATCAGACTGGAAAGGACCACAGAGGGTCCCTCGTGCCACCTCCCCGCTCCAGCAGGGCCATCCCAGAGCACAGGGCACAGGGCTGGGTCCAGGTGGCTCTGGAATGTCCCCAGGAGGAGCCCCCAGAGCCCCTCTGGGCTCTGCTCAGGGCTGGGCACTGCCCAGGGCAGAAGTTGTGCCTCCTGTGAGGGGAATTGCTGGGCTCAGGCCCTGCCCGTGGCTCTGGGGCCATTGCTGGGCCTGGAGCAGAGCCTGGGCCTGCTCTGAGCTCTGCACACAGGGACAGCCAGGGACAGACACAGGGACAGACACAGGGACAGACACAGGGACGGACACAGGGATAGACACAGGGACAGACACAGGGACAGACACAGGGACAGACACAGGGACAGACAGGGACAGCCAGGGCTGAGGCCCCTCTCACTGGGGCTCCTCTCCAGGCTGAGCACCCCCAGCTCCCTCAGGGCTTCCTCACAGGGTTTGTGTTCCCAGCCCCTCTCCAGCCTCGTTGTCCCCTCTGGATGTGCTCAGTGTCCCAAGGTCCTTCCCAAACTGAGGGGCCAGAGCTGGGCACAGCACTCCAGGTGTGCCCTCAGCAGTGCCCAGAGCAGGGGCAGAATGAGCTCCCTGCTCCTGGGACAGCTAGGGACAGACACAGGGACAGACACAAGGACAGACACAGGGACAGACACAGGGACAGACAGGGACAGACACAGGGACAGACAGGGACAGACACAGAGACAGACACAAGGACAGACACAGGGACAGACACAGGGACAGACACAGGGACAGCCAGGGACAGACACAGAGACAGACACAAGGACAGACACAGGGACAGACACAGGGACAGACACAGGGCCAGGCAGGCCCAGGCAGGGCTCAGCCCCTCTCTCTCCCTGGGGCTCCTCTCCAGGCTGAGCAGCCCCAGCTCCCTCAGCCTTTCCTGGGCACGGAGCTGCTCCAGGCCCTTGCTCAGCTCCAGGAGCTCCTGGCCCTGCTGTGCTGAGGAGCCAGAGCTGGGCACAGCAGCCAGAGGTGCCCCCAGGGCTGGGCACAGGGGCAGGGTCAGCCCTCACCTGCTGGCAGGGCCCATCCCAATGACCCCCAGGTCACCATTAGCCCTTAAATTCAGTGCTGAGGGAAGGAGAGAGCTCAGAGGGCTCAGCCCTTGCAGCTGCTCTGCACTCTCTGTTTCTGACACTGATTTATGCTGCAGGGGAACAGACAATGCCTCAGAACACAATAATAGACTGTGGGTTTGTTTACTGACTTTCATGCCCTGAAATGCTCTGAGCAAGCTCCACAAATGGCAAGTTAAATGTGATCAGTTCCATGTGCTGCAGAGATCCGTGGGTGGGTTAACCCCCAGAGACTTTCCACTTGTGAACCTGCAGCCCATCCTGTGCTCGAGGCCCTGCACCCTTCAGCTGCACTTCTCTGGCAGTTTTCCCCAGAGATTTGGTGGCAGAAATCTTCCCCTGCTGAGTCTGATGCTGTTGTCCCCATGCTGTGACCTCGAGGGCCCTGCAAGCTCAAATCCTGATTTTCTGGTAGGACTTTGTGAGAAGCAATATCTGCCCACAACTGTGGGCTCAGCTGGTAAAGCTTTGGGATACAAACCTGTCCTGACACCCTGTGTGCAACAAAAACCAGAGTGGACAAAATTCAGCAGCCAGTCTGAACTCATCCTGCCTAAATTTCAGTCTTAGAGCATTTCCAGCTTCAGAAAGCACCTGCTGGGCCAGGGTGTTAAAGATCAACAAACTTTTTTACCAATCTTTCCTCCTCCCCCTGCTTTCCCTTGAACTTCTGTCCCACATTCAAATTAAATATCAGAATCCCAGCAATGGATTCCATAAGAAGCAAGTGGCATTTCTTTTTCTCAGCCTGGCTTCCAAAATAAATGAGGCTGGTGTGACCCATCTGACAGTCAAACCCTCTCTCTGATAAATTTAAAATCTGTTGGGGAAATCATCCTGCAAGTCATTAAAACAATAAAAAATATTGTAAATTTGCTCCACCAGGGGAAAAGAAATAGCATTCAGGTGTGTAATTCTCATATCCATCTTCACTTTAGTTGGCAGCCTTGCCAGTTCTCACTCATTTAAACCTTTGGCAAGCTTTAAACATTAATTAATGTACTGTATTATCATTTCTATTCAACTGTTTCTGGCAATATTTGGCAAGTTCTCATTTCTCCTTGCCAATCTCCTTGGTTTGGATTGTGTGAGGAAATAATGTATGCACAGATCAGGCTGTGACTGGGGAGTTATTGCTTGATAAAACCAGTGACTTTCTTTTCCTGATTATTGCATTTTAAGCTGTGTTTGTGACAGACTGACATATTAGACATAATAAAGAGCCTAATAAACAGTATTATTGAAATCCATGCAGAAGATAGGTCAAAACTCTGAGAAGAAGAAGAAGAAAACACTGTTAATTATAGATGGAAGGCTGGCTTCTGAAAGTGCTGGAGGGCCTATTTTAAGGATGTTTATCTCCAGTAGGTTATGAAAAAGTCAAAAGATCACATCCTTATCAACAAATATGTATAAAATAAATTTAGAAATGAATATCCATTATATTCTTTATCGAATTATGAAGATAAATGAGATGCCAGGAACTAAACTTTTATCTCCACTGACATGATGTTGTTCTGTTTTCTAGGTTTGTTTCCTTCCTCAAGTTTGCTTTTTCCCTCCAAGCCAAAATGGGTTTTTCTTCCCTGTGCTCAGCTGAAAGTAAATGAGTCTTTAAATGATTTCTCAATTTTTACTGATCCTTGCTACTCCATAGTTTTGTAATCAAAAACATCTCAAGTGTAAAGGAACAGAGGCTTCTACAGCAACACCACATGCTCACTTAGGAGGATTTGTTATCTTTTGCTACAACTTTAGCTTTTTCTGACAGCTAGAAGTTATATTAAAGCTTCAGGAATTCTTAATATGTTAAAAATATTTTTCCTTTCCCAGACCCTTAATAGTGAGTGATGGTTTGAGCCTCTGGAGCTTAATTTTATTTTGACTGGCCTGGGTCATCCCCTGGTATGTGACAGTGGGCAGAAGTTATTTCCATAATCCAATAATTTTCAGATTGTGTCAAATAGAAAGATAAAGCAAAGGGCCATGGATCTGTCACAACCTCTTGCTAATAGTTTGGGGGAGGGTACTAAATATTTATGGGATAATTAATAATGCTTAAAAAGCACCAGGAAGTGCATAGATGTGGGAGAAGCTCTGAAGGGACATATGGGATGAAGAGAGACACAGAATCATAGAATTACTTGGATTGGAAGGGATCTTAAAACTCATCCAGTGCCACCCCTGCCGTGGCAGGGACACCTCCCACTGTCCCAGGCTGCTCCAGCCCCAGTGTCCAGCCTGGCCTTGGGCACTGCCAGGGATCCAGGGGCAGCCCCAGCTGCTCTGGGAATTCCATCCCAGCCCCTGCCCACCCTGCCAGGGAACAATTCCTCATGGCCAAGATCCCACCCAGCCCTGCCCTCTGGCACTGGCAGCCATTCCCTGAGTGCTGTCCCTGCATCCCCTGGCAATTGTCTCTCTCCAGCTTTTCTGGGGCTCCTCCAGGCCCTGCAAG
The DNA here is from genome assembly GCF_028018845.1 of Melospiza georgiana. Classification (NCBI taxonomy): domain Eukaryota; kingdom Metazoa; phylum Chordata; class Aves; order Passeriformes; family Passerellidae; genus Melospiza; species Melospiza georgiana. The sequence continues at coordinate 117,759,583 of NC_080431.1, read as the reverse complement.
GCCACCCTGAGCTCAGCCCAAAGCTTCTCCTGTGCAGGTGAACAATGCCAGCTGTGCCAGCCTTTCCTGCCAGCAGAGCTGCTCCATCCCTCTGCCCATCCTGGAGCCTCCTCTGGGCTCTCTGCAGCAGCTCCAGCTCCTCCCTGCGCTGGGCCCTGTAGCTGGGAATTGGTTTTGGAAGCTACTTAGGATCTTTTCCAGGTCCCTGTAAGACAGAAGAAAACAGAATTTTTCTTTACCTACTTAATCCACCCAACTGGAGGATTTGCAGAAGCTGTAGAACATTGCAGGTCAGTGGTACTGGAAATCAGTGACACTGGGGATCAGGGACAATGGAAGTCAGTGGTACTGGCTGCCTGTATTGTAGCAGGAACCTTCTGTACCTGCCAACACCTGCATAAGGTGTTTTGTCACATTCACATTTCCTGAAAAATCCCTTTGCCCAGGATTTTTCTCCTGGGAAGCTGCAAAACCTCAGAGAAAAGGAAAACAATAATTATCTCATTTGCTTCTCCTGTGTTTTGCTCCTTTGTGTTTGGAGATTGTTTACCCACAGGTGATTGTTTAATTGGTTTCTGCTGTGAAATATTTTGACTTATTGGCCAGTGACAGCCAAGCTGTGTCAGGACTCTGGAGAGTCAGGAGTTTTCATTATTATCTTTTTAGCCTTCTGTCTGTATCCTTTCTGTATTCTTTAGTATAGTTTATTCTAGTATTCTTTAATGTAATATAGTATCATAAAATAATAATTTAGCCTTCTGAGAACATGGAGTCAGATTCATCATTCCTTCCTTCCTTCCTTTGTCTGGAGCAAACCCAAATACAATAGTGTCCGGAGGTGAGAGGTGCATGGAGAGACAGCTGGGCAGGGCTCTCACCCCACTCCTGCGCTGTTTTTGTGGTTCAAGCTGTAGATCAGCAGACTGCTGTAATTCTTGGATTTGGACCTTCCTGTGGCCCTCCTTGTCTGACTTAAACTCCCCACTGCACTCAGGCTCCCAGATGGATTTGTAGCACCTTCTGCTATTCCTCTGCATCTGCAGATGTCAGGCAGGCCCGTGGAGTCTCCTGTGCTGAGGGTGAGACCCTTTAACACCTGTCTCCTCCTTGGATGACTGCCATGCCACGTCTGACACATTCCCCGAGGTGTCCCCTGCACACACTCCTGTCCCACAGCTCTGCCTCCTGTTCCCAACTGTGCCTGGTGCACCCGGCAGGAGCAGCTTCTCCTGCTCCAGACATCCCTAAATTCTCCCCTGGCAGCTGAATCCCATGGTTTTGGAGCAGATATGCTCTCCTGTTGTGTGGCTGGATATCTCCAGCCTGCAGCCCCACGTGTGTGGCATTCACATTCTCTGAAAAAATTCCTTTGCCCAGGATTTTTCTCCTGGGAAGCTGTGAAACCTCAGAGAAAAGGAAAACAATTCTTGTCTCATTTACTTCTCCTGTGTTGTGCTCATGTGGAATGTGTTTGGAGATTGTTTACCCACAGGTGATTGTTTCATTGGATTCTGCTGTGAGTTGTTTTGACTCTTTGGCAAATCAGGGCTAAGCTGTGTCAGGACTCTGAAAAGAGTCACGAGTTTTCATTATTATCTTTTTAGCATTCAGTAAGTATCCTTTCTGTGTTCTTTAGTATAGCACAGTATAGTATTCTTTAATATAATATAGTAATATAAAGTAATAAATTAGCCTTCTGAGAACATGGAGTCAGATGCATCATTCCTGCCTTTGTTGGGACATTCCCAGCAAATACAGTACACGTGTGACCCTCACATTTGGGGATTTGACAGACCTGTAGAAGGAACAAGTGTGCCTGTGGGAGTGGTGACATTGTATGGAACCTGCAGCTTCAAAATGCTTTTTCTTCATGGAAGGGGTGGTCAGTCCTTGGCAGGGGTGCCCTGGGAGGTTTGGGGTCCCCCTCCCTGGAGGTGTCCACTGGATGTGGCACTCAGTTGACAGGTTGGTGAGAAGTCAAAGACTCAATGATCTTGGAGGTCTTTTCCAACCTTAAAGATTCTGTAAAAAGAGAGGAGGGGCATTAATGGAGAATGGCATAGGAACAGCTGGTGGGCTGAGACCACTGCTCATGGCTGGAGAGATCCCCTGTCCTTGACTTTCACTGCTGGGAGAGCAGGGATGGAGTCTCTGAAATCGTTGATGATGTTCTGCTTGGGGTACCAAGAGAAGCTGAATGGGAGTTGTTGTGTTGAAGAGGAAAAGGAGGCAGTTGTTTAGAACTCCCCTTGAAGGATGGCAGCCAAACCACCATAAAACCTTTCATTTATAGTTCCTTACATTCAAAAGGCTGCTTAAACACCACATTTGTTTGCATGGGTGCAGACCGGGGTGAGAACACTTATTTTTCACTTCCCTTCTTTCCTCTGAAATGTAAATAGATTTCTTGATGTGCTGAATGATTTATTTTAGTCCACAAAGGTACTTCCAAACCCTGAATTGAAGGACTTGTTGGGCACTGGTTTTCATTTAGTGAATTGTATTCCCAAAGAGAGGCACTGGGATTATTGAAAGGTATTTATGTCTCTAATGATGCCTTGGAAAAACAGGTCACAGCTGAGGTCATGTTGGCTGCCAAGTGTTGAGAAACTGTACAAATACATCTCTTGGGCTGTGAATAAACATCATATTTCTGCAGAATGATGTTTTACTTGCACTTTATAGCATTGGTGTTTCAACCTTTCATTAAACTGTGCAGATTTTTGGGGACTTGCAGTTTGCATTTTAAGAAATAAAAGCTCTTGCTTTTCTACAGTGATTGGTTATTTTGCATTTATTTATACAGTGTTGACTTTTTTTTCACAGGTGTAGGTAGCAGTCATTTTTATTCCTTTTTTCCCTATTAATTGCTTGAGTTTAAAGAATTACTAATTAAGTTCTTCATTAGCTAATTTGTGTTGCAAAACACAAAGTTTGTAAAAGGTGCTGTTACTTCTGAGAACATTTGTGCTACAAATGATTTTTCCTACACTTCAACAGAAAGTGCCTGAATATAGGAAATAAAAACCATTAATTTTAACATACATTGAGGGATATGTCCCAAACCTTTCTTTTAGGTCATTGTAAATCAACACTTGATTGTCCTATGCAGATGCAGTAGGAAATGTGACATTAAAGTTAATTTTTGGATCCAAGCACCTAGAAAAATATTGGTTCACAAATACAGACAAGACATTTATGGACACAGAGCTTTCTTTTTCGTGAGCAAACAGAAGATTCCCAATTGTTTCTCAGCTCTTTCTTAATTTGAAAAAAAAATAAAGAATTTGGTCTTGATAGAAGCCTGATCTTCCTGGCAAGCTGCTGGGGATAGTGTAGTTCCTCCTGCAACTGCAAGGAAGTAAATTGGTGTTATTAGCGGAGGAGGAACCATTCCCTGTTATTCAGGTTGTTTAATACTTCCCACATAAGAGCTTGTATTTAATTCTAATCTTCCTACTGAACTTGAATTCTGCTTGATGAAACTTTTCCAGAAAGCCATGCGATTTAGGTGGAGATTTTTGAAAGTGAGAGACCTTCACTGCAATAATTTGTATTCTGTAAGAGACTTAAGGAAAAAACATCTATTTTTCACTCCAGTGAAACCTCCAATAATCTTTTCTTCAAGTTAATCTTCACTCCATGTGCTTGGGACTTAAACACAGGTTTTAGCAAGAGGATTCCTTTTGTAATTGCATATCCATGAGCACATTCCAGCAGATCAAGATCTTTCCTGGAAGTGGAATTTCAGGCACCCGGGGGTTACTCTGTCTTCCTGTGGAGAGAGGAGGAACACGCTCCTAGAATCCAGCACCTAGAACCTATTGTCCACTGATAAAATCAAATTAAAAGCCTGTGGGAAGAACTGAAAGTGGATAAAGAGCCTGATGGATGATACCAGCACTCAACACCCATGCTTGGACTGGAAGCAGCTCTGAGAAGTGTTACCATGATATTTTATGTAAAATCCCTTTGCCAGGATTTTTCTCCTGAGAAGCCTCACAAAAGGAATGTAAACAATGATTACGTGATTGCTTGGAATGTGGTCTGGAGGTTGTTTACCAACAAGTGCATCTTTAATTGGTTCCATGTGAATTGTTTTCAATTAATGGCCAATCCCAGTCCAGCTGTGTCAGACCGTCTGTCAGTCACGGGTTTTTATTATTCATTCTTGTTTAGCCTTCTGATGTCTCCTTTTTCTTTCTTTAGTACAGTTTCAGTATACCATTTTTAAATATAATATAATATAATATAATATAATATAATATAATATAATATAATATAATATAATATCATAAAATAATAAATCAGCCTTCTTAGAACTTGGAGTCATTTCTCATCTCTCACCTCGTCCTGGGGAAGGAGTGAGGGGAGATGCCAAAGGATCCCTGATGAAAAAACTCATGGGATTGCCATGCAAACCACTGGCAGTAGAGTAAAAATACTGACATTTTCCAAAGAGTTTTCTTTGACATAAAATAGTGAAAGCACTTCAAATGTTCCTGGTGTGATGTAGAACTTTGTGACATCTGAAGTTTTCATGCAGGCTAAATTATATTAGCTACCACTACGTCACCTCACTGAAATTGCTCTTTCTTGGTCTTTAGACACCTCTGTGTTATCATTCAGTCTTCTGACATTGTAGCACCACCTCTCAAAATGTCCTGCACAACCCTGAAGAGATTAACTGGTTTTAATTCAGTGATTTTGCCCTGATTTGAAAGTAAGAGTCCACTCTGTTGTCTGCAAGTGGGTGAAATGAAAATTGCACTAAAGACTTGCAGCTTTAACTCCCTGCCTCTGTCCAACTCTTGTGGAAAATGCTCCTTTTCCTGCTCTCTTCTAATGTTGGATTCCCTGAATCCTGAGCATCAGCAAGACTGATACATTCAGGCATTGCAATAATTTATAGCTTGCTGCAGAATCCCATGGAGGTAAATATGAACAAACTCAGGTAATTGGGTTTTCTCACACAGGTCAAGGTGATTTTATTAGTGGCAAATCAAAACTTTTCTGTTCTCCATTTCCTCTTTGCTTTGTAACAGCATCTTTATCAAAGAACCTCAGTTTTTAGATGTCCAATGCATTAATTTTCATTGCATTTATTTGACATCAGCTGACACAGGGATTCTGTTGTGCTTGCAAGAGATGATTTTGTGAGTGAATCACATCAGGCAAAGCCCAGAGTAAGGGAATGGCTTTGAAGGATGATGCTGAAGATTTGTGACTCTGAGATCCACAGTGAAGCACTTGCATAATCCTTCCATAATCCTATAAGCAGTGTGTCAGGAATTCATGGATATTCAGAGGGCTCATTTCAGAATAAACAAATTTCAGAATCAACAAATTAGGAAAATTAATAATTTTCCTAATGTTTTTGAGAGGGTTGAAGGGTGCTCTCTGAGAAGAGAGGGAGGTTGTGGTCTCCTGTTAGAGATCTATGTGCAATACCGTAAATCACTTACCAGATTAAATTATTAAAGGACAAAACAAATTTTAAATTGAAATTATAAATCAACAATGAAAAAAATCAAGCAGATTAGATTACTCAAGTCGTAGAGCAGTGCTACTCTGACAGAAATGAATGGAAAATGGAAAATCAAACAGAACTATGAAAACATGATGATGGATCCACAAAACAGAAGCAAAGAATATTAAATCAGTTTCCTAAAATATTAAATTAAGCCACTAAATTAAAAATGCTCATGTGAAAGATATGCTTATCTCTGTATTACATTATTGCCCTCTCTTAATGGTGATCAATTATTTTATCTTGTCGACTCTATTAAATCCTGCCATGGGTAAACAATTTCTCAGGATTTGTGTTGTTTGTTCAGTCATTTCTTAAACAATCTGTTGTGGTTTGACCTCAAACTGGGCTGTACAAGGGGGAGGTGGCCCCAGAGGTGGCTGGAAGGTCCAGAAACAGAGTCCCCTCTGCTGCTGGATCTCTCAGGTGGGGCTCTGATGGTGAGTTTGGGAAATGGGGGACAAATTTTAGCCCAGTCACTGCCATTTACAGCCCTTCTAACTTCCCAAGAGTGAAACTCATGATCAAGACATTGTTATGAGGATTGGGGGCTGCATCCAATTCTTTTATTTTTGCTTTCTCAGTGTTTAGATTTGGGGGGTTCCAGGATAAGTGCCATTTCTTGAAAAGTCCTTGGACTTTCAATGTCCAAGGAGGAGGTTACTTCTTGGAAATGAAGTTTCTAGGCATTATTGGGAATAAATAAAGACAACAAAAGTGATGATTTCATCACCATAACAACTGAGGTAATGGCACAGGGTGCCCAGAGCAGCTGTGACTGCCCCTGGATCCCTGGAAGTGTCCAAGTCCAGGCTGGATGGGGCTTGGAGCAACCTGAGATAATGAAAGGTATCCCTGCCCATGACTGCGGGTTGGAAGAAGATGATTTTTAAGGTTCCTTCCAACTCAAACCATTCTATGATTCCATGACAACATTTTATTTCAATATTTTAAATTTAAACAAAAACGTGTCCTGGTTGTGCTGCCCATGGAAATGATGCAGAGTGGATATAAATTTTTTGTATCCACATGGAGGATGAGTTGACTTTGGGCAGTGCCTGGTTTTCCGTGGACTTTGGAGAAAATGCTGGATTTTCTTTGGACAAGTTGAGTTAGATGACACCCTTTTAGAGAACCCAGCCAGGTTTAGCCACAGAGCAAGGCAGAAAACTCTTGCTTGAGACTGTCATGGAAACATTTGGGAATTTCCCCTGTGAAAAAAGTTCTGTCAAGGATAAACTACTGAGAAGCAGTTGTAGTAACACTTTGTTTTAATATGCAGTTTTCAAACTTGAGGACTTCCCCAGCTGGTCAGTGTTTTAAAGTGGGATAAGAAGGAAGTTTCTGCAGTCTATTCCACTGGGAAGCAGGGGAATGTTAGATGTGTAGATTAAAGAAAAAGGATGACATATATGGGAGGATAAAAAGGTCTTTTTCCCTGTGCAAATACACTGAGAAGCCTGTGAGTACCTTTGAGGTGTGCAAGCCAAAGGCAGATCCTTTGAGGCTAATTCAATGTGACAACAGGGAAGAACTGAGCCCACCAGCCCCACAAATCACTCACTGTTTATGTTTTCTACCAGAATGCAAATGTTTCTGTTCAGATGATATCTTGGTAAATGCAAAGGCCACAAACCTCTTCCTCTTTCCATCAGGGGAAAGATTTCCCATAAAAAAACCCACTTAGAGGCCATCAAAGACATTCTGTACGTTCTCTCCAGCCTATTTTCTGTTCCCCCTGGTTGTGTAAGAGTCTTAAATTAGACCTGATTCTTTTATCAGCACAGATTGGATGTGTCATGAAGGAGCTGGATCCCAGCTGGGTGGTCCTGGCGTGGAGCATTTTCGCAGCTCCTCGGAGGCAGGTGAGACTTGGATCCACACGGGCTCCACTCCTGCCATGTCAGCATCCCATTGTGGAGAACCACATTTCCTGGATCACAGTGAGTGCATTCCTGCTCTAAAACCCTTCTATGACAGAGATGTGATCAGCACTGAACTCATTTCACCCTCTGAAACATACATGGAAATTGTTTTTATGATAATTTGCAAGCAAAAAAAAAAGTGTTATGCTGAAGCTTGGTGTGATAAAGGGCAGAATTTTATTTTATTTTATTTTATTTTATTTTATTTTATTTTATTTTATTTTATTTTATTTTATTTTATTTTATTTTATAATTTTTTATTTCATTTTATTTTATTAAATTTATATTTCTTTATATATATACTATATTGTTGACTTAATCTTGGCTCAGTCCAGAGAAAATACACCTGTAACAATGGAAAACATTTTAACAAAATATTCTTCCACTCATTCTGTGATTCTGTGACTTCGTAGAACAAAATTTTGGCAGAATCTCCAGGCCTGTACACATAATTTTTAAAAATCAGTTTTGATACACATACGTAGCACTATGTTTTTAATAATACTTTAAAAGTGTAAATTTGGAATGTTTTCTTGTGCCTGCTCTATTCAATTTATACTAATCAATAAAATTTCAGCTTTGTTATAAATTATTCTACTGCTCAGTTTCATGCTTGTCAAGAAAAGACAGTGAAGAATCAAAAAGCCTTAAAAAAAGGCAATTGATAAACACTTCCCTTGTCATATCTGTCTGGTAACACTTTTCTAATAACTTCAGCAAGTCATGAGAGCGAAGCAAATTACGCTTCTTAATTAGGGAATGTATTTTGAACCTCATGAGAATCTTAAATCACACCACTATTTTTGAAAGCAAGCTTAAAAGCCTAATTTTAGATTTGCCATTTTGAAAAGGATAGTCTGTGTGTATTAAAAACTCTCTATTAGCCTATTGAAAGCCTAATCATTTCAGTTTTGCAGAGTGACAGATTCTCTGCCATTAAAAGGGTTTAGAAGGAAAATAGATACTTTTCTTTGATTCACATATTTCTTTAGAATTTTAATGTCTGTTAAAGCAGCACATGAGCAAAGCTCTATGTTCTGTTGGCTCTGTGGGCCAACAGTCTTAAAGGTAATATTTGGGAGGTTTTTTCTGCAAAATTACTGTGACATGGCCTTGCAAAATCTTGTTTTGAGTGGGGGTGTGTGGTATTTTTGGGGTCCTCCATTGTGGGGAGGAAATGATTAATCTGACTCCATGTTCTTAGAAGGCTATAATATAATATAATATAATATAATATAATATAATATTATATTATATTATATTATATTATATTATATTATATTATATTATATTATATTATATTACATTACATTACATTACATTATTATATTCTATACTAAAACCATAGCAAAGAATAGAGAAAGGATACAGACAGAAGGCTTTACAAGATCCTAATTAAAAAATCCTGACTCTCTCCTCAAGAGTCCAACGCAGCCTGACTGTGACTGGTCATTCACATTTTGGATAAAAAAATTCATATGTTGGATAAAAAAAATAAATCTCCAAACCACATTCCAAAGCAGCAAAACACAGGAGAAGCAAATGAGATAATTATTGTTTTCCTTTTTCTCTGAGGTTTCTCAGCTTCCCAGTAGAAGAAATCCTGGCGAAGGGATTTTTTTCAGAAAATACGATGGTGACAGGGGTGAACTCCAGCCAGCAACTGACCCCTCCCAGCCCATGCTCTGTCACACCACTGGGACTGGGGAGAGAACTGGAGAGGAGAAGGGAGAGAATTTGTGGGTTGAGGTGAAGACAGTTTAATAGGTAAATAAAAAGCTACACTCACGAGCAAAGCAAATCCCAGAATCCATTCCCCAGGGCAGGCAGGTTCAGCCATCCCCCAAAAAGCTGGGATCCATCCCATTTAACAGTGACTTGGGGAGACAAATGCCATCAACCCAAATATCCCACCTTCCTCTTCTTCTCCCATCTCCAGACTCTGATGCCACGTGGTGTGGGACATCCCTTGGGACATTTGGGGTGAGCTGTCCTGGCTGTGTCCCCTCCCAGTCCTGTTGCACCCCTTCTCTCCTCACAGGTGGAGTGGGGTGAGAGGCAAAAAAGGCCTCAGTTCTGTGCAAGTGCTGCCCAGCAAAACATCCCTGAATTACCAGCTCTGATTCCAGCACAAATGCAAAGCACAACCAACAACTTTCATGTTCATTCTCCCATCTCTTTGGATCTGGGCTGGATGGGGAATTGTGTGTGCAGCAGGAGCAGGGCAGGGATTGTCCCTCTGTGCTGGCTCTGAGAGGCCCCTCCAGGGCTGGGCCCAGTTCTGCTCCTGCAGGAGAGCCCTGGAGGGGCTGCAGCGTGTCCAGGGCAGGGAACGGAGCTGGGCAGGGGCTGGAGCCCCAGGAGGGGCTGAGGGAGCTGGAAGGGGCTGAGGCTGGAGCAAAGGAGGCTCAGGGGCCCTCGTGGCTCTGCACAAGTCCCTGCCAGGAGGGCACAGCCGGGGGGGTCGGGCTCTGCTGCCAGGGAACAGGGACAGGAGCAGAGGGAGCGGCCTCAGGCTGGGCCAGGGCAGGCTCAGCTGGGACAGCAGCAGCAATTTGCCCATGGAAAGGGAGCTCAGGCCTTGGCAGGGGCTGCCCAGGGAGGTTGGTGGGGGTTTTTTGGTTGGTTTTGGTTTTGGTTTTCTTGTCACATTTTTTCTGGCAGCTCTTTCACCCTCTGATGTGACTGAATTTGAATGTTGTTGATCCGTGCAGCAAATGAGCAATTAGTGCTTAATGGTTGTCAGACACCACTCTCTTCATTTATCAATCTATTTAAAATTGGAGGAAGTGGTTGGAGACAAACAAGCGGAATTACCATGCAAAGAAAATAGAGTTAATTGAGCTAAAATATTTACAGTGTATCAAGGTAAGGGTTTACAAAATACAAAGATGTAAACAATGATTTTCCTTCAGTTTTCCCAGGACTGAACTGAATATTGAATGAGGCTTTCTTGGTTGAGTCTAAAGGTGCCAGTGACTCCACAAATAAGACATTTTTAATATCAACATTGCTCTCAAAATACAGATTTGTTTTGATTCTCATTCTGTTTCCAGCCTTGTAGTTACTCTTAAATATTTTTTTCATTATTCTCAAGACTGAGAGTGAGGAAAAGGAGTGTTATTTCTCCTGCGGAATTCATGGTCCAGACACAGTCAGTAGGAATCTCAGGCAGGATAGCACAGAACCCTTTCCAAAAGCACTGAATCAAACTGCTGTGATGAGTTGGGCAGCAGCATGAGGGCATGTCTTAGGTTGGAAATGGGGGTGTGTGTTCTATTTCCACCTGTCAGAGCTGGGGCAGTTCTCTGCTGTTCCTGGGGCAGTTTTTCCTTTCTCTCTCCCACAGCCAACCCTCCCTCCAGGAGATCTCTGCTGTCCATGGCCACTGAGTGTCCCTGCAGGGCTGATCCAATCCCAGCATCCCATGGGGAGATGCTCCGCCCAGGGGAGGAGCCAAGCATTCCTGCCTGGATCCAATCTGAGGTGCTGGGACAGCAGAGCAGCCTTTGCCCCCTGCATTGCCAGAGGAGCAGCTGCCTCTTCCCCTGGAGCTGCAGAGGAAAACTCCCCCCTTGTGCAGGATCCCTGCTGCAGCAGAGCCACAGCTGGCACTGCAGGAGGGCTGAGCCCCCATGGGATGGGGCTGGGACACCGCCCTGACACACAAGGGGCAGAGCATGGTCTCACTCGGGCAATGTTGTTTTGTATTACTGCATTTTATTTTTATTTTAATTTTTTTTCCCTAATAAAGAACTGTCATTCCTACTCCCATATCTTTGCCTGAGAGCCCCTTAATTTCGAAGTTATAACAATTTGCAGGGAAGGGGTTTACATTTTGCAATTTCCATTTCAGGGGAGGCTCCTGCCTTCCTTAGCAGACACCTGGCTTTTCAAACCAAGACAGAGCACCATACTGAGTTTTGGTGGGAATTGGTTGGAAACAGAGCAAAGAAGTTCATCTGACATCAGGCTGGAAGAAGGAATCCAAATAGATCCATGACAAGGCTGCTGATGGTTCAAAAAAAAACCCCAGACACACTCCTTGTGGGATGGAATGCCTTTGCTCCTGTTTGGATTTCCACATGGAACACCCTTTTTTGATGCCAGCCTGGTGGTGCCTCTTTTCTTTATGGGAAGTGATGGAAGCAGTGGTGGAACAAGCATGCTGTCAGCTTTTACAGGGTTGGAAGTGCTTTTTTGCCCTGTTCAGCAGCAGCTAAATGCAATTTGAACTTCATGATGAGTTTAGTAAGAAGTGAAGGATGACCAGGAAGCTGAAATAAAACCAAATAAAAATTTGTCACTGTCTAGTGGAAAACACATGAACACTCTGCCTGCTGGTGGATGGACTGCCTTTATTCCCACATGGACATGATGAACTGCTCATTTGGGATGAGGAAAGACATTTTTCTCTTCACTGGCAAAAATCACAAAGGCATCTCAAAACAACCCATTTTCTGTGCTAACGCTCTCTGCTTCCTTTCCTTTCTTTCTCCCTTCAAGGAAATGCTGTCAGGTTGGTTTTTTTTAAAACTGGAGAGAATCACGGTGACTGTGATCACAAGGATCTGCTTTCCCAGTTCAGAAATAGGAGAAGTGTAGCAGCTTTCCCCCTCCTTTCTGATAGCACTGGTGCAAAGTGAAAATTTGTCTGCTTTCCCCATTTCCAGGCTTTCCACAGCATTTCTGTTCTGGGCATCACTTTGATTTTTACCTCATTTGCCCCACAGTTGAGACAGTCGTGGCTCAGATCCAGCAGTGGTTTCATTCCTGTTTCCTGCTCTGAACAAATGGACAGAAACAGAGCCAGTTCCAGTTGGATGAGCTCTGGACAGTGACCCAATCACTGCCCTGTGCAGAGTTAGCAAAATCCACACCAGCAGGGCTTTGACAACCACCCAGCGCCTCAAATTGTATCAGCTTCCCAACCTGGTGTCACAATTCCTCTCTATTTCTGACACAGAACTGATGAGTTTAACATCATAACTTATTTCTGAGTTTATTTTTGGCTGCCTGTGCGTTTGAGAGGGGATTTCTGTCATCATTTTTGTTGGCTTTGTAAAATTTTGCTGTTTTTTTCCTTTGGCTCAGGATCTTTGATGATGGAGGCTGGTAATAAATTTTTGGTGCCTTGACTCCACTTGACCTAAAATTACATTTTCAGATAAATCTTGGTATTTTGCACTATGGTGCATAAGAGATGGTTACATCTTCTGTTTTACAATTCTCTTTCATTTCCTCCATCTCTTTTAAATAATGTTCCCTATTTCTTTCTGGTTTATTTCTTAGTTTACACCATTTGTTTAAAAATGCACAAGAAGACAAATGTTTGTTTAGAATTTCAGCTTTTGTCAGAATTTTTTACTGTGTTTTGGCAGCTTTTACCTCAGAACAAATCCATCCTGTTCCTCCTCACCTTCAGGTCTGAAAATCTGCATTTCTATCCCCGTTAGGTTCTGCTGTGCTGCGTGCAGGAATATTGGCAGGAGCAGAGAGATGGATTTGAGGTTGTCAGTGAATTTCAGAACCTTTCCAAGAAAGCCTTGGGGAAAGGGAGCTTCTCCTTAAATTTGCAAATGCTGGTGAGTGGTATAAAGTAGTTTTATTAATAACTGCAGGCTTTTTAATAAGGTGACAGCTGGTAGAATAATTTAATGGACAAGCTTGAAAGATTATTTCTTTTTCTTCTTCTTCTCTCAGAAACAAACTGTTCAAACTGCAAATAAACACTAGTGGGTACAGAATCACACATTGCTGAGATGGTAATGTAGGTTTGGTCATTTGCATATTCAATTAGGAATGGCTAAGTAGGCATTTTAACCATTGCAATTACTCTCAATTATCCTCAGTGCTGCAGCCCTGGAATACCTTGGACAGCTCAGGATGCCACTTTCCACCCAAGGAGCAGTGGGAACACAAACTGCCTCAGCTGGGACCTGCAAAAGTTCCTAATTTCCAAAATTTCACCCCAGGCTGGACTTCAGTGGTATATTTACCCCTGAAGGAAATGGAAAATCAGTTATTTCAAGGTGGAGAAATCTGAGTGGAGTTTGTGTAGAGGTTCAGGCACAATTTCATGGACTGACTGAAAAAACAAATTTCCATTGTGATAATAAAATAAAATAAAATAAAATAAAATAAAATAAAATAAAATAAAATAAAATAAAATAAAATAAAATAAAACAAAACAAAACAAAGTGTGGTCTTCAAAGGGAATGGCCTGCTGCGCTTCCTAATGAGAAAGTCCAGGAGATCCTACAAAGAGTTTAAAATCACATGCAATCAATGAACACGAGTCTGAATCCTCTTCCTCTCTGGGACACCAATTTAGGAAAGGATTTTAGCATGTGTTTATCTCCATTCCTGTGAGTAAAGCACTTGCAGCACTGGAGTTGACAGAATTGATGTCTTTTTTATAAATCTAAGCATGAGTCTTGCTAAAAAAATGTTGGATACCCTTCCTGAGGCTCTGGCATTTCCAGAGCTGAGGGTCCATGCACCAGACAGGGCCTGGTGATGAGCAAAACTGGCTCAGAGTGTAATGCTTTGAGATTAACAGGCAAATAATTTTGTTTTCTTGAAACTGGTGTGAAAAACAGGAACACTGATGGAGGAGAGAAAAGAAATTGTGTAATTCACCAGTGGTCAGAGGAAAGAAATCCAGGGCAGCTGGTGAGTGTGGACTTGGCCTTCAACAGCAAGTGCAAAAAAATCAGGTGAAATGCCCCTCCCTGATCACCAAATATCCCATGTAGCCACTATACACAACAATCAATAAACAAAACCATCAAAAATTTTTTTTCCATTCAAGAGAGAGGGGGAAATGTAAGAAATAGATCTATAAAAAAATTCTCAAAACCTAACAAAAACTCATATAGTATACATCTGTATACAAACCTTAAAATAAAAAATATTAACTTAAAAATACCATAAAATATTAAAAACATTGTTAAAAAAGAAATTAAACTAAAAGCAAGCTTAAAATAATAACCTTACAAATAAGACTAAATGCTTCAGAGAAATAAAACTATAAAAAATACATTATAGTAAGACCCAGAAAAGTAATTTAAAATTATTAGCTTTAAAACATTTACAATATAATATAACAAAACCAAAAACTAATAAGCAAAAAACCACTTATAATATGTTATAACTCATAATAATGCAAACGATAACATCTGTATTATCTCTGTACCCTTCTCATAAAACTAAAAATAGAATAAAAGTTTTTAAAACATCTCTCAATTACCCCATCTCTAAATCAAAAGAAAGTATAATCCAGCCTTCCACATGTTCATGGATGGCCTGACAGCAGGAACAGAGGGACAAACAGACATTGTCCTGCTTGGAGAAAAAACCCTCTCCTGCTGTGGTGTTCACATTCTCTGAACAGAGAGACACATAATTCTCTCTCCCAGGATTTTTCCTGGGAAAGGCAGTGAGAAGCTCAGAGAAGAAGAGAAAACAATTCTTATCTCCATTCACTGCTCCTGTTGTTTTTGCACGTGTGGAATGTGTTCTGGGGGTTGTTTACCCAAAGTGATTTGTTAATTGGACACTGGTGAGGGTTGTTTTGATTTCTTGGCCAGTTGGGTCAAAGCTGTGTCCTGGCTGTCTCAGACACTCACAGATTTTTCTTTAGTATTCTTTGGTATAATATTCTTTAGTGTAGTATCTCTTTAGTATGTAATTTAGTATAGTATTAGTGTAATATGGTATAGCTGAGTAAAGCAATCACACACACAGAATAATGAGGTTGGAAGAGACCTCTAAGGTCATCAAGTCCAACCTATGCTCTATTACACGTCCTGAGTGGGTCACTGCTGGTGAGAGAGAGACAAGAATCTTGTTTCTAGATCAGAAGGCTGGATTTATTGATCTATGATATATAATACATTATTGCTATACTAAATAGGAATAAAGAGAGAGGTTTGCAGAGCTGCTAGGCTAGCTAAGAATAGCAAGAAAGAATCTATAACAAAGTTGTGTCCAAGGACTCTGTCCCTAGCTTGCACTTTGTGATTGGCCCTTAATTATAAACTTAGGAACGTGAGCCAATCAAGATGCCCCTGTTGCATTCCACAGCAGCTGATAATAATTGTTTACCTTCTCTTTTGAGGCCTCTGCCTTCCAGAAGACACAGAAATCTGAAAGAAAGGATTTCTGTGAAAAAATGTCTGCGACAATGCTCAAACACCTCAACCAGACTATAGCACCAAGTGCCATGTCCAGTCTTTTTTTTAAACACATCCAGAGATGGTGATTCCACCCTGGGAAGAGCATCCCAACACTTTATTATTCTTCTGGTGAAAAATGTTTCCCAATTGTTCAGCCTCCTGAATCATGGAGTCAGAGGACATTATTCCCTGGCTGGGGGTGCCCTGCATTGATATTCCTGCCACTGGGAGTCCTGGAGCCAGGCTGAGGGGAGCTGGCAGCCTCAAAGTTCTCCTGGAAATGACCGTGCCCAACAACCAAACCATAAAAAAACCATCTGCTGCCTCCCTGCACGGGGCCAGAGGAGAACTTGGCTTTTTGAAGTGCAGGATTTCCCCTGTGAGGCTATGGAAACACATTCACAATAAAGTGCAGTCTCTGCACCATCAATCCAGGATTCCTGAACTGCCCTCTGAAGGATTTTGGAAGCACCTGACTCCCTGTGTTTCCAGGATCACGTAATTTTCTAATTTAGATAGTCTGAATCACACATGGGGCAAGAAGCCTAAATTTTAGGTGCTGCAATGCTACATTTAAGGTGTCTAAAAGCAGAACTCTGAATATAGGTCTCAGTATCTAATGTGTGGGTTAGGTACAAATCACTACCAGGTTCTAAATTACAGGGTGAAGATAATTCCAGGCTCCCATCATTTCAGACTAATTAGTGCACATTAAATTTCATCCTTGTCAACTGGGAAGAGCAACACAAAATCAGCCACTTTGGGGTTTGTTTGAATCTTTTTCTGCAAAGGATCACACAAGGCTTGGCAGTAGGAACAGGGCCAGAGATCTTCCACCCCAAATACATGAGAAGAGGATGTAAAATATATGAGGAGTGGATATGAAATATATGAGGAGAGGATGTAAAATATATGAGGAGAGGATATAAAATACATGAGGAGAGGAATGCAACTCTTAACCTGAACCAGGTTCTTAACCTGAACTTCCTGATGTCCAAACATCCTCCCTGACTTCTTAATTTGAATGACAATCATTTACATCTTGTTCTGTGCAAGGAGAGATCCTCAACTGATGTTCATGTCACTGCACAGTAGGGGAAAGTTGTAAATTTATAATTGACATGTCCTAGGAGCCCATGAGGTTTGGTGACTTGGTGTCTCCCTTGACTTCAGGAGAGCTGGAGAAAGATTTTGGTTTTTATGAAGCTGGCAGCACATTTTAATCATCCAGTTTAACTGTACTCCCCTGTATATTTAATATATTCATATAGACATGTATATATATATAATATATGTAAATATATATATATTTAAAGACTGTAGTTCCCCAGTGCATGTCCTTATCCCTTCCAGCAGCTACAGAGCTGCAAAGTCTGAAATAGAAGTGGGTTATTTTCTCCTTGCCTAGGGAACACTAGAGCTGGTTGTGACAAATATGCTATCCCCCCAAAAATATAAGTATGCCCAAAAGAAGCAGGGAACAGCCTCTAAACTTGGACATTAGAATTCTTTTGTGTGTGAGAGGATTTTTTTTTCCTGTTTTTTTTTTTTTTCTTTTTTGATTCTCACATGAATGAAGGGGCCCCACAAGTGTTCATAACACCAGTGAGACAGAGCACCAGAAAGTCCCGGAGAGATTTTGTCCAAACCTCAGTAACTGTGTGCGCATTTAACAACCTGAGGCACAAATGGACCAAGAGGGATCCTTGGAGGGTGGGAAGGCACTGCAGGGGGGTCTGGGCAGCCTGGATGGATGGGCCAGTCCTGCCCTTGGGTCACAACAACCCCAGGGAGCTCCAGGCTGGGCAGAGGGGCTGGAGAGCTGGGAAAGGCCCTGGGGGTGCTGTGACAGGGGCTGGGCACGAGCCCAGGGGTGCCCAGGGGGGCAGGAGGCCCCTGGCAGCTGGGCTGGATGGGGAATTGTGTGTGCAGCAGGAGCAGGGCAGGGATTGTCCCTCTGTGCTGGCTCTGAGAGGCCCCTCCAGGGCTGGGCCCAGTTCTGCTCCTGCAGGAGAGCCCTGGAGGGGCTGGAGCGTGTCCAGGGCAGGGAACGGAGCTGGGCAGGGGCTGGAGCCCCAGGAGGGGCTGAGGGAGCTGGGCAGGGGCTGAGGCTGGAGCAAAGGAGGCTCAGGGGCCCTCGTGGCTCTGCACAAGTCCCTGCCAGGAGGGCACAGCCGGGGGGGTCGGGCTCTGCTGCCAGGGAACAGGGACAGGAGCAGAGGGAGCGGCCTCAGGCTGGGCCAGGGCAGGCTCAGCTGGGACAGCAGCAGCAATTTGCCCATGGAAAGGGAGCTCAGGCCTTGGCAGGGGCTGCCCAGGGAGCTTTGCAGTGCCCATCCCTGCAGGTGTCCCCTGGAGGTGGCACTGAGTGCTCTGGGCTGGGCACAAGGTGCCCATGGGGCACAGCTGGCACTGCATGGGCTGGCAGGGCTTTGCCAGCCTCAGGGATTCTGGGATTCTGTTTCTCAGCTGGGATCCCACAGGAGTTGTGCCAAGCACAGAAGGAGATGCTGCATTCAGAGAAGTGGTTACAGGTGAGCTGGAAGATGTCTCAGGCAGGGAACACACCTGGGGTGCTTTTAGGAACCCACACTGAACACAACTTTATCAAGGTCCATTTCTGGATTTGTCCCTTTATCTCTGTCCACAGAACAAGCTCAGCACAGCTCCTGTCACCCTGTGTGCACAGATTTACACACACGTGTGGAGGATTCAGAGTCTCTTGATTTATTTTAGTGATCATTGCTGTGATGGGGAGAACTGGGCAGTGAGCAAAGCAGCACAGACATTTGTACTTAAACATGAGTTAATTGCAGACAAATCTGATTTTATGCACCTTGGCTTCTCTAACTGAAAAAGAACAGAAAAGAATTAGGGCACAAGGGAATTCTGGGCTGGGGATTAACCAGTACTAGCTCAGAAATGCACAAGGAGAAACAAGGGAGACTGCATAGAGGGGAATCTGTGTGAGGAACATTAATTATTTGTCTCTGTTAGAGATTCTTAGCATTCCTCCTCAAATTCTGATTTCTGGAGACTAAAGTGAAGAAGATGACAGGCTAAGATTGAAAAGCACAAAATTTGCTTCTGCATCCTCTGCCTCCAATGCAGCTTCCTCAGCAGCCAGAGACAGAGTCCTGCACTAAAAAAATAAAGATTCCTTTGCTCCTGATATTTTATTTCATGCTGTCTTTGCAGGTGGCCTTGGTCTTGTCACCATCCAATGCTTCTTCTGTAATGAATCACAATATCTGTGTCCTTGCACTGGAAATAATAATTTGATGGAAGAAGAATTTATACCTGAAAGTGCTTTGGTTTGGGTTTTTTTTTTTCTTGATTATATCTGCTCTCTAGTTCATAAAAATAATGGTGGTGATGATAATAATAACTCTTCCTCCAAAATGCCCCTTGCTTTGAGCAGGACAGTGATTTTTAAGGTACTTTGTTGGTAGACTCTGCTTTTCTTGAAAGATGTAGGATGCAGCATTGATGTGAAAATGTCATTGCATGTTATAAAGAGAAAACTGAATTATGGCAGTGACAATTAGGAGAGCCGGAAAATGTGTCTATTAAACTCTGTTTTACACTTCACATTTGGGTGAACAGCTCTCAAGGGTTCTGTCTGAGCAAAGTAATTAAATTTGTGTCTGACTTTAAAGTTACGCCTAAAGTTCTAAACTGAAAAGGAAGTATGTGCTCAACAGATTTGGTCGTCTGCACTTCACAAGCAATTTTATTTGAACTATTTTGAAGCTGAATTTTCATCCTTT
The DNA here is from genome assembly GCF_028018845.1 of Melospiza georgiana. Lineage (NCBI taxonomy): Eukaryota > Metazoa > Chordata > Aves > Passeriformes > Passerellidae > Melospiza > Melospiza georgiana. The sequence goes on along the minus strand of NC_080431.1, from coordinate 117,740,178 downwards.
CTTTTCTCCTTAGTGCATCTCTTTGTTTTTATCAGCCTAGTCTGTTAAAGTCCCTGCCACAGTGTCCAGATGCTTTCCTTGGTTTCTTCTGCCTGCATTTTGCAGTGCTTCGGTAACAAATTGTTAAACAAACACATTTTGAAGGTGTGTGTTGCTGTCTGCACGTGGTTGTGAATGAAAGGTGGAAGAAATGTGCCTCCATCTTTCTGGAGGAAATGCCACCGAGTTGGAAAAGCAGGATTGTTCCAGAAAGCTGAAGTTACAAGGTCACTTTGAGGTGCTGAACACTGTCACAGACATATTTTCTGAAAAATCCTTTTGCTGGGATCTTTTCTCCCGAGAAGCTGGGAAGCTTCAGCTTCTCCATGTTTTGTTACTTTGGAATGTGATTTGGAGAATTGTTCACCCAGCATATGAATTGTTTTTACTTGATGACCAATGACAGCCAGATGTGTTGAGGCTGTGAGCAGTCACAAGATTTTATTATTCATTCCTTTCCTTTCTAGCTTTTTGCTTTCTCCTTTCTCTTTCTTTAGTATAGTTTTAGTATATAATTTTCTTTTAATATAATATATATCATAGAATTATAAATCAACCTTCTGAAAGATGGAGTCAAGATTCTCATCTCTTCCCTCATCCTGGGAACCCTCAAACTCCATCACAGAATGCAGGTGATTGATCACCCTTGAAGAAGGAACCAAGATTTTCTGGGGATGCACAGAATAGTTCCTCATGGACCTTGAGCAACCTGATTTAATTTAAGACGTCCCTGCCCATGGCAGGGGATTGGAACTGGCTGATCTTTGAGGTCCCCTCCAACCCAAACCATTCTGGAATTCTATGAGCCAATGGGGTATTTTTATTTTTGAGTAGAAAAGTCCCTCTCATTAGTAGCACATCATTGCAGAGAACATGAAATCATCAGGCAATACTGTCTTTTAGCATTTTATAATACACTGGAACTTCAGCTCTAAAGGAAGTTTTAATGTGTGAATTGTACATGGTTCAAAATTAGGCTGCCAACAGAACCAATTATATCACTTCATTTTTCAATCAGGGCAGCATTTTTGCAGCACTTAATTAAAACATATTTATAACTTAATGGCTGTGACTATTTCATTCTCAGGGTTTGCTTGCCTAGGAGCCAGTGAGGAGATAATTCTGTCTGGGTATTTGGAGCAATCCTTCCTTCTTATTATGGTATGAGTGTACATTCTCATACATGAGGTATGAGAATTTGCAGCACCAAGTATTTACTTCAATAAGATGTGAACAGAGATGTGAGTATTTCTTCTTCAGCCTATCACTGTCCAGATGATCCTTGCAATTATTGCTTTGGGCCTTGTTTTGGCTTTATGGTGGGATTTCATCCCCCAAAGAGTGAGGGGACTTGCCCTAATAGCCACAAGTGTGTGGATCCTGTGGCCCCAAACCTCGTTTGCACTGAAGGTGAAAAGAGGCTGCAATGAGTCTGTCACTCCACAGAGTGCATTGCTGACACTGGAGAGGCTATATAAGGCCCTGAACAGCTGCTGAAGACAATTTTTCCCTCTGTAACTTTCCCTAGGATCCTACAAAATAATTGACTTCTCATATGGACAGATTGCAGGCTGGACTCTGAAGTGTGCTCACATTGCAATGTGAAGATTGTTATCAAAGAAGATTATTTCTGTGTTTCTTGGCCAAAAGCCTTTCAATAACCAGGTGATTTGATGGATAATGTTTGGATGAACATGTCACAAAGGACAGTTTTTGTAGTTGAAAAGAATGAGAGGTTTTGGTCTTCAGAGAATCACAGATTGGGTCAGATTGGAAGGGACCACAGAGGGTCCCTGGTGCCACCTCCCTGCTCCAGCAGGGCCATCCCAGAGCACAGGGCACAGGGCTGGGTCCAGGTGGCTCTGGAATGTCCCCAGGAGGAGCCCCCAGAGCCCCTCTGGGCTCTGCTCAGGGCTGGGCACTGCCCAGGGCAGAAGTTGTGCCTCCTGTGAGGGGAATTGCTGGGCTCAGGCCCTGCCCGTGGCTCTGGGGCCATTGCTGGGCCTGGAGCAGAGCCTGGGCCTGCTCTGAGCTCTGCACACAGGGACAGACACAGGGACGGACACAGGGACAGACACAGGGACAGACACAGGGACAGGCAGGGATAGACACAGGGACAGACACAGGGACAGACACAGGGACGGACAGAGGGACAGACAGGAACAGGCAGGAACAGACACAGGGACAGACACAGGGACAGACACAGGGACAGACACAGAGACAGCCAGGGACAGACACAGGGACAGACACGGGGACAGACACAGGGACAGACACAGGGACAGCCAGGGACAGACACAGGGACAGACACAGGGACAGACACAGAGACAGACACAGGGACAGCCAGGGACAGACACAGGGACAGACAGAGGGACAGACACAGGGACAGACACAGGGCCAGGCAGGCCCAGGCAGGGCTGAGGCCCCTCTATCTCCCTGGGGCCCCTCTCCAGCCTAAGCAGCCCCAGCTCCCTCAGCCTTGCTTATTTGCAGTATTAATAAATCCATTACGTTCTAAATCAAGTGTGTAACAATCAAGCTTCAAAGTTACAATTAAATGATCTTTTCATCTGTTTTTTTCTGTTGCATGATCCATGAAAGCTTCTATTTGATAAACAGTGGAGCTGTTAACAACGGGAGGAATACAAATAGGAGCGAGAAGAATGACAGGCCAATATCTGCCTGCATGCTAACCAGCACAGGCTGAGCTAACAGGGGGACTTGGGAGAGGGAGAGAGAGACAGAAAATTTTTTTCATGCTGGTATCTAAAGTTTAAAGCTTGCAGAAAAAAGTTTAAAGCTTTGCCATGTAAAGGCAGCCGCTCACTGGCTGTGCCAAAAGTCTGAGGAGGATTGCGTGTGAGCAGGGGACGTCCTGTCACAGCTGATTCCTGTCTGCTCCTCCTGGCCCAGACTCCATCCTGCACATTATAAATCAGCATCTGGGAAGGGTTACACTGATGGAGGGCCTGTGCCTGCACAAAAAATTGGACAGATTGGGGCAGAAGCACACAGAAAGCCAAAATTCACAGAATTCACAGAATGACCAGGTTGAAAGAGACCTCCAAGACCATCGAGTCCAGCCCAGCCCCAACCCCTCAACTGAACCCTGGCCCCCAGTGCCACATCCAGGCTTTGTTAAACACACCCAGGCATGGGGACTCCACCACCTGCCCGGGCAGCCATTCCAGAACTTTCTCACCCTGGCTGCAAAAACCTTTTCCCTGCTCTCCACCCTGTATTTCCCCTGGTGCAGCTTGAGGCTGTGTGCTCTGGGTGTGTCAGTGCTGCTGCAGACAGAGCCCAGCCCCAGGTGAGCACAGGCACCTTTCAGGAGCTGTGCAGAGTGATGGGGGCAGCCCTGAGTCTCCTTTTCTCCAGGCTGAGCACCCCCAGCTCCCTCAGGGCTTCCTCACAGGGTTTGTGCTCCCAGCCCCTCTCCAGCCTCGTTGTCCCCTCTGGATGTGCTCAGTGTCCCAAGGCCCTTCCCAAACTGAGGGGCCAGAGCTGGGCACAGCACTCCAGGTGTGCCCTCAGCAGTGCAGGGGCAGAATGAGCTCCCTGCTCCTGCTGGCCACAGGATCTGCTCTGGTGAGAGGTATAAATGTGCAGTTCTCTAAAATGGAGTGAAAAATGGAATGGCTGCAGGTTTACACCACAGAAATTTGGGATAACATGTCCCAGAGGTGTTTGGATTACTGGCTCATGCTTTTTCATGGGTGGGGAAGGGAACACAGCAGGGAGGCCTGGGTGACAAAGGAACACAAGCAGCATGCTTGGGCTGTTTGCAGGCTGGATCTAGATTTTAGTGTGTTTTTCTGGAATCATTTCCACCGGGGATAAACCCTCAAAGTAACTATGCTCTCCCAGATGGCCAGAAGGCAATAATGACCAAACTTCTAATTTAATGGAAAAGCTTTCTGATGGGGAAAAGGTGAAAACTGAATTTCAGTGTTTCAGTACCTTGTAACAATCTAGGCTTTCATTTTGGGTCATGTCTCCTAGTTTAGAAAATCCCTTCTGAATTCTTGGGGTGGGATTATTTTATTCAAGATTTTAGATCCCAATGGATTTTTAAAGCTCTGAAAAAGAAGTAAATGTACCCAGTGGGATCTGTAGCAGGAATATTACCCTATATCCTCAGAAAATAATGAGGATTATCTCCAGAGGAGGAGGAGATGTCCCAGATGTCCCAACATCTCTCTAGGCAGTTGCACCACCAAGGAACCAAAGCAACTATGGCTCTTTTGGCTGATTGACAGTGCTCTAGCATTAGGCTGTGCCCCAGTCATTAGGAGCTCTTTAAAAGTCAGACTTGCTGGGTGTTCCTTACCTGGGTGCCTCTGCTAAATTTGACACAGCTGTTCCTTCAGCTTTTTTGTTTCGTTTTTGTTTTTTGGGTTTTTTGGTTTGTGGGTTTTGGTTGTTTTGTTTGGTTGCTTTTGTTTGGTTGGTGTTTTGGTTTAGTTTTGGTTTGGTTTCTTTGTTGTTTGTTTTGGGTTTTGGTTGTTTGTTTAGGGTTTTGTGGTTTTTTCGTGGTTTCTTTTTTTTTTTTTTTTTGAGTCTTATAACAATAATAACGTTCTAATGAGAAATCTAAAAGTTGTTGCATTGGCAGCAGCTGCCCAAGAGCCAGGAGCTGGTTGGTTGTCAGGGCAACACCAAGAACACCCAGAGCAGTACCCGAGGAAAAGCTTCTGCTGACTCTCCCTTTGCTTCTTTTTGTTGGGGAGTGAATGCTCAAGTTCATTTTCAGGGGTTATTTAAAATATCTCACCCATCTAAATGTCTAAAAATCTGGAAATAGACATTAAAATGACTGGTTTTGTAGTACTTCCCTCCCTTTCACTGGGTAAATGGAATCAGGAATCATGAAATTAATGAAATGAATTCCGCAGAATCACGGAATCAGGGAATGGTTTGGGTTGGAAGTGACCTTAAAGCTCACCCAGTGCCACCCGTGCCATGGCAGGGACACCTCCCACTGTCCCAGGCTGCTCCAGCCCCAGTGTCCAACCTGGCCCTGGACCCTTCCAGGGACTGGGATCCACAGCTTCTCTGAGCAATATGAATGTAAACTGAATTCTTTATTGTTTTCACTCTCTATCTCATTTCAAACATCAGGGAGCCTTTTGCAAGGCTTCCTCTGGAGACCATTTCTTTCGAACACTCTTAAAGCTGGGCAAACTGAGTGTCATCCTTGGTGCCAGACACCACAACATCTCAGAGCTGCTGCTGGGAGCCAGAGGGGAAATCAGGGCTCTTGGTCCTGCCTGCTGTGAACAGAGGTGAAGGAGCATGGAGAGGAGGAGGAGGAGGAAGATCTCCAGGGCAGAGGAATGCTGGCTGCCATCTCTGGAAGTGTGCAAGAAGTGTCTGGATGTGGCCTTAGGGACATGCTTTGGGGTTATGATGGTGGTGCTGGGGTGATCTTGAAGAGCTCTTCCATCCCTGATGATTCTGGGATTCTTGATGACTCTGTAAATGAAAGTTTACAACAGAAATGCTATTTATGGTGAGGATGGAAACATGAGGCTGTGGTGTGGTGATGGGGATGGGAATGGGATTCTGTGCTCTCATACATGAACTGTAATAAAGGTTGGTGTCCCACTCCAGATAATATTGACCTGTTGACTTACTGTGCTCACTTTCTGCAGTCTGTGCCTTCCAGGTTTACAATATTTTATATTTTGATATGCCTATACAAGCAAGAAATCATGGTTAATACTGCACTGCATCCATTCCTTTGATTTCTGAGGGGCAGCAAAGTTCCCAGAAACAGCAGCTTGTCAGCTTCCCAGTTACCCATCAAAAATACAGGAGATAGTGGGTTTTAACTCCCAGGGCAGCTGTAACTGGGGTGATGATGCCTGACTGCTCCCAGGGCAGAATTTCTGTGTTATGAGTTCAGTGTTCCCCAGTTCCCCCTCCTGGAGGATGGGACATTTCCCTGTGGTGAGACTCCTCCAATTTCCTTCTCCACTTGATTTCTGTTTCAACCTCAGTTCTCCTTCTCTATTTGGCCTCTATTTTAGGGGGATTTATCACAGGGATCCTAATACACACCTTAGCACTTCTGAGTGGGCATCCAGCAAGACAGGAGACTGTGGTGATGTTCGCAGTGGTCCCAGGATGAGGGAAGAGACAAGAATGTTGACTCCATGTTTCAGAAGGCTTGATTTATTATTTTATGATATATATTACATTAAAACTATACTAAAAGAATAGAAGATAGGATTTCATCAGAAGGCTGGCTAAGAATAGAAAAAGAATGATAAAAAAAGGCTTGTGACTGACCAAGACAGTCCGGGCAACTGGACTGTGATTGGCCATTAATTAGAAGCAGCCACATGAGATCAATCACAGATCCACCTGTTTTCATTCCACAGCAGCAGATAATTATTATTTACAGTTTGTTTCTGAGGCCTCTTGGCTTCTCAGGAGAGAAAATCCTAAGGAAAGGATTGTTCATAAAACATGTCAGTGACACAAGACCAGTATTTCCTCTCCTGCAGAGGAAAGAAGAGATCTGAGGGGAGAACACACACAGAGGAGAAAGCTGTTATTAAAAGTGATATGCAAAGAAAGGTGTTATTAAAAGTGATATGCAAAGTATTTTTGAAAGATCTGGCTTTTTCTGTCACCTCACCTTGTTTAAGAAATGTCTGGGAATGTTTCTGAATTATATTTTGTCCTCTGTTCCCTGGTTCTCTTTGAGAGCAGCGTGAGTGGGAGTGTCGAACGGATTTGATCTCACTTTAGAGGGAGAGTGTTACATCTTCAAAGAGGGCTGTTTTTCTTCAGAGAGGTTAATCAGTCACTAAAGTTAAAGCAGTGCCAGCGAACACCAAACTGTAATTTCCAAGAGGTGTATTAATAGATGTGGTGAAAGAAATTGTAGCCGTGTTGTGATTTTGGTGTAAATATTTCTTCTGTGACATGTCTAGAGAGCTGGGTGGAATGGAACTGGCAGGAAACCTGGAGAGAGACAATTTACAAAGGATGGAGGGACAGGACACAGGGAATGGCTTCAAACTGACAGAGAACAGGGTTAGATGAGGCATTAGAAAGTAAGGGTGGGCAGGCCCTGGCACAGGGTGCCCAGAGCAGCTGTGGCTGTCCCTGGATCCCTGGATCCAAGGCCAGGTTGGACACTGGGGTTTGGAGCAGTCTGGGACAGTGGATGTGTCCTTGCCATGGCAGAGGGTGACATGGGATGATTTTTAAGGTCTTTTCCAACCCAAACCACTCTGTGATCTCCTGACTCCATGATCCCATGATTCCAGGATTCTTGTCATCTCTAAGTGTAGTTTACCTGGAGGTGTGAAGAGCCATTAAAACAAGGGTTGTCGATAACTTAAAGATGATTTTTGCACCAAAGCTTTTGAAACAACTCCATGCCAAGCAACATCAACACTTCTTGCAATTTGGCTACTTTTCTCATGTCCTCATAGCCAGATTCTTCAGCTGTGCTTTTGTACACTTAAGTGCACATGATGGAAAGGATTCTTATCTTGTGCTTTGCCAAGTCCTCACCTGGTGACAACAAAATCAGAACTCTATCACATTGCCCTACATAATTTATAAATGCTAGAAATTACTCCAGTGACCTCCCAGTCTAGGTTTGATTATTTAGGTTTTTCTGTTTCTACCCATGACTCACGAGTGCTTGCTGGGAGGTGGGAATGAGTGCATTATTCTCCAAAATTTATTTGTCTGAAAGAACTTGCTGAGATCAATCACTTGGCTTGACTCCATCCTCTGCTCCTTTGTGTGACTTCAGCAGCTCCAAGGGGCAGCCATCCAGGTCAGGGTGACCATTGGTGTTAGAAGGTCCATTTTAGGGGAATTAATGCTGTTTTGCATAGCCCTGCCACAGTTCTGTGCTGCACCAAATTCTAATTCACAGCATGTAAATCACTTTCCCTCCTGAGCTGAGTGTGTGCTGATGGCTGCTCCACCAGACAAGAAATGGCCAATTATTTACTATCAAACTTAATGGCTTGCCTGAATAAAACATGTGTTAGGAATTCTCTGTCCCAACGTTAGCAAGAAGCTGTCACCAAAGGCATTGTTTTCTCCCAGGGCTGCCTGTCACAAAAAGCAGAATACGGCGGCGTGCTCAGTCTCCGTGACTCAGCTGTCAAAGTTTTATCTCCTGAGCACACAAGAAATATTATTTGTGTAATGAAGCTAATAAGCACGTATCAGAAAGGTTGTATTTCTCCCAGAGATGAAGCAAAACAGTAGTTACAACCCTCAGCAAGGCAGTTCTGTAAAATTCCAGGCACAGAGGAAATGTTTCTTCTGCGGGAACACATTGTAAAGCAGAGGAAATGCCAACTGTGTTGGTTGTTTCCAGGCCCTGAAGCCAGCTCCAGCTGAACAGGAGCTGTGTAAAAAACGGTTTACAGACCAAGGAAATGGACCTGGAGGTATTTCCAAGCCAGAATAAGAAATGTTCGTGCTGCAGCAATGAATAAAATGCTGCAGCTATTAATCTTCATCAGTGGAGTGTGTGGCTCTCCCTGGCCCTGCTGCAGAGGGAACATCTTTATCCTAACAAAAACTCACTGGAAGCGGGAATGTGCCATGAGTCTTTGATGGGAATACATGGCCACATCCACAGTCTCCACTCCCAGTGTCATTCCTGATCAATAACTGAAAAATTCCACTACTGAAGCCATAATGACATTTTATCCCAAGCAATTAAAATTTGTGTTGACCCTGATTTTATGTTATTTTCCATCCCACTTGTATTGCTTTCTCTGGGTCTGAATTGAAGGGACTTGAGATGGTGTTTCATGTTCACACTCAGGTGTTTATTATTTCTTATCAGTAAAACAGTCTCACAACGGTGAGGTTTGGCAGCTTTTCATTAGCAAAGCACAAAATGGCCAGCAATCCCTTGTTCCAAGGACTTTTAAGACTGAACTATCCAATGAAGAACTGACACCTGGATTATTTCCCTTTTAACCCAATAATTGATCCCACAGAGCTGCAATGGGGACTTTTCTGCCCAATTACAAAATGCCACCCAAACTCATGGAGAAGAAGGAAGAAGAAGCATGAAGGACAACACCCTGTGCCCTCCATCTTGCTGCCATCCACAACACACTAAAAACCCCAAAACCTCAATTTCTCACTGAGTGATACACCTACACTGCTCTCTATAATCTATTTCACACTTTTGTGGATTCTGGTCTATTCTGGAGTTTAGGAAACTTTCTCCATGGATGAGGGTCAGAGTCAGAGCTGCCCTGGGGGTCAGGGCACCCCAGAGCAGACACAGAAATATTCCCTGTGTGCCCTGGGTTTCCATAAACTTGTTTGGTTTTTTTTTTGGTTTTTTTTTTTTTTTTTTCCTATTTAAGTGCTCCATCAGTGGATGCCCCTGTCTTTAGGAGCAAATAATTTTGCATTTTAAATACTTTCTGGTTTAATCGTGTTCATCATCAGGAGCAGCACATGTAGACACCTGGGTTTACAGCTACACACAGTGTTTGTTCTGTGCAGCAGTGCATGGCTTGGGACGAGTTAGATAAGATATAAGGGACCAAGTGGCATCAGAATGTACAGATAATGCCAATGGAGTGACCTGGGTGTCCCTGCCCATGGCAGGGGGATTGAAAAGAAATGATCTTTGAAGTCCCTTCCAAGCCAAATCATTCTATGATTGCATGATTCTGTTCAAGCACAAGAAAATATACTGCTACATAGAAATTAAAATCAGGGTGTGATTATCAATTTCACATACTAGGCCACAAAAAGTCTTAAAATTCAATGTTTTTGTGAGAAAACAGGTCAAGTTCCTCATGGTTTGGAACTTATATTTTGAAATACTGATATTTTTAATGGGCAAGTGTTCCCCAGGGATGTCATTACCTGTCTTGTAAGAGTGCAGCAGGTCTGGGGATACAAATAATTACATTTGAGAAACTTTAAATTTCCTTGTATCCGTATATTTTGCTTTTCTGTTCCTTGAAGAAGACCTGGGATTAAAAATATGTGTGGCATTCAGAGTTTCCTTCTGCTCCCAGGGTTGTTCAGGCTCTGTGCTCACTTCTTTTGAAACAAACCAGCCATGGTTTGGTTGTAAAGCAGAATCCCATTAAGGAAAATTAATTGGTTCACCTTTTAATCAGGATTCATGGAAGATTATTGTTTATCAGTTCGCTACCACAGGAACAGTTTTGACTTCTCAGTAAATCTACAAATTGGATATGAAGGAGGGAAATGTTTTTTACTTTTCCTACTCATGAATCAGAACAGCTTCTGCCTACTCCTTGTGGGAAAATAATGTAATGGTGTGGCCTCATTTTAGCCTTATCAATTTTGATTGTTCTGCTCATTTTAAGTGGCAGACAGATGACCTGTTAACAACTTCTACTGGTTCCATCGTAGTGATCAAAACTGCAGCAACCTTGCTCAGCATTTTCCATTAGGGAAGTGATTACAGAGGTTAATTCACTTACAGCCTGCAGCACCATTCCTGCCTCTTTAAAAGTAAAAAAATTAATGCAGTCATAACCTCAGAAGAATCAAATATGATCGTGAGTCCCCACTCCCACTCATTTTATAAGCCTGTCTCTACAAAATATTCTTTTACTCTCCATCAAAATGCTATTTATTGTCTCTCTCTCCCTGCAGACACAGTTATTAGACATTTCATATATAATGCCTCATACATTTTCCCACTCACAGGGGTTTAAGCTGGGGGAGGGCTGAATAACAAGTAGAAATAGATGAAACTAATGGCATTAATGCTATATTGGCATAATAAAAGCTGTTTTAAATGTCTTGAGATGTAAAACCATAAAATATCTTAATGTGAACTGAATAGAAACAGTCTTTATCTTTTAAAACTGTTTTTATAAACTAAGAGACCTGTTATTTAGCAATTAGCCCTACAGTAATTTGCCATACCTGGTGATTTCTTGTATTTAACAACACAAATATTCTTTTTTTTCCCCTTCAAGACAATTAAGTGAAGTCTCAGGCTTCAGTTTTCTGTATGTGCCCAAATTAAGAATATTTGGTACTTCGCTTAGCCTGAATTTTGGGTTGTTCTCTACCTCTGAAAAGTGGGACATTCTGCCTTGAATATTTAAATATTGATGTCAGAATTGAGCAGGTTGGAGTATTTCAGGTTTTGGAAGTGGTTTTTTTGTCAAATGTGTGAAAAACTGAGACATTTTCAGGCATGCAGAGCTTTCAGCAATCACACGTGTTCATCAGCCTACGTATCTCCGGTCCGGAAAGGGAGCTGGGGATAGAAAGGAGGTAAAAGGGAGGACACCAACAGCAAGATGCACTCCTCCTTCCAAAATATCCCAGAAAAAGGGAATTCTCACATCTACCCCAGAGCACACACAGTGGAGAAGGTGAACCTTGGTTATTCTGCATGCCACAAGACACACTTTCTCTTTTCTTCCCCAAAATCCTTGAAGAAACCTGGGTTTGCTGTGCTGCAAAAGAGACCTGAACACCACCACGTTTCTCAAAGTAAAATTAAATATTTTCATGCCCAGGTTAGCAGGATATTGCTACACTCTCAGGTTTCCCTGGAGCATGAAAACAAAATCAGACTGGCAAGACACATTAGTTTTGGAAGTTGGCTGTCTTTTGTAAAGCGAGGGAGATTATTTCAGGGAACATTTTTGATTCAAACCATGACTGATCACCCTGGATCACCTGAGAGAATCTTGTCTTTCTCCAGGAATTCCAGGCTGGCCTGAGAAGTCCAAGCAGCAATGCTGGGTGTCTGTAATTAGGTACAATGAACACTCCCCACCACACCTGTTGTTATTTCCCAGTGCACTAAAAATGGGCATTTTCAGCTTCCCAGCAACATCAGCTGCTGCAGGGAAATCTGCAAAACACGTGCCACCAGTTTTGAGACAGAACTTCATGTAGTGAAGACCTCTCTTTCTAAAAGGATAGGACCATATGGCCCAGCACTCCAGACTGAAGCTGTATAAACTTATATAAGCTTCTGCTGCTGCTGCACACCACACAGGCTCAGTCTAACTAGGGAACAGCTTTGTTCTGAAAGAATTTGCCTGGATACCTAACTGGCACTAATTTTCTCAGAAACCATGAGAATTGAGGTTAGTGAGGACTCCCATTTGTCAGGAATTTAGCACATCTTTTAGTTAAATAATTATCCTTTTTGCTCAGAACCCCCCAGGCAAACCAATCTGAACTCCTGGAGGTGCAGTTTTTCCTGAATTTGGCAGCAGCAGCTCCTCAATTGTTATGAATAGGTAAGGAGGGGATGATTAATCTGTGAATTAAATTTGGACCTCAATCCCCATCTCCTAGGCAGGAACTGTTTGTTAGTTTGGGTGGGGGTTTTTTTGTTTGTTTGGTTTTTTGTTGGTTTTTGTTGTTGTTGTTGTTGTTGTTATTGTTTTTTGGTCTTTTTGTGTGTTGTTTTGTTTGTTCATTTTTTGTTGAGGTTGGGTTTTTTTGTTTTTGTTTTTTTGGGTTTTATTTTTAATTAAATTGAATTGAAAATTATTATGAATTATAGAATCCCAGGATGGTTTGGGTTGGAAGGGACTTTAAAGCCCTTCAATACCCCTGCCATGGCAGGGACACCTCCCACTGTCCCAGGCTGCTCCAAGCCCCAGTGTCCAACCTGGCCTTGGCCCTGCCAGGGATCCAGGGGCAGCCCCAGCTGCTCTGGGCACTCTGTGCCAGGCCCTTCCCACCCTGCCAGTAAATACAGCAATACACTACAATGTATTTGAAATTCCTGACTGAAATGGGCATCCATTTTCTGACTCAGCTTTGTCTTTTCATGCTGATTCTGCCTTTTTTTTTTTTGCATTTTTGGTCTCGAATGAAAAGCTAAGCCAAACCAGGATGTGGATTTACAGACTGCATGCCAAATAATCAAGCAGTACTGGGGTGTGCCCTTGATCATGTAGCTGGAGGTGACCTCGTCTCTCGCAAACCTGTATGAACATCTGGAGAAACATCTGGAGAAGCAGGAATGGAGAAATGCATCTACCTATCCCCAGGAGGGGCTGAGGTAGCTGGGAAGGGGCTGAGCCTGCAGAAAAGGCTCAGAGGGACCTCATTGCTCTGCAGAACTCCTGACAGGAGGGGCAGGGAAAGGAGGAGAGGAAATGGCCTCAGATGGCACCAGGGCAGGCTCAGGTTGGAGACTGGCACAGAAAATTTCCCTGGCAGAGTGGTCAGGCCTTGGGCTGAGCTGCCCAGGGAGGTTTGGAGTCACTGAATTGTCCCAGAGCAGTCTGGATGTGGCCTTGGGGACAGGGATTGGGGTGATGCTGGTGCTGCCGGGGTGGCACTGGATGATCCTGAAGGGCTCTTCCAATCCTGATGATTCTGTGCTTCCATGACTGATCCTTTACTGACTTATGCCCAGTCTCTGGTTCATTTCTCAGCTTGTTTTCCATGAATGTGTTTCAGGAGCTCTCAGAGCTTGAGACCCTGACAGAGAAGGTGGTGCCTGAGCAGCCTGACATGGGGACACAGCTGTCCCTTTTCCTGTGGCACTGGTGTGGTATTTTCAGGGTCCCCAGGATGAAGGAGGAATTGAGAATCTGATTCCATGTTCTTAGAAGGCTGAATATTATATTAATATTGTAATTATATTGTAATTATATTGTAATTATATTATATTATATCATGTCATATATTATATTATATTATATTATATTATATTATATTATATTATATTATATTATATTATATTATATTATATTATATTATATTATATTATATTATATTATATTATATTATATTATATTATATTATATTATATTATATTATATGCTATACTAGAACTATACTAAAGAATAGAGAAAGGATACAGACAGAAGGTTTCAAAGAATGATAATAAAAACTCGTGACTGCTTCCAGAGTCTGACACAGCTGGGTGGTGATTGGTCATTAAGTCAAAACAATTCACATGAAACCAATCAAACAACCACCTGTTGGATAAACAATCTCCAACCACATTTCACAGTAGAGAAAAATGAGATAATTTTTTTTTTTTTTTCCTTTTTCTCTGAGGCTTCTCAGCTTCCCAGGAGAAGAAATCCTGGTGAAGGGATTTTTCCAGAAAATATGACAGCGACACACTGGCCATGCTTTTCTGGGTGTACCTAAACGTTCTTGGTGAAGATACCCCCCTGCAGCAGCATTTCACACTTGTGTCACCACATGCAGAGGGTGCAGCTGTTTCTGGGCAGGTTCAGCCTGCAGAGAGAGCAGCGGCTCTGTGGAACTGGGCAGCCTGTGCTCTCTGCACTGTTGATGGTACAGGGCACTGGTTTTCCTTGCCAGCAATATTATCCCAGTGTCCTCACACTGCTGGGCACACACAGAGTCAGCTGAATTTCCTTCCAAGGGCAGAGCCCCACTGCAGGAGTGTTTGTGCTGTTTTGAAGAACACAGAGGTTATTTTTTCTGTTATGAACTGAAACCATCCCAGATGTGCCCACTGGAGCTTGGAGGCAGTGCTAATGTTCTGTCTTCAGTAAAATCATGCCTTTACTTCTTCTGTGTCCACAGCATCCTTCCCCATGGTTTCTGATGAGAATTTGATTCACAATTCAAAATTTCATTTACATTGCACACTTTGGCTGCAAATCTTAGCCCAGGAAATCTCCTAACCTGCTCTTACACCCAAACCATGGAGGAGATACATGCCCAAGGACCAGCCAAGCCAAGCCTTGCCCAGCTGCATCTGCTGAGCTGTTCCCTGCAGGAGAAGGAAGATTCCGGCACAGATTTTGTCACCAACCTGTGTATGATTTGTAATCTCGTCCCAAACCCTTTTTTCTGCTGGCAGTTCTGGAAATTGCAGCTGTAAGACAATTGGCAAAGCTCAGGCTTCACTTGAAACTGTCATCTGTTAATTCAATACTTTTGTTGGGATGCAGCTGCTGTGTGACCACTCCTGGGCTGTGAGAACCACTGTTGGAGGTAGTTCAGCAGCTTCTGGTGCACTTGACTTTGCATAAGTGGGACTGTTCCTCCCAATTCTCTGCTGCTGAAGCTGATCTTCATGTCCCCAGTGCCCAAATGCCTTTTGTCATTCTGTCCTTTTGTCCCTCTGCCTGGTGCCCAGGCTGCACATTGAGAGGGAGAGAGGTTCACCCAGAGGTGATGAGGTAATTTTGTTTCCCTGCAGAGATGTTGGGTATTACTGCGCCTGTGTGGGTCGCTGGTGGTGAGAGAGAGATGGTGAATCTTGTTTCTTGATCAGAAGGCTGATTTATTGAGATATCATATATAATACATTATGACTATGCCAATAGAATAAAGAGAGAGGTTTGCAGAGCTGCTAGGCTAGGCTAGGAAAAGATAGAAAAGAATCTACAACAAAGTTTTGCCCAAGGACTCAGTCCCCTAGCTTGCCCTGGTGATTGGCCCTTAATTATAAATATAGAAAATGAGCCAATCAAGAAACCCCTGTTACATTCCACAGCAGCTGATAATAATTGTTTACCTTGTCTTCTGAGGCCTCTGGCCTCCAGAAGACACAGAAATCTGAAAGAAAGGATTTCTGTGAAGAAATGTCTGCGACAGTTCTGCTCTAAACAAATAAGACAAAACAGCGAAGGTCTAGAGATGGTCAGCAAACAGAGTCCAGAATCAAGGGCAGGGATAACATCTGACAGCTTTTTGGCCAGGGGTGTAGTGCCAGGTGCTGATCTGTGATCTTTTGGGAATAGTCTCCATCTCTGATCCTGTGGAGCTGCCAGGTCTCAGGGGAGCAGCTGCTAATTCTTGCAGGTTGAGGAGGGGACCCTGCTTGGCCAACCATCCCCAGCAGAAGGGGAACCCATGACCTGTGAGCAGGACCTGCATTAAAAAAACTCCTTGGGAGCACCAGAACCCTGGCTTCAGGTGTGTCTTGGTTTGGAAAGACAGGAGTCTGCTAAGGAAGGCAGGAGCCTCCCCTGAAATGGAGAATGTGAACCCTCCCCACCCTTCCAAATTGCTATAAATTTTAAATTAGGGACCATCAGGCAAAAATATGGGAGCAGGAAATAACAGTTCTTTAATAGGGAAAAGAAAAAAGTAAAAGGATAAAATAAACAATGCAGTACACTAAAACAACACTGCCAGAGTCAGAACCCAACCTGACACCCTGTGGGTCAGGGTGTTGGTGGCAGCCCCATTGGAATTGTGGCTCAGCCCTCCTGCAGTGTCAGGGGTGGTTCTGCTGGAGCAGGGATCCTGTAGAGAAGGATGTGTTCTTCCTCTGAAGATCCAGTGGAAGAAGAGGCAGCTGCTGTTCCTCTGAGGAATCCAGTGGAGAAGCCGTGCTGGTGTCTCAAAACCTCTGGATTATATCTGGGTAGCAATGCTTGGCTCCTCCCTCTGGGCTCCCATCTCCCAATGGGATGTTATAGTTCCTATCAGCCATGCAGGCACATTCAATGGCTGTTATCAGCAGGTGTCCCCTCCCGAGGGAGGTGTGAATGTGATCACTCAGAGAGAGAGAAAGCAAACTGCCCACTTGACAAAGGTAATCTGCCATAAGGATGGTAATTGAAAACATCTTGCATTGCAATCTTCAACAAGGTGTGTGCCATGTTCTCCTGTGTGTGTGGATGCATCTCCTCTGCTGTCCCCTCTGCTGTCCCCTCTGAGGTCCCCTCTGAGGTCCCCTCCACCCTTGCAAGTGCAGCCCAATCCATGGCACAGCACAGAGAGCTGAGTGCTGGGGCTGCTGTCGCTGCTTTTTCCTCTCTTTCAAGCCCAGCTGGATCCCTTTGCTCTCCCTTTCTCTCTGCACGTTGCATCCTAACATTTGCCCTGGAATTACAGAGCTGCTCAAAGACACAATGGTGAGAGCAGTACAGAAGTCCACACAGCTTTGTGAATTTGTTTTCCCTGAGTGCCAGAGGACTGTAAAGCAGCACCAGGTACAGGCTGCAGACTGATTTCCTTTGGAGCACTGTGCCTGTGTATCAGAGAAATCCTGCTTTGAACCTGGATATCAGGGATGTGAATGTGGCTCTTCCTACTAATTCCACACCTCCCTGCAGCACTGTGCCTTGTCACAGTGGGATGTGGCATTAATCACAGCCGTACTTCACCTGCAGCCTCATTTAATAGGGTTTTGTTGAATAAGTCAGAAAGCAAAACCCAGGTAGCTTTCCAATTACAACGTGCCTCAGTGATGTGCATCCCAGCTTAGCCAGCATGCTCTTTTCTTCCTTTCTTCCTTCCTTTTTTTTTTTTTTTTTATTTTTTGAGCAGGCATTTGGGCTTTTCACAGCACTTAATTGCCTTCATCAAGAGAGATGTTAATTGTCAGTAATCATTGCTTGTCCACATGAATGAGCAAGGAGAACCATGCTATGTTGCTGAGGAGCCCATGGGCTTGGCAGGAATCACTTACTGAGGGAAGGAAAGCTCATGTTGCTGCACTATTTGGTTTGCTTCCATTCCCTCACTTGTCTGAAATGTTTACTGAGCATGGCCACGCTTGCCTTGGAGGCTGGAACCAGTTAATTTTCCTATTTTAACTCTGTCTTGCAATTCTCTGCTCTGGCATCAGGAATTGCAGCACCAAGAAAGCCAAGTGGTGTTCAGAGGTTCCATCAAGTTCAGATTTTTTGTGTTTTTTTTTTTTTTTTTGGGTGATTCTGCCCTGCTCAGGTGATTTCCCAGCTGCAGAGCTGCCCCAGCCCAGGGAGGAGCTGGAGCTGCTGCAGAGAGCCCAGAGGAGGCTCCAGGATGAGCAGAGGGATGGAGCAGCTCTGCTGGCAGGAAAGGCTGGCACAGCTGGCATTGTTCACCTGCACAGGAGAAGCTTTGGGCTGAGCTCAGGGTGGCCTTGCAGGGCCTGGAGGAGCCCCAGGAAAGCTGGAGAGAGACAATTGCCAGGGGATGCAGGGACAGCACACAGGGAATGGCTCCCAGTGCCAGAGGGCAGGGCTGGGTGGGATCCTGGCAATGAGGAATTGTTCCCTGGCAGGGTGGGCAGGGCTGGGATGGAATTCCAGCCCTGGATCCTTGGCAGTGCCCAAGGCCAGGTTGGACACTGTGGCTGGAGCAGCCTGGGACAGTGGAACATGTCCCTGCCATGGCAGGGTAGGAATAAGATGATCTTTGAGGTCCCTTCCAACCCAAATATTCCATGATTCTACGACACTCTCACAGTACAGGTGACACCATTTTCATTGATCACAACAAGCCAGAGCTTTTGTTTGCAGTGTTATTTGAAGGAAATCACCACTTTTGTGTAGCAAATTCACTTCTCTGTGCAAAATTTCCTTCCATAGGAAAGGGTTATTGATGGGAAACCAGACCTGAACCTTCCCAGATGCAGAAACACTTTGGGAATTCCAGGGCATTTGGGGTCACAGTCGCTGCTGCAGCCGAGCTCTGCTGGGGCTGGGGTTGCCAGGAAGCCAATTAGGAAGGGTTTTTGTCTGGCTGCAGCAGCCTGGGGATTGCTTTACCCTGAGCTCAGCTGGCTCTGCCTCCCCAGGGAGAGCATTCCTGCTCTGGATGGTGCCAGCACACGTGTGCTGCCATCCTCCTCCTCCTCACCTGGCTGCTCACAGCTGGCTGCAGGGGCTCCGAGAGCCTCGGGGAGGGAGAGGGAATGGGTTTGCTAAAACAAGGAATTTTCTGGCTCTTTTTGCCACAGAGAATCGGGCTGAACTCTGATGTGTGTCCTGGTTTTACCAAATCCTCCAAATTTGTTGCGATAAACCCTCCAAAATCACCTTTTTAGTGCTAATGAGTCTGTCCTGACTTCATTCTTGGCCAATGTTTGTGTCTGGCCTCCACACATAGCCACTAAACTTTTTAATTTATCCATTTATAGCAAATAAGGAAATTAATGCTCCTGCTTCTAAATAACTGTGATGCCTTTTTAGGGCCTGGTTTTTGATAGTGGGGGCCCCACAGAGGAGGCTGCTGTGAGAAGCTGCTGGAAGCTTCTACCATGTCCAGCAGAGCCAGACCCTGAAGGTGGCTCTGGAGATGGACAAGCTGCTGGCCAAGGCTGGGCCATGAGAGTGTTGGGGAACTCCTCTGTTATTAAATATTGAAGAGGAAAATCAAAGCAAAGTGGGGCACGCACAGTTTTTTTCCAGCCAGAGAAGAGGAGGAGGTGAGAGCATGTGAGGGAAACAACGTAGAGACAGCAGGGTCAGTGGAGAAGGAGGGGCAGGAGGAGCTCAGGGTGCTGGAGCTGAGATTCCTCTACAGGCCATGGTGACCACCAGGGTGAAGGAGCTGAGGCCCTGCAGCCTGTGGGGATCCATGGGGGATGCAGAGATCCATGAACAGCCCATGGGGATGCAGAGATCCACCCACAGCCCCTGGGGATCCATGGGGGATGCAGAGATCCACCCACAGCCCCTGGGGATGCTTGGGGGATGCAGAGATCCACCCACAGCCCCTGGGGATGCTTGGGGGATGCAGAGATCCACCCACAGCCCATGGGGATGCTTGGGGGATGCAGAGATCCACCCACAGCCCATGAGGATCCTCAGGTGCTGGGGCTGAGCAGGTGCTGCTCCCAGGGCATTTCTTGGGACTGAAGTGGAAAATCCATCAATGGCTCAAAGAGAGGAGAAAGGAAATCTGGAGACTCTGCTCTTGGGCATCACAAATTTGATTGGAAAACAGAAATTATTTTCTAATTTTTCTTATTTACTAGATTTTAGCTTCATTCATGGAATTCTAAATAATTCTTCCTATTCTTCTTATTCTCACTCTTCTGCTTCTTCTTTTCTTATTCTACATATTTTCACATCCTAATTATTATTATTGCTCTTCTCCTATGCATTTTAAAATTCTTAATCTCATTCCTCTTCCTCTATGGATTCTAAAATTCTTATTCTTAATACTATTCTTCTTCTATAGTTTATTATATTCTTATTCCTCTTTTATATGGATTTCATAATTCTTATTCCTATTCCTCTTCTTCTTCTACATAGTGCTAAATTCTTAGTCCTATCATTACTCTTATTCTTCTATGTATCTTTAAATTCTTCTTCCTCTTGTCTTCATTGTCTTTGTCATCGTCTTCACCTTCTTCATCTCCGTCTTCTGCATTTTTGTCAACTTCTTTGTCTTTATTGTCTTTGTCATTGCCTTTGTCATCTTCATCTTTGTCATCATTGTGGCCTTCATCACCTCTGTGCCATCTCTGTCTCCTCCACGCTCCCGTTCCCGTTGGTTCCCTCTGCCGTCGTTCAGAGCCCCGTGGGTGCCACAGCCCCGCGGGGAGGACGGCTCTGGAGCAATGGCTGCTGTCGGTGCCGTGTCCCTGCTACTCCTCGGGCGGTGCCGCCAGGCAGGGACAGCACAGCCGCTCCTGCACCACCTGCAGCGCCCGCCTGAAGCGGGAGGGACGTCTCCTCTTGGCACCCAGCTTTCCATGGAAGGCCTCCGTGGGAGAAGCCACGAGGGCTTGGCCTTCCAGGGGGCCAGGTGAGGCACACAGCAACCCTGAGCTGCCCGCCTCCGGTGCCTGCTCCTCAACCCAGGCCTCAGGAGGAAGAGGCACTGGGGGCCTGTCTGCTGCAAAAGCTTTCCATTTCTGCTCCCTGCCTTCTTCTGGGGGCAGCTGCAGGATGCTCACCTCGTCCCAGGTGTCTCCCTCCGGGGCCAAGGACTTCGTACAGACACTGGAGTGGGACTCGACTTTGCAGGGGTTCTGGGCCAGCTGTGGGCTGCTGTTGTCTTCCCAGCTGGAGTGTCTGTGTATGTTCCCTTGGGACACGTCCTGGCCAAGGGATGCTTCTTCTTGGAAAAGGCCTTGGCTGATGTGTTCTTCCCAGCTGGAAATTTCTTTCCAGCTGTTGACGTTTCCATGGGACATCTGTTCCTCCACAAGCTCTTCCCAGTATGACACTTCCTGGGACAGCTCCTGCTCTATGCACTCTCCCTGCTGGGACCCTCCTAGGGAGTTGCTCCTTTCTCCCAGGGACAGCTCTGCCTCCTGCACACCTTCCTGCTGGGAAAGCTCTTCCTCCATGTGGGATGTCCCGGGCATGGGGCTCTGCTGCCTTAGGGCTGGAGCTGCTACTGCAGCCTCTTCCACAGCATCTCGTTCCTCCAGCTGCTGCAGCTGTGCCTGGCTCAGGAGCTGCCCAGAGCTGCTCGGCTCCCTGCTGCCCTGGGTGTTGTAGGGGACACTGGGTGAGCTCTGTGTCCCCAGGGATGACAGCTCCTCACTGGGGACAGGAGACTCTTCTGCCTTTTCCTCCTCCCGGGCAGCAACAGGCTCGGGGGGCTCCTCCTGCCCGGCAGCTCCGGCCGGGGCAGCACCTGCCGGCTCGGCCTCCTGCGGGGCAGGAGAGGCGCTGGGCAGGGCAGGCGCTGCCTCTGCTGCCAGCGCTGCGCCCACGGCGCTGGAGGAGCCGGGTCCATCCGAGGAACAAGGCTGGGGCTTTTCCTCCTCCACGGGGCTCAAGTGTCTGTCCCCGGTCCTGGAGGTGATGTTCTGCTCCCATGGGGTCAGCTCTTGGGCTTCCTCCTCTGCTTCAGTGGACAGCTCTGTTTCCGACTCGTATTCCCCCTGGGACATGTCTGGGTCACTGGAGGAGTCCCAGGGAATGTCCCAGTCCGAGGTCTCCTCATCACTGCCTTGCTCTGTCCCCATTGACCATGCCGCCGGCCCCACCAGCTGCTGCTCAAAGAAGGCTCTCAGCCGGGTGGACGAGGGGCTGAAGGGGCTCAGCGAGGGCGGCCCTGAGCTCGTCTGCCCAGCCCATGGGGCTGCTTCCACCATTTCCACATGCACGCGTTTCTCCAGCGGTCCCTGCGGCTGCTGCCCGGATCCCTGCACCTCCTGCAGGGCCCGGCGCACAATCTCACAGCTGAGCTGCCGGGCCAGGTCCAGCAGAGCCTGGCTGCGGCCCTGGGGGCTCTGTGCGGCAGGGACCGGGCTCTGTGTCCCTGCTGATGGCAGCTCCTGGCTGGAGGCAGGGACCTCCGCTCCCCTTTCCTCCTCCCGGGCAGTGACAGGCTCAGGGGGCTCCTCCTGCCCAGCAGCTCCGGCCGGGACAGAAGCTGAGGGACTGCCGGCGGCATGAGAGGTGCTGGGCAGGGCAGGAGCCGCCTCTAGCGCCAGCATTGTGCCCACAGGGCTGGAGGAGCTGGACCCCGCCGAGGAACAAGGCTCGGGCTCCTCCTCACTCACTGGGCTCAAGGCGACATCCTCCTCCCGCTGGGACAACTCTTGGGCCCCAGCTTCTGCCCCTTGGGACAGCGCCTCATCGCTGCTGTGCCTCACTGGGGACAATTCCGGCTCTCTCCGGGGTTCCCACGGGGAGAGGTGGGAGTGTGAATCTTCTTCCCCTGGAGAGAGTTCCTGGTCCCTCTCAGCTTCCAGCTGGGACAGCTCTGGGACATCTTCCCCCTGGGAATCTTCGGGCACACTCCAGAGGGACAGCTCCTGGGATCCGTCATCTTCATCCCAGCCAGACTCCTGCTGCCCTCCCACAGCTTCTTCCCCCTGGGACATCTCCTGCTCCATTGCAGCTTCCCACTGGGAACGCTCGTAGGCCATGTCACCAAAGATCCCCTTGTCCTCCTTGGTGTGTGACAGTGGCAGGCCTGGGCACTGGGACTCGAGGTGGCTTTGGGGGCTTTGTCCTCGTCCGTCACTCTGGGCCTGTGGCACAGACAGGTCCAGGGAGCTGCTTCTGGATGGTCCTGGGGCGGCTCTCTGGGCATCCGGGCCCTGTGTTGCCCCTACAAACCCTCAGCCAGGACGGGGCTGTCTGATATCACAAAGGTCTCTGGCCACCACCATGTCCAGTGTCATAAAGGGCCCTGACACAGAGTACCCATGTCACCCCAGCACCAGTGGGGAGAGCCAGGAATGGGCTCAGAGCCTTGAGAGACTGGGCCTGGCCTTGGAGACTGTTTTGGTTTTGTAGGGTTTGTTTGGTTTTTGATAATTGGGGCCCCACAGAGGAGGCTGCTGGAAGCTTCCACCATGTCCAGCACAGCCAGACTCTGAAGGTGGCTCTGGAGATGGACAAGCTGCTGGCCAAGGCTGGGCCAGTGAGAGTGGTGGGGAACTCCTCTCTTATAAAGTATTGAAGAAGAAAATCAAAACAAAGTACGGCATGCACAGTTTTTTCCTAGCCAGACAAGAGGAGGAGGTGAGAACATGTGAGGGAAACAACGTGGGGACAGCAGGGTCAGTGGAGAAGGAGGGGCAGGAGGAGCTCCAGGTGCCAGAGCTGAGATTCCTCTATAGGCCATGGTGACCACCATGGTGATGGAGCTGAGTCCCTGCAGCCCATGGGGATCCAGAGGGGATGCAGAGATCCATGAACAGCCCATGGGGATCCACAGGGGATGCAGAGATCCACCTACAGCCTACAGGGAAGGTGCCCATGCCAGAGTGGATGGATGCCTGGAGGAGACTGTGATCCAGTGGGGGACACAGTGGAGAGAGAGGGCCTTTGCTTCCAAGGTGGAGCAGCCTATCCTTGAAGGACTGCACCCCATCTAAAGGGAGACCCACAGCAGTTTTGGGAGGGCTGTGTACCCGTGGGGGAATCCACATTCCAGCAGTTTTGTCAGCACTGCTGCTCATGGAGCTAAGCTGGAGAAGTTCATGGGGAGCTGTCTCCTGTGGAAGTGGCCCCATGGTGCAGCAGGGGAAGGACTCCTCTCCCTGGGCAGTGGGAGGAAATCTCAGTGATGAACTGATCCAAACCCCCAGGCCCTGTGTCCCTGTGCTGTTGGTGGAGACAGGAGAGAGGTGTTGGGGGAAGAAATGTGTTTTTTAAGGGCTTATTTTATTTCTCATTATCCTTCTCTACCTCTGTTAGTAATAAATTCACTTTGTACCTCTAAGCTGAGCTTGTTTTGCCCTTGGAGTGTTTTCTCCCAGCCCTCATGTCAGCTCATGAAGCTTTGTTAATTTTTCCTCTCCTCTGCCCAGCTGTGGCAGGGCAGAGTGAGCAAATGGCTTTTGTGGGTGCCTGGCACTAGGCCAGTATCAAATCACAACAATTACATAATTCTGTTCCATTAATTAGTATTCTGTCCTCTGTTGGTAATAGATTTCTCACTTCTTATGCTAATTAGTCCATAGTTTTGCTATGTTTTTCAGACTTTCCAAAGCACACACTGAGTCGTCCTTAGTCTCTTCTTTATCTTCTGGTTTCTGCAAAATGTCCTTATGGTCCATAAATTCTGCATTCCAGGTGTCCAACCTCAATACACACCTTTCTCTCACAAGATTTTTTCACTGAAGGACATCAGAATTAGTTTATCAAAACTTCCAGGTTCCAGTAATCTTCCCAAGGTCTGTTCCTGCAAAAGGAGCTCATGACATCTTGGCTAAATGCTGACTAAAAGTTATGTAAGGCTAAAAACACTGCTTGTAATCAACACATTGGTTATTAAAAATAATTAATTAGAACTTAATTAAAGCAATTAAAAAAAATATCGAACGGTTATATAATTTCCAAATGGGGACTGGGCAAATTTGGGTTTAATTACAGAGATTTCTGACTCAAGGTGTTTACAATCACACCTTTTTTAAGGGGTCATCTGCCAGGCCTGCTGAACCTCAAACTTTCATGCTTTGCAGTGAAAGGCCATGAGGATGACTGAAATCCATGGATTTGTGTATCCAAATGACTGAAATTCGTGGATTTGTGTGTATTTTCTAAGGAGGCCTCACCTGGCACCACATCAGACAGAGATTGTCCCTGAGGAAGTTGTTTGTGTGAGATATCATGGTTTTCAGCTGACCTTGCTTGTGGTTTTGGCTCTTACTAAATGTCTCCTTGGTAGAAAAATAATGGCATCAATATCCTTTCCTGTTTGCCTTGAAATTAAGATTGAGTAGCACACCACAAAATAATACAGGAGTGCAGCAAAGCAAAACGCTCCTCCAAAATAAAGAGTACTGTAAAGAAAGGCAGAAAGGAGTTGGAAACCCATAAAAAATAAGGACTGCACTACAAAACAAACACTCTGGTATTTAGGACAGAACAGATTTCAAAAACTCAGCAAAAGCAGCCAGAATAATCTGCAGGAAGGTGTTATTAACATTTAAAACTTAGGGTTGATAATTCAACAGTGTATGTGCTGCACATCAAGGTGCCTAATTAGATGTCTTAATTGAGGGTTTGACTGATTGCCACAGGCAGCAACACAGCTGAAATGGTGCCACTGTAAGGCTGGGGTCTCTCTGCTCTCTTGCCTCTGTTTTTCTGTCTTTGCTTCCTACCTGTTGTGAAATTGTAGGTTTGGATTTGGTTTAATTGCTGGGTTTAGACCTTCCCGCACCTCTCCACGAATAGAAGCATTTTGCACGATTTTCTGGAGTACCTGGACATAAGGAAGACAAAAGGAGCTCTAAAAGCAACTTCAGGGTAGACCAGGAACTGCTCAGATGACACAAGAGGTTGTACAAAAATTGGAGAAAGGAAAAGACAGACTCGGCACTGGGGATGGCAGGAAGAAAAGATAATTGGAACACTGTGGAAATGAAACTGTTGTTTAGACTTTACACTTCTGAATTTACACATTGTCCTTGGATGTGTGGTTTAGTCAGCTAAATTTAGGCACACCCTAATGATAGTTCTTTATTAATAATTAATGGATTTTGCTACATATGGACAAATATGTTGTTAAAATGCAGTGAGAAATGTGCAGCTCTGGAGAAGTGAATGCTCTTGTGCAGCTGCAGCTCCCTGCAGCAGTCAGACACACAGATCTCCTTCCCTACAGATTTAAGCATCCATTAAATCCACTGATGTATCCCTAATTTTACACAAAAGCAGAACACCAGGTCAGAGAAAATCAGATCACTTTCGTTATCAGCTTGATAATACTTTTATTTGATTGGTTTAAGCAGAGTTGGTAGATATACAAAATCATTTGGCAGAGTTTATGGAATGCTGAATTCTGCAGCACTTGGATCTTCCCTTATGGGACACTGTCCCCTCTGTGACTGCCAGTCCTCTTAGAGTGGAATTTATAATTGTGCAGACACACAGCACATGAATCAAGTTCATGGATTTCTTAAGTCTGACCTAATCCTTGTTTTGAGGCTGTTAAAGACTCCCCTTCACCTTTTCTTTATTAGCTTTGCTCTGATGTTCAGCTTATCCATCAGCCCCCTGGGATAAACCAGTCTGCAAGTTCAGGACAGCTCTGTGATTTGTCTTTCAGGTGCCACCTTTGGCCAAACCATCCTCAACAGCAGCTTTTAGAAACCCGGAGCATTTTCCAGTGCTGGCAATGCAGATTCTTCAGAGAAAACATCTTCAGTTTTCCTCTTGCTCTCAGTGTGAAACAGCTCTTGGACCTTGGTTCTGCTCAGCTCTGCTGTCGAGGAGAGTTTCCCCCTTCTTGGGTGTTTCTGGACCAGGATTAAAAGTACAATTTTTTTGCCTCATATTCCTCATTCAATGCATATCTTTATCCAAAACCTTATCTACTTATCTGATATATAAGATCAAGCTATGTCCAGCCTTCCTTGGCTAAGAAAAGGCAGCAAAACTTCCAGTGGACTTAAGAGAGCTCCCATAAAATCTGCCCCATTCACTGAATTTCACACCCCCTCTCCTCCAGACCTTCTGCCTGCTATAATGACTTTATTTTGGGGGGAAATAAATCAGATTTCTTTCTGCCAGTGGCATCAGTGCACATCCCTGAGGCTGATCCCACTCCACCCACTGCAGGATTTTGGGAGGTTGTTCCTTCAGGTTTTCAGCCTTGAAGAGAAAAAATCAGCCCTTTGTGCACAGCTTTCCTTCTGAGCCATAGCAAAGAACACCCTCTCCCTCCTCCTGGCATTGTGGCTGCCTGCAGGGACTTTTGTTTTTTCAATAAAAGCTTTGTCTCTGCAGGTTTTCTTCTTGCTGTGCTGATTTTCCACAATGCCATGCTTCTCTGGGTGATCCAGGTTGATTTTAAGCAAATTACTCAGTCCTACCATAGCCTTTCAGCTTAGGGAGTGAAAGAAATAAATTGGTATTTGAGCTGTCTGATCAAGACAAAATAAAGATTTCCTGGGTTTGTAGCATGCAGCTTTAAAGCCTGTCCATCCTAGAATGTCTTGTGCAAATCTGTGGGAAATAGTAAAGGCAAAAAGATTTCTAGAAGGCTGTAAAAGCAGGCTTTAGAAACAGAAAGAACAGAAAACAGAATTAGCCGTAGCTGCAAAGTCTGAAAGTAGAAAAAGTTACATTAGTAAAGTAAGGACATGAAACAATAGCTTGGATTTTAGGCTTAGCTAAGATAGATTTTAAGACTGCAGAAAAATATGCTTAACAAGACAGAAGAAGGTTTTAAACTTAATAATAAAGTATTGTGTATTGTTAATAGAATATACAAGCAAGCATTGTGTGAAGTAGGTGTAGGTGTGCTTTTAGTGATTGGTTGTGCAAATCTACACGTTTTCCTGTCTCCTGGAAAAATCTGAGCCTGTGACATGTTTTTTCTGCAGTTTCCAGAAAACTGTGTGGATTTAGGGGAGTCAAAACCCTCTGCATGCACCCTCCAGGAAGTTTTGAGCCAGAATTATGATTTCCTCTTGCTCCTTTCCTGTTGGAACCCTGGTTACTGAGAATTTGAGAATTTCTGTGCTGCCAGGCACTGAGCCCCAAGAGAACACTGCATGGACCTGAGGCCCTGGAGAAGCTTCCAAAATTCAATAATAAAACTGAGATTAAAGGTGTGGAGTTTGAATAGAAGTGTGTGATATCACAGGGTGGGAAACTCAGAGTTTAAGGGTTTAGAATACAGGAATAGATAGAAAGCAAGATGGAGGTTTTAGGGTGGAGGCTGCTCCTTGTTCTTGCTCTTGTTCTTCTTTTTCTTTTTCTTTTTCTTTTTCTTTTTCTTTTTCTTTTTCTTTTTCTTTTTCTTTTTCTTTTTCTTTTTCTTTTTCTTTTTCTTTTTCTTTTTCTTTTTCTTTTTCTTTTTCTTCTTCTTCTCCTTCTCCTTCTTCTCCTTCTTCTTCTCCTTCTCCTTTTCCTTCACCTCCTTCTCCATAGCTTTGGGTGGTTTTGTATAATTGGATAAAAAAGTCCCCATTGGGGGCACGGGTGGTTGGTTATTGAGTTAAACATAAAAATAATTTAAGTGTCATTTCTTAATTGGACAGTTTATCCTTCAAAGGTCTTGCAGAAAGAGAGAGATGGGGCTCCATTTTGAGTTTGTTAAAGTGCTGCAGAACTCAGGGTTTGTGAGACTGTAACAGAGATAAGAACTGATAAACATCTGAATCCCAACAAGAAATACCCTCTCACACATTTAATCCCAATCCTGGAGAAAAAAAAAAAGGCAGCTAAAACTTGACACTTTACACCACTTTGATAACACAAAACAGCCACATGGCTGAAAATTTCCTTCACCAAAGGAATTTAGGGGTTGGTGGGTAACTCTGCCACTGGTGGAAAAATCCCCCAGTCCTGCAACTCAGCAGGAATAGAACCATCATGAAGAATATATTTAAATATATCGCTAATAGAAATCTGTGTTGTCACTACAAGGCCTTGTGGACTTGGCTGATTGAACCATGTGAGTGATTTACAACTATCATCAATGAACTGCCTCTCTTGAGTGCCTTTTCTATTCAGGATAAAGACTTTGTTCCCACAGCCACTGGGAATGGTTTTATTTACACCTGAGAATCCCACAAGAGGGAAGGAGATTTTCTGTGAGCCTTCTTAAGATCATAATTGTTGATGGGATTTGTCTTGCCTGACTGCCAGGCTGATGTCTCATGCAATGTAATTATCAGAGTTTCTTCCATGAGAGAAAGAGAAACTGGCACTTCCAGGGGGATTTCCTCCCATCTTTAAATGGAAAAAAAAAAAAAACCAAACCAAAAAAAACCCCCATGAAATGAATCACACTGTAAAGGTGTTTTTGCCTTTCTAATGAGCAGAGAAGGAATTCGGATGATTTTGGTAGGATATTATAGGATATATGGATAGGACAGCTCATTTTTTGAGGCATGTTTGTGCTCTGCTGTCATTTTTACAGGTGTATTTCCAAGCCTTGGATCTGGAGGTGATACTGGAGCTTTTTTAGGGCTGATTTTTCCCTGATCCGAGTGCTCTGGTCCCCTTTGTCCCCCTGAGGGACCATCCCAGAGCTGGGTCCAAGCTGTGAGCACTGGGGCTTTATCCTGGGAGCTCTGCCAGACACAGATTAGAGGAACTCTGTTTTCATTCCAAGTAGAGTTGGGCTTTCTCTCTGTGTGGGCCGGGGGTAGAAGACACACTGAGTTTTTGGACAATGTTTATTGTAACACCTCCTTGCTCAGCTGCTGCTTGAAATCCTGTTTTAAAATGTTGACAGACATTTGTGGCCATATCTTTAGTATAACAGAAATAGCAAAATTTCCAGGTTAAGAGCAGACACTGGACCCAGTTTTTTCTAGAAAACAAACTATATTGGAGAAATCTCTTTTATTTCTCACAACAACAATTGCAGAAGTTTGAATCTGGGGCTTTTGGAAGGGCAGAACATTCCTAGCTTGATTTTGGAGTTTTCTTTTTCTCACACATTGTTTGGATTTCTTGGCTTAGTTTCAGTTGGGATTTTTTTGTTTCATTTAGAGAATGAGAGGAATAAAACTCAAACCCTCCTCTGGGAAAACTGGAAAATTTTGAAATGGGGCCAGTGAAAGATAACAGCCACGGAAGACTGCAATACAATTAAATTGTGTTAATTTGCAGATGATTATGCATATTTCTTTAAATACTTCTGCAAAGTTCTCCCTCCACCCCAAATCAGTCTCTTGCCTTTCCTGGAACTTGTGAGGAAAAAGAAAAAAACCGTAAGAAAACCATTGTTACCCTAAACTTCCTTAAGCTGTTCAAATCCACATCTGTTGTCTGGGGAATCACCTCATTTCCTCCTGAAATCCTTTGCATTACATCCAAGCCTTCTGGTCCAGAGTGAGGGTTTAGTTCAGGAGTTATTTCAGTGCTCTCTGGCTGAGATCCTGGTAATTTATGTGATGTTAACAGAAAGTCACACTTGAGAGAGATGGGAGCTCAATAATAATTTAACCTTTCCCCTCTCTGAGCACAGGAGTGAGCACGGCAGGGGCTGGAGGGACAGAACCACTGCCAGAGGCTGCAGGTTTGACCAAGAAGATGGCTGGCCTTTGGGAAATCCACTTCTTTCTCCTCCCAACCTTCCAGCCCCGCTTTCCCATTCAGTTCCTGAACTCTGCTGCACTGGGAAAGGCTTTTAAACACCAGGGAGAGCCCAAAATCCCAAATCCCAGGTGTTTCACAGACAGCTTCCCTCATCCAAGCACATCCTTCTGACTGTACTTTTGCCAAACCCAGACATGAGTGCAGCCTTTTTTTTCATGTTTCATGGTTTTGATTTGGACATCTGAGCTGAGAGTGAGGTGCTCAGGAATCTGTTTAATCACCTTTAATTGTCTGATCAATGATTCTCCTATAGCAGGATGTGGAGGGGAACTTTTCCCCTGGGATTTGTCCATGCTCATGTACAAGTTGGATCAAAACATTTCAGGAGATTGGGAAAAGATTGCTGAACATGAGGGGAAAATTAGCTTTGATTGCCTTTCTTCTTTTTGCTTTATTGTACGTTTCTTGCTGGATGAGGCTCTTTGGTCTTGGAATGAACCCTGGATTATTTTTAGTGGAATGCAGGACCAGCTAGAAAATCAGCAAATGAGCAGAATTTCACTGCAGCCTCTCTCCCACGGCTGGACCTGGGGAGCTGCTGCAATCCCCAGCAATCTGTTGTGTTCCAGAGCACAGAGAAACCCCCAGCTGTAGGCACTGCCTCCCCTGTGGCAGCTCCAGGATTTCTCCAAGGCAGCGTGGATGTGCACGAGCATAAAGAAACGAGCTCTGGAAAGCCCAGAAATCCAAATATTCATCAGTTGGCAGAGCGGCCAGAGAGAAAAGGGGATTTTGAGAGCAAAATTTAGAATTATGGAATGGTTTGGATTGGAAGGGACGTTAAAAATAATTTTGTGTCATCTCCTGCCACGGACAGGGACATCTTCCACTGTCCCAAGCCCCAATGTCCAACCTGGCCTTGGGCACTGCCAGGGATCCAGGGGCAGCCACAGCTGCTCTGGGCACCCTGTGCCAGGGCCTGCCCACCCTCTCAGGGAAGGATTTCCTCCTAATACCCAATCTAACCCTACACTCTGCCAGTTTGAAGCCATTCCCTTGGCCACACATAGAAGAAGAGAGGTAGATCCATCACAGCCAATACTGGAGATCTTTTCTGGAGCTTTCGATGCCTCCTGGCTCTGCAGAATTAACAGGTGGGTCTGGCTTTATTTTACAAGATCTTGGTAGGAAGAGGCCACAGGGGTGGTCCCTGTGCTGGACACAGCCAGCCTCAGGTGTCTCCAAACCAGAGCCACCCCTGGCCAAAGCTGGGGCAGCCTCTGTGACACACATATTTAGGGAAGGGTTAAAACCCAGGGGTGAGGGAGGAGTGGAAAGGTGTGAGGAGCAATCCAGCAGCCCCAGGGCAGAGCAGGAACAGGGGCAGGGCCTGCTGGTGGGTGGGTGGCAGCCAGGTGAGGTCACCACCACAGCAGGTGATTTTCCTGCTGGGACCTGCACTTCCAAGGTTCTGGTGTAACTGCTGGATTTAAACTCGTCCTCTCTCCCATTTGTTCTGATTTCCTCTTTCATCCCCAGAAACTGTACAAGGTCTGTGCGATTCCTCTTGCCAAACCCATCTCTGCCAAAAATGAGGAAATTTAATCACCTACAGCTCCCCTTCTCGAGTCTGTATTCTGTTACATCCCTCTGAAGTGCTGCATGCAAGGCTGGTTTTTTTTCCTGCATTAATCTGGGGATCAAATCTGACTTTTAACAGAGCAAATCCTTTGTGCTCATAACAAAATCATGCGTGGGAGACAAAAGGGTTCCCTTCTGTGAACTGCTCTTGAGTTGTTTGGGGGTTCCTCCCCCTCCATACTTTACTGCTATCAGTCCTTTTTTATTTGGAAATAAAATAATGTAGAAATAATCCCACCATCTCAGGAGTCAACCTCAAAGACAAAATATATAACTAATTTTGTAATTTTTGGTTGCTATCCACTGAGGGGAGATTTTAAGGCTGGAGCCTCAGCTGGGAAAAATCTTTGCAGGACAATGAAAAGGTGATGGTTAATCCCATGTTGTTCCCACCTGGATGGACACCTGTGTTCAGCATTGCTCCCAGTTCAGCTCAGGGTCACCTTCCAGAGCATCTCTGATTTTAGACCACATTTGAAAGTGGAGGGATATTGAGTTTTATCTTCTTTTTGCCAGGGTCAGGATTAAATGTGCAAGATGGTATTTCTTCTTTGGACTCAGATGTTTATTAGTTCTTATTATATTATAGTCTCACAAACTCTGAATCCTACAGCACTTCACCCTAACAAACTAAAAATGGAGACATATCTCTCTCTTTATAAGGTTTTTTAAGGATAAACTAATTAAGAAATGATACCTAAATTATTTTTACTTTTAATTTAATAACAAACTAACTGTGGCTTGCAATGGGGACTTTTTTATCCAATTACATAAAACCACCCAAACCCACGCAGAAGAAGGTGAAGAAGAAGGACCAGCCTCTGTCCTAAAACCTCTATTTTGTTTGATATCTATTCCTGTATTCTAAACCCTTCAACTCTGAGTTTCCCACCCTGTGATATCACACACTTCTATTCAAACTCCAAACCTTTAATCTCAGTTTTATTATTGAATTTTGGAAGCTTCTCCACGGCCTCAGGTCAATGCAGTGTTCTCTTGGGGGTCAGTGCCTGGCAGCACAGAAATTCTCAAATTCTCAGCAGCCAGGGTTCCAACATTTGGAAACATCAGCCTTGTCTGCAGGATCCATTGATCTGTCCCAGGTAATATAAAACCTGTGGTAGAGGAGTTTCAAAAAGAAGTGATGACAAAACAGACTGAAGAGAGAAATTTTGGGAGCAGAGGCCCAACTGAGGGAGAAAAATGATGTGAGTGGTGGAGGATTGCAACGATCTGCCTGACCCAACTTTCTTCACAAATTCCTTGGTGAAAGCTGGTGCTGCTTCCTTCCTGTGCACCCTGCTCTCTCCTCCTTTCCTGCTCCCTTGTTCCCTTATCAAACTCCAGGAAAAAGCCACGTTCTCTCAGTTCTTCAACAATTCCTGACTGCTGTGATTGCAGGTGATTCTCGAGGGCAGGGCAAGGCCAGAGTGCTCTGGGAGCACATCCTGGTCTCTGTTACACACCTGATCAACAATTCAGCATCTTGGCTGCAGAACAGCAATGCAAGAGTGCAAGGGGAGCAGTTGATCATAAAGGCACAGCTCTGTCTTGTGTCAGGACTTAGCAAAGATGTGCTTTGTGCAGACTGAGACAGATCACTGCATCAAAAGCGCTTTTGATCATCTCTTAAATGGCATCGTTCCTTCTCTCACATGGGCCAGACCACCAGGCCCCAAGTGACACCTTGGGGTCCCCAGCCCATCTGCTGGGGTGCTGTCAGGACAGGTTGGGGGGATTGCAGTCACCTTGACTGCCAAACCACCCTTCTCACCTTCCTTGCTCCTAGGAACAGTCCACGGATGTTTGAATGGAAAACATAATCCGTGGCAAAATTCCTCATGGGTGACTGTCACTATCATATTTTATGAAAAATCACTTTGCCAGAATTTTTCTCCTGAGAAGCTGAGAGGCCTCAGAAACGAAATGTAAACAATAATTATCTGAGTGCTTGGAATGGGGTCTGGAGGTTGCTTACCAACAGGGGCATCTTTGATTGGTCCCATGTGAATTGTTTTTAATTAATGACCAATCCCAGTCCAGCTGTGTCAGGACTCTGATCAGTCACAGATTTTTTTTTATTATCATTCTTTTCTAGCTTCTGATGTCTCCTTTCTCTTTCTTTAGTATAGTTTTAGTAATATGATATGATGTGATATGATGTGATATGATATGTGATATGATATGATGTGATAATATAATATAATATAATATAATATAATATAATATAATATAATATAATATAATATAATATAATATAATATAATATAATATAATATAATATAATATAATATAATATAATATAATATAATATAATATAATATAATATAATATAATATAATATAATATAATACAATAATAAATCAGCCTTCTGAGAACTTGGAGTCAATTCTCATCTCTCACCTCGTCCTGGGACCCACAACACCACAACAATTAATAAACACAGGTGACAGATGTATATCACTACAAACCTTGATCCCTCTGACAGGAACCAGAAATAGAGCTGGGAAGGATTGAGCATGAAGGATGAAGAAAAAATGAGTGATGGAAGACTTGCTGTGAGAATGAAAGTGTTCATGCAGTGATTACCCATAACAACCACCCTGAATCCCCTTTCGGCTCTGAAGGTGGCTGGAGCTCAGTGGGATTCCTGTGGAAGAACAATACAATGCTGGGACAACTGAGCTGGTGGCTGTCTTGGTTTGGAAAGCCAGGTGTCTGCTAAGGAAGGCAGGAGCCTCCCCTGAAATGGAAAATGAAAACCCCCTCCCTCTGAATTATTATCATTTTAAAATTAAGGGGCTCTCAGGCAAAGATATGGGAGTAGGAATAACAGTTCTTTGCTAGGAAATTTTAAAATACAAATGCAATAGTACAAAAAAGAAAAC
Organism: Melospiza georgiana; assembly: GCF_028018845.1. Lineage (NCBI taxonomy): Eukaryota > Metazoa > Chordata > Aves > Passeriformes > Passerellidae > Melospiza > Melospiza georgiana. The sequence continues at coordinate 117,705,494 of NC_080431.1, read as the reverse complement.
AAACCACTGCCAGAGTGAGACTGTGCCCTGCCCCCTGTGTGTCAGGGCGGTGTCCCAGCCCCATCCCATGGGGGCTCAGCCCTCCTGCAGTGCCAGCTGTGGCTCTGCTGCAGCAGGGATCCTGCACAAGGGGGGAGTTTTCCTCTGCAGCTCCAGGGCTGCTGCAGATGGGCCTGGGCTCCCTCTGGCCATGCAGGGCAGCAGAAAGCTGCTCCTCTGGCAATGCAGGGGGCAAAGGCTGCTCTGCTGTCCCAGCACCTCAGATTGGATCCAGGCAGGAATGCTTGGCTCCTCCCCTGGGCGGAGCATCTCCCCATGGGATGCTGGGATTGGATCAGCACTGCAGGGACACTCAGTGGCCATGGACAGCAGAGATCTCCTGGAGGGAGGGTTGGCTGTGGGAGAGAGAAAGGAAAAACTGCCCCAGGGACAGCAGAGAACTGCCCCAGCTCTGACAGACGGTGATAGAGCACACATTCCCAGCCACAGCTTGTAACCCAAGACATTGGGAAATGCCACAGGGTCTGTGTGTCCTAGTCCAGGCCCTGCTGTTTTCCTGCTTTCATCATGTATAAACCACTGAGGATTGAATCTACCTCCTTTGTAAAGCTGCGTGAGATTTGGTGAATATCAAAGTCCAGATATGAGTGTCACATCTCTTGAGAACCCCAGTGTTGTCTTTAGTTCAATGTGGGATTTGAGTCAGAAAATATTAACCTCTCTTTGATTTTTCTTCTTTTCTTCTTTTCAATAGGCTTATTCAGCTCCAAATCTGAAGCCACATCTTGATATGAAACAGTTTTCTAGGTCATTATCCTCAGAAATGGCATCAGAAATGGGAGATGTGGAGTGCTGGCATATTGCAGAAATCAAGGATGATCCTAAGAATCATTAGGAAGAGGATCACGGACTTTGCTGAATCCAAAAGTGCCCTCATAGTGCTTTATAACTTTGGCAGTGTGTTGTGCCACAAGGGAATGAAATGAAAATGTTACCAAGGCTTTCCCTCACAAAGGTTTATTGGTTCACTGGGAGGTAATCAAAAGGAGAAAGAAGAAAAAGGCAAAACACAAAACTTCCTGCACTAAAAAGAGAAGCCAAGGCAGGAGAGTTGTAGAATAATAGAATGGATTGAGTTAGAAGGAATCTTAAAACTCATCCCATGGCAGGGACACCTCCCACTGTCCCAGGCTGCTCCAGCCCCAGTGTCCAACCTGGCCTTGAGCACTGCCAGGGATCCAGGGGTGGAATTCCATGCCAGCCCTGCCCACCCTGCCAGGGAACAATTCCTCATTGCCAAGATCCCACCCAGCCCTGCCCTCTGGCACTGGCAGCCATTCCCTGTGTGCTGTCCCTGCATGCCCTGGCAATTGTCTCTCTCCAGCTTTCCTGGGGCTCCTCCAGGCCCTGCAAGGCCACCCTGAGCTCAGCCCAAAGCTTCTCCTGTGCAGGTGAACAATGCCAGCTGTGCCAGCCTTTCCTGCCAGCAGAGCTGCTCCATCCCTCTGCCCATCCTGGAGCCTCCTCTGGGCTCTCTGCAGCAGCTCCAGCTCCTCCCTGGGCTGGGATTATTAAATGCTCTGAGTTCTTATATTTGATCAGAACTTATTTTCCCTGGTTCCAATCCTTGCAAAAGCCCCTCCTCAGTTTTGCAGCCTGTTTGGGGTGCACAGGCCCCACAGATCTGCCCTCAGTGGGGTCATGCAGACCCTGCCTGTGTTCCAGGGACAGTGTCAGGGTTGTGCCATGGGTTAGAAGCTGCAGGCTCCTCATGTTCTGTTTTGCCATCCCTGATTTATCTGTTTCTTGCTCCAGCTGCAGCGCTTTCCTGCTGGCACCAACATCAGCAGGTGCTGGCACGGGTCTAGAAGAACCCAAAGAGTTTCAAAGGCTCTGAGCACTCAGATCTTGTGAGCAGCACAATACTGGTTTCACAGCAGTTCTTTATCTTTGGGTCAAAGTGATGAATTACTTTTGGGAATAATATGAGATTTTTTTTAAGCCTTTTCCTCTGTGCACCAGTTTCAGACAGATGGTGACATTTCCCTTCATTATACTCCTAATTTTCCTAAGGAATTGACTAACCATATAAAAAAGTCAAACCAATTACAGCGGGCTTGGGGCACAGGTTTTTTTCCCTCACAAAGTAGTACCTGAAATCTCCTGGCTTTTTGTTTATTTAGGAGAAATTTGCATATGAAGGCAAGAGTGTTTTTAACTGTGTCAAAGCAGTATTACCATCACAATAGATTAGAGAACCATAGGATCATTTGGGTTAGAAAAGACATTTCAGACATTGAGTCTAACCCTTAAATTAACGCTGCTAAGCCCAGCATCAACCGTGTCCCCTTAAGTCACATCTGCACCTCTTTTAAACATCTCCAGGGTTGGTGACTCCTCCACCACCCAGGGCAGCCTATCCCAATGCTTGACAGCCCTTTCTGTGAAGGAAAATGTCATAATATCCATATTATGAATATAATAATAATAATAATAATAATAATAATAATAATAATAGTCCCCAGCACTGACCCTTCCATAACCCTCCTTCCTGGGAGAGTCAAGGGGTTCTGATGTTAAATTAAAATAGATACACACACAAATCCCACTCCATCCTATGGCTCTGGGTGCAGGCCCTAAATTACTCACCCTGATTCCCTCCCTAGACACTTCCCAAGTGTGGGAATTGCAAGCCCAGAGAGCTCCCAAGGCCTCGAGCACACAGCTCAGAGATAGAGATGGAAACAGTACAATAGAATGGTGAAACAGACACAAAATAAGAATAAAGATGTGTAGTTTAAGCAGAAATATGTTTCAAGCAAGTAGAAATATGCCTCACATAAGTAAATAAATATGTTAGGCCAGATAGTAGAAGATTTTAGAGTTTAACAGCAGAGCTTGTTACAGAGTTGATAAAAAGTAGGAGATACAGCAAGAAGTTTCTGTAGAGTTACATGATTGGATAGAAAAAGACACATTGTAGGAAATTGTGTAAAATTTAGCAATTAGCAATTGGTTGTGAGGATGCTAACGAGATTTGTGGAAGTAGCTGATTGGATAAGAAATGTATAAAGGACATTGCAACTAGAATTAGAACTGCTTCTGATGGAAGGCTTTTAATGTGATGGTTTTGGAGGTAACAACCTTACAGTTTCTCCCTTCCTTGAGACTGATTTTGCAATAAACTCCCCTTCAGTCAACCCCATATTTCTGTATCCCAAACACCCAAGTGTGAAGAATTTGTGAACTTTATTTGAGGCAGATGCAGCAGAAGAAGCACCAGGCACCATCCCAACAGCTGGTGAAAGGAAAGCAGATTTGTGCCTGGGGAATTCATCTGCTTCTGCAGTGCTCCTCTGGAGGATATGCAGCTGCTGTAATTGGGAAAATGTGTCAGAAATTAGATTAGGTTGGTTTCCAGTGGAAGACACCACTAAGGTGGATATAGTGATAACAAGGTAATATGTCATCCCCATGGAGATTCACATTGTTTTTACAGGATTTGAGTAATTTGGGCTCAGACACACCAATTTCCCCCAATAAAATGAATGCCAGGGATAACACAGATGCCATAATGCTGTTGATCAAACAAGAGCTTAAGCTGTAACTTTCCTCATGAGTGAGAAGGGCAATATAGACACAAAAATCACTGTGGTGATGGCTATAAATTATTGACCTGAAACACTGGATACTGACATTTGATGTTGTGGTATTTCCATTGATTTCAGGACTTGGATGATCCCTGTGGGTTCCTCCCAACTCAGAATATTCTGTGATTGTGTCCTGCTGCCTCCATGCTCCTTGTTGCAAATGGTAATGAGAGTGACAACAAAAATCCTGTGGGAAGGGACAAATCTCCCCAAACCTCAGCTGTGAGCCTGATGAAACACCACAGGTGAGAGCTGGAAGCCTGAGGGCTTTTTTGTAAGTTTGCCACTTGCCTCTGGCAGATCCTGCCCCCTCGGGCATCTCTTTGTGCACCTCCGTGCTGTGGTTTCCACGAGCCTCTGGGATATCCAGCACACCCCAAGCCCTAAAATTGACTGTGACCTGATGGGGACCTCTCACACATTGAGAATGTCCCCCCGAAATTTCCCCTCAAACGAGGCACCCACATTTTCACAGAGCTCACCCTGCAACAAGTCCTCTTCTGATGGAATCCCCAGGCCGCCACACAGATGGGAAATGTCGCTGCTCCTTCCCACAGGCCCACAGCCCTGGGAGGGTGAAAGACTATTCTAAAATCTCTCAGCACTTCTGCTGCCTCCAGCAGGGATCCAATGGATTAGGCACCAAGAGAAAAACGCATCCACTGAGTTTGTGACCTTAAGGGGCTCTCTGAGGGTGAAATCCTGGCAAATCCACGCTCTGTGCCAGTGTATCATTGACATAGTTCCTCAAAGGATATTTATTGAATAATTTATTGAAAATTATTGAATAATTTATTGAAAATTTTCTTCTTCTGTGGAGAAATTTGGCTGAAAAGTGACTGGGAAAGGCCCTGGGGGTGCTGTGACAGGGGCTGGGCACGAGCCCAGGGGTGCCCAGGGGTGCAAGAGGCCCCTGGCAGCTGGGCTGGATGGGGAATTGTGTGTGCAGCAGGAGCAGGGCAGGGATTGTCCCTCTGTGCTGGCTCTGAGAGGCCCCTCAAACCCTGTGAGAGAACAAACTCTGTCCCTGGGACAGCTTTTACAGCACTAACAACCTTTGCTGAGGGGTGTTTGAGAGGAAGATGCTGATCTGTGGCACTCGGCTGTGGCATCCTGGAGCAGAAATCGATGTGCAATAATGAAACGTTTGCCCATCTTTAATTCTCACCCCGCTGCTCCATGAGCCGTGTGTGGCTCCGGGAGGGTCGGATAACACCGCGGGAGCTGGGGGATGTTTGCGGGACGGAGATGCCATCTAGTGGGAACAGCAGCTGGGGACAGGGCAGGAGAGGAGGGTCCTGGCACCCCTCCCCGTCCCCCCGGTGCCACACACAGCCCTGGCATGGCGACGTGAGGTGGCACTGGGTTCACAAGTGACAAAGCCTTCGATAACGTGGGGACAAAAAATAAATAATAGACCAAAAAAAAAAAAAGAGGTTTGTGTTGTCCTTGATTCTTGATCTGCAAGTTGGGCGGGAAATGAGTCCCAGGCAGAGTGCTTGAAACAAGGGGCTGAGAGGGGAAAATCTTGCACAAATTCAGGGAGAAACAGCATCAAGGAATTGTGGAGTATCCTGAGCTGGAAGGAACCCACAGGATCATCGAGTTCAACTCCTGTCCCTGCCCAGACCCCCAACAATCCCACCCTGGGCATCCCTGTCCAAAGGCTCCTGGAGCTGTGGCAGCCTCGGGGCTGTGCCCATTCCCTGGGCAGCCTGGGCAGTGCCAGCACCCTCTGGGCAAGAGCCTTGCCCTAAAACCCAACCTAAATCCCTCCTGGCCCAGCTCCAGCCCTCCCTGGGTGCTGTCCCTGTGCCAGAGCTCAGAGCTGTCCCTTGGGAGTTCTGCCCTCAGTGTGCTCTGCTCCAGCTGGGCAGACCAAGTGCCCTCAGCTCCTCCTCCTGTGTCCTCCCCTCCAGACCCTTCACCATTTGTTCTCTCCTGCTTTGTCCCTCTGGGCTGCTGACAAGTGGAACAGGTTCCTCAGGTGTGTCCTGCTCAGCCATCCTGTTTCCTCAGGTGAGGTGATGGGCAGTGAATGTGTATGTCATGGAATGGACTGAAGTGTGGAGATCCTCCAGCTGGCTGGGAGGGAGCCATCCTGTGAACCTGAAGTGAAGAGTAAGAGAGACTGATTTCAGCCTCAGAATGGCACTTTTCATCTTTTATTTTTGGTAAAGATGGACAGGGACACCTCCCACTGTCCCAGGTGCTCCAAGCCCCAGTATCCAACCTGGCCTTGGGCACTGCCAGGGATCCAGGGGCAGCCACAGCTGCTCTGGGCACCCTGTGCCAGGGCCTGCCCACCCTCCCAGGAAACAACATCTTATATCTAACCTGATTTTCCTCTCTTTCAGTTTGAGCCCATTCCCCTTTGTCCTGTCACTCCAGTCCCCAATGAATTGTCCCTCTCCTGTTCCCCTGTTGCCCTTTCAGGTATTGCAGCCTGTGAGGGCTCCTCTCCAGGCTGAATGTCCTCAGATTTCTCACCTATTTATAAGACAAGTGCTGGGCATGCAGATCCTTCTTGTGCTCAGGGGGGAATTTGCCCCAGTGGGCAGCAGGGATGTGGGAGGGGTGAGGGACAGCAGGATGGGACAAAGCACCATGGAGTTCATCTGTTCCCTCACCATTCCTCTCCCCAGATCAGTCTCTGCTCCATCTTCAGTTTACAGCAGCAGAGGCTTTGCTCTGAATTCTTACCCTGACAGTTCCTGGAGACCCAAGGTGAGAGAGTTTTGTGGGCTGTACCCTTCCCATGGGATCCCTGAACATTAAGCAGGACCAACATTTCCAGGATCAAAACACTTCAGCAAGGGTCACTGCACCAGTCTCTGAGGGCTTTGAAGATCCAGAGCGTTTTCCACACATTTAGCCTTTATCTCAATCCACATTTTTGAATGAAGGGATTATAATGTCCCTAAAACCTCTTGATGCTCAGAGAACAGAATGTGAGTCTGCAGCAGCTCCTGAGATCGCTTTGCAGATGTATAATTCAAAAATGAAAAATTTTGCTCACACATTCAGCCAGTTCTCTTTTTTGCTTCCTTTTCCCTGTTGCTGCTCTTCTCTTCATCTATAAATAGCGCCTGGTCCCAAAGCAGTGCTGGAGCAGCTCTTCTTATTATCAGCAAAGCCTGATCATTTTGTCTGCCAAGAGCTTAAATGTGCTGAGGAGCTGCAGAAAGACCTGGATGTGGGGGAAATGTCCTGCCTCTGCCTTTTTACTCAGGAGAGAACTCCAGGTACATTGTGCTGGGATTGGGGATCCTGGGTGGATTCTTCTGTGAGGCCATTCCAGAGGGAGCTGCCTGGTCCAGCAGAACTCTGCCTCCTCCATCCTGATGCCTTGTGCAGGCTGCCCCAGAGCAGGGGCTGGACAGAGCTCCAGAATAAAGCAGGGATTTATTCACAGCATCTCCTCCATGGATGCACCTTGGGCAGCACCAGAGCCCAGCCAGGGCTGCACCCAGGATGAACCAAAATGGCCCCAAAATGCACGGCCGGGCACGGGCTCTGTCCCTGGGATCAGTTCTGCTCCATTTGCACCTTGCAGTTCATTGTCCCATTCCAGCTTTAGCCCTGCAGTCCCACCCTGCTTGTTTTTCTCTCTCCAGCCCACGGTGTTTGTGCTCTGGGGCTGAGATTTGGGTCATTTGTCCTTGGTGCCCAGCTGGAGCAGGAATTGTTTTGTCTCCCTGCTCTGTGCACAGAGCTCACCATCCCATAATATGAAACTTAGAAGTACACACTAAAGCAGCACAGAATCTGTGTTACCTAAATTTCAATTTTCAGAACTAAATCAAGCTAAAACTTGAGGCATCAATCCCAAACCCAGGGTCAGAGATCCCACCTGTGGGAATCAGAAATTAAACCATTTTTGTGTCCTCATGAGGGTGAATTCCTTGTGGAAGTTGGCCATTGTGTTCTGAAGTTGATTGATCCCCTGATTACCTACAGCTGGATGTATTTTGATGCTGCAGGAGCTGCCCAGCTCCTTGGAGTGCAGAACTCATTCCCTGGTGTGGATTCATCCCCTGGCTCCCAGAGCTGGCACAGGAGGATTGTTGGACTGTTCCTATGAGAGACTGAAGAACACGAAAGGCTTTAATGCTGTTCTGCTTGGAGAGTTTCCTGCAAGAGAGGTGAAAACAATTCCCATCTCTTTCCATCAGCAAAACGTCTCTGTCAACAGCAGCTGAAAAGCAAATGCTTGGGAAATAAAGTGTGGGAAAGGAGGGATTTCTGGTGCTGATATCCCTGTCTGGAGCAGCTTGTTTGCCAAGAGCAGACAGACCTGGGTGTTGTTTTTCCAGTTTTCAGTTAAGAGTTTTGTCTTGCTGCTGCAGTTCACCCTGCAGGAGGCTCCTTGTGTGGCAGAGGTGTTATTTATCCTTCACTCTCTGCCTGGACAGCAGGAACTGCTTCCCTCAGCCTCCTTTATTTGCTTTTGCAACGATACAGCTCTGCCTTGTTCCTTCTGTGCTTATTTCTTCTGCTCTTTCTTCCTCCTTCCCTGCTGAAGGCAGATCAATGCTTGACCTGGTCATGAACTGGCCAAGATATTTTTCAGATATTTTTCAAGACATTTTTCTTTATTCAAGAATTGATCGTTAGAACTTTGTGCAGGGAGAAAAATAATGAGGCAAAAATGTAATTTTTTTTTTCCTCGGAAAACTTTTGGGCATAACTGTAAGGGAGTAATTTACATCATTATTGTTGTTGTTATATTGCTGCAAAAATACAGCAGCAGTGGTATTTTGTGTTTAGGTTTAGATGTATGTTATTTCTTATTTATATTATAAATTGTGAGTTCTATTGTATTTCACTAACAAATTATAAAATGGTTAACCATGTTTATATAAGGTTTTTTTAAGTTTAAACTCTTTAATTAAGAAATGACTTCAATTACTTTTATTTTTAACTTAACTAATTACTCAAAATTCATAATGTGGTTTTTTCTGCCTGGATTTGGAATGATGCTGTAATTACTGACAGAAAGAGGATCCAGTTCTCCAAAATCATAGTAACATTGACAGTAAAACTGAAATTGTTTATGAACCTTTAAAATGGAAGAGTGATTAAAAGAGTGATTAAATACTACACAAAACGTACCGGAGTCAAAGAATACAGGTTTTACTTTCAATTATATATTGGCAACACAACAAGTATTGAGTCTTCCCTTTTAATGCCCTTTTTTTGTTATAAATTATAAAATACTATTTAAACTCATAAAGAAAAAGGTAAGGAAGGAGGACTAATCACTGTTCTAAAACTTTAATCTTAGTTCTATATATATTATTATATTCTAAAACTTCGAGTTTTATGTCTTCTACTTAGTGATATTACATACTTCTGATTAATCTACACACTCATAATCTCAGTGTAATCAATTAATTTTGGAATTTCTCTACAGCTTCAGGTTAAATGCAGCATTCCCCAGGGAATCAGAGTCTGTTAGTACAGAAAGTTTAAATTTCTCAGCATCCAGCGCTCCAGCAGCCTTCCTTATGGATTTGGCTTTTTTAGAGGGAACCTCTCCTCTCTGGTGAGAGCTGTGCCCGTGATTACCAGAGCAATTCCCATCCTGCCAGCAAACAATCCAGCAGCTGCCTGCTGTGCTTTGTGCTTTCCCCCTCCATGGGCACGGATAAACTGGGGAGAACACATGGTAAATTGATTCTGTTTGTCAGGTAGAAAAACAATTTATAAAGAGTGGGGAACTGACTGAGGGCGGGAGAAATGTGGGATTTTTTTATTGAGAACAAGTCAGAGTTTTGCTTTGCCTGGTTCAGGTTTGTTATCAGCACTCTCAGAGGGCTGTCACCAAATGCCACTGCCTTCAAAGCCATGTGCTGTTTCTGAATAAAATAAATAAAATAACCTTTTAAACTGGGCACTGTTGCCTGGTTGTGGATGTGTTGGTGATGGAGGCTGATGACTTTTGAAAATCTGCCCTTGCTGAGCTGCACAGATGGAATTCCAGGTGGAAAAAACCAGTGGGAGTTATCACCAAAGGGGTATTGGAGAGAGACAAAGGTGATACAGAGACTCCATCATCAGAAGGCATGAAAAGCACTTTATTATTAGAAATCCACAGTTCTTATAGAAACAATGGTGGACCTAAGACCTGACTGGCCTTTAGGAATCTTCTCTCACCTATTGGGCAAGAAGGGACAACTCCTTCTTGTAAACACCTTTGACAAAGAGAGATTGGGATAATAATTGTTTTAATTCTTTCTCTGAGCTTTCTCACAGGAAATCCTGGGAGAGCCATGTGTCTCTCTGTTCAGAGGATGTGTGATTACCACAGGAGTCCCTCACTTGGGGTAAAACAACTTTTCCTACCTCATGCAGGAGTCACTGCAGGGTCATGTCCTGGCCTCGGCCAAGCTGCAGTGAAAAATTAATGCTCTGAGCCTTGAAAATTTTCCTCTTGCTGCTTTTGAGCCCTTTCCCAGCACGGCAGGGTGTGTTTGTGCAGAAAAGGTGGATATTATGCCTATGTGATTTTTCCATGAATTTTTGAGAATGCATGTAGGAAATAATCTTGTCCTCCAGCTACAAGTCAATGCAGGAGGGAGAGCTCATGGAATAACAAATTCTTCGGTCTCCAGATGATTTGACTAAAACAGTGAGGGAAAAAAACCCCACTTTTACTAAAATACTACTCTTTCTGCTCTCCACAAGATTACACAAACATTCACACTTGCTGTGGAGAGAAGAATCAGGAGGTGGCTTTCAGAATAAAAATAAAAGGAATAATTCATTCACCTGACTTGCTCCAAGCTCTGCTGAGCCAACAGAACTAAGCAGGAGGACACTGGGAGGTGCAGGTGCTGCTTTCTTTTAGATGTTCTCCATAGACTGTGGAATTTATGGCTCTCTTTATCCCATAAAAAATGGAATAACAGTGTTTTAAGAGCCATTCCTTGCCAAAAAGTCCTCAGTAGCCTTAGCCCTGTAGCTGCTAGATAGAAATTTCTTTGGATCTTACCCAATGGTGGAAGGTCCTAATAAAACCTCACCTGTGCATGTGTTCTTTCCTCCTGCATTTTAAGTTTTTCACCATAAAATATGCTGTGGTTGAAGTCTGACCCTGGTGAAGAAGCAGCAGACTCCTGGTTTTTGGTTTTTGTTCCAAATCCCAGCAAACCAGTGGAACTTCAAGCTGGGAACAATTCAGCTGGAGCTCAGCAGTCCTGGCTAATTAATTACTCTGTCCATGCTGGGTAATGAGGAGGGACAGCCATTTAAAACACAATCTAGTTATTTCATAATATCTGGCCAGATTTGCAAATCTTGGTGGAAAATACACCGGAAAATGCTAAGATGAGGTGAATTTCTGGTTTTTTATCAGTGCTGAAGAGTCAAGGAGTTTCAGTGTGCTGCAGCAGGTGCAATCCAGCCAGAATCCCATCTTCCATGGGAAGGAAACATCCCTGGGAGGAAATTACACCCTAAAAAAGAGGCAGAAAACAATCTATCTGAAGCCAGTTTGTTACTCCTTCTATATATTTATCTCTTCTTGCAAACCCTTCTGTGACATTAAATTTATGGGGTGTATTTTATTTAGATTACTGACCAAATCTCTCTATAGAGGCCACATCTCTACCAGTAAGGTAAAGGCTGTCAGGGAACATTCTCAGCTGCCATAATTTTTTTTTTTTTCCTGTTCAGTACAACTTTTAGAGCAGTCCTTAAAATGGTTTCTGTCTCAGACAGATAGGACTCTCCAAAATCTCTTAGTTCCTGATAAATAATATACTTATTGAGAGGCTCAGAGTTCTTTAGGATGAATGTGACTGGTCTCTGACAAAGAATAGTCCTGGGAACAATAGTCCATGTTCACCTTCTGGGAAAAGGGCACAATGAATGTGAACTTTAAATCCCATCCTTGCTCCCAGAAATTGGCAGTTTTTGACCAAACTTGCTCTGTGTAGAGCTGCTCTTGCCGTTTGTGAAGATGAGAATTGGTTTGTTATCAAAGTGTGTCACAGACATAATTTCTGAAAAATATTTTAGTTAGGATTTTTCCTCCTGAGAAGCTGAGAAGCCTCAGAGGAAAAGAAAAAATTAATTATCTGCTGCTGTGGAATGCAACAGGTGCATCTGTGATTGGTCTATGTGAGTTGTTTCTACTTGATGACCAATCACAGCCCAGCTGTCTCAGACTCTCTGGTCGGTCACAAGATTTTATTGTCATTCCTTTCTTTTCTATTCCTTTCAAGCCTTCTGATGAAATCCTTTCTTCTATTCTTTTAGTATAGTTTTAGTATATAATTTTCTATTAATATAATATATATCATAAAATAATAAATCAGCTTTCTGAAACATGGAGCCAAGATTCTCATCTCTTCCCTTGTCCTGGGACCCCTGTGAACACCTCCACAAAAGTGCTTTGAATTCAATGTTGTGTCAGCTTCTCTGGCTGGGGAATTTGTGTAATCCAATCAATTCTGATATAAAACAAGGTGAATGCTTTGACATAAATGGTTGTCTGAGGAGCAGAGCAATGAGGAACCCAATTCAGAAGCTGTCTTCCTGCACAATGCTCCAGATCTTGGCACTGGGTCAAGAAACCTCTTTATGCATTTTTGTTTTTTACAGAACAGCATCTGCTTAACTTTGATCTCTTTGGTTGAGCAGAGACAAATCCAGACCTTCCTATGAGGGGAATCTTTGCTCCTCACTCACACATATTTCACTTCTCCTCTCTGCCAGAGTCTGCTAGTGCTCTGGGCATTTTAGGCTAAGAGAAAGATTAAATTTGGGTTGAGCCTTTACCTCAGCACAGCTGCTGCTTTATGTGACTGCAGTGCCTGTGAGGACATGCCTAAATCCTGACAGGATCCAGCCCTCACTGTGGGAACCTGGGCAAGACACCCAAATTTCTGTGCTTAATCAGCTGTGATCAAACTGATTCCCGCTGCATGGATCTTAAAAGCATGGATCATGCTCCAGATAGTTGCTTTTTAATGGAGAATGAAAATAAGAGGGGAATCAGGGGGTTGTAACACTTGTCTGCAAATCTATCACTCAGAAGCCTGTGACTTTAACATTAATTACTGGAGAATAATGAGTGAGCAGCAAACAAGAGCCAGCCCCATTACTTCGACAGAAATAATCTGTTAGCAACACAAAGTGGATTTGGGAGCAGCACCATAAATATCTGGTGCAGATCATTAGATTAGAGATGGTTTTTTACAGAGCAGTGCAGAGGGGTGGATATTGAAGGGGAAGTTTATGGAAGTTTATGACTTTTTTTGAGTGAGATGGATTGTTCTTACTCTTAGAGCAACACAAATCTTAATAGTAGATTGCTAATTGGGACTGTTCCACTTTAGGTAAAGATAATATACGATTATTTTTATAAAAGCAGAGGGATTAGCATTTTTAAGAGTTACCCTAAGCTTGTTTTTATGAATCTTCTGCCCCCTTTCCCATTTCTGTCTCACAGGGAAGAAGGGGGGAGTTCACTCTCTTTCAGATCTCCAGATTTCTCTGTATGTGCAACAAATTCCTGCTCTGCTCCAACATTTATCCTTTTTCTTTTCTCAATTTAATCTTTTAAACTATTAAAATCTCTAGGAGTTTTCTAGAAAAACCTCTAGAAATTTCCACAAGGTAGGCCCCATTCCATGCAATTTTTGCCAAACACCAAAGAAGTTTCTAGACCAGGTTGGTGAACTCCACTGGAGTACGCATCTTAATTAGGTGGAGTTAATTGCCCCTTGCAGTTCCCTGTCCACACTGCCTCTGCAGAAAGCAAAGGTCACTCATTTGTGCAGTTAATTGGATATTTTAGGTAAGACAAATCCCAGCCAGGTATGGGCTGTGAGGGGAAATTGCCAGCTCACCTTCCTTGCACTTTGCTAGGATGGCTCATGCTTCACCTTTCCAAAATAGCCATGGAGCTCTCTCTGATCTCCAGAGACAGAAACAGGGATCTGTAAATGAAGGCTGGAGGTTCAGCCCTTTTCAAAATGACTGAATTCTGCTTTTCTCTCTATATCCCTTGCATGTGACCCCAAACACGAGCTCAAAGAATAATGAGAATGAAAAAGGAGAAGCTTCAGAAATGTTGGCCTTAACCTCTGCTTGTTCTCTCCATCTGCAGTTTCCAGACAGTTAAATTGGGATTTTCAGTGAGTTTGAAATCCTGAATGTGTCTGCTCCAGCCAGAAACTTTTATCTTCATTCTCCCATTTCTTTGGATCTGCCCTGGATGGGGAATTGTGTGTGCAGCAGGAGCAGGGCAGGGATTGTCCCTCTGTGCTGGCTCTGAGAGGCCCCTCCAGGGCTGGGCCCAGTTCTGCTGATGCCTTGTGCAGGCTGCCCTAGAGCAGAGGCTGGGCAGAGCTCCAGAATAAAGCAGGGATTTATTCACAGCATCTCCTCCATGGATGCACCTTGGGCAGCACCAGAGCCCAGCCAGGGCTGCACCCAGGATGAACCAAAATGGCCCCAAAATGCACGGCCGGGCACGGGCTCTGTCCCTGGGATCAGTTCTGCTCCATTTGCACCTTGCAGTTCATTGTCCCATTCCAGCTTTAGCCCTGCAGTCCCACCCTGCTTGTTTTTCTCTCTGCAGCCCACGGGGTTTGTGCTCCTGGGCTGAGATTTGGGTCATTTGTCCTTGGTGCCCAGCTGGAGCAGGAATTGTTTTGTCTCCCTGCTCTGTGCACAGAGCTCACCATCCCATCATGGGAACCCAGAACCACACACTAAAGCAGCAGAGAATGTGAAAAATAGAAAAGAATAGAAGTATTTTATATATACAGAATATAAAAAATATAAACCCTGAGCATCCTGGCTCCTGCAGGAGAGCCCTGGAGGGGCTGGAGCGTGTCCAGGGCAGGGAACGGAGCTGGGCAGGGGCTGGAGCCCCAGGAGGGGCTGAGGGAGCTGGAAGGGGCTGAGGCTGGAGCAAAGGAGGCTCAGGGGCCCTCGTGGCTCTGCACAAGTCCCTGCCAGGAGGGCACAGCCGGGGGGGTCGGGCTCTGCTGCCAGGGAACAGGGGACAGGAGCAGAGGGAACGGCCTCAGGCTGGGCCAGGGCAGGCCCAGCTGGGACAGCAGCAGCAATTTGCCCATGGAAAGGGAGCTCAGGCCATGGAACAGATTTAGCAATCTCTCTGGTTTACAGGTGATGTACCTCATGCAAAACCCATTTTTTTGCTCCTCATACCATGAGATGCAAGCAGGAGTTGCTCAGGTAGGGATCTGGTATGGTTGGATGTGGTGGTGTTCCCAGGGGTCCCAGGATGAGGGAAGGGATGAGAATCTTGACTCCATGTTTCAGAAGGCTGATTTATTATTCTATGGTATATATTATATTAAAAGAAAATCATATATTAAAACTATGCTGAAAGAATAGAAGAAAGGATTTCATCAGAAGGCTTGAAAGGAATAGAAAGGAAGGAATGATAATAAAATCTTGTGACTGACCAGAGAGTCCAAGACAGCTGGACTGTGATTGGCCATTAATTAAAAACAACCACATGAGACCAATCCAGATGCACCTGTTGCATTCCACATCAGCAGAAAATCATTGTTTACATTTCATTTCTGAGGCCTCTCAGCTTCTCAGGAGAAAAATCCTAGCA
Source organism: Melospiza georgiana (assembly GCF_028018845.1). Taxonomy (NCBI): domain Eukaryota; kingdom Metazoa; phylum Chordata; class Aves; order Passeriformes; family Passerellidae; genus Melospiza; species Melospiza georgiana. The sequence continues at coordinate 117,690,236 of NC_080431.1, read as the reverse complement.
AAAGTATTTTTCATAAAATGTGTCCATGACATTTGGATCTGTGCACATTGGGAAGAGCAGCCAGAACATCTGAATTTCTCCCCTCCTGATTTCTCTCAGCCTGGCCAAGGTCCTCATTACAAGGAATTAGCACAATGTGAGAGATCACTGCTCCTTGCAGGGAAAGTTTGTTCTGGCTGTTCAGAAGTTTGTGCTCTCTGAGGGTTGAAATCCTTCACCTCCAAAAGATGGAAATGGAATATCTCAGTGCTTCCTACTTTCACCAGTCTGTGGGAAAGCACAGCTCTCAGTGAGGAATTGCAACATTTTCATTCCTGGCCATAATCTAAATCAATGATGGAATAAAAATTATTATTTTTTCAACTGACTGTAAGAACTATCCGTCTATGGAAGTAGCATTGAACAGTAAATTACTGTAATTGCTTTCAGGCAATGAGAGCTTGAGTTCTTAATATGTTTATTCTTGAATATCTGAGATCTCTGACTTTCACAAGAAATCTTGCCTTCTGGTAACTGTGATACTGATTTCTAAGAACAATTTGTTCAGTGTTTGCCTTTAAAATCCAGCAATTATTACAAAGCAGCCCAGCCTCACTGATTAGTCCAGAATTGCCTGGTTAAAGCAGCATTTAAAATAATGAATCATCCCACTGTTTCTCTGGTTTTCCAGTGAATTATTTGCACTTCTTTAGACAAATGAGGAGATTAGCTGGAAACCTTAAGTAATGAGTATTCTCCATTGTCTCTGTGATTAAAGCTGAGATTATCTCTCTGAGTCTTTGCTATCCAGGCTGTGATTTCACAAGTCAATTAAGCATGTTGCTAACATTTAAATATGCAAGAAAGCATTAGTTTTGTGATGGAAGTCTCAGTAATTTTGGGCTCCATACAAAGGGAACTGCTGAAGGACTCTAGCTTTCCTCAAAAAACCCAATATATTATTTTAATTCGAATTTATGTGTAAATCATAGTAGAAAAATGGCTAAAAATCAGGATGTTTATTCATCACTCAGAAAAATCATAGAGTGTGCATCATTCACGGACAATTGTTGTGCAACAGCTGAAAGAAAACTATTTGTAGATCTTGATGAAATAGTGGCATGAAACCCAGGCAAAAAAGTGAGAAAATATTGGAAAGGAAATTATCACTTCTATGTTTGCAACAAGAAAAAAATAAAAAAGGAAAAAATTGTAAACAGGTCTTCAGTGCATTTATTTTTATGCATTTAATAAATACTTAACTGAGTGAAAGTCACTTCCCTGTTGAAGGGGAATTTTTTGCCACATTCCATAGCTATTCTTAGCAGGGAAGGGACAGTTCACAGAGCAAGAGAGCAAACCCTTTTCCTGGTGTGCAGGCAGTAAACAAAGGAAACGCATCTGAAGCTGTGACCCTGGCCCCAAACCTTGTCCCTCTCTCGGTATCAGCGATCAGGAAATGGGAGCGTTTGCTGAAGAGATTTGCACATTGCTCACAACGTGCTGGGGAGAAGGAAGATTCACGGAACATCCAGAAGATGGCCATAGATGCAGCAAGGCTGGTGTGGGGAAAGGGGGGAAAGAAAAGAAAAAAGAAAAGGAAAAAAAGGAAAAGGAAAAGGAAAAGAAAAAAAGAAAAAAAGAAAAAAAAAGAGAAGGAAAGGAAAGGAAAGGAAAGGAAAGGAAAGGAAAGGAAAGGAAAGGAAAGGAAAGGAAAGGAAAGGAAAGGAAAGGAAAGGAAAGGAAAGGAAAGGAAGGAAAGGAAAGGAAAGGAAAGGAAAGGAAAGAGGAAAGGAAAGGAAAGGAAAGGAAAG